>NC_073232.2:74905000-75530000 GCF_029281585.2 Gorilla gorilla gorilla
AAACTCTGTGAGTGGAACGCACACATCTCAAAGTGGTTTCTGAGAATGATTCTCTCTAGTTTTTATACGAGGATATTTCGTTTTCTACCATTGGCCCCAAAACGCTTGAAATCTCCACATGCAAATTCCTCAAAAAGAGGGTTTCCAATCTGCTCTGTCTAAAGGAAAGTTCAACTCTGTGAGTTGAACACACACAAATCAAAGAAGTTTCTGAGAATTCTTCCTTCTAGCATTAGATGAAGAAATCCCGCTTCCAACGAAATCCTCAAAGAGGTCCAAATATCCACTTGCAGACTTTACAAACAGAGTGTTTCCAAACTGCTCTATGAATAGAAAGGTTAAACTCTGTGAGTGGAACGCACACATCACAAAGTGGTTTCTGAGAATGATTCTCTCTAGTTTTTATACGAGGATATTTCCTTTTCTACCGCTGGCCCCAAAACGCTTGAAATCTCCACATGCAAATTCCTCAAAAAGAGGGTTTCCAATCTGCTCTGTCTAAAGGAAGGTTCAACTCTGTGAGTTGAGCACACATGAATCAAAGAAGTTTCTGTGAATTCTTCCTTCTGGCATTAGATGAAGAAATCCCGCTTCCAACGAAATCCTCAAAGAGGTCTAAATATCCACTTGCAGACTTTACAAACAGAGTGTTTCCAAACTGCTCTATGAAAAGAAAGGTTAAACTCTGTGAGTGGATCGCACACATCACAAAGTGATTTCTGAGAATGATTCCCTCTAGTTTTTATACGAGGATATTTCCTTTTCTAACGTAGGTTCGAAATCGCTTCACATCTCCACATGCAAATTCCTCAAAAAGAGGGTTTCCAATCTGCTCTGTCTAAAGGAAGGTTCAACTCTGTGAGTTGAACACACACAAATCAAAGAACTTTATGAGAATTCTTCCTTCTAGCATTAGATGAAGAAATCCCGCTTCCAACGAAATCCTCAAAGAGGTCCAAATATCCACTTGCAGACTTTACAAACAGAGTGTTTCCAAACTGCTCTATGAAAAGAAAGGTTAAACTCCGTGAGTGGAATGCACACGTCACAAAGTGGTTTCCGAGAATGATTCTCTCTAGTTTTTATACGAGGATATTTCCTTTTCTAACGTAGGTCCGAAATCGCTTGACATCTCCACATGCAAATTCCTCAAAAAGAGGGTTTCCAATCTGCTCTGTCTGAAGGAAGGTTCAACTCTGTGAGTTGAACACACACAAATCAAAGAAGTTTCTGAGAATTCTTCCTTCTAGCATTAGATGAAGAAATCCCTCTTCCAACGAAATCCTCAAAGAGGTCCAAATATCCACTTGCAGACTTCAAAACCAGAGTGTTTCCAAACTGGTCTATGAAAAGAAAGGTTAAACTCTGTGAGTGGAACGCACACATCACAAAGTGGTTTCTGAGAATGATTCTCTCTAGTTTTTATACGAGGATATTTCCTTTTCTACCGTTGGCCACAAAATGCTTGAAATCCCCACATGCATATTCCTCAAAAAGAGGGTTTCCAATCTGCTCTGTCTAAAGGAAGGTTCAACTCTGTTACTTGAAAACACACAAAACAACGAAGTTACTGAGAAATCTTCTGTGTAGCATTAGATGAAGAAATCCCGCTTCCAACGAAATCCTCAAAGAGGTCCAAATATCCACTTGCAGACTTTACAAAAAGAGTGTTTCCAAACTGCTCTATGAAAAGAAAGGTTAAACTCTGTGAGTGGAAAGCACACATCACAAAGTGGGTTCTGAGAATGATTCTCTCTAGTTTTTATACGAGGATATTTCCTTTTACACCGCTGGCCCCAAAACGCTTGAAATCTCCACATGCAAATTCCTCAAAAAGCGGGTTTCCAAACTGCTCTGTCTAAAGGAATGTTCAACTCTGTGAGTAGAGCACACATGAATCAAAGAAGTTTCTGTGAATTCTTCCTTCTAGCATTAGATGAAGAAATCCCGCTTCCAACGAAATCCTCAAAGAGGTCTAAATATCCACTTGCAGACGTCACAAACAGAGTGTTTCCAAACTGCTCTATGAAAAGAAAGGTTAAACTCTGTGAGTGGAACGCACACATCACAAAGTGGGTTCTGAGAATGATTCTCTCTAGTTTTTATACGAGGATATTTCCTTTTCTACCGTTGGCCCCAAATTGCTTGAAATCTCCACATGCAAATTCCTCAAAAAGAGGGTTTCCAATCTGCTCTGTCTAAAGAAAGGTTCAACCCTGTTAGTTGAACACACACAAATCAACGAAGTTACTGAGAAATCTTCTGTATAGCATTAGATGAAGAAATCCCTCTTCCAAAGAAATCCTCAAAGAGGTCTAAATATCCACTTGCAGACGTCACAAACAGAGTGTTTTCAAACTGCTCTATGAAAAGAAAGGTTAAACTCTGTGAGTGGAACGCTCACATCACAAAGTAGTTTCTGAGAATGATTCTCTCTAGTATTTATACGAGGATATTTCCTTTTCTACCGTTGGCCCCAAATCGCTTGAAATCTCCACATGCAAATTCCTCAAAAAGAGGGTTTCCAATCTGCTCTGTCTAAAGGAAGGTTCAACCCTGCTAGTTAAACACACACAAATCAACGAAGTTACTGAGAAATCTTCTGTATAGCATTAGATGAAGAAATCCCACTTCCAACGAAATCCTCAAAGAGGTCCAAATATCCACAAGCAGACTTTACAAACAGAGTGTTTCCAAACTGCTCTATGAAAAGAAAGGTTAAACTCTGTGAGTGGAACGCACACATCACAAAGTGGTTTCCGAGAATGATTCTCTCTAGTTTTTATACGAGGATATTTCCTTTTCTAACGTTGGTCCGAAATCGCTTGACATCTCCACATGCAAGTTCCTCAAAAAGAGGGTTTCCAATCTGCTCTGTCTGAAGGAAGGTTCAACTCTGTGAGTTGAACACACACAAATCAAAGAAGTTTCTGAGAATTCTTCCTTCTAGCATTAGATGAAGAAATCCCGCTTCCAACGAAATCCTCCAAGAGGTCCAAATATCCACAAGCAGACTTCAAAACCAGAGTGTTTCCAAACTGCTCTATGAAAAGAAAGGTTAAACTCTGTGAGTGGAACGCACACATCACAAAGTGGGTTCTGAGAATGATTCTCTCTAGTTTTTATACGAGGATATTTCCTTTTCTAACGTTGGTCCGAAATCACTTGAAATCTCCACATGCAAATTCCTCAAAGGAGGGTTTCCAATCTGCTCTGTCTAAAGAAAGGTTCAACGCTGTTAGTTGAGCACACATAAATCAAAGAAGTTTCTGTGAATTCTTCCTTCTAGCATTAGATGAAGAAATCCCGCTTCCAGCGAAATCCTCAAAGAGGTCTAAATATCCACTTGCAGACTTCACAAACAGAGGGTTTCCAAACTGCTCTATGAAAAGAAAGTTTAAACTCTGTGAGTGGATCGCACACATCACAAAGTGGTTTCTGAGAATGATTCTCTCCAGTTTTTATACGAGGATATTTCCTTTTCTACCGTTGGCCCCAAATCGCTTGAAATCTCCACATGCAAATTCCTCAAAAAGAGGGTTTTTCCAATCTGCTCTGTCTAAAGGAAGTTTCAACCCTGTGAGTTGAACACACACAAATCAAAGAAGTTACTGAGAAATCTTCTGTATAGCATTAGATAAAGAAATCCCACTTCCAACGAAATCCTCAAAGAGGTCCAAATATCCACTTGCAGACTTTATAAACAGAGTGTTTCCAAACTGCTCTATGAAAAGAAAGGTTGAACTCTGTGAGTGGAACGCACACCTTACAAAGTGGGTTCTGAGAATGATTCTCTCTAGTTTTTATACGAGGATATTTCCTTTTCTAACGTTGGTCTGAAATCGCCTGAAATCTCCACATGCAAATTCCTAAAAAAAAAGAGGGTTTCCAATCTGCTCTGTCTAAAGGAAGTTTCAACTCTGTGAGTTGAACACACACAAATCAAAAAGTTTCTGAGAATACTTCCTTCTAGCATTAGATGAAGAAATCCCTCTTCCAAAGAAATCCTCCAAGAGGTCCAAATATCCACTTGCACACTTCACAAACAGAGTGTTTCCAAACTGCTCTATGAAAAGAAAGGTTAAACTCTGTGAGTGGAACGCACACATCACAAAGTGGTTTCTGAGAATGATTCTCTCTAGTTTTTATACGAGGATATTTCCTTTTCTACCGCTGGCCCCAAAACGCTTGAAATCTCCACATGCAAATTCCTCAAAAAGAGGGTTGCCAATCTGCTCTGTCTAAAGGAAGGTTCTACCCTGTTAGTTGAACACACACAAATCTATGAAGTTACTGAGAAATCTTCCGTATAGCATTAGATGAAGAAATCCCACTTCCAACGAAATCCTCAAAGAGGTCCAAATATCCACTTGCACACTTCACAAACAGAGTGTTTCCAAACTGCTCTATGAAAAGAAAGGTTTAACTCTGTGAGTGGAACGCACACATCACAAAGTGGTTTCTGAGAATGATTCTCTCTAGTTTTTATACGAGGATATTTCCTTTTATACCGCTGGCCCCAAAACGCTTGAAATCTCCACATGCAAATTCCTCAAAAAGAGGGTTTCCAATCTGCTCTCTCTGAAGGAAGGTTCAACTCTGTGAGTTGAACACACACAAATCAAAGAACTTTCTGAGAATTCTTCCTTCTAGCATTAGATGAAGAAATCCCGCTTCCAACGAAATCCTCAAAGAGGTCCAAATATCCACTTGCAGACTTTACAAACAGAGTGTTTCCAAACTGCTCTATGAAAAGAAAGGTTAAACTCTGTGAGTGGAACGCACACATCACAAAGTGGTTTCTGAGAATGATTCTCTCTAGTTTTTATACGAGGATATTTCCTTTTCTACCGTTGGCCCCAAAACGCTTGAAATCTCCACATGCAAATTCCTCAAAAAGAGGGTTTCCAATCTGCTCTGTCTAAAGGAAGGTTCAACTCTGTGTGTTGAACACACACAAATCAAAGTAGTTTCTGAGAATTCTTCCTTCTAGCATTAGATGAAGAAATCCCGCTTCCAACGAAATCCTCAAAGAGGTCCAAATATCCACTTGCAGACTTTACAAACAGATTGTTTCCAAACTGCTCTATGAAAAGAAAGGTTAAACTCTGTGAGTGGAACGCAAACATCACAAAGTGGTTTCTGAGAATGATTCTCTCTAGTTTTTATTCGAGGATATTTCCTTTTCTACAGTTGGCCCCAATACGCTTGAAATCTCCACATGCAAATTCCTCAAAAAGAGGGTTTCCAATCTGCTCTGTCTAAAGGAAGGTTCAACTCTGTGAGTTGAACACACACAAATCAAAGAACTTTCTGAGAATTCTTCCTTCTAGCATTAGATGAAGAAATCCCGCTTCCTACGAAATCCTCAAAGAGGTCCAAATATCCACTTGCAGACTTTACAAACAGATTGTTTCCAAACTGCTCTATGAAAAGAGAGGTTAAATTCTGTGAGTGGAATGCTCACATCACAAAGTAGTTTCTGAGAATGATTCTCTCTAGTTTTTATACGAGGATATTTCCTTTTCTACCGTTCGCCACAAAAGCTTGAAATCTCCACATGCAAATTCCTCAAAAAGAGGGTTTCCAATCTGCTCTGTCTAAAGGAAGTTTCAACCCTGTTAGTTGAACACACACAAATCAACGACGTTACTGAGAAATCTTCTGTATAGCATTAGATAAAGAAATCCCGCTTCCAACGAAATCCTCAAAGAGGTCCAAATATCCACAAGCAGACTTTACAAACAGAGTGTTTCCAAACTGCTCTATGAAAAGAAAGGTTAAACTCTGTGAGTGGAACGCACACATCACAAAGTGGGTTCTGAGAATGATTCTCTCTAGTTTTTATACGAGGATATTTCCTTTTATTCCGCTGGCCCCAAAACGCTTGAAATCTCCACATGCAAATTCCTCAAAAAGAGGGTTCCCAATCTGCTCTGTCTAAAGGAAGGTTCAACTCTGTGAGTTGAACACACACAAATCAAAAAGTTTCTGAGAATACTTCCTTCTAGCATTAGATGAAGAAATCCCGCTTCCAACGAAATCCTCAAAGAGGTCCAAATATCCACTTGCACA
The DNA here is from genome assembly GCF_029281585.2 of Gorilla gorilla gorilla. Lineage (NCBI taxonomy): Eukaryota > Metazoa > Chordata > Mammalia > Primates > Hominidae > Gorilla > Gorilla gorilla. The sequence continues at coordinate 74,911,076 of NC_073232.2, forward strand.
CTTCACAAACAGAGTGTTTCCAAACTGCTCTATGAAAAGAAAGGTTAAACTCTGTGAGTGGAACGCACACATCACAAAGTGGTTTCTGAGAATGATTCTCTCTAGTTTTTATACGAGGATATTTCCTTTTATACCGCTGGCCCCAAAACGCTTGAAATCTCCACATGCAAATTCCTCAAAAAGAGGGTTTCCAATCTGCTCTGTCTGAAGGAAGGTTCAACTCTGTGAGTTGAACACACACAAATCAAAGAACTTTCTGAGAATTCTTCCTTCTAGCATTAGATGAAGAAATCCCGCTTCCAACGAAATCCTCAAAGAGGTCCAAATATCCACTTGCAGACTTTACAAACAGAGTGTTTCCAAACTGCTCTATGAAAAGAAAGGTTAAACTCTGTGAGTGGAACGCACACATCACAAAGTGGTTTCCGAGAATGATTCTCTCTAGTTTTTATACGAGGATATTTCCTTTTCTAACGTTGGTCCGAAATCGCTTGATATCTCCACATGCAATTTCCTCAAAAAGAGGGTTTCCAATCTGCTCTGTCTAAAGGAAGGTTCAACTCTGTGAGTTGAACACACACAAATCAAAGAAGTTTCTGAGAATTCTTCCTTCTAGCATTAGATGAAGAAATCCCGCTTCCAACGAAATCCTCAAAGAGGTCCAAATATCCACTTGCACACTTCAATAACAGAGTGTTTCAAAACTGTTCTATGAAAACAAAGGTTAAACTCTGTGAGTGGAACGCACACATCACAAAGTGGTTTCTGAGAATGATTCTCTCTAGTTTTTATACGAGGATATTTCGTTTTCTACCATTGGCCCCAAAACGCTTGAAATCTCCACATGCAAATTCCTCAAAAAGAGGGTTTCCAATCTGCTCTGTCTGAAGGAAGGTTCAACTCTGTGAGTTGAACACACACAAATCAAAGAAGTTTCTGAGAATTCTTCCTTCTAGCATTAGATGAAGAAATCCCGCTTCCAACGAAATCCTCAAAGAGGTCCAAATATCCACTTGCAGACTTCAAAACCAGAGTGTTTCCAAACTGCTCTATGAAAAGAAAGGTTTAACTCTGTGAGTGGAACGCACACATCACAAAGTGGTTTCTGAGAATGATTCTCTCTAGTTTTTATACGAGGATATTTCCTTTTATACCGCTGGCCCCAAAACGCTTGAAATCTCCACATGCAAATTCCTCAAAAAGAGGGTTTCCAATCTGCTCTGTCTAAAGGAAGGTTCAACTCTGTGAGTTGAACACACACAAATCAAATAACTTTCTTAGAATTCTTCCTTCTAGCATTAGATGAAGAAATCCCGCTTCCAACGAAATCCTCAAAGAGGTCCAAATATCCACTTGCAGACTTTACAAACAGAGTGTTTCCAAACTGCTCTATGAAAAGAAAGGTTAAACTCTGTGAGTGGAACGCACACATCACAAAGTGGTTTCTGAGAATGATTCTCTCCAGTTTTTATACGAGGATATTTCCTTTTCTACCGCTGGCCCCAAAACGCTTGAAATCTCCACATGCAAATTCCTCAAAAAGAGGGTTTCCAATCTGCTCTGTCTGAAGGAAGGTTCAACTCTGTGAGTTGAACACACACAAATCAAAGAAGTTTCTGAGAATTCTTCCTTCTAGCATTAGATGAAGAAATCCCGCTTCCAACGAAATCCTCAAAGAGGTCCAAATATCCACTTGCAGACTTTACAAACAGAGTGTTTCCAAACTGCTCTATGAAAAGAAAGGTTAAACTCTGTGAGTGGAACGCACACATCACAAAGTGGTTTCTGAGAATGATTCTCTCTAGTTTTTATACGAGGAAATATCCTTTTCTACCGTTGGCCCCAAAACGCTTGAAATCTCCACATGCAAATTCCTCAAAAAGAGGGTTTCCAATCTAATCTGTCTAAAGGAAGGTTCAACTCTGTGTGTTGAACACACACAAATCAAAGAAGTTTCTGAGAATTCTTCCTTCTAGCATTAGATGAAGAAATCCCGCTTCGAACGAAATCCTCAAAGAGGTCCAAATATCCACTTGCAGACTTTACAAACAGATTGTTTCCAAACTGCTCTATGAAAAGAAAGGTTAAACTCTGTGAGTGGAACGCACACATCACAAAGTGCTTTCTGAGAATGATTCTCTCCAGTTTTTATACGAGGATATTTCCTTTTCTACCGCTGGCCCCAAAACTCTTGAAATCTCCACATGCAAATTCCTCAAAAAGAGGGTTTCCAATCTGCTCTGTCTAAAGGAAGGTTCAACTCTGTGAGTTGAGCACACATGAATCAAAGAAGTTTCTGTGAATTCTTCCTTCTAGCATTAGATGAAGAAATCCCGCTTCCAACGAAATCCTCAAAGAGGTCTAAATATCCACTTGCAGACTTCACAAACAGAGTGTTTCCAAACTGCTCTATGAAAAGAAAGGTTAAAATCTGTGAGTGGATCGCACACATCACAAAGTGGTTTCTGAGAATGATTCTCTCTAGTTTTTATACGAGGATATTTCCTTTTCTACCTTTCGCCCCAAAGGCTTGAAATCTCCACATGCATATTCCTCAAAAAGAGGGTTTCCAATCTGCTCTGTCTAAAGGAAGGATCAACCCTGTTAGTTGAACACACACAAATCAACGAAGTTACTGAGAAATCTTCTGTATAGCATTAGATGAAGAAATCCCATTTCCAACGAAATCCTCAAAGAGGTCCAAATATCCACAAGCAGACTTTACAAACAGAGTGTTTCCAAACTGCTCTATGAAAAGAAAGGTTAAACGCTGTGAGTGGAACGCACACATCACAAAGTGGGTTCTGAGAATGATTCTCTCTAGTTTTTATACGAGGATATTCCCTTTTCTAACGTAGGTCTGAAATCGCCTGAAATCTCCACATGCAAATTCCTCAAAAAGAGGGTTTCCAATCTGCTCTGTCTAAAGGAAGGTTCAACTCTGTGAGTTGAACACACACAAATCAAAAAGTTTCTGAGAATACTTCCTTCTAGCATTAGATGAAGAAATCCCGCTTCCAACGAAATCCTCAAAGAGGTCCAAATATCCACTTGCACAATTCACAAACAGAGTGTTTCCAAACTGCTCTATGAAAAGAAAGGTTTAACTCTTTGAGTGGAACGCACACATCACAAAGTGGTTTCTGAGAATGATTCTCTCTAGTTTTTATACGAGGATATTTCCTTTTATACCGCTGGCCCCGAAACGCTTGAAATCTCCACATGCAAATTCCTCAAAAAGAGGGTTTCCAATCTGCTCTGTCTGAAGGAAGGTTCAACTCTGTGAGTTGAACACACACAAATCAAAGAACTTTCTGAGAATTCTTCCTTCTAGCATTAGATGAAGAAATCCCGCTTCCAACGAAATCCTCAAAGAGGTCCAAATATCCACTTGCAGACTTTACAAACAGAGTGTTTCCTAACTGCTCTATGAAAAGAAAGGTTAAACTCTGTGAGTGGAACGCACACATCACAAAGTGGTTTCTGAGAATGATTCTCTCTAGTTTTTATACGAGGATATTTCCTTTTCTACCGTTGGCCCCAAAACGCTAGAAATCTCCACATGCAAATTCCTCAAAAATAGGGTTTCCAATCTGCTCTGTCTAAAGGAAGGTTCAACTCTGTGTGTTGAACACACACAAATCAAAGAAGTTTCTGAGAATTCTTCCTTCTAGCATTAGATGAAGAAATCCCGCTTCCAACGAAATCCTCAAAGAGGTCCAAATATCCACTTGCAGAGTTTACAAACAGAGTGTTTCCAAACTGCTCTATGAAAAGAAAGGTTAAACTCTGTGAGTGGAACGCACACATCACAAAGTGGTTTCTGAGAATGATTCTCTCTAGTTTTTATACGAGGATATTTCCTTTTCTACCGCAGGCCCCAAAATTCTTGAAATCTCCACATGCAAATTCCTCAAAAAGAGGGTTTCCAATCTGCTCTGTCTAAAGGAAGGTTCAACTCTGTTAGTTGAGCACACATGAATCAAAGAAGTTTCTGTGAATTCTTCCTTCTAGCATTAGATGAAGAAATCCCGCTTCCAACGAAATCCTCAAAGAGGTCTAAATATCCACTTGCAGACTTCACAAACAGAGTGTTTCCAAACTGCTCTATGAAAAGAAAGGTTAAACTCTGTGAGTGGATGGCACACATCACAAAGTGGTTTCTGAGAATGATTCTCTCTAGTTTTTATACGAGGATATTTCCTTTTCTACCGTTGTCCCCAAATCGCTTGAAATCTCCACATGCACTTTCCTCAAAAACAGGGTTTCCAATCTGCTCTGTCTAAAGGAAGTTTCAACCCTGTTAGTTGAACACACACAAATCAACGAAGTTACTGAGAAATCTTCTGTATACCATTAGATAAAGAAATCCCACTTCCAACGAAATCCTAAAAGAGGTCCAAATATCCACTTGCAGACTTTACAAACAGAGTGTTTCCAAACTGCTCTATGAAAAGAAAGGTTAAACTCTGTGAGTGGAACGCACACATCACAAAGTGGGTTCTGAGAATGATTCTCTCTAGTTTTTATACGAGGATATTTCCTTTTCTAACGTAGGTCTGAAATCGCCTGAAATCTCCACATGCAAATTCCTCAAAAAGAGGGTTTCCAATCTGCTCTGTCTAAAGGAAGGTTCAACTCTGTGAGTTGAACACACACAAATCAAAAAGTTTCTGAGAATACTTCCTTCTAGCATTAGATGAAGAAATCACACTTCCAACGAAATCCTCAAAGAGGTCCAAATATCCACTTGCACACTTCACACACAGAGTGTTTCCAAACTGCTCTATGAAAAGAAAGGTTTAACTCTGTGAGTGGAACGCACACATCACAAAGTGGTTTCTGAGAATGATTCTCTCTAGTTTTTATACGAGGATATTTCCTTTTATACCGCTGGCCCCAAAACGCTTGAAATCTCCACATGCAAATTCCTCAAAAAGAGGGTTTCCAATCTGCTCTGTCTAAAGGAAGGTTCAACCCTGTTAGTTGAACACACACAAATCAAGGAAGTTACTGAGAAATCTTCTGTATAGCATTAGATGAAGAAATCCCATTTCCAACGAAATCCTCAAAGAGGTCCAAATATCCACAAGCAGACTTTACAAACAGAGTGTTTCCAAACTGCTCTATGAAAAGAAAGGTTAAACTCTGTGAGTGGAACGCACACATCACAAAGTGCTTTCTGAGAATGATTCTCTCTAGTTTTTATACGAGGATATTTCGTTTTCTACCGTTGGCCCCAAAACGCTTGAAATCTACATACAAATTCCTCAAAAAGAGGGTTTCCAATCTGCTCTGTCTAAAGGAAGGTTCAACCCTGTGAGTTGAACACACACAAATCAAAGAACTTTCTGAGAATTCTTCCTTCTAGCCTTAGATGAAGAAATCCCGCTTCCAACGAAATCCTCAAAGAGGTCCAATTATCCACTTGCAGACTTTACAAACAGAGTGTTTCCAAACTGCTCTATGAAAAGAAAGGTTAAACTCTGTGAGTGGAACGCTCACATCACAAAGCAGTTTCTGAGAATGATTCCCTCTAGTTTTTTATGAGGATATTTCCTTTTCTACCGTTCGCCCCAAAAGCTTGAAATCTCCACATGCATATTCCTCAAAAAGAGGGTTTCCAATCTGCTCTGTCTAAAGGAAGGTTCAACCCTGTTAGTTGAACACACACAAATCAACGAAGTTACTGAGAAATCTTCTGTATAGCATTAGATGAAGAAATCCCATTTCCAACGAAATCCTCAAAGAGGTCCAAATATCCACAAGCAGACTTTACAAATAGAGTGTTTCCAAACTGCTCTATGAAAAGAAAGGTTAAACTCTGTGAGTGGAACGCACACATCACAAAGTGGTTTCTGAGAATGATTCTCTCTAGTTTTTATACGAGGATATTTCGTTTTCTACCGTTGGCCCCAAAACGCTTGAAATCTACATACAAATTCCTCAAAAAGAGGGTTTCCAATCTGCTCTGTCTAAAGGAAGGTTCAACTCTGTGAGTTGAACACACACAAATCAAAGAACTTTCTGAGAATTCTTCCTTCTAGCATTAGATGAAGAAATCCCGCTTCCAACGAAATCCTCAAAGAGGTCCAAATATCCACTTGCAGACTTTACAAACAGAGTGTTTCCAAACTGCTCTATGAAAAGAAAGGTGAAACTCTGTGAGTGGAACGCACACATCACAAAGTGGTTTCTGAGAATGATTCTCTCTAGTTTTTATACGAGGATATTTCCTTTTCTACCGTTGGCCCCAAAACGCTTGAAATCTCCACATGCAAATTCCTCAAAAAGAGGGTTTCCAATCTGCTCTGTCTAAAGGAAGGTTTAACTCTGTGAGTTGAACACACACAAATCAAAGAAGTTTCTGAGAATTCTTCCTTCTAGCATTAGATGAAGAAATCCCGCTTCCAACGAAATCCTCAAAGAGGTCCAAATATCCACTTGCAGACTTTACAAACAGAGTGTTTCCAAACTGCTCTATGAAAAGAAAGGTTAAACTCTGTGAGTGGAACGCACACATCACAAAGTGGTTTCTGAGAATGATTCTCTCTAGTTTTTATACGAGGATATTTCCTTTTCTACCGTTGGCCCCAAAACGCTTGAAATCTCCACATGCAAATTCCTCAAAAAGAGGGTCTCCAATCTGCTCTGTCTAAAGGAAGGTTCAACTCTGTGTGTTGAACACACACAAATCAAAGAAGTTTCTGAGAATTCTTCCTTCTAGCATTAGATGAAGAAATCCCGCTTCCAACGAAATCCTCAAAGAGGTCCAAATATCCACTTGCAGACTTTACAAACATAGTGTTTCCAATCTGCTCTATGAAAAGAAAGGTTAAACTCTGTGAGTGGAACGCCCACATCACAAAGTGGTTTCTGAGAATAATTCTCTCTAGTATTTATACGAGGATATTTCCTTTTCTGCTGTTGGCCCCAAAACGCTTGAAATCTCCACATGCAAATTCCTCAAAAAGAGGGTTTCCAATCTGCTCTGTCTAAAGGAAGGTTCAACTCTGTTAGTTGAACACACACAAATCAAGGAAGTTTCTGAGCATTCTTCCTTCTAGCATTAGATGAAGAAATCCCGCTTCCAACGAAATCCTCAAAGAGGTCCAAATATCCACTTGCAGACTTTACAAAAAGAGTGTTTCCAAACTGCTCTATGAAAAGAAAGGTTAAACTCTGTGAGTGGAACGCACACATCACAAAGTGGTTTCTGAGAATGATTCTCTCTAGTTTTTATACGAGGATATTTCCTTTTCTACCGCTGGCCCCAAAACACTTGAAATCTCCACATGCAAATTCCTCAAAAAGAGGGTTTCCAATCTGCTCTGTCTAAAGGAAGGTTCAACTCTGTGAGTTGAGCACACATAAATCAAAGAAGTTTCTGTGAATTCTTCCTTCTAGCATTAGATGAAGAAATCCCGCTTCCAGCAACATCCTCAAAGAGGTCTAAATATCCACTTGCAGACTTCACAAAAAGAGTGTTTCCAAACTGCTCTATGAAAAGAAAGGTTAAACTCTGTGGGTGGATCGCACACATCACAAAGTGGTTTCTGAGAATGATTCTCTCTAGTTTTTATACGAGGATATTTCCTTTTCTACCGTTGGCCCCAAATTGCTTGAAATCTCCACATGCAAATTCCTCAAAAAGAGGGTTTCCAATCTGCTCTGTCTAAAGGAAGGTTCAACCCTGCTAGTTGAACACACACAAATCAACGAACTTACTGAGAAGTCTTCTGTATAACATTAGATGAAGAAATCCCACTTCCAACGAAATCCTCAAAGAGGTCCAAATATCCACTTGCAGACTTTACAAACAGAGTGTTTCCAAACTTCTCTATGAATAGAAAGGTTAAACTCTGTGAGAGGAACGCACACATCACATAGTGGGTTCTGAGAATGATTCTCTCTAGTTTTTATACGAGGATATTTCCTTTTCTAACGTTGGTCCGAAATCGCTCGAAATCTCCACATGAAAATTCCTCAAAAAGAGGGTTTCCAATCTGCTCTGTCTAAAGGAAGGTTCAACTCTGTGAGTTGAACACACACAAATCAAAGAAGTTTCTGAGAATTCTTCCTTCTAGCATTAGATGAAAAAATCCCGCTTCCAACGAAATCCTCAAAGAGGTCCAAATATCCACTTGCAGACTTTACAAACAGTGTGTTTCCAAACTGCTCTATGAAAAGAAAGGTTAAACTCTGTGAGTGGATCGCACACATCACAAAGTGGTTTCTGAGAATGATTCTCTCTAGTTTTTATACGAGGATATTTCCTTTTCTACCGTTGGCCCCAAATTGCTTGAAATCTCCACGTGCAAATTCCTCAAAAAGAGGGTTTCCAATCTGCTCTGTCTAAAGGAAGTTTCAATCCTGTTAGTTGAACACACACAAATCAACGACGTTACTGAGAAATCTTCTGTATAGCATTAGATAAAGAAATCCCGCTTCCAACGAAATCCTCAAAGAGGTCCAAATATCCACTTGCAGACTTGACAAACAGAGTGTTTACAAACTGCTCTATGAAAAGAAAGGTTAAACTCTGTGAGTGGAACGCACACATTACAAAGTGGGTTCTGAGAATGATTCTCTCTAGTTTTTATACGAGGATATTTCCTTTTCTAACGTTGGTCTGAAATCTCCTGAAATCTCCACATGCAAATTCCTCAAAAAGAGGGTTTCCAATCTGCTCTGTCTGAAGGAAGGTTCAACTCTGTGAGTTGAACACACACAAATCAAAGAACTTTCTGAGAATTCTTCCTTCTAGCATTAGATGAAGAAATCCCGCTTCCAACGAAATCCTCAAAGAGGTCCAAATATCCACTTGCAGACTTTACAAACAGAGTGTTTCCAAACTGCTCTATGAAAAGAAAGGTTAAACTCTGTGAGTGTAACGCACACATCACAAAGTGGTTTCCGAGAATGATTCTCTCTAGTTTTTATAGGAGGATATTTCCTTTTCTAACGTTGGTCCGAAATCGCTTGAAATCTCCACATGCAAATTCCTCAAAAAGAGGGTTTCCAATCTGCTCTGTCTGAAGGAAGGTTCAACTCTGTGAGTTGAACACACAAAAATCAAAGAACATTCTGAGAATTCTTCCTTCTAGCATTAGATGAAGAAATCCCGCTTCCAACGAAATCCTCAAAGAGGTCCAAATATCCACTTGCAGACTTTACAAAAAGAGTGTTTCCAAACTGCTCTATGAAAAGAAAGGTTAAACTCTGTGAGTGGAACGCACACATCACAAAGTGGGTTCTGAGAATGATTCTCTCTAGTTTTTATACGAGGATGTTTCCTTTTCTACCGCCGGCCCCAAAATGCTTGAAATCTCCACATGCAAATTCCTCAAAAAGAGGGTTTCCAATCTGCTCTGTCTAAAGAAAGGTTCAACGCTGTTAGTTGAGCACACACAAATCTATGAAGTTACTGAGAAATCTTCCGTATAGCATTAGATGAATAAATCCCGCTTCCAGCGAAATCCTCAAAGAGGTCTAAATATCCACTTGCAGACTTCACAAACAGAGGGTTTCCAAACTGCTCTATGAAAAGAAAGGTTAAACTCTGTGAGTGGATCGCACACATCACAAAGTGGTTTCTGAGAATGATTCTCTCTAGTTTTTATATGGGGATATTTCCTTTTCTACCGTTGGCCCCAAATCGCTTGAAATCTCCACATGCAAATTCCTCAAAAAGAGGGTTTTTCCAATCTGCTCTGTCTGAAGGAAGTTTCAACCCTGTGAGTTGAACACACACAAATCAAAGAAGTTACTGAGAAATCTTCTGTATAGCATTAGATAAAGAAATCCCACTTCCAACGAAATCCTCAAAGAGGTCCAAATATCCACTTGCAGACTTTACAAACAGATTGTTTCCAAACTGCTCTATGAAAAGAAAGGTTAAACTCTGTGAGTGGAACGCACACATTACAAAGTGGGTTCTGAGAATGATTCTCTCTAGTTTTTATACGAGGATATTTCCTTTTCTAACGTTGGTCTGAAATCGCCTGAAATCTCCACATGCAAATTCCTCAAAAAGAGGGTTTCCAATCTGCTCTGTCTAAAGGAAGGTTCAACTCTGTGAGTTGAACACACACAAATCAAAAAGTTTCTGAGAATACTTCCTTCTAGCATTAGATGAAGAAATCCCTCTTCCAACGAAATCCTCCAAGAGGTCCAAATATCCACTTGAACACTTCACAAACAGAGTGTTTCCAAAGTGCTCTATGAAAAGAAAGGTTAAACTCTGTGAGTGGAACGCACACATCACAAAGTGGTTTCTGAGAATGATTCTCTCTAGTTTTTATACGAGGATATTTCCTTTTCTACTGCTGGCCCCAAAACGCTTGAAATCTCCACATGCAAATTCCTCAAAAAGAGGGTTTCCAATCTGCTCTGTCTAAAGGAAGGTTCTACCCTGTTAGTTGAACACACACAAATCTATGAAGTTACTGAGAAATCTTCCGTATAGCATTAGATGAAGAAATCCCATTTCCAACGAAATCCTCAAAGAGGTCCAAATATCCACAAGCAGACTTTACAAACAGAGTGTTTCCAAACTGCTCTATGAAAAGAAAGGTTAAACTCTGTGAGTGGAACGCACACATCACAAAGTGGGTTCTGAGAATGATTCTCTCTAGTTTTTATACGAGGATATTTCCTTTTATACCGCTGGCCCCAAAACGCTTGAAATCTCCACATGCAAATTCCTCAAAAAGAGGGTTTCCAATCTGCTCTGTCTAAAGGAAGGTTCAACTCTGTGAGTTGAACACACACAAATCAAAAAGTTTCTGAGAATACTTCCTTCTAGCATTAGATGAAGAAATCCCTCTTCCAACGAAATCCTCCAAGAGGTCCAAATATCCACTTGCACACCTCACAAACAGAGTGTTTCCAAACTGCTCTATGAAAAGAAAGGTTAAACTCTGTGAGTGGAACGCACACATCACAAAGTGGTTTCTGAGAATGATTCTCTCTAGTTTTTATACGAGGATATTTCCTTTTCTACCGCTGGCCCCAAAACGCTTGAAATCTCCACATGCAAATTCCTCAAAAAGAGGGTTTCCAATCTGCTCTGTCTAAAGGAAGGTTCTACCCTGTTAGTTGAACACACACAAATCTATGAAGTTACTGAGAAATCTTCCGTATAGCATTAGATGAAGAAATCCCACTTCCAACGAAATCCTCAAAGAGGTCCAAATATCCACTTGCACACTTCACAAACAGAGTGTTTCCAAACTGCTCTATGAAAAGAAAGGTTTAACTCTGTGAGTGGAACGCACACATCACAAAGTGGTTTCTGAGAATGATTCTCTCTAGTTTTTATACGAGGATATTTCCTTTTATACCGCTGGCCCCAAAACGCTTGAAATCTCCACATGCAAATTCCTCAAAAAGAGGGTTTCCAATCTGCTCTGTCTGAAGGAAGGTTCAACTCTGTGAGTTGAACACACACAAATCAAAGAACTTTCTGAGAATTCTTCCTTCTAGCATTAGATGAAGAAATCCCGCTTCCAACGAAATCCTCAAAGAGGTCCAAATATCCACTTGCAGACTTTACAAACAGAGTGTTTCCAAACTGCTCTATGAAAAGAAAGGTTAAACTCTGTGAGTGGAACGCACACATCACAAAGTGGTTTCTGAGAATGATTCTCTCTAGTTTTTATACGAGGATATTTCCTTTTCTACCGTTGGCCCCAAAACGCTTGAAATCTCCACATGCAAATTCCTCAAAAAGAGGGTTTCCAATCTGCTCTGTCTAAAGGAAGGTTCAACTCTGTGTGTTGAACACACACAAATCAAAGAAGTTTCTGAGAATTCTTCCTTCTAGCATTAGATGAAGAAATCCCGCTTCCAACGAAATCCTCAAAGAGGTCCAAATATCCACTTGCAGACTTTACAAACAGATTGTTTCCAAACTGCTCTATGAAAAGAAAGGTTAAACTCTGTGAGTGGAATGCACACATCACAAAGTGGTTTCTGAGAATGATTCTCTCCAGTTTTTATACGAGGATATTTCCTTTTCTACCGCTGGCCCCAAAACTCTTGAAATCTCCACATGCAAATTCCTCAAAAAGAGGGTTTCCAATCTGCTCTGTCTAAAGGAAGGTTCAACTCTGTGAGTTGAGCACACATGAATCAAAGAAGTTTCTGTGAATTCTTCCTTCTAGCATTAGATGAAGAAATCCCGCTTCCAACGACATCCTCAAAGAGGTCTAAATATCCACTTGCAGACTTCACAAACAGAGTGTTTCCAAACTGCTCTATGAAAAGAAAGGTTAAAATCTGTGAGTGGATCGCACACATCACAAAGTGGTTTCTGAGAATGATTCTCTCTAGTTTTTATACGAGGATATTTCCTTTTCAACCGTTCGCCCCAAAAGCTTGAAATCTCCACATGCATATTCCTCAAAAAGAGGGTTTCCAATCTGCTCTGTCTAAAGGAAGGTTCAACCCTGTTAGTTGAACACACACAAATCAACGAAGTTACTGAGAAATCTTCTGTATAGCATTAGATGAAGAAATCCCCTTTCCAACGAAATCCTCAAAGAGGTCCAAATATCCACAAGCAGACTTTACAAACAGAGTGTTTCCAAACTGCTCTATGAAAAGAAAGGTTAAACTCTGTGAGTGGAACGCACACATCACAAAGTGGGTTCTGAGAATGATTCTCTCTAGTTTTTATACGAGGATATTTCCTTTTCTAACATAGGTCTGAAATCGCCTGAAATCTCCACATGCAAATTCCTCAAAAAGAGGGTTTCCAATCTGCTCTGTCTAAAGGAAGGTTCAACTCTGTGAGTTGAACACACACAAATCAAAAAGTTTCTGAGAATACTTCCTTCTAGCATTAGATGAAGAAATCCCGCTTCCAACGAAATCCTCAAAGAGGTCCAAATATCCACTTGCAGACTTCACAAACAGAGAGTTTCCAAACTGCTCTATGAAAAGAAAGGTTTAACTCTGTGGGTGGAACGCACACATCACAAAGTGGTTTCTGAGAATGATTCTCTCTAGTTTTTATACGAGGATATTTCCTTTTATACCGCTGGCCCCAAAACGCTTGAAATCTCCACATGCAAATTCCTCAAAAAGAGGGTTTCCAATCTGCTCTGTCTGAAGGAAGGTTCAACTCTGTGAGTTGAACACACACAAATCAAAGAACTTTCTGAGAATTCTTCCTTCTAGCATTAGATGAAGAAATCCCGCTTCCAACGAAATCCTCAAAGAGGTCCAAATATCCACTTGCAGACTTTACAAACAGAGTGTTTCCAAACTGCTCTATGAAAAGAAAGGTTAAACTCTGTGAGTGGAACGCACAAATCACAAAATGGTTTCTGAGAATGATTCTCTCTAGTTTTTATACGAGGATATTTCCTTTTCTACCGTTGGCCCCAAAACGCTTGAAATCTCCACATGCAAATTCCTCAAAAAGAGGGTTTCCAATCTGCTCTGTCTAAAGGAAGGTTCAACTCTGTGTGTTGAACACACACAAATCAAAGAAGTTTCTGAGAATTCTTCCTTCTAGCATTAGATGAAGAAATCCCGCTTCGAACGAAATCCTCAAAGAGGTCCAAATATCCACTTGCAGACTTTACAAACAGATTGTTTCCAAACTGCTCTATGAAAAGAAAGGTTAAACTCTGTGAGTGGAATGCACACATCCCAAAGTGCTTTCTGAGAATGATTCTCTCCAGTTTTTATACGAGGATATTTCCTTTTCTACCGCTGGCCCCAAAACTCTTGAAATCTCCACATGCAAATTCCTCAAAAAGAGGGTTTCCAACCTGCTATGTCTTAAGGAAGGTTCAACTCTGTTAGTTGGGCACAAATGAATCAAAGAAGTTTCTGTGAATTCTTCCTTCTAGCATTAGATGAAGAAATCCCTCTTCCAACGAAATCCTCAAAGAGGTCTAAATATCCACTTGCAGACTTCACAAACAGAGTGTTTCCAAACTGCTCTATGAAAAGAAAGGTTAAACTCTGTGAGTGGATCGCACACATCACAAAGTGGTTTCTGAGAATGATTCTCTCTAGTTTTTATACGAGGATATTTCCTTTTCTACCGTTGGCCCCAAATCGCTTGAAATCTCCACATGCACATTCCTCAAAAACAGGGTTTCCAATCTGCTCTGTCTAAAGGAAGTTTCAACCCTGTTAGTTGAACACACACAAATCAACGAAGTTACTGAGAAATCTTCTGTATAGCATTAGATGAAGAAATCCCGCTTCCAACGAAATCCTCAAAGAGGTCCAAATATCCACTTGCAGACTTTACAAACAGAGTGTTTCCAAACTGCTCTATGAAAAGAAAGGTTAAACTCTGTGAGTGGAACGCACACATCACAAAGTGGTTTCTGAGAATGATTCTCTCTAGTTTTTATACGAGGATATTTCCTTTTCTACCGTTGGCCCCAAAACGCTTGAAATCTCCACATGCAAATTCCTCAAAAAGAGGGTTTCCAATCTGCTCTGTCTAAAGGAAGGTTCAACTCTGTGTGTTGAACACACACAAATCAAAGAAGTTTCTGAGAATTCTTCCTTCTAGCATTAGATGAAGAAATCCCGCTTCCAACGAAATCCTCAAAGAGGTCCAAATATCCACTTGCAGACTTTACAAACATAGTGTTTCCAATCTGCTCTATGAAAAGAAAGGTTAAACTCTGTGAGTGGAACGCCCACATCACAAAGTGGTTTCTGAGAATAATTCTCTCTAGTATTTATACGAGGATATTTCCTTTTCTACTGTTGGCCCCAAAACGCTTGAAATCTCCACATGCAAATTCCTCAAAAAGAGGGTTTCCAATCTGCTCTGTCTAAAGGAAGGTTCAACTCTGTTAGTTGAACACACACAAATCAAGGAAGTTTCTGAGAATTCTTCCTTCTAGCATTAGATGAAGAAATCCCGCTTCCAACGAAATCCTCAAAGAGGTCCAAATATCCACTTGCAGACTTTACAAAAAGAGTGTTTCCAAACTGCTCTATGAAAAGAAAGGTTAAACTCTGTGAGTGGAACGCACACATCACAAAGTGGTTTCTGAGAATGATTCTCTCTAGTTTTTATACGAGGATATTTCCTTTTCTACCGCTGGCCCCAAAACACTTGAAATCTCCACATGCAAATTCCTCAAAAAGAGGGTTTCCAATCTGCTCTGTCTAAAGGAAGGTTCAACTCTGTGAGTTGAGCACACATAAATCAAAGAAGTTTCTGTGAATTCTTCCTTCTAGCATTAGATGAAGAAATCCCGCTTCCAGCAAAATCCTCAAAGAGGTCTAAATATCCACTTGCAGACTTCACAAAAAGAGTGTTTCCAAACTGCTCTATGAAAAGAAAGGTTAAACTCTGTGAGTGGATCGCACACATCACAAAGTGGTTTCTGAGAATGATTCTCTCTAGTTTTTATACGAGGATATTTCCTTTTCTACCGTTGGCCCCAAATTGCTTGAAATCTCCACATGCAAATTCCTCAAAAAGAGGGTTTCCAATCTGCTCTGTCTAAAGGAAGGTTCAACCCTGCTAGTTGAACACACACAAATCAACGAACTTACTGAGAAGTCTTCTGTATAACATTAGATGAAGAAATCCCACTTCCAACGAAATCCTCAAAGAGGTCCAAATATCCACTTGCAGACTTTACAAACAGAGTGTTTCCAAACTTCTCTATGAATAGAAAGGTTAAACTCTGTGAGAGGAACGCACACATCACAAAGTGGGTTCTGAGAATGATTCTCTCTAGTTTTTATACGAGGATATTTCCTTTTCTAACGTTGGTCCGAAATCGCTCGAAATCTCCACATGCAAATTCCTCAAAAAGAGGGTTTCCAATCTGCTCTGTCTAAAGGAAGGTTCAACTCTGTGAGTTGAACACACACAAATCAAAGAAGTTTCTGAGAATTCTTCCCTCTAGCATTAGATGAAGAAATCCCACTTCCAACGAAATCCTCAAAGAGGTCCAAATATCCACTTGCAGACTTTACAAACAGAGTGTTTCCAAACTGCTCTATGAAAAGAAAGGTTAAACTCTGTGAGTGGAACGCACACATCACAAAGTGGTTTCTGAGAATGATTCCCTCTAGTTTTTATTCGAGGATATTTCCTTTTCTACCGCTGGCCCCAAAACGCTTGAAATCTCCACATGCAAATTCCTCAAAAAGAGGGTTTCCAATCTGCTCTGTCTAAAGGAAGGTTCAACTCTGTTAGTTGAACACACACAAATCAGAGAACTTTCTGAGAATTCTTCCTTCTAGCATTAGATGAAAAAATCCCGCTTCCAACGAAATCCTCAAAGAAGTCCAAATATCCACTTGCAGACTTTACAAACAGTGTGTTTCCAAACTGCTCTATGAAAAGAAAGGTTAAACTCTGTGAGTGGAACGCACACATCACAAAGTGGTTTCTGAGAATGATTCTCTCTAGTTTTTATACGAGGGTATTTCCTTTTCTACAGTTGGCCCCAAAACACTTGAAATCTCCACATGCAAATTCCTCAAAAAGAGGGTTTCCAATCTGCTCTTTCTAAAGGAAGGTTCAACTCTCTGAGTTGAACACACACAAATCAAAGAACTTTCTGAGAATTCTTCCTTCTAGCATTAGATGAAGAAATCCCGCTTCCAACGAAATCCTCAAAGAGGTCCAAATATCCACTTGCATACTTTACAAACAGAGTGTTTCCAAACTGCTCTATGAAAAGAAAGGTTAAACTCTGTTAGTGGAACGCTCACATCACAAAGTAGTTTCTGAGAATGATTCTCTCTAGTTTTATACGAGGATATTTCCTTTTCTACCGTTCGTCCCAAAAGCTTGAAATCTCCACATGCATATTCCTCAAAAAGAGGGTTTCCAATCTGCTCTGTCTAAAGGAAGGTTGTACTCTGTTAGTTGAACACACACAAATCAACGAAGTTACTGAGAAATCTTCGGTGTAGCATTAGATGAAGAAATCCCGCTTCCAACGAATTCCTCAAAGAGGTCCAAATATCCACTTGCAGACTTTACAAACAGAGTGTTTCCAAACTGCTCTATGAAAAGAAAGGTTAAACTCTGTGAGTGGAACGCACACATCACAAAGTGGTTTCTGAGAATGATTCTCTCCAGTTTTTATACGAGGATATTTCCTTTTCTATCGATGGCCCCAAAACGCTTGAAATCTCCACATGCAAATTCGTCAAAAAGAGGGTTTCCAATCTGCTCTGTCTAAAGGAAGGTCCAACTCTGTGAGTTGAACACACACAAATCAAAGAAGTTTCTGAGAATTCTTCCTTCTAGCATTAGATGAAAAAATCCCGCTTCCAACGAAATCCTCAAAGAGGCCCAAATATCCACTTGCAGACTTTACAAACAGAGTGTTTACAAACTGCTCTATGAAAAGAAAGGTTAAACTCTGTAAGTGGAACGCACACATCACAAAGTGGTTTCCGAGAATGATTCCCTCTAGTTTTTATACGAGGATATTTCCTTTTCTAACGTTGGTCCGAAATCGCTTGACATCTCCACATGCAAATTACTCAAAAAGAGGGTTTCCAATCTGCTCTGTCTGAAGGAAGGTTCAACTCTGTAAGTTGAACACACACAAATCAAAGAAGTTTCTGAGAATTCTTCCTTCTAGCATTAGATGAAGAAATCCCGCTTCCAACGAAATCCTCAAAGAGGTCCAAATATCCACTTGCAGACTTCAAAACCAGAGTGTTTCCAAACTGCTCTAAGAAAAGAAAGGTTAAACTCTGCGAGTGGAAGGCACACATCACAAAGTGATTTCTGAGAATGATTCTCTCTAGTTTTTATACGAGGATATTTCCTTTTCTACCGTTGGCCCCAAAATGCTTGAAATCTCCACATGCATATTCCTCAAAAAGAGGGTTTCCAATCTGCTCTCTCTAAAGGAAGGTTCAACTCTGTTAGTTGAACACACACAAATCAACGAAGTTACTGAGAAATCTTCTGTGTAGCATTAGATGAAGAAATCCCGCTTCCAACGAATTCCTCAAAGAGGTCCAAATATCCACTTGCAGACCTTACAAACAGAGTGTTTACAAACTGCTCTATGAAAAGAAAGGTTAAACTCTGTGAGTGGAACGCACACATCACAAAGTGGTTTCTGAGAATGATTCTCTCTAGTATTTATACGAGGATATTTCCTTTTCTACCGCTGGCCCCAAAACGCTTGAAATCTCCACATGCAAATTCCTCAAAAAGAGGGTTTCCAATCTGCTCTGTCTAAAGGAAGGTTCAACTCTGTGAGTTGCACACACACAAATCAAAGAAGTTTCTGAGAATTCTTCCTTCTAGCATTAGATGAAAAAATCCCGCTTCCAACGAAATCCTCAAAGAGGTCCAAATATCCACTTGCAGACTTTACAAACAGAGTGTTTACAAACTGCTCTATGAAAAGAAAGGTTAAACTCTGTGAGTGGAACGCACACATCACAAAGTGGTTTCTGAGAATGATTCTCTCTAGTTTTTATACGAGGATATTTCCTTTTCTAACGTTGGTCTGAAATCTCCTGAAATCTCCACATGCAAATTCCTCAAAAAGAGGGTTTCCAATCTGCTCTGTCTAAAGGAACGTTCAACTCTGTGAGTTGAGCACACATAAATCAAAGAAGTTTCTGTGAATTCTTCCTTCTAGCATTAGATGAAGAAATCCCGCTTCCAACAAAATCCTCAAAGATGTCTAAATATCCACTTGCAGACTTCACAAACAGAGTGTTTCCAAACTGCTCTATGAAAAGAAAGGTTAAACTCTGTGAGTGGATAGCACACATCACAAAGTGGTTTCTGAGAATGATTCTCTCTAGTTTTTATACGAGGATATTTGCTTTTCTACAGTTGGCCCCAAATCGCTTGAAATCTCCACATGCAAATTCCTCAAAAAGAGGGTTTCCAATCTGTTCTGTCTAAAGGAACGTTCAACCCTGCTAGTTGAACACACACAAATCAACGAACTTACTGAGAAGTCTTCTGAATAGCATTAGATGAAGAAATCCCACTTCCAACGAAATCCTCAAAGAGGTCCAAATATCCACTTGCAGACTTTACAAACAGAGTGTTTCCAAACTCCTCTATGAATAGAAAGGTTAAACTCTGTGAGAGGAACGCACACATCACAAAGTGGGTTCTGAGAATGATTCTCTCTAGTTTTTATACGAGGATATTTCCTTTTCTAACGTTGGTGCGAAATCGCTCGAAATCTCCACATGCAAACTCCTCAAAAAGAGGGTTTGCAATCTGCTCTGTCTAAAGGAAGGTTCAACTCTGTGAGTTGAACACACAATAATCAAAGAAGTTTCTGGGAATTCTTCCTTCTAGCATTAGATGAAGAAATCCCGCTTCCAACGAAATCCTCAAAGAGGTCCAAATATCCACTTGCAGCCTTTACAAACAGAGTGTTTCCATACTGCTCTATGAAATGAAAGGTTAAACTCTGTGAGTGGAACGCACACATCACAAAGTGGTTTCCGAGAATGATTCTCTCTAGTTTTTATACGAGGATATTTCCTTTTCTAACGTTGGTCCGAAATTCCTTGAATTCTCCACATGCAAATTCCTCAAAAAGAGGGTTTCCAATCTGCTCTGTCTAAAGGAAGGTTCAACCCTGTTAGTTGAACACACACAAATCAACGAAGTTACTGAGAAATCTTCTGTATAGCATTAGATGAAGAAATCCCACTTCCAACGAAATCCTCAAAGAGGTCCAAATATCCACTTGCAGCCTTTACAAACAGAGTGTTTCCAAACTGCTCTATGAAAAGAAAGGTTAAACTCTGTGAGTGGAACGCACACATCACAAAGTGGTTTCCGAGAATGATTCTCTCTAGTTTTTATACGAGGATATTTCCTTTTCTAACGTTGGTCCGAAATCGCTTGACATCTCCACTTGCAAATTACTCAAAAAGAGGGTTTCCAATCTGCTCTGTCTGAAGGAAGGTTCAACTCTGTGAGTTGAACACACACAAATCAAAGAAGTTTCTGAGAATTCTTCCTTCTAGCATTAGATGAAGAAATCCCGCTTCCTACAAAATCCTCAAAGAGGTCCAAATATCCACTTGCAGACTTCAAAACCAGAGTGTTTCCAAACTGCTCTATGAAAAGAAAGGTTAAACTCTGTGAGTGGAACGCACACATCACAAAGTGGGTTCTGAGAATGATTCTCTCTAGGTTTTATACGAGGATATTTCCTTTTCTACCGTTGGCCCCAAAAAGCTTGAAATCTCCACATGCATATTCCTCAAAAAGAGGGTTTCCAATCTGCTCTGTCTAAAGGAAGGTTCAACTCTGTTAGTTGAACACACACAAATCAACGAAGTTACTGAGAAATCTTCTGTGTAGCATTAGATGAAGAAATCCCGCTTCCAACGAATTCCTCAAAGAGGTCCAAATATCCACTTGCAGACTTTACAAACAGAGTGTTTACAAACTGCTCTATGAAAAGAAAGGTTAAACTCTGTGAGTGGAACGCACACATCACAAAGTGGTTTCTGAGAATGATTCTCTCTCGTTTTTATACGAGGATATTTCCTTTTGTAACGTTGGTCCGAAATCGCTCGAAATCACCACATGCAAATTCCTCAAAAAGAGGGTTTGCAATCTGCTCTGTCTAAAGGAAGGTTCAACTCTGTGAGTTGAACACACACAAATCAAAGAAGTTTCTGAGAATTCTTCCCTCAAGCATTAGATGAAGAAATCCCGCTTCCAACGAAATCCTCAAAGAGGTCCAAATATCCACTTGCAGACTTTACAAACAGAGTGTTTCCAAACTGCTCTATGAAAAGAAAGGTTAAACTCTGTGAGTGGAACGCACACATCACAAAGTGGTTTCTGAGAACGATTCTCTCTAGTTTTTATACGAGGATATTTCCTTTTCTACCGCTGGCCCCAAAACACTTGAAATCTCCACATGCAAATTCCTCAAAAAGAGGGTTTCCAATCTGCTCTGTCTAAAGGAACGTTCAACTCTGTGAGTTGAGCACACATAAATCAAAGAAGTTTCTGTGAATTCTTCCTTCTAGCATTAGATGAAGAAATCCCGCTTCCAACAAAATCCTCAAAGAGGTCTAAATATCCACTTGCAGACTTCACAAACAGAGTGTTTCCAAACTGCTCTATGAAAAGAAAGGTTAAACTCTGTGAGTGGATCGCACACATCACAAAGTGGTTTCTGAGAATGATTCTCTCTAGTTTTTATACGAGGATATTTCCTTTTCTACCGTTGGCCCCAAATCGCTTGAAATCTCCACATGCAAATTCCTCAAAAAGAGGGTTTCCAATCTGCTCTGTCTAAAGGAAGGTTCAACCCTGCTAGTTGAACACACACAAATCAACGAAGTTACTGAGAAATCTTCTGTATAGCATTAGATGAAGAAATCCCACTTCCAACGAAATCCTCAAAGAGGTCCAAATATCCACTTGCAGCCTTTACAAACAGAGTGTTTCCAAACTGCTCTATGAAAAGAAAGGTTAAACTCTGTGAGTGGAACGCACACATCACAAAGTGGTTTCCGAGAATGATTCTCTCTAGTTTTTATACGAGGATATTTCCTTTTCTAACGTTGGTCCGAAATCGCTTGACATCTCCACGTGCAAATTACTGAAAAAGAGGGTTTCCAATCTGCTCTGTCTGAAGGAAGGTTCAACTCTGTGAGTTGAACACACACAAATCAAAGAAGTTTCTGAGAATTCTTCCTTCTAGCATTAGATGAAGAAATCCCGCTTCCTACGAAATCCTCAAAGAGGTCCAAATATCCACTTGCAGACTTCAAAACCAGAGTGTTTCCAAACTGCTCTATGAAAAGAAAGGTTAAACTCTGTGAGTGGAACGCACACATCACAAAGTGGGTTCTGCGAATGATTCTCTCTAGGTTTTATACGAGGATATTTCCTTTTCTACCGTTGGCCCCAAAAAGCTTGAAATCTCCACATGCATATTCCTCAAAAAGAGGGTTTCCAATCTGCTCTGTCTAAAGGAAGGTTCAACTCTGTTAGTTGAACACACACAAATCAACGAAGTTACTGAGAAATCTTCTGTGTAGCATTAGATGAAGAAATCCCGCTTCCAACGAATTCCTCAAAGAGGTCCAAATATCCACTTGCAGACTTTACAAACAGAGTGTTTACAAACTGCTCTATGAAAAGAAAGGTTAAACTCTGTGAGTGGAACGCACACATCACAAAGTGGTTTCTGAGAATGATTCTCTCTAGTTTTTATACGAGGATATTTCCTTTTCTACCGCTGGCCCCAAAACACTTGAAATCTCCACATGCAAATTCCTCAAAAAGAGGGTTTCCAATCTGCTCTGTCTAAAGGAACGTTCAACTCTGTGAGTTGAGCACACATAAATCAAAGAAGTTTCTGTGAATTCTTCCTTCTAGCATTAGATGAAGAAATCCCGCTTCCAACAAAATCCTCAAAGAGGTCTAAATATCCACTTGCAGACTTCACAAACAGAGTGTTTCCAAACTGCTCTATGAAAAGAAAGGTTAAACTCTGTGAGTGGATCGCACACATCACAAAGTGGTTTCTGAGAATGATTCTCTCTAGTTTTTATACGAGGATATTTGCTTTTCTACCGTTGGCCCCAAATCGCTTGAAATCTCCACATGCAAATTCCTCAAAAAGAGGGTTTCCAATCTGCTCTGTCTAAAGGAAGGTTCAACCCTGCTAGTTGAACACACACAAATCAACGAACTTACTGAGAAGTCTTCTGAATAGCATTAGATGAAGAAATCCCACTTCCAACGAAATCCTCAAAGAGGTCCAAATATCCACTTGCAGACTTTACAAACAGAGTGTTTCCAAACTGCTCTATGAATAGAAAGGTTAAACTCTGTGAGAAGAAAGCACACATCACAAAGTGTGTTCTGAGAATGATTCTCTCTCGTTTTTATACGAGGATATTTCCTTTTCTAACGTTGGTCCGAAATCGCTCGAAATCTCCACATGCAAATTCCTCAAAAAGAGGGCTTGGAATCTGCTCTGTCTAAAGGAAGGTTCAACTCTGTGAGTTGAACACACACAAATCAAAGAAGTTTCTGAGAATTCTTCCCTCAAGCATTAGATGAAGAAATCCCGCTTCCAACGAAATCCTCAAAGAGGTCCAAATATCCACTTGCAGACTTTACAAACAGAGTGTTTCCAAACTGCTCTATGAAAAGAAAGGTTAAACTCTGTGAGTGGAACGCACACATCACAAAGTGGTTTCTGAGAATGATTCTCTCTAGTTTTTATACGAGGATATTTCCTTTTCTACCGCTGGCCCCAAAACACTTGAAATCTCCACATGCAAATTCCTCAAAAAGAGGGTTTCCAATCTGCTCTGTCTAAAGGAACGTTCAACTCTGTGAGTTGAGCACACATAAATCAAAGAAGTTTCTGTGAATTCTTCCTTCTAGCATTAGATGAAGAAATCCCGCTTCCAACAAAATCCTCAAAGAGGTCTAAATATCCACTTGCAGACTTCACAAACAGAGTGTTTCCAAACTGCTCTATGAAAAGAAAGGTTAAACTCTGTGAGTGGAACGCACACATCACAAAGTGGTTTCCGAGAATGATTCTCTCTAGTTTTTATACGAGGATATTTCCTTTTCTAACGTTGGTCCGAAATCGCTTGACATCTCCACGTGCAAATTACTCAAAAAGAGGGTTTCCAATCTGCTCTGTCTGAAGGAAGGTTCAACTCTGTGAGTTGAACACACACAAATCAAAGAAGTTTCTGAGAATTCTTCCTTCTAGCATTAGATGAAGAAATCCCGCTTCCTACGAAATCCTCAAAGAGGTCCAAATATCCACTTGCAGACTTCAAAACCAGAGTGTTTCCAATCTGCTCTATGAAAAGAAAGGTTAAACTCTGTGAGTGGAACGCACACATCACAAAGTGGGTTCTGAGAATGATTCTCTCTAGGTTTTATACGAGGATATTTCCTTTTCTACCGTTGGCCCCAAAATGCTTGAAATCTCCACATGCATATTCCTCAAAAAGAGGGTTTCCAATCTGCTCTGTCTAAAGGAAGGTTCAACTCTGTTAGTTGAACACACACAAATCAACGAAGTTACTGAGAAATCTTCTGTGTAGCATTAGATGAAGAAATCCCGCTTCCAACGAATTCCTCAAAGAGGTCCAAATATCCACTTGCAGACTTTACAAACAGAGTGTTTACAAACTGCTCTATGAAAAGAAAGGTTAAACTCTGTGAGTGGAACGCACACATCACAAAGTGGTTTCTGAGAATGATTCTCTCTAGTTTTTATACGAGGATATTTCCTTTTCTACCGCTGGCCCCAAAACACTTGAAATCTCCACATGCAAATTCCTCAAAAAGAGGGTTTCCAATCTGCTCTGTCTAAAGGAACGTTCAACTCTGTGAGTTGAGCACACATAAATCAAAGAAGTTTCTGTGAATTCTTCCTTCTAGCATTAGATGAAGAAATCCCGCTTCCAACAAAATCCTCAAAGAGGTCTAAATATCCACTTGCAGACTTCACAAACAGAGTGTTTCCAAACTGCTCTATGAAAAGAAAGGTTAAACTCTGTGAGTGGATCGCACACATCACAAAGTGGTTTCTGAGAATGATTCTCTCTAGTTTTTATACGAGGATATTTGCTTTTCTACCGTTGGCCCCAAATCGCTTGAAATCTCCACATGCAAATTCCTCAAAAAGAGGGTTTCCAATCTGCTCTGTCTAAAGGAAGGTTCAACCCTGCTAGTTGAACACACACAAATCAACGAACTTACTGAGAAGTCTTCTGAATAGCATTAGATGAAGAAATCCCACTTCCAACGAAATCCTCAAAGAGGTCCAAATATCCACTTGCAGACTTTACAAACAGAGTGTTTCCAAACTGCTCTATGAATAGAAAGGTTAAACTCTGTGAGAGGAAAGCACACATCACAAACTGTGTTCTGAGAATGATTCTCTCTCGTTTTCATACGAGGATATTTCCTTTTCTAACATTGGTCCGAAATCGCTCGAAATCTCCACATGCAAATTCCTCAAAAAGAGGGTTTGCAATCTGCTCTGTCTAAAGGAAGGTTCAACTCTGTGAGTTGAACACACACAAATCAAAGAAGTTTCTGAGAATTCTTCCCTCAAGCATTAGATGAAGAAATCCCGCTTCCAACGAAATCCTCAAAGAGGTCCAAATATCCACTTGCAGACTTTACAAACAGAGAGTTTCCAAACTGCTCTATGAAAAGAAAGGTTAAACTCTGTGAGTGGAACGCACACATCACAAAGTGGTTTCTGAGAATGATTCTCTCTAGTTTTTATACGAGGATATTTCCTTTTCTACCGCTGGCCCCAAAACACTTGAAATCTCCACATGCAAATTCCTCAAAAAGAGGGTTTCCAATCTGCTCTGTCTAAAGGAACGTTCAACTCTGTGAGTTGAGCACACATAAATCAAAGAAGTTTCTGTGAATTCTTCCTTCTAGCATTAGATGAAGAAATCCCACTTCCAACAAAATCCTCAAAGAGATCTAAATATCCACTTGCAGACTTCACAAACAGAGTGTTTCCAAACTGCTCTATGAAAAGAAAGGTTAAACTCTGTGAGTGGATCGCACACATCACAAAGTGGTTTCTGAGAATGATTCTCTCTAGTTTTTATACGAGGATATTTCCTTTTCTACCGTTGGCCCGAAATCGCTTGAAATCTCCACATGCAAATTCCTCAAAAAGAGGGTTTCCAATCTGCTCTGTCTAAAGGAAGGTTCAACCCTGCTAGTTGAACACACACAAATCAACGAACTTACTGAGAAGTCTTCTGAATAGCATTAGATGAAGAAATCCCACTTCCAACGAAATCCTCAAAGAGGTCCAAATATCCACTTGCAGACTTTACAAACAGAGTGTTTCCAAACTGCTCTATGAATCGAAAGGTTAAACTCTGTGAGAGGAACGCACACATCACAAAGTGGGTTCTGAGAATGATTCTCTCTAGTTTTTATACGTGGA
This sequence comes from Gorilla gorilla gorilla, assembly GCF_029281585.2. Classification (NCBI taxonomy): domain Eukaryota; kingdom Metazoa; phylum Chordata; class Mammalia; order Primates; family Hominidae; genus Gorilla; species Gorilla gorilla. The sequence goes on from NC_073232.2 coordinate 74,937,022, forward strand.
TATTTCCTTTTCTAACGTTGGTGCGAAATCGCTCGAAATCTCCACATGCAAACTCCTCAAAAAGAGGGTTTGCAATCTGCTCTGTCTAAAGGAAGGTTCAACTCTGTGAGTTGAACACACACTAATCAAAGAAGTTGCTGGGAATTCTTCCTTCTAGCATTAGATGAAGAAATCCCGCTTCCAACGAAATCCTCAAAGAGGTCCAAATATCCACTTGCAGACTTTACAAACAGAGTGTTTCCAAACTGCTCTATGAAAAGAAAGGTTAAACTCTGTGAGTGGAATGCACACATCACAAAGTGGTTTCTGAGAATGATTCTCTCTAGTTTTTATACGAGGATATTTCCTTTTCTACCGCTGGCCCCAAAACGCTTGAAATCTCCACATGCAAATTCCTCAAAAAGAGGGTTTCCAATCTGCTCTGTCTAAAGGAAGGTTCATCTCTGTGAGTTGAGCACACATAAATCAAAGAAGTTTCTGTGAATTCTTCCTTCTAGCATTAGATGAAGAAATCCTGCTTCCAACGAAATCCTCAAAGAGGTCCAAATATCCACTTGCAGACTAAACAAACAGAGTGTTTCCAAACTGCTCTATGAAAAGAGAGGTTAAACTCTGTGAGTGGAACGCACACATCACAAAGTGGTTTCCGAGAATGATTCTCTCTAGTTTTTATACGAGGATATTTCCTTTTCTAACGTTGGTCCGAAATTGCTTGAATTCTCCACATGCAAATTCCTCAAAAAGAGGGTTTCCAATCTGCTCTGTCTAAAGGAAGGTTCAACCCTGTTAGTTGAACACACACAAATCAACGAAGTTACTGAGAAATCTTCTGTAAAGAATTACATGAAGATATCCCACTTCCAACGAAATCCTCAAAGAGGTCCAAATATCCACTTGCAGCCTTTACAAACAGAGTGTTTCCAAACTGCTCTATGAAAAGAAAGGTTAAACTCTGTGAGTGGAACGCACACATCACAAAGTGGTTTCTGAGAATGATTCTCTCTAGTTTTTATACGAGGATATTTCCTTTTCAAACGTTGGTCCGAAATCGCTTGACATCTCCACGTGCAAATTACTCAAAAAGAGGGTTTCCAATCTGCTCTGTCTGAAGGAAGGTTCAACTCTGTGAGTTGAACACACACAAATCAAAGAAGTTTCTGAGAATTCTTCCTTCTAGCATTAGATGAAGAAATCCCGCTTCCTACGAAATCCTCAAAGAGGTCCAAATATGCACTTGCAGACTTCAAAACCAGAGTGTTTCCAAACTGCTCTATGAAAAGAAAGGTTAAACTCTGTGAGTGGAACGCACACATCACAAAGTGGTTTCTGAGAATGATTCTCTCTAGGTTTTATACGAGGATATTTCCTTTTCTACCGTTGGCCCCGAAATGCTTGAAATCTCCACATGCATATTCCTCAAAAAGAGGGTTTCCAATCTGCTCTGTCTAAAGGAAGGTTCAACTCTGTTAGTTGAACACACACAAATCAACGAAGTTACTGAGAAATCTTCTGTGTAGCATTAGATGAAGAAATCCCGCTTCCAACGAATTCCTCAAAGAGGTCCAAATATCCACTTGCAGACTTTACAAACAGAGTGTTTACAAACTGCTCTATGAAAAGAAAGGTTAAACTCTGTGAGTGGAACGCACACATCACAAAGTGGTTTCTGAGAATGATTCTCTCTAGTTTTTATACGAGGATATTTCCTTTTCTACCGCTGGCCCCAAAACACTTGAAATCTCCACATGCAAATTCCTCAAAAAGAGGGTTTCCAATCTGCTCTGTCTAAAGGAACGTTCAACTCTGTGAGTTGAGCACACATAAATCAAAGAAGTTTCTGTGAATTCTTCCTTCTAGCATTAGATGAAGAAATCCCGCTTCCAACAAAATCCTCAAAGAGGTCTAAATATCCACTTGCAGACTTCACAAACAGAGTGTTTCCAAACTGCTCTATGAAAAGAAAGGTTAAACTCTGTGAGTGGATCGCACACATCACAAAGTGGTTTCTGAGAATGATTCTCTCTAGTTTTTATACGAGGATATTTGCTTTTCTACCGTTGGCCCCAAATCGGTTGAAATCTCCACATGCAAATTCCTCAAAAAGAGGGTTTCCAATCTGCTCTTTCTAAAGGAAGGTTCAACTCTGTGAGTTGAACACACACAAATCAAAGAACTTTCTGAGAATTCTTCCTTCTAGCATTAGATGAAGAAATCCCGCTTCCAACGAAATCCTCAAAGAGGTCCAAATATCCACTTGCATACTTTACAAACAGAGTGTTTCCAAACTGCTCTATGAAAAGAAAGGTTAAACTCTGTGAGTGGAACGCTCACATCACAAAGTAGTTTCTGAGAATGATTCTCTCTAGTTTTATACGAGGATATTTCCTTTTCTACCGTTCGCCCCAAAAGCTTGAAATCTCCACATGCATATTCCTCAAAAAGAGGGTTTCCAATCTGCTCTGTCTAAAGGAAGGTTGTACTCTGTTAGTTGAACACACACAAATCAACGAAGTTACTGAGAAATCTTCGGTGTAGCATTAGATGAAGAAATCCCGCTTCCAACGAATTCCTCAAAGAGGTCCAAATATCCACTTGCAGACTTTACAAACAGAGTGTTTCCAAACTGCTCTATGAAAAGAAAGGTTAAACTCTGTGAGTGGAACGCACACATCACAAAGTGGTTTCTGAGAATGATTCTCTCCAGTTTTTATACGAGGATATTTCCTTTTCTATCGATGGCCCCAAAACGCTTGAAATCTCCACAAGCAAATTCGTCAAAAAGAGGGTTTCCAATCTCCTCTGTCTAAAGGAAGGTCCAACTCTGTGAGTTGAACACACACAAATCAAAGAAGTTTCTGAGAATTCTTCCTTCTAGCATTAGATGAAAAAATCCCGCTTCCAACGAAATCCTCAAAGAGGTCCAAATATCCACATGCAGACTTTACAAACAGAGTGTTTACAAACTGCTCTATGAAAAGAAAGGTTAAACTCTGTGAGTGGAACGCACACATCACAAAGTGGTTTCCGAGAATGATTCCCTCTAGTTTTTATACGAGGATATTTCCTTTTCTAACGTTGGTCCGAAATCGCTTGATATCTCCACATGCAAATTACTCAAAAAGAGGGTTTCCAATCTGCTCTGTCTGAAGGAAGGTTCAACTCTGTAAGTTGAACACACACAAATCAAAGAAGTTTCTGAGAATTCTTCCTTCTAGCATTAGATGAAGAAATCCCGCTTCCAACGAAATCCTCAAAGAGGTCCAAATATCCACTTGCAGACTTTACAAACAGAGTGTTTACAAACTGCTCTTTGAAAAGAAAGGTTAAACTCTGTGAGTGGAACGCACACATCACAAAGTGGTTTCTGAGAATGATTCTCTCTAGTTTTTATACGAGGATATTTCCTTTTCTACCGCTGGCCCCAAAACACTTGAAATCTCCACATGCAAATTCCTCAAAAAGAGGGTTTCCAATCTGCTCTGTCTAAAGGAACGTTCAACTCTGTGAGTTGAGCACACATAAATCAAAGAAGTTTCTGTGAATTCTTCCTTCTAGCATTAGATGAAGAAATCCCGCTTCCAACAAAATCCTCAAAGAGGTCTAAATATCCACTTGCAGACTTCACAAACAGAGTGTTTCCAAACTGCTCTATGAAAAGAAAGGTTAAACTCTGTGAGTGGATCGCACACATCACAAAGTGGTTTCTGAGAATGATTCTCTCTAGTTTTTATACGAGGATATTTGCTTTTCTACCGTTGGCCCCAAATAGCTTGAAATCTCCACATGCAAATTCCTCAAAAAGAGGGTTTCCAATCTGCTCTGTCTAAAGGAAGGTTCAACCCTGCTAGTTGAACACACACAAATCAACGAACTTACTGAGAAGTCTTCTGAATAGCATTAGATGAAGAAATCCCACTTCCAACGAAATCCTCAAAGAGGTCCAAATATCCACTTGCAGACTTTACAAACAGAGTGTTTCCAAACTGCTCTATGAATAGAAAGGTTAAACTCTGTGAGAGGAAAGCACACATCACAAAGTGTGTTCTGAGAATGATTCTCTCTCGTTTTTATACGAGGATATTTCCTTTTGTAACGTTGGTCCGAAATCGCTCGAAATCTCCACATGCAAATTCCTCAAAAAGAGGGTTTGCAATCTGCTCTGTCTAAAGGAAGGTTCAACTCTGTGAGTTGAACACACAAAAATCAAAGAAGTTTCTGAGAATTCTTCCCTCAAGCATTAGATGAAGAAATCCCGCTTCCAACGAAATCCTCAAAGAGGTCCAAATATCCACTTGCAGACTTTACAAACAGAGTGTTTCCAAACTGCTCTATGAAAAGAAAGGTTAAACTCTGTGAGTGGAACGCACACATCACAAAGTGGTTTCTGAGAATGATTCTCTCTAGTTTTTATACGAGGATATTTCCTTTTCTACCGCTGGCCCCAAAACACTTGAAATCTCCACATGCAAATTCCTCAAAAAGAGGGTTTCCAATCTGCTCTGTCTAAAGGAACGTTCAACTCTGTGAGTTGAGCACACATAAATCAAAGAAGTTTCTGTGAATTCTTCCTTCTAGCATTAGATGAAGAAATCCCGCTTCCAACAAAATCCTCAAAGAGGTCTAAATATCCACTTGCAGACTTCACAAACAGAGTGTTTCCAAACTGCTCTATGAAAAGAAAGGTTAAACTCTGTGAGTGGATCGCACACATCACAAAGTGGTTTCTGAGAATGATTCTCTCTAGTTTTTATACGAGGATATTTCCTTTTCTACCGTTGGCCCCAAATCGCTTGAAATCTCCACATGCAAATTCCTCAAAAAGAGGGTTTCCAATCTGCTCTGTCTAAAGGAAGGTTCAACCCTGCTAGTTGAACACACACAAATCAACGAAGTTACTGAGAAATCTTCTGTATAGCATTAGATGAAGAAATCCCACTTCCAACGAAATCCTCAAAGAGGTCCAAATATCCACTTGCAGCCTTTACAAACAGAGTGTTTCCAAACTGCTCTATGAAAAGAAAGGTTAAACTCTGTGAGTGGAACGCACACATCACAAAGTGGTTTCCGAGAATGATTCTCTCTAGTTTTTATACGAGGATATTTCCTTTTCTAACGTTGGTCCGAAATCGCTTGACATCTCCACGTGCAAATTACTCAAAAAGAGGGTTTCCAATCTGCTCTGTCTGAAGGAAGGTTCAACTCTGTGAGTTGAACACACACAAATCAAAGAAGTTTCTGAGAATTCTTCCTTCTAGCATTAGATGAAGAAATCCCGCTTCCTACGAAATCCTCAAAGAGGTCCAAATATCCACTTGCAGACTTCAAAACCAGAGTGTTTCCAATCTGCTCTATGAAAAGAAAGGTTAAACTCTGTGAGTGGAACGCACACATCACAAAGTGGGTTCTGAGAATGATTCTCTCTAGGTTTTATACGAGGATATTTCCTTTTCTACCGTTGGCCCCAAAATGCTTGAAATCTCCACATGCATATTCCTCAAAAAGAGGGTTTCCAATCTGCTCTGTCTAAAGGAAGGTTCAACTCTGTTAGTTGAACACACACAAATCAACGAAGTTACTGAGAAATCTTCTGTGTAGCATTAGATGAAGAAATCCCGCTTCCAACGAATTCCTCAAAGAGGTCCAAATATCCACTTGCAGACTTTACAAACAGAGTGTTTACAAACTGCTCTATGAAAAGAAAGGTTAAACTCTGTGAGTGGAACGCACACATCACAAAGTGGTTTCTGAGAATGATTCTCTCTAGTTTTTATACGAGGATATTTCCTTTTCTACCGCTGGCCCCAAAACACTTGAAATCTCCACATGCAAATTCCTCAAAAAGAGGGTTTCCAATCTGCTCTGTCTAAAGGAACGTTCAACTCTGTGAGTTGAGCACACATAAATCAAAGAAGTTTCTGTGAATTCTTCCTTCTAGCATTAGATGAAGAAATCCCGCTTCCAACAAAATCCTCAAAGAGGTCTAAATATCCACTTGCAGACTTCACAAACAGAGTGTTTCCAAACTGCTCTATGAAAAGAAAGGTTAAACTCTGTGAGTGGATCGCACACATCACAAAGTGGTTTCTGAGAATGATTCTCTCTAGTTTTTATACGAGGATATTTGCTTTTCTACCGTTGGCCCCAAATCGCTTGAAATCTCCACATGCAAATTCCTCAAAAAGAGGGTTTCCAATCTGCTCTGTCTAAAGGAAGGTTCAACCCTGCTAGTTGAACACACACAAATCAACGAACTTACTGAGAAGTCTTCTGAATAGCATTAGATGAAGAAATCCCACTTCCTACGAAATCCTCAAAGAGGTCCAAATATCCACTTGCAGACTTTACAAACAGAGTGTTTCCAAACTGCTCTATGAATAGAAAGGTTAAACTCTGTGAGAGGAAAGCACACATCACAAACTGTGTTCTGAGAATGATTCTCTCTCGTTTTCATACGAGGATATTTCCTTTTCTAACGTTGGTCCGAAATCGCTCGAAATCTCCACATGCAAATTCCTCAAAAAGAGGGTTTGCAATCTGCTCTGTCTAAAGGAAGGTTCAACTCTGTGAGTTGAACACACACAAATCAAAGAAGTTTCTGAGAATTCTTCCCTCAAGCATTAGATGAAGAAATCCCGCTTCCAACGAAATCCTCAAAGAGGTCCAAATATCCACTTGCAGACTTTACAAACAGAGAGTTTCCAAACTGCTCTATGAAAAGAAAGGTTAAACTCTGTGAGTGGAACGCACACATCACAAAGTGGTTTCTGAGAATGATTCTCTCTAGTTTTTATACGAGGATATTACCTTTTCTACCGCTGGCCCCAAAACACTTGAAATCTCCACATGCAAATTCCTCAAAAAGAGGGTTTCCAATCTGCTCTGTCTAAAGGAACGTTCAACTCTGTGAGTTGAGCACACATAAATCAAAGAAGTTTCTGTGAATTCTTCCTTCTAGCATTAGATGAAGAAATCCCGCTTCCAACAAAATCCTCAAAGAGATCTAAATATCCACTTGCAGACTTCACAAACAGAGTGTTTCCAAACTGCTCTATGAAAAGAAAGGTTAAACTCTGTGAGTGGATCGCACACATCACAAAGTGGTTTCTGAGAATGATTCTCTCTAGTTTTTATACGAGGATATTTCCTTTTCTACCGTTGGCCCCAAATCGCTTGAAATCTCCACATGCAAATTCCTCAAAAAGAGGGTTTCCAATCTGCTCTGTCTAAAGGAAGGTTCAACCCTGCTAGTTGAACACACACAAATCAACGAACTTACTGAGAAGTCTTCTGAATAGCATTAGATGAAGAAATCCCACTTCCAACGAAATCCTCAAAGAGGTCCAAATATCCACTTGCAGACTTTACAAACAGAGTGTTTCCAAACTGCTCTATGAATCGAAAGGTTAAACTCTGTGAGAGGAACGCACACATCACAAAGTGGGTTCTGAGAATGATTCTCTCTAGTTTTTATACGTGGATATTTCCTTTTCTAACGTTGGTGCGAAATCGCTCGAAATCTCCACATGCAAACTCCTCAAAAAGAGGGTTTGCAATCTGCTCTGTCTAAAGGAAGGTTCAACTCTGTGAGTTGAACACACACTAATCAAAGAAGTTGCTGGGAATTCTTCCTTCTAGCATTAGATGAAGAAATCCCGCTTCCAACGAAATCCTCAAAGAGGTCCAAATATCCACTTGCAGACTTTACAAACAGAGTGTTTCCAAACTGCTCTATGAAAAGAAAGGTTAAACTCTGTGAGTGGAACGCACACATCACAAAGTGGTTTCTGAGAATGATTCTCTCTAGTTTTTATACGAGGATATTTCCTTTTCTACCGCTGGTCCCAAAACGCTTGAAATCTCCACATGCAAATTCCTCAAAAAGAGGGTTTCCAATCTGCTCTGTCTAAAGGAAGGTTCATCTCTGTGAGTTGAGCACACATAAATCAAAGAAGTTTCTGTGAATTCTTCCTTCTAGCATTAGATGAAGAAATCCTGCTTCCAACGAAATCCTCAAAGAGGTCCAAATATCCACTTGCAGACTAAACAAACAGAGTGTTTCCAAACTGCTCTATGAAAAGAGAGGTTAAACTCTGTGAGTGGAACGCACACATCACAAAGTGGTTTCCGAGAATGATTCTCTCTAGTTTTTATACGAGGATATTTCCTTTTCTAACGTTGGTCCGAAATTGCTTGAATTCTCCACATGCAAATTCCTCAAAAAGAGGGTTTCCAATCTGCTCTGTCTAAAGGAAGGTTCAACCCTGTTAGTTGAACACACACAAATCAACGAAGTTACTGAGAAATCTTCTGTAAAGAATTACATGAAGATATCCCACTTCCAACGAAATCCTCAAAGAGGTCCAAATATCCACTTGCAGCCTTTACAAACAGAGTGTTTCCAAACTGCTCTATGAAAAGAAAGGTTAAACTCTGTGAGTGGAACGCACACATCACAAAGTGGTTTCTGAGAATGATTCTCTCTAGTTTTTATACGAGGATATTTCCTTTTCAAACGTTGGTCCGAAATCGCTTGACATCTCCACGTGCAAATTACTCAAAAAGAGGGTTTCCAATCTGCTCTGTCTGAAGGAAGGTTCAACTCTGTGAGTTGAACACACACAAATCAAAGAAGTTTCTGAGAATTCTTCCTTCTAGCATTAGATGAAGAAATCCCGCTTCCTACGAAATCCTCAAAGAGGTCCAAATATGCACTTGCAGACTTCAAAACCAGAGTGTTTCCAAACTGCTCTATGAAAAGAAAGGTTAAACTCTGTGAGTGGAACGCACACATCACAAAGTGGTTTCTGAGAATGATTCTCTCTAGGTTTTATACGAGGATATTTCCTTTTCTACCGTTGGCCCCAAAATGCTTGAAATCTCCACATGCATATTCCTCAAAAAGAGGGTTTCCAATCTGCTCTGTCTAAAGGAAGGTTCAACTCTGTTAGTTGAACACACACAAATCAACGAAGTTACTGAGAAATCTTCTGTGTAGCATTAGATGAAGAAATCCCGCTTCCAACGAATTCCTCAAAGAGGTCCAAATATCCACTTGCAGACTTTACAAACAGAGTGTTTACAAACTGCTCTATGAAAAGAAAGGTTAAACTCTGTGAGTGGAACGCACACATCACAAAGTGGTTTCTGAGAATGATTCTCTCTAGTTTTTATACGAGGATATTTCCTTTTCTACCGCTGGCCCCAAAACACTTGAAATCTCCACATGCAAATTCCTCAAAAAGAGGGTTTCCAATCTGCTCTGTCTAAAGGAACGTTCAACTCTGTGAGTTGAGCACACATAAATCAAAGAAGTTTCTGTGAATTCTTCCTTCTAGCATTAGATGAAGAAATCCCGCTTCCAACAAAATCCTCAAAGAGGTCTAAATATCCACTTGCAGACTTCACAAACAGAGTGTTTCCAAACTGCTCTATGAAAAGAAAGGTTAAACTCTGTGAGTGGATCGCACACATCACAAAGTGGTTTCTGAGAATGATTCTCTCTAGTTTTTATACGAGGATATTTGCTTTTCTACCGTTGGCCCCAAATCGCTTGAAATCTCCACATGCAAATTCCTCAAAAAGAGGGTTTCCAATCTGCTCTTTCTAAAGGAAGGTTCAACTCTGTGAGTTGAACACACACAAATCAAAGAACTTTCTGAGAATTCTTCCTTCTAGCATTAGATGAAGAAATCCCGCTTCCAACGAAATCCTCAAAGAGGTCCAAATATCCACTTGCATACTTTACAAACAGAGTGTTTCCAAACTGCTCTATGAAAAGAAAGGTTAAACTCTGTGAGTGGAACGCTCACATCACAAAGCAGTTTCTGAGAATGATTCTCTCTAGTTTTATACGAGGATATTTCCTTTTCTACCGTTCGCCCCAAAAGCTTGAAATCTCCACATGCATATTCCTCAAAAAGAGGGTTTCCAATCTGCTCTGTCTAAAGGAAGGTTGTACTCTGTTAGTTGAACACACACAAATCAACGAAGTTACTGAGAAATCTTCGGTGTAGCATTAGATGAAGAAATCCCGCTTCCAACGAATTCCTCAAAGAGGTCCAAATATCCACTTGCAGACTTTACAAACAGAGTGTTTCCAAACTGCTCTATGAAAAGAAAGGTTAAACTCTGTGAGTGGAACGCACACATCACAAAGTGGTTTCTGAGAATGATTCTCTCCAGTTTTTATACGAGGATATTTCCTTTTCTATCGATGGCCCCAAAACGCTTGAAATCTCCACAAGCAAATTCGTCAAAAAGAGGGTTTCCAATCTGCTCTGTCTAAAGGAAGGTCCAACTCTGTGAGTTGAACACACACAAATCAAAGAAGTTTCTGAGAATTCTTCCTTCTAGCATTAGATGAAAAAATCCCGCTTCCAACGAAATCCTCAAAGAGGTCCAAATATCCACATGCAGACTTTACAAACAGAGTGTTTACAAACTGCTCTTTGAAAAGAAAGGTTAAACTCTGTGAGTGGAACGCACACATCACAAAGTGGTTTCTGAGAATGATTCTCTCTAGTTTTTATACGAGGATATTTCCTTTTCTACCGCTGGCCCCAAAACACTTGAAATCTCCACATGCAAATTCCTCAAAAAGAGGGTTTCCAATCTGCTCTGTCTAAAGGAACGTTCAACTCTGTGAGTTGAGCACACATAAATCAAAGAAGTTTCTGTGAATTCTTCCTTCTAGCATTAGATGAAGAAATCCCGCTTCCAACAAAATCCTCAAAGAGGTCTAAATATCCACTTGCAGACTTCACAAACAGAGTGTTTCCAAACTGCTCTATGAAAAGAAAGGTTAAACTCTGTGAGTGGATCGCACACATCACAAAGTGGTTTCTGAGAATGATTCTCTCTAGTTTTTATACGAGGATATTTGCTTTTCTACCGTTGGCCCAAAATCGCTTCAAATCTCCACATGCAAATTCCTCAAAAAGAGGGTTTCCAATCTGCTCTGTCTAAAGGAAGGTTCAACCCTGCTAGTTGAACACACACAAATCAACGAACTTACTGAGAAGTCTTCTGAATAGCATTAGATGAAGAAATCCCACTTCCAACGAAATCCTCAAAGAGGTCCAAATATCCACTTGCAGACTTTACAAACAGAGTGTTTCCAAACTGCTCTATGAATAGAAAGGTTAAACTCTGTGAGAGGAAAGCACACATCACAAAGTGTGTTCTGAGAATGATTCTCTCTCTTTTTTATACGAGGATATTTCCTTTTGTAACGTTGGTCCGAAATCGCTCGAAATCTCCACATGCAAATTCCTCAAAAAGAGGGTTTGCAATCTGCTCTGTCTAAAGGAAGGTTCAACTCTGTGAGTTGAACACACACAAATCAAAGAAGTTTCTGAGAATTCTTCCCTCAAGCATTAGATGAAGAAATCCCGCTTCCAACGAAATCCTCAAAGAGGTCCAAATATCCACTTGCAGACTTTACAAACAGAGTGTTTCCAAACTGCTCTATGAAAAGAAAGGTTAAACTCTGTGAGTGGAACGCACACATCACAAAGTGGTTTCTGAGAATGATTCTCTCTAGTTTTTATACGAGGATATTTCCTTTTCTACCGCTGGCCCCAAAACACTTGAAATCTCCACATGCAAATTCCTCAAAAAGAGGGTTTCCAATCTGCTCTGTCTAAAGGAACGTTCAACTCTGTGAGTTGAGCACACATAAATCAAAGAAGTTTCTGTGAATTCTTCCTTCTAGCATTAGATGAAGAAATCCCGCTTCCCACAAAATCCTCAAAGACGTCTAAATATCCACTTGCAGACTTCACAAACAGAGTGTTTCCAAACTGCTCTATGAAAAGAAAGGTTAAAGTCTGTGAGTGGATCGCACACATCACAAAGTGGTTTCTGAGAATGATTCTCTCTAGTTTTTATACGAGGATATTTCCTTTTCTACCGTTGGCCCCAAATCGCTTGAAATCTCCACATGCAAATTCCTCAAAAAGAGTGTTTCCAATCTGCTCTGTCTAAAGGAAGGTTCAACCCTGCTAGTTGAACACACACAAATCAACGAACTTACTGAGAAGTCTTCTGAATAGCATTAGATGAAGAAATCCCACTTCCAACGAAATCCTCAAAGAGGTCCAAATATCCACTTGCAGACTTTACAAACAGAGTGTTTCCAAACTGCTCTATGAATAGAAAGGTTAAACTCTGTGAGAGGAACGCACACATCACAAAGTGGGTTCTGAGAATGATTCTCTCTAGTTTTTATACGTGGATATTTCCTTTTCTAACGTTGGTGCGAAATCGCTCGAAATCTCCACATGCAAACACCTCAAAAAGAGGGTTTGCAATCTGCTCTGTCTAAAGGAAGGTTCAACTCTGTGAGTTGAACACACACTAATCAAAGAAGTTTCTGGGAATTCTTCCTTCTAGCATTAGATGAAGAAATCCCGCTTCCAACGAAATCCTCAAAGAGGTCCAAATATCCACTTGCAGCCTTTACAAACAGAGTGTTTCCAAACTGCTCTATGAAAAGAAAGGTTGAACTCTGTGAGTGGAACGCACACATCACTAAGTGGTTTCCGAGAATGATTCTCTCTAGTTTTTATACGAGGATATTTCCTTTTCTAACGTTGGTCCGAAATTGCTTGAATTCTCCACATGCAAATTCCTCAAAAAGAGGGTTTCCAATCTGCTCTGTCTAAAGGAAGGTTCAACCCTGTTAGTTGAACACACACAAATCAACGAAGTTACTGAGAAATCTTCTGTAAAGAATTACATGAAGAAATCCCACTTCCAACGAAATCCTCAAAGAGGTCCAAATATCCACTTGCAGCCTTTACAAACAGAGTGTTTCCAAACTGCTCTATGAAAAGAAAGGTTAAACTCTATGAGTGGAACGCACACATCACAAAGTGGTTTCCGAGAATGATTCTCTCTAGTTTTTATACGAGGATATTTCCTTTTCAAACGTTGGTCCGTAATCGCTTGACATCTCCACGTGCAAATTACTCAAAAAGAGGGTTTCCAATCTGCTCTGTCTGAAGGAAGGTTCAACTCTGTGAGTTGAACACACACAAATCAAAGAAGTTTCTGAGAATTCTTCCTTCTAGCATTAGATGAAGAAATCCCGCTTCCTACGAAATCCTCAAAGAGGTCCAAATATGCACTTGCAGACTTCAAAACCAGAGTGTTTCCAAACTGCTCTATGAAAAGAAAGGTTAAACTCTGTGAGTGGAACGCACACATCACAAAGTGGTTTCTGAGAATGATTCTCTCTAGGTTTTATACGAGGATATTTCCTTTTCTACCGTTGGCCCCAAAATGCTTGAAATCTCCACATGCATATTCCTCAAAAAGAGGGTTTCCAATCTGCTCTGTCTAAAGGAAGGTTCAACTCTGTTAGTTGAACACACACAAATCAACGAAGTTACTGAGAAATCTTCTGTGTAGCATTAGATGAAGAAATCCCGCTTCCAACGAATTCCTCAAAGAGGTCCAAATATCCACTTGCAGACTTTACAAACAGAGTGTTTACAAACTGCTCTATGAAAAGAAAGGTTAAACTCTGTGAGTGGAACGCACACATCACAAAGTGGTTTCTGAGAATGATTCTCTCTAGTTTTTATACGAGGATATTTCCTTTTCTACCGCTGGCCCCAAAACACTTGAAATCTCCACATGCAAATTCCTCAAAAAGAGGGTTTCCAATCTGCTCCGTCTAAAGGAACGTTCAACCCTGTGAGTTGAGCACACATAAATCAAAGAAGTTTCTGTGAATTCTTCCTTCTAGCATTAGATGAAGAAATCCCTCTTCCAACAAAATCCTCAAAGAGGTCTAAATATCCACTTGCAGACTTCACAAACAGAGTTTCCAAACTGCTCTATGAAAAGAAAGGTTAAACTCTGTGAGTGGATCGCACACATCACAAAGTGGTTTCTGAGAATGATTCTCTCTAGTTTTTATACGAGGATATTTGCTTTTCTACCGTTGGCCCCAAATCGCTTGAAATCTCCACATGCAAATTCCTCAAAAAGAGGGTTTCCAATCTGCTCTGTCTAAAGGAAGGTTCAACCCTGCTAGTTGAACACACACAAATCAACGAACTTACTGAGAAGTCTTCTGAATAGCATTAGATGAAGAAATCCCACTTCCAACGAAATCCTCAAAGAGGTCCATATATCCACTTGCAGACTTTACAAACAGAGTGTTTCCAAACTGCTCTATGAATAGAAAGGTTAAACTCTGTGAGAGGAAAGCACACATCACAAAGTGGGTTCTGAGAATGATTCTCTCTAGTTTTTATACGAGGATATTTCCTTTTCTAACGTTGGTGCGAAATCGCTCGAAATCTCCACATGCAAACTCCTCAAAAAGAGGGTTTGCAATCTGCTCTGTCTAAAGGAAGGTTCAACTCTGTGAGTTGAACACACACAAATCAAAGAAGTTTCTGAGAATTCTTCCCTCAAGCATTAGATGAAGAAATCCCGCTTCCAACGAAATCCTCAAAGAGGTCCAAATATCCACTTGCAGACTTTACAAACAGAGTGTTTCCAAACTGCTCTATGAAAAGAAAGGTTAAACTCTGTGAGTGGAACGCACACATCACAAAGTGGTTTCTGAGAATGATTCTCTCCAGTTTTTATACGAGGATATTTCCTTTTCTACCGCTGGCCCCAAAACACTTGAAATCTCCACATGCAAATTCCTCAAAAAGAGGGTTTCCAATCTGCTCTGTCTAAAGGAACGTTCAACTCTGTGAGTTGAGCACACATAAATCAAAGAAGTTTCTGTGAATTCTTCCTTCTAGCATTAGATGAAGAAATACCGCTTCCAACAAAATCCTCAAAGAGGTCTAAATATCCACTTGCAGACTTCACAAACAGAGTGTTTCCAAACTGCTCTATGAAAAGAAAGGTTAAACTCTGTGAGTGGATCGCACACATCACAAAGTGGTTTCTGAGAATGATTCTCTCTAGTTTTTATACGAGGATATTTCCTTTTCCACCGTTGGCCCCAAATCGCTTGAAATCTCCACATGCAAATTCCTCAAAAAGAGGGTTTCCAATCTGCTCTGTCTAAAGGAAGGTTCAACCGGGCTAGTTGAACACACACAAATCAACGAACTTACTGAGAAGTCTTCTGAATAGCATTAGATGAAGAAATCCCACTTCCAACGAAATCCTCAAAGAGGTCCAAATATCCACTTGCAGACTTTACAAACAGAGTGTTTCCAAACTGCTCTATGAATAGAAAGGTTAAATTCTGTGAGAGGAACGCACACATCACAAAGTGGGTTCTGAGAATGATTCTCTCTAGTTTTTATACGAGGATATTTCCTTTTCTAACGTTGGTCCGAAATCGCTCGAAATCTCCACATGCTAATTCCTCAAAAAGAGGGTTTCCAATCTGCTCTGTCTAAAGGAAGGTTAAACTCTGTGAGTTGAACACGCACAAATCAAAGAGGTTTCTGAGAATTCTTCCTCCAAGCATTAGATGAAGAAATCCCGCTTCCAACGAAATCCTCAAAGAGGTCCAAATATCCACTTCCAGACTTTACAAACAGAGTGTTTCCAAACTGCTCTATGAAAAGAAAGGTTAAACTCTGTGAGTGGAACGCACACATCGCAAAGTGGTTTCTGAGAATGATTCTCTCTAGTTTTTGTACGAGGATATTTCCTTTTCTACAGTTGGCCCAAAAACGCTTCAAATCTCCACATGCAAATTCCTCAAAAAGAGGGTTTCCAATCTGCTCTGTCTAAAGGAAGGTTCAACTCTGTGAGTTGAACACACACAAATCAAAGAACTTTCTGAGAATTCTTCCTTCTAGCATTAGATGAAGAAATCCCGCTTCCTACGAAATCCTCAAAGAGGTCCAAATATCCACTTGCATACTTTACAAACAGAGTGTTTCCAAACTGCTCTATGAAAAGAAAGGTTAAACTCTGTGAGTGGAACGCTCACATCACAAAGTAGTTTCTGAGAATGATTCTCTCTAGTTTTTATACGAGGATATTTCCTTTTCTACCGTTCGCCCAAAAAGCTTGAAATCTCCACACGCATATTCCTCAAAAAGAGGGATTCCAATCTGCTCTGTCTAAAGGAAGGTTGTACTCTGTTAGTTGAACACACACAAATCAACGAAGTTACTGAGAAATCTTCTGTGTAGCATTTGATGAAGAAATCCCGCTTCCAACGAAATTCTCAAAGAGGTCCAAATATCCACTTGCAGACTTTACAAACATAGTGATTCCAATCTGCTCTATGAAAAGAAAGGTTAAACTCTGTGAGTGGAACGCCCACATCACAAAGTGGTTTCTGAGAATGATTCTCTCTAGTATTTATACGAGGATATTTCCTTTTCTACCGATGGCCCCAAAACGCTTGAAATCTCCACATGCAAATTCCTCAAAAAGAGGGTTTCCAATCTGCTCTGTCTAAAGGAAGGTTCAACTCTGTGAGCTGAACACACACAAATCAAAGAAGTTTCTGAGAATTCTTCCTTCTAGCATTAGATGAAGAAATCCCGCTTCCAACGACATCCTCAAAGAGGTCTAAATATCCACTTGCAGACTTCACAAACAGAGTGTTTCCAAACTGCTCTATGAAAAGAAAGGTTAAACGCTGTGAGTGGATTGCACACATCACAAAGTGGTTTCTGAGAATGATTCTCTCTAGTTTTTATAAGAGGATATTTCCTTTTCTACCGTTGGCCCCAAATCGCTTGAAATCTCCACATGCAAATTCCTCAAAAAGAGGGTTTCCAATCAGCTCTGTCTAAAGTAAGGTTCAACCCTGTTAGTTGAACACACACAAATCAACGAAGTTACTGAGAAATCTTCTGTATAGCATTAGATGAAGAAATCCCACTTCCAACGAAATCCTCAAAGGGGTCCAAATATCCACTTGCAGACTTTACAAACAGAGGGTTTCCAAACTGCTCTATAAAAAGAAAGGTTAAACTCTGTGAGTGGAACGCACACATCACAAAGTGGTTTCCGAGAATGATTCTCTCTAGTTTTTATACGAGGATATTTCCTTTTCTAACGTTGGTCCGAAATCGCTTGACATCTCCACATGCAAATTCCTCAAAAAGAGGGTTTCCAATCTGCTCTGTCTGAAGGAAGGTTCAACTCTGTGAGTTGAACACACACAAATCAAAGAAGTTTCTGAGAATTCTTCCTTCTAGCATTAGATGAAGAAATCCCGCTTCCAATGAAATCCTCAAAGAAGTCCAAATATCCACTTGCAGACTTCAAAACCAGAGTGTTTCCAAACTGCTCTATGAAAAGAAAGGTTAAATTCTGTGAGTGGAACGCACACATCACAAAGTGGTTTCTGAGAATGATTCTCTCTAGTTTTTATACGAGGATATTTCCTTTTCTACCGTTGGCCCCAAAATGCTTGAAATCTCCACATGCATATTCCTCAAAAAGAGGGTTTCCAATCTGCTCTGTCTAAAGGAAGGTTCAACTCTGTTAGTTGAACACACACAAATCAACGAAGTTACTGAGAATTCTTCTGTGTAGCATTAGATGAAGAAATCCGGCTTCCAAAGAATTCCTCAAAGAGGTCCAAATATCCACTTGCAGACTTTACAAACAGAGTGTTTACAAACTGCTCTATGAATAGAAAGGTTAAACTCTGTGAGTGGAACGCACACATCACAAAGTGGTTTCTGAGAATGATTCTCTCTAGTTTTTATATGAGGATATTTTGTTTTCTACCGATGGCCCCAAAACGCTTGAAGTCTCCTCATGCGAATTCCTCAAAAAGAGGGTTTCCAATCTGCTCTGTGTAAAGGAAGGTTCAACTCTGTGAGTTGAACACGCACAAATCAAAGTAGTTTCTGAGAATTCTTCCTTCTAGCATTAGATGAAGAAATCCCGCTTCCAACGAAATCCTCAAAGAGGTCCAAATATCCACTTGCAGACTTTACAAACAGAGTGTTTCCAAACTGCTCTATGAAAAGAAAGGTTAAACTCTGTGAGTGGAACGCACACATCACAAAGTGGTTTCTGAGAATGATTCTCTCTAGTTTTTATACGAGGATATTTCCTTTTCTTACGTTGGTCTGAAATCGCCTGAAATCTCCACATGCAAATTCCTCAAAAAGAGGGTTTCCAATCTGCTCTGTCTAAAGGAAGGTTCAACTCTGTTAGTTGAACACACACAAATCAAAGAAGTTTCTGAGAATTCTTCCTTCTAGCATTAGATGAAGAAATCCCGCTTCCAACGAAATCCTCAAAGAGGTCCAAATATCCACTTGCAGACTGTACAAAAAGAGTGTTTCCAAACTGCTCTAGGAAAAGAAAGGTTAAACTCTGTGAGTGGAATGCACACATCACAAAGTGGTTTCTGAGAATGATTCTCTCTAGTTTTTATACGAGGATATTTCCTTTTCTACCGCTGGCCCCAAAACGCTTGAAATCTCCACATGCAAATTCCTCAAAAAGAGGGTTCCCAATCTGCTCTGTCTAAAGGAAGGTTCATCTCTGTGAGTTGAGCACACATAAATCAAAGAAGTTTCTGTGAATTCTTCCTTCTAGCATTAGATGAAGAAATCCCGCTTCCAACGAAATCCTCAAAGAGGTCTAAACATCCACTTGCAGACTTCACAAACAGAGTGTTTCCAAACTGCTCTATGAAAAGAAAGGTTAAACTCTGTGAGTGGATCGCACACATCACAAAGTGATTTCTGAGAATGATTCTCTCTAGTTTTTATACGAGGATATTTCCTTTTCTAACGTTGGCCCCAAATTGCTTAAATTCTCCACATGCAAATTCCTCAAAAAGAGGGTTTCCAATCTGCTCTGTCTAAAGGAAGGTTCAACCCTGTTAGTTGAACACACACAAATCAACGAAGTTACTGACAAATCTTCTGTATAGCATTAGATGAAGAAATCCCACTTCCAACGAAATCCTCAAAGAGGTCCAAATATCCACTTGCAGACTTTACAAACAGAGTGTTTCCGAACTGCTCTATGAAAAGAAAGGTTAAACTCTGTGAGTGGAACGCACACATCACAAAGTGGTTTCTAAGAATGATTCTCTCTAGTTTTTATACGAGGATATTTCCTTTTCTAACGTTGGTCTGAAATCGCTTGAAATCTCCACATGCAAATTCCTCAAAAAGAGTGTTTCCAATCTGCTCTGTCTAAAGGAAGGTTCAACTCTGTGAGTTCAACACACACAAATCAAAGAAGTTTCTGAGAATTCTTCCTTCTAGCATTAGATGAAGAAATCCCGGTTCCAATGAAATCCTCAAAGAGGTCCAAATATCCACTTGCAGACTTTACAAAAAGAGTGTTTCCAAACTGCTCTATGAAAAGAAAGGTTAAACTCTGTGAGTGGAACGCGCACATCACAAAGTGGGTTCTGAGAATGATTCTCTCTAGTTTTTATACGAGGATATTTCCTTTACTAACTTTGGTCCGAAATCGCTTGAAATCTCCACATGCAAATTCCTCAAAAAGAGGGTTTCCAATCTGCTCTGTCTAAAGGAAGTTTCAACCCTTTTAGTTGAACACACACAAATCAACGAAGTTACTGAGAAATCTTCTGTATAGCATTAGATGAAGAAATCCCACTTCCAATGAAATCCTCAAAGAGATCAAAATATCCACTTGCAGACTTTACAAACAGAGTGTTTCCAAACTGCTCAATGAAAAGAAAGGTTAAACTCTGTGAGTGGAACGCACACATCCCAAAGTGGTTTCTGAGAATGATTCTCTCTAGTTTTTATACGAGGATATTTCCTTTTCTAACGTTGGTCCGAAATCGCTTGACATCTCCACATGCAAATTCCTCAAAAAGAGGGTTTCCAATCTGCTCTGTCTGAAGGAAGGTTCAACTCTGTGAGTTGAACACACACAAATCAAAGAAGTTTCTGAGAATTCTTCTTTCTAGCATTAGATGAAGAAATCCCGCTTCCAACGAAATCCTCAAAGAGGTCCAAATATCCACTTGCAGACTTTACAAGAAGAGTGTTTCCAAACTGCTCTATGAAAAGAAAGGTTAAACTCTGTGAGTAGAACGCACACATCACAAAGTGGTTTCTGAGAATGATTTTCTCTAGTTTTTATACGAGAATATTTCCTTTTCTACCGCAGGCCCCAAAACGCTTGAAATCTCCACCTGCAAATTCGTCAAAAAGAGGGTTTCCAATCTGCACTGTCTAAAGGAAGGTTCAACTCTGTTAGTTGAGCACACATAAATCAAAGAAGTTTCTGTGAATTCTTCCTTCTACCATTAGATGAAGAAATCCCGCTTCCAACGAAATCCTCAAAGAGGTCTAAATATCCACTTGCAGACTTCACAAACAGAGTGTTTCCAAACTGCTCTATGAAAAGAAAGGTTAAACTCTGTGAGTGGATCGCACACATCACAAAGTGGTTTCTGAGAATGATTCTCTCTAGTTTTTATACGAGGATGTTTCCTTTTCTACCGTTGGCCCCAAATCGCTTGAAATCTCCACATGCAAATTCCTCGAAAAGAGGGTTTCCAATCTGCTCTGTCTAAAGGAAGGTTCAACCCTGTTAGTTGAACACACACAAATCAACGAAGTTACTGACAAATCTTCTGTATAACATTAGATAAAGAAATCCCACTTCCAACGAAATCCTCAAAGAGGTCCAAATATCCACTTGCAGACTTTACAAACAGAGTGTTTCCAAACTGCTCTATGAAAATAAAGGTTAAACTCTGTGAGTGGAACGCACACATCACAAAGTGGTTTCTGAGAATGATTCTCTCTAGTTTTTATACGAGGATATTTCCTTTTCTAACGTTGGTTTGAAATCGCTTGAAATCTCCACATGCAAATTCCTCAAAAAGAGGGTTTCCAATCTGCTCTGTCTAAAGGAAGGTTCAACTCTGTGAGTTGAACACACACAAATCAAAGAAGTTTCTGAGAATTCTTCCTTCTAGCATTAGATGAAGAAATCCCGCTTCCAACGAAATCCTCAAAGAGGTCCAAATATCCACTTGCAGACTTTACAAAAAGAGTGTTTCCAAACTGCTCTATGAAAAGAAAGGTTAAACTCTGTGAGTGGAACGCGCACATCACAAAGTGGGTTCTGAGAATGATTCTCTCTAGTTTTTATATGAGGATATTTCCTTTTCTAACTTTGGTCCGAAATCGCTTGAAATCTCCACATGCAAATTCCTCAAAAAGAGGGTTTCCAATCTGCTCTGTCTAAAGGAAGGTTCAACCCTGTTAGTTGAACACACACAAATCAGCGAAGTTACTGAGAAATCTTCTGTATAGCATTAGATGAAGAAACCCCACTTCCAATGAAATCCTCAAAGAGGTCCAAATATCCACTGGCCGACTTTACAAACAGAGTGTTTCCAAACTGCTCTATGAAAAGAAAGGTTAAACTCTGTGAGTGGAACGCACACATCACAAAGTGGTTTCTGAGAATGATTCTCTCTAATTTTTATACGAGGATATTTCATTTTCTACCGTTGGCCCCAAAACCCTTGAAATCTCCACATGCAAATTCCTTAAAAAGAGGGTTTCCAATCTGCTCTGTCTAAAGGAAGGTTCAACTCTGTGAGTTGAACACACACAAATCAAAGAAGTTTCTGAGAATTCTTCCTTCTAGCATTATTTGAAGAAATCCCGCTTCCAACGAAATCCTCAAAGAGGTAAAAATATCCACTTACAGACTTTACAAACAGAGTGTTTCCAAACTGCTCTATGAAAAGAAAGGTTAAACTCTGTGAGTGGAACGCACACATCACAAAGTGGTTTCTGAGAATGATTCTCTCTAGTTTTTATACGAGGATATTTCCTTTTCTACCGTTGGCCCCAAATGTCTTGAAATCTCCACATGCAAATTCCTCAAATAGAGTGTTTCCAATCTGCTCTGTCTAAAGGAAGGTTCAACCCTGCTAGTTGAACACACACAAATCAACGAACTTACTGAGAAGTCTTCTGTATAGCATTAGATGAAGAAATCCCACTTCCAACGAAATCCTCAAAGAGGTCCAAATATCCACTTGCAGACTTTACAAACAGAGTGTTTCCAAACGGCTCTATGAAAAGAAAGGTTAAACTCTGTGAGTGGAACGCACACATCACAAAGTGGTTTCTGAGAATGATTCTCTCTAGTTTTTATACGAGGATATTTCCTTTTCTACCGATGGCCCCAAAACGCTTGAAATCTCCACATGCAAATTCCTCAAAAAGATGGTTTCCAATCTGCTCTGTCTAAAGGAAGGTTCAACTCTGTTAGGTGAACACACACAAATCAACGAAGTTACTGAGAAATCTTCTGTGTAGCATTAGATGAAGAAATCCCTCTTCCAACGAAATCCTCAAAGAGGTCCAAATATCCACTTGCAGACTTTACAAACATAGTGTTTCCAATCTGCTCTATGAAAAGAAAGGTTAAACTCTGTGAGTGGAACGCCCACATCACAAAGTGGTTTCTGAGAATGATTCTCTCTAGTATTTATACGAGGATATTTCCTTTTCTACTGTTGGCCCCAAAACGCTTGAAATCTCCACATGCAAATTCCTCAAAAAGAGGGTTTCCAATCTGCTCTGTCTAAAGGAAGGTTCAACTCTGTTAGTTGAACACACTCAAATCAAAGAAGTTTCTGAGAATTCTTCCTTCTAGCATTAGATGAAGAAATCCCGTTTCCAACGAAATCCTCAAAGAGGTCCAAATATCCACTTGCAGACTTTACAAAAAGAGTGTTTCCAAACTGCTCTATGAAAAGAAAGGTTAAACTCTGTGAGTGGAACGCACACATCACAAAGTGGTTTCTGAGAATGATTCTCTCTAGTTTTTATACGAGGATATTTCCTTTTATAACGTTGGTCCGAAATCGCTTGACATCTCCACATGCAAATTCCTCAAAAAGAGGGTTTCCAATCTGCTCTGTCTGAAGGAAGGTTCAACTCTGTGAGTTGAACACACACAAATCAAAGAAGTTTCTGAGAATTCTTCCTTCTAGCATTAGATGAAGAAATCCCGCTTCCAACGAAATCCTCAAAGAGGTCCAAATATCCACTTGCAGACTTCAAAACCAGAGTGATTCCAAACTGCTCTATGAAAAGAAAGGTTAAACTCTGTGAGTGGAACGCACACATCACAAAGTGGTTTCTGAGAATGATTCTCTCTAGTCTTTATACGAGGATATTTCCTTTTCTAACGTTGGTCCAAAATCGCTTGACATCTCCACATGCAAATTCCTCAAAAAGAGGGTTTCCAATCTGCTCTGTCTAAAGGAAGGTTCAACTCTGTTAGTTGAACACACACAAATCAACGAAGTTACTGAGAAATCTTCTGTGTAGCATTAGATGAAGAAATCCCGCTTCCAACGAATTCCTCAAAGAGGTCAAAATATCCACTTGCAGACTGTACAAACAGAGTGTTTCCAAACTGCTCTATGAAAAGAAAGGTTAAACTCTGTGAGTGGAACGCACACATCACAAAGTGGTTTCTGAGAATGATTCTCTCTAGTTTTTATACGAGGATATTTCCTTTTCTACCGATGGCCCCAAAACGCTTGAAATCTCCACATGCGAGTTCCTCAAAAAGAGGGTTTCCAATCTGCTCTGTCTAAAGGAAGGTTCAACTCTGTGAGTTGAGCACACACAAATCAAAGAAGTTTCTGAGAATTCTTCCTTCTAGCATTAGATGAAGAAATCCCGTTTCCAATGTAATCCTCAAAGAGGTCCAAATATCCACTTGCAGACTTTACAAACAGAGTGTTTACAAACGGCTCTATGAAAAGAAAGGTTAAACTCTGTGAGTGGAACGCACACATCACAAAGTGGTTTCTGAGAATGATTCTCTCTAGTTTTTATACGAGGATATTTCCTTTTCTACCGATGGCCCCTAAACGCTTGAAATCTCCACATGCAAATTCCTCAAAAACAGGGTTTCCAATCTGCTCTGTCTAAAGGAAGGTTCAACTCTGTTAGTTGAACACACACAAATCAACGAAGTTACTGAGAAATCTTCTGTGTAGCATTAGATGAAGAAATCCCGCTTCCAACGAAATCCTCAAAGAGGTCCAAATATACACTTGCAGACTTTACAAACATAGTGTCTCCAATCTGCTCTATGAAAAGAAAGGTTAAACTCTGTGAGTGGAACGCCCACATCACAAAGTGGTTTCTGAGAATGATTCTCTCTAGTATTTATACGAGGATATTTCCTTTTCTACTGTTGGCCCCAAAACGCTTGAAATCTCCACATGCAACTGCCTCAAAAAGAGGGTTTCCAATCTGCTCTGTCTAAAGGAAGGTTCAACTCTGTTAGTTGAACACACACACAAATCAAAGAAGTTTCTGAGTATTCTTCCTTCTTGCATTAGATGAAGAATTCCCGCTTCCAACGAAATCCTCAATGAGGTCCAAATATCCACTTGCAGACTTTACAAAGAGAGTGTTTCCAAACTGCTCTATGAAAAGAAAGGTTAAACTCTGTGAGTGGAACGCACACATCACAAAGTGGTTTCTGAGAATGATTCTCTCTAGTTTTTATACGAGGATATTTCCTTTTCTACCGTTGGCCCCAAATCGCTTGAAATCTCCACATGCAAATTCCTCAAATAGAGTGTTTCCAATCTGCTCTGTCTAAAGGAAGGTTCAACCCTGCTAGTTGAACACACACAAATCAACGAACTTACTGAGAAGTCTTCTCTATAGCATTAGATGAAGAAATCCCACTTCCAACGAAATCCTCAAAGAGGTCCAAATATCCACTTGCAGACTTTACAAACAGAGTGTTTCCAAACTGCTCTATGAATAGAAAGGTTAAACTCTGTGAGTGGAACGCTCACATCACAAAGTAGTTTCTGATAATGATTCTCTCTAGTTTTTATACGAGGATATTTCCTTTTCTACCGTTCGCCCCAAAAGCTTGAAATCTCCACATGCATATTCCTCAAAAAGAGGGTTTCCAATCTGCTCTGTCTAAAGGAAGGTTGTACTCTGTTAGTTGAACACACACAAATCAACGAAGTTACTGAGAAATCTTCTGTGTAGCATTAGATGAAGAAATCCCGCTTCCAACGAAATCCTCAAAGAGGTCCAAATATCCACTTGCAGACTTTACAAACATAGTGTTTCCAATCTGCTCTATGAAAAGAAAGGTTAAACTGTGTGAGTGGAACGCCCACATCACAAAGTGGTTTCTGAGAATGATTCTCTCAAATATTTATACGAGGATATTTCCTTTTCTAACGTTGGTCCGAAATCGCTTGTAATCTCCACATGCAAATTCCTCAAAAAGAGGGTTTCCAATCTGCTCTGTCTAAAGGAAGATTCAACCCTGTTAGTTGAACACACACAAATCAACGAAGTTACTGAGAAATCTTCTGTATAGCATTAGATGAAGAAATCCCACTTCCAATGAAATCCTCAAAGATGTCCAAATATCCACTGGCCGACTTTACAAACAGAGTGTTTCCAAACTGCTCTATGAAAAGAAAGGTTAAACTCTGTGTGTGGAACGCACACATCACAAAGTGGTTTCTGAGAATGATTCTCTCTAGTTTTTATACGAGGATATTTCCTTTTCTAACGTTGGTCCGAAATCACTTGACATCTCCACATGCAAATTCCTCTAAAAGAGGGTTTCCAATCTGCTCTGTCTGAATGAAGGTTCAACTCTGTGAGTTGAACACGCACAAATCAAAGAAGTTTCTGAGAATTCTTCCTTCTAGCATTAGATGAAGAAATCCCGCTTCCAACGAAATCCTCAAAGAGGTCCAAATATCCACTTGCACACTTCAAAACCAGAGTGTTTCCAAACTGCTCTATGAAAAGAAAGGTTAAACTCTGTGAGTGGAACGCACACATCACAAAGTGGTTTCTGAGAATGATTCTCTCTAGTTTTTATACGAGGATATTTCCTTTTCTACCGTTGGCCCCAAATCGCTTGAAATCTCCACATGCAAATTCCTCAAATAGAGTGTTTCCAATCTGCTCTGTCTAAAGGAAGGTTCAACCCTGCTAGTTGAACACACACAAATCAACGAACTTACTGAGAAGTCTTCTCTATAGCATTAGATGAAGAAATCCCACTTCCAATGAAATCCTCAAAGAGGTCCAAATATCCACTTGCAGACTTTACAAACAGAGTGTTTCCAAACTGCTCTATGAATAGAAAGGTTAAACTCTGTGAGTGGAACGCTCACATCACAAAGTAGTTTCTGATAATGATTCTCTCTAGTTTTTATACGAGGATATTTCCTTTTCTACCGTTCGCCCCAAAAGCTTGAAATCTCCACATGCATATTCCTCAAAAAGAGGGTTTCCAATCTGCTCTGTCTAAAGGAAGGTTGTACTCTGTTAGTTGAACACACACAAATCAACGAAGTTACTGAGAAATCTTCTGTGTAGCATTAGATGAAGAAATCCCGCTTCCAACGAAATCCTCAAAGAGGTCCAAATATCCACTTGCAGACTTTACAAACATAGTGTTTCCAATCTGCTCTATGAAAAGAAAGGTTAAACTCTGTGAGTGGAACGCCCACATCACAAAGTGGTTTCTGAGAATGATTCTCTCAAATATTTATACGAGGATATTTCCTTTTCTAACGTTGGTCCGAAATCGCTTGTAATCTCCACATGCAAATTCCTCAAAAAGAGGGTTTCCAATCTGATCTCTCTAAAGGAAGGTTCAACTCTGTGAGTTGAACACACACAAATCAAAGAAGTTTCTGAGAATTCTTCTGTGTAGCATTAGATGAAGAAATCCCGCTTCCAACGAATTCCTCAAAGAGATCCAAATATCCACTTGCAGACTTTACAAACAGAGTATTTACAAACTGCTCTATGAAAAGAAAGGTAAAACTCTGTGAGTGGAATGCACACATCACAAAGTGGTTTCTGAGAATGATTCTCTCTAGTTTTTATACGAGGATATTTCCTTTTCTACGGATGGCCCCAAAACGCTTGAAATCTCCACATGCGAATTCCTCAAAAAGAGGGTTTCCAATCTGCTCTGTCTAAAGGAAGGTTCAACTCTGTGAGTTGAACACACACAAATCAAAGAAGTTTCTCAGAATTCTTCCTTCTAGCATTAGATGAAGAAATCCCGCTTCCAACGAAATCCTCAAAGAGGTCCAAATATCCACTTGCAGACTTTACAAACAGAGTGTTTCCAAACGGCTCTATGAAAAGAAAGGTTAAACTCTGTGAGTGGAACGCACACATCACAAAGTGGTTTCTGAGAATGATTCTCTCTAGTTTTTATACGAGGATATTTCCTTTTCTACCGTTGGCCCCAAATCGCTTGAAATCTCCACATGCAAATTCCTCAAATAGAGTGTTTCCAATCTGCTCTGTCTAAAGGAAGGTTCAACCCTGCTAGTTGAACACACACAAATCAACGAACTTACTGAGAAGTCTTCTGTATAGCATTAGATGAAGAAATCCCACTTCCAACGAAATCCTCAAAGAGGTCCAAATATCCACTTGCAGACTTTACAAACAGAGTGTTTCCAAACGGCTCTATGAAAAGAAAGGTTAAACTCTGTGAGTGGAACGCACACATCACAAAGTGGTTTCTGAGAATGATTCTCTCTAGTTTTTATACGAGGATATTTCCTTTTCTACCGATGGCCCCAAAACGCTTGAAATCTCCACATGCAAATTCCTCAAAAAGAGGGTTTCCAATCTGCTCTGTCTAAAGGAAGGTTCAACTCTGTTAGGTGAACACACACAAATCAACGAAGTTACTGAGAAATCTTCTGTGTAGCATTAGAAGAAGAAATCCCTCTTCCAACGAAATCCTCAAAGAGGTCCAAATATCCACTTGCAGACTTTACAAACATAGTGTTTCCAATCTGCTCTATGAAAAGAAAGGTTAAACTCTGTGAGTGGAACGCCCACATCACAAAGTGGTTTCTGAGAATGATTCTCTCTAGTATTTATACGAGGATATTTCCTTTTCTACTGTTGGCCCCAAAACGCTTGAAATCTCCACATGCAAATTCCTCAAAAAGAGGGTTTCCAATCTGCTCTGTCTAAAGGAAGGTTCAACTCTGTTAGTTGAACACACACAAATCAAAGAAGTTTCTGAGAATTCTTCCTTCTAGCATTAGATGAAGAAATCCCGTTTCCAACGAAATCCTCAAAGAGGTCCAAATATCCACTTGCAGACTTTACAAAAAGAGTGTTTCCAAACTGCTCTATGAAAAGAAAGGTTAAACTCTGTGAGTGGAACGCACACATCACAAAGTGGTTTCTGAGAATGATTCTCTCTAGTTTTTATACTAGGATATTTCCTTTTCTAACGTTGGTCCGAAATCGCTTGACATCTCCACATGCAAATTCCTCAAAAAGAGGGTTTCCAATCTGCTCTGTCTGAAGGAAGGTTCAACTCTGTGAGTTGAACACACACAAATCAAAGAAGTTTCTGAGAATTCTTCCTTCTAGCATTAGATGAAGAAATCCCGCTTCCAACGAAATCCTCAAAGAGGTCCAAATATCCACTTGCAGACTTCTAAACCAGAGTGATTCCAAACTGCTCTATGAAAAGAAAGGTTAAACTCTGTGAGTGGAACGCACACATCACAAAGTGGTTTCTGAGAATGATTCTCTCTAGTTTTTATACGAGGATATTTCCTTTTCTAACGTTGGTCCGAAATCGCTTGACATCTCCACATGCAAATTCCTCAAAAAGAGGGTTTCCAATCTGCTCTGTCTAAAGGAAGGTTCAACTCTGTTAGTTGAACACACACAAATCAACGAAGTTACTGAGAAATCTTCTGGGTAGCATTAGATGAAGAAATCCCGCTTCCAACGAATTCCTCAAAGAGGTCCAAATATCCACTTGCAGACTGTACAAACAGAGTGTTTCCAAACTGCTCTATGAAAAGAAAGGTTAAACTCTGTGAGTGGAACGCACACATCACAAAGTGGTTTCTGAGAATGATTCTCTCTAGTTTTTATACGAGGATATTTCCTTTTCTACCGATGGCCCCAAAACGCTTGAAATCTCCACATGCGAATTCCTCAAAAAGAGGGTTTCCAATCTGCTCTGTCTAAAGGAAGGTTCAACTCTGTGAGTTGAGCACACACAAATCAAAGAAGTTTCTGAGAATTCTTCCTTCTAGCATTAGATGAAGAAATCCCGTTTCCAACGAAATCCTCAAAGAGGTCCAAATATCCACTTGCAGACTTTACAAACAGAGTGTTTACAAACGGCTCTATGAAAAGAAAGGTTAAACTCTGTGAGGGGAACGCACACATCACAAAGTGGTTTCTGAGAATGATTCTCTCTAGTTTTTATACGAGGATATTTCCTTTTCTACCGATGGCCCCAAAACGCTTGAAATCTCCACATGCAAATTCCTCAAAAAGAGGGTTTCCAATCTGCTCTGTCTAAAGGAAGGTTCAACTCTGTTAGTTGAACACACACAAATCAACGAAGTTACTGAGAAATCTTCTGTGTAGCATTAGATGAAGAAATCCCTCTTCCAACGAAATCCTCAAAGAGGTCCAAATATCCACTTGCAGACTTTACAAACATAGTGTCTCCAATCTGCTCTATGAAAAGAAAGGTTAAACTCTGTGAGTGGAACGCCCACATCACAAAGTGGTTTCTGAGAATGATTCTCTCTAGTATTTATACGAGGATATTTCCTTTTCTACTGTTGCCCCAGAACGCTTGAAATCTCCACATGCAAATGCCTCAAAAAGAGGGTTTCCAATCTGCTCTGTCTAAAGGAAGGTTCAACTCTGTTAGTTGAACACACACAAATCAAATAAGTTTCTGAGAATTCTTCCTTCTTGCATTAGATGAAGAATTCCCGCTTCCAACGAAATCCTCAATGAGGTCCAAATATCCACTTGCAGACTTTACAAAAAGAGTGTTTCCAAACTGCTCTATGAAAAGAAAGGTTAAACTCTGTGAGTGGAACGCACACATCACAAAGTGGTTTCTGAGAATGATTCTCTCTAGTTTTTATACGAGGATATTTCCTTTTCTACCGTTGGCCCCAAATCGCTTGAAATCTCCACATGCAAATTCCTCAAATAGAGTGTTTCCAATCTGCTCTGTCTAAAGGAAGGTTCAACCCTGCTAGTTGAACACACACAAATCAACGAACTTACTGAGAAGTCTTCTCTATAGCATTAGATGAAGAAATCCCACTTCCAACGAAATCCTCAAAGAGGTCCAAATATCCACTTGCAGACTTTACAAACAGAGTGTTTCCAAACTGCTCTATGAATAGAAAGGTTAAACTCTGTGAGTGGAACGCTCACATCACAAAGTAGTTTCTGATAATGATTCTCTCTAGTTTTTATACGAGGATATTTCCTTTTCTACCGTTCGCCCCAAAAGCTTGAAATCTCCACATGCATATTCCTCAAAAAGAGGGTTTCCAATCTGCTCTGTCTAAAGGAAGGTTGTACTCTGTTAGTTGAACACACACAAATCAACGAAGTTACTGAGAAATCTTCTGTGTAGCATTAGATGAAGAAATCCCGCTTCCAACGAAATCCTCAAAGAGGTCCAAATATCCACTTGCAGACTTTACAAACATAGTGTTTCCAATCTGCTCTATGAAAAGAAAGGTTAAACTCTGTGAGTGGAACGCCCACATCACAAAGTGGTTTCTGAGAATGATTCTCTCAAATATTTATACGAGGATATTTCCTTTTCTAACGTTGGTCCGAAATCGCTTGTAATCTCCACATGCAAATTCCTCAAAAAGAGGGTTTCCAATCTTCTCTGTCTAAAGGAAGATTCAACCCTGTTAGTTGAACACACACAAATCAACGAAGTTACTGAGAAATCTTCTGTATAGCATTAGATGAAGAAATCCCACTTCCAATGAAATCCTCAAAGATGTCCAAATATCCACTGGCCGACTTTACAAACAGAGTGTTTCCAAACTGCTCTATGAAAAGAAAGGTTAAACTCTGTGAGTGGAACGCACACATCACAAAGTGGTTTCTGAGAATGATTCTCTCTAGTTTTTATACGAGGATATTTCCTTTTCTAACGTTGGTCCGAAATCACTTGACATCTCCACATGCAAATTCCTCTAAAAGAGGGTTTCCAATCTGCTCTGTCTGAATGAAGGTTCAACTCTGTGAGTTGAACACACACAAATCAAAGAAGTTTCTCAGAATTCTTCCTTCTAGCATTAGATGAAGAAATCCCGCTTCCAACGAAATCCTCAAAGAGGTCCAAATATCCACTTGCAGACTTCAAAACCAGAGTGTTTCCAAACTGCTCTATGAAAAGAAAGGTTAAACTCTGTGAGTGGAACGCAGACATCACAAAGTGGTTTCTGAGAATGATTCTCTCTAGTTTTTATACGAGGATATTTCCTTTTTTACCGTTGGCCCCAAAATGCTTGCAATCTCCACTTGCATATTCCTCAAAAAGAGGGTTTCCAATCTGCTCTGTCTAAAGGAAGGTTCAACTCTGTTAGTTGAACACAAGCAAATCAACGAAGTTACTGAGAAATCTTCTGTGTAGCATTAGATGAAGAAATCCCGCTTCCAACGAATTCCTCAAAGAGATCCAAATATCCACTTGCAGACTTTACAAACAGAGTATTTACAAACTGCTCTATGAAAAGAAAGGTTAAACTCTGTGAGTGGAATGCACACATCACAAAGTGGTTTCTGAGAATGATTTTCTCTAGTTTTTATACGAGGATATTTCCTTTTCTACCGATGGCCCCAAAACTCTTGAAATCTCCACATGCGAATTCCTCAAAAAGAGGGTTTCCAATCTGCTCTGTGTAAAGGAAGGTTCAACTCTGTGAGTTGAACACACACAAATCAAAGAAGTTTCTGAGAATTCTTCCTTCTAGCATTAGATGAAGAAATCCCGCTTCCAACGAAATCCTCAAAGAGGTCCAAATATCCACTTGCAGACTTTACAAACAGAGTGTTTCCAAACGGCTCTATGAAAAGAAAGGTTAAACTCTGTGAGTGGAACGCACACATCACAAAGTGGTTTCTGAGAATGATTCTCTCTAGTTTTTATACGAGGATATTTCCTTTTCTACCGATGGCCCCAAAACGCTTGAAATCTCCACATGCAAACTCTTCAAAAAGAGGGTTTCCAATCTGCTCTGTCTAAAGGAAGGTTCAACTCTGTTAGTTGAACACACACAAATCAACGAAGTTACTGAGAAATCTTCTGTGTAGCATTAGATGAAGAAATCCCGCTTCCAACGAAATCCTCAAAGAGGTCCAAATATCCACTCGCAGACTTTACAAACATAGTGTTTCCAATCTGCTCTATGAAAAGAAAGGTTAAACTCTGTGAGTGGAACGCCCACATCACAAAGTGGTTTCTGAGAATGATTCTCTCTAGTATTTATACGAGGATATTCCCTTTTCTACTGTTGGCCCCAAAACGCTTGAAATCTCCACATGCAAATTCCTCAAAAAGAGGGTTTCCAATCTGCTCTGTCTAAAGGAAGGTTCAACTCTCTTAGTTGAACACACACAAATCAAAGAAGTTTCTGAGAATTCTTCCTTCTAGCATTAGATGAAGAAATCCCTCTTCCAACGAAATCCTCAAAGAGGTCCAAATATCCACTTGCAGACTTTACAAACATAGTGTTTCCAATCTGCTCTATGAAAAGAAAGGTTAAACTCTGTGAGTGGAACGCCCACATCACAAAGTGGTTTCTGAGAATGATTCTCTCTAGTATTTATACGAGGATATTTCCTTTTCTACAGTTGGCCCCAAAACGCTTGAAATCTCCACATGCAAATTCCTCAAAAAGAGTGTTTCCAATCTGCTCTGTCTAAAGGAAGGTTCAACTCTGTGAGTTGAACACACACAAATCAAAGAAGTTTCTGAGAATTCTTCCTTCTAGCATTAGATGAAGAAATCCCGCTTCCAACGACATCCTCAAAGAGGTCCAAATATCCACTTGCACACTTCAGAAACAGAGTGTTTCCAAACTGCCCTATGAAAAGAAAGGTTAAACTCTGTGAGTGGAACGCACACATCACAAAGTGGTTTCTGAGAATGATTCTCTCTAGTTTTTATACGAGGATATTTCCTTTTCTACCGATGGCCCCAAAACGCTTGAAATCTCCACATGCAAATTCCTCGAAAAGAGGGTTTCCAATCTGTTCTGTCTAAAGGAAGGTTCAACCCTGTTAGTTGAACACACACAAATCAACGAAGTTACTGACAAATCTTCTGTATAGCATTAGATAAAGAAATCCCACTTCCAACGAAATCCTCAAAGAGGTCCAAATATCCACTTGCAGACTTTACAAAGCGAGTGTTTCCAAACTGCTCTATGAAAAGAAAGGTTAAACTCTGTGAGTGGAACGCACACATCACAAAGTGGTTTCTGAGAATGATTCCCTCTAGTTTTTATACGAGGATATTTCCTTTTCTAACGTTGGTCAGAAATCGCTTGAAATCTCCACATGCAAATTCCTCAAAAAGAGGGTTTCCAATCTGCTCTGTCTAAAGGAAGGTTCAACTCTGTTAGTTGAACACACACAAATCAACGAAGTTACTGAGAAATCTTCTGTGTAGCATTAGATGAAGAAATCCCGCTTCCAACGAAATCCTCAAAGAGGTCCAAATATCCACTTGCAGACTTTACAAACATAGTGTTTCCAATCTGCTCTATGAAAAGAAAGGTTAAACTCTGTGAGTGGAACGCCCACATCACAAAGTGGTTTCTGAGAATGATTCTCTCTAGTATTTAT
Source organism: Gorilla gorilla gorilla (assembly GCF_029281585.2). Lineage (NCBI taxonomy): Eukaryota > Metazoa > Chordata > Mammalia > Primates > Hominidae > Gorilla > Gorilla gorilla. The sequence goes on from NC_073232.2 coordinate 74,970,666, forward strand.
ACGAGGATATTTCCTTTTCTACTGTTGGCCCCAAAACGCTTGAAATCTCCACATGCAAATTCCTCAAAAAGAGGGTTTCCAATCTGCTCTGTCTAAAGGAAGGTTCAACTCTGTTAGTTGAACACACACAAATCAAAGAAGTTTCTGAGAATTCTTCCTGCTAGCATTAGATGAAGAAATCCCGCTTCCAACGAAATCCTCAAAGAGGTCCAAATATCCACTTGCAGACTTTACAAAAAGAGTGTTTCCAAACTGCTCTATGAAAAGAAAGGTTAAACTCTGTGAGTGGAACGCACACATCACAAATTGGTTTCTGAGAATGACTCTCTCGTGTTTTTATACGAGGATATTTCCTTTTCTACCGCTGGCCCCAAAGCGCTTGAAATCTCCACATGCAAATTCCTCAAAAAGAGGGTTTCCAATCTGCTCTGTCTAAAGGAAGGTTCAACTCTGTGAGTTGAACACACACAAATCAAAGAAGTTTCTGAGAATTCTTCCTTCTAGCATTAGATGAAGAAATCCCGCTTCCAACGATATCCTCAAAGAGGTCCAAATATCCACTTGCAGACTTCAAAACCAGAGTGTTTCCAAACTGCTCTATGAAAAGAAAGGTTAAACTCTGTGAGTGGAACTCACACATCAAAAAGTGGCTTCTGAGAATGATTCTCTCTAGTTTTTATACGAGGATATTTCCTTTTCTACCGTTGGCCCCAAAATGCTTGCAATCTCCACATGCATATTCCTCAAAAAGAGGGTTTCCAATCTGCTCTGTCTAAAGGAAGGTTCAACTCTGTTAGTTGAACACACACAAATCAACGAAGTTACTGAGAAATCTTCTGTGTAGCATTAGATGAAGAAATCCCGCTTCCAACGAATTCCTCAAAGAGGTTCAAATATCCACTTGCAGACTTTACAAACAGAGTGTTTACAAACTGCTCTATGAAAAGAAAGGGTAAACTCTGTGAGTGGAATGCACACATCACAAAGTGGTTTCTGAGAATGATTCTCTCTAGTTTTTATACGAGGATATTTCCTTTTCTACCGATGGCCCCAAAACGCTTGAAATCTCCACATGCGAATTCCTCAAAAAGAGGGTTTCCAATCTGCTCTGTCTAAAGGAAGATTCAACTCTGTGAGTTGAACACACACAAATCAAAGAAGTTTCTGAGAATTCTTCCTTCTAGCATTAGATGAAGAAATCCCGCTTCCAACGAAATCCTCAAAGAGGTCCAAATATCCACTTGCAGACTTTACAAACAGAGTGTTCACAAACGGCTCTATGAAAAGAAAGGTTAAACTCTGTGAGTGGAACGCACACATCACAAAGTGGTTTCTGAGAATGATTCTCTCTAGTTTTTATACGAGGATATTTCCTTTTCTACCGATGGTCTAAAATGGCTTGAAATCTCCACATGCAAATTCCTCAAAAAGAGGGTTTCCAATCTTCTCTGTCTAAAGGAAGGTTCAACTCTGTTAGTTGAACACACACAAATCAACGAAGTTACTGAGAAATCTTCTGTGTAGCATTAGATGAAGAAATCCCGCTTCCAACGAAATCCTCAAAGAGGTCCAAATATCCACTTGCAGACTTTACAAACATAGTGTTTCCAATCTGCTCTATGAAAAGAAAGGTTAAACTCTGTGAGTGGAACGCCCACATCACAAAGTGGTTTCTGAGAATGATTCTCTCTAGTATTTATACGAGGATATTTCCTTTTCTACTGTTGGCCCCAAAACGCTTGAAATCTCCACATGCAAATTCCTCAAAAAGAGGGTTTCCAATCTGCTCTGTCTAAAGGAAGGTTCAACTCTGTTAGTTGAACACACACAAATCAAAGAAGTTTCTGAGAATTCTTCCTTCTAGCATTAGATGAAGAAATCCCGCTTCCAACGAAATCCTCAAAGAGGTCCAAATATCCACTTGCAGACTTTACAAAAAGAGTGTTTCCAAACTGCTCTATGAAAAGAAAGGTTAAACTCTGTGAGTGGAACGCACACATCACCAAGTGGTTTCTGAGAATGATTCTCTCTAGTTTTTATACGAGGATATTTCCTTTTCTACCGCTGGCCCCAAAACGCTTGAAATCTCCACATGCAAATTCCCCAAACAGAGGGTTTCCAATCTGCTCTGTCTAAAGGAAGGTTCAACTCTGTGAGTTGAGCACATATTAATCAAAGAAATTTCTGTGAATTCTTCCTTCTAGCATTAGATGAAGAAATCCCGCTTCCAACAAAATCCTCTAAGAGGTCTAAATATCCACTTGCAGACTTCACAAACAGAGTGTTTCCAAACTGCTCTATGAAAAGAAAGGTTAAACTCTGTGAGTGGATCGCACACATCACAAAGTGGTTTCTGAGAATGATTCTCTCTAGTTTTTATACGAGGATATTTCCTTTTCTACCGTTGGCCCCAAATCTCTTGAAATCTCCACATGCAAATTCCTCAAATAGAGTGTTTCCAATCTGCTCTGTCTAAAGGAAAGTTCAACCCTGCTAGTTGAACACACACAAATCAACGAACTTACTCAGAAGTCTTCTGAATAGCATTAGATGAAGAAATCCCACTTCCAACTAAATCCTCAAAGAGGTCCAAATATCCACTTGCAGACTTACAAACAGAGTGTTTCCAAACTGCTCTATGAATAGAAAGGTTAAACTCTGTGAGAGGAACGCACACATCACAAAGTGGGTTCTGAGAATGATTCTCTCTAGTTTTTATACGAGGATATTTCCTTTTCTAACGTTGTCCCAAAAACGCTTGAAATCTCCACATGCAAATTCCTCGAAAAGAGGGTTTCCAATCTGCTCTGTCTAAAGGAAGGTTCAACTCTGTGGGTTGAACACACACAAATCAAAGAAGTTTCTGGGAATTCTTCCTTCTAGCATTAGATGAAGAAATCCCGCTTCCAACGAAATCCTCAAAGAGGTCCAAATATCCACTTGCAGACTTTACAAACAGAGTGTTTCCAAACTGCTCTATGAAAAGAAAGGTTAAACTCTGTGAGTGGAACGCACACATCACAAAGTGGTTTCTGAGAATGATTCTCTCTAGTTTTTATACGAGGATATTTCCTTTTCTAACGTTGGTCAGAAATCGCTTGAAATCTCCACATGCAAATTCCTCAAAAAGAGGGTTTCCAATCTGCTCTGTCTAAAGGAAGGTTCAACTCTGTTAGTTGAACACACACAAATCAACGAAGTTACTGAGAAATCTTCTGTGTAGCATTAGATGAAGAAATCCCGTTTCCAACGAAATCCTCAAAGAGGTCCAAATATCCACTTGCAGACTTTACAAACATAGTGTTTCCAATCTGCTCTATGAAAAGAAAGGTTAAACTCTGTGAGTGGAACGCCCACATCACAAAGTGGTTTCTGAGAATGATTCTCTCTAGTATTTATACGAGGATATTTCCTTTTCTACTGTTGGCCCCAAAACGCTTGAAATCTCCACATGCAAATTCCTCAAAAAGAGGGTTTCCAATCTGCTCTGTCTAAAGGAAGGTTCAACTCTGTTAGTTGAACACACACAAATCAAAGAAGTTTCTGAGAATTCTTCCTGCTAGCATTAGATGAAGAAATCCCGCTTCCAACGAAATCCTCAAAGAGGTCCAAATATCCACTTGCAGACTTTACAAAAAGAGTGTTTCCAAACTGCTCTATGAAAAGAAAGGTTAAACTCTGTGAGTGGAACGCACACATCACAAATTGGTTTCTGAGAATGACTCTCTCGTGTTTTTATACGAGGATATTTCCTTTTCTACCGCTGGCCCCAAAGCGCTTGAAATCTCCACATGCAAATTCCTCAAAAAGAGGGTTTCCAATCTGCTCTGTCTAAAGGAAGGTTCAACTCTGTGAGTTGAACACACACAAATCAAAGAAGTTTCTGAGAATTCTTCCTTCTAGCATTAGATGAAGAAATCCCGCTTCCAACGATATCCTCAAAGAGGTCCAAATATCCACTTGCAGACTTCAAAACCAGAGTGTTTCCAAACTGCTCTATGAAAAGAAAGGTTAAACTCTGTGAGTGGAACTCACACATCACAAAGTGGCTTCTGAGAATGATTCTCTCTAGTTTTTATACGAGGATATTTCCTTTTCTACCGTTGGCCCCAAAATGCTTGCAATCTCCACATGCATATTCCTCAAAAAGAGGGTTTCCAATCTGCTCTGTCTAAAGGAAGGTTCAACTCTGTTAGTTGAACACACACAAATCAACGAAGTTACTGAGAAATCTTCTGTGTAGCATTAGATGAAGAAATCCCGCTTCCAACGAATTCCTCGAAGAGGTTCAAATATCCACTTGCAGACTTTACAAACAGAGTGTTTACAAACTGCTCTATGAAAAGAAAGGGTAAACTCTGTGAGTGGAATGCACACATCACAAAGTGGTTTCTGAGAATGATTCTCTCTAGTTTTTATACGAGGATATTTCCTTTTCTACCGATGGCCCCAAAACGCTTGAAATCTCCACATGCGAATTCCTCAAAAAGAGGGTTTCCAATCTGCTCTGTCTAAAGGAAGATTCAACTCTGTGAGTTGAACACACACAAATCAAAGAAGTTTCTGAGAATTCTTCCTTCTAGCATTAGATGAAGAAATCCCGCTTCCAACGAAATCCTCAAAGAGGTCCAAATATCCACTTGCAGACTTTACAAACAGAGTGTTCACAAACGGCTCTATGAAAAGAAAGGTTAAACTCTGTGAGTGGAACGCACACATCACAAAGTGGTTTCTGAGAATGATTCTCTCTAGTTTTTATACGAGGATATTTCCTTTTCTACCGATGGTCTAAAATGGCTTGAAATCTCCACATGCAAATTCCTCAAAAAGAGGGTTTCCAATCTTCTCTGTCTAAAGGAATTTTCAACTCTGTTAGTTGAACACACACAAATCAACGAAGTTACTGAGAAATCTTCTGTGTAGCATTAGATGAAGAAATCCCGCTTCCAACGAAATCCTCAAAGAGGTCCAAATATCCACTTGCAGACTTTACAAACATAGTGTTTCCAATCTGCTCTATGAAAAGAAAGGTTAAACTCTGTGAGTGGAACGCCCACATCACAAAGTGGTTTCTGAGAATGATTCTCTCTAGTATTTATACGAGGATATTTCCTTTTCTACTGTTGGCCCCAAAACGCTTGAAATCTCCACATGCAAATTCCTCAAAAAGAGGGTTTCCAATCTGCTCTGTCTAAAGGAAGGTTCAACTCTGTTAGTTGAACACACACAAATCAAAGAAGTTTCTGAGAATTCTTCCTGCTAGCATTAGATGAAGAAATCCCGCTTCCAACGAAATCCTCAAAGAGGTCCAAATATCCACTTGCAGACTTTACAAAAAGAGTGTTTCCAAACTGCTCTATGAAAAGAAAGGTTAAACTCTGTGAGTGGAACGCACACATCACAAATTGGTTTCTGAGAATGACTCTCTCGTGTTTTTATACGAGGATATTTCCTTTTCTACCGCTGGCCCCAAAGCGCTTGAAATCTCCACATGCAAATTCCTCAAAAAGAGGGTTTCCAATCTGCTCTGTCTAAAGGAAGGTTCAACTCTGTGAGTTGAACACACACAAATCAAAGAAGTTTCTGAGAATTCTTCCTTCTAGCATTAGATGAAGAAATCCCGCTTCCAACGATATCCTCAAAGAGGTCCAAATATCCACTTGCAGACTTCAAAACCAGAGTGTTTCCAAACTGCTCTATGAAAAGAAAGGTTAAACTCTGTGAGTGGAACTCACACATCACAAAGTGGCTTCTGAGAATGATTCTCTCTAGTTTTTATACGAGGATATTTCCTTTTCTACCGTTGGCCCCAAAATGCTTGCAATCTCCACATGCATATTCCTCAAAAAGAGGGTTTCCAATCTGCTCTGTCTAAAGGAAGGTTCAACTCTGTTAGTTGAACACACACAAATCAACGAAGTTACTGAGAAATCTTCTGTGTAGCATTAGATGAAGAAATCCCGCTTCCAACGAATTCCTCGAAGAGGTTCAAATATCCACTTGCAGACTTTACAAACAGAGTGTTTACAAACTGCTCTATGAAAAGAAAGGGTAAACTCTGTGAGTGGAATGCACACATCACAAAGTGGTTTCTGAGAATGATTCTCTCTAGTTTTTATACGAGGATATTTCCTTTTCTACCGATGGCCCCAAAACGCTTGAAATCTCCACATGCGAATTCCTCAAAAAGAGGGTTTCCAATCTGCTCTGTCTAAAGGAAGATTCAACTCTGTGAGTTGAACACACACAAATCAAAGAAGTTTCTGAGAATTCTTCCTTCTAGCATTAGATGAAGAAATCCCGCTTCCAACGAAATCCTCAAAGAGGTCCAAATATCCACTTGCAGACTTTACAAACAGAGTGTTCACAAACGGCTCTATGAAAAGAAAGGTTAAACTCTGTGAGTGGAACGCACACATCACAAAGTGGTTTCTGAGAATGATTCTCTCTAGTTTTTATACGAGGATATTTCCTTTTCTACCGATGGTCTAAAATGGCTTGAAATCTCCACATGCAAATTCCTCAAAAAGAGGGTTTCCAATCTTCTCTGTCTAAAGGAATTTTCAACTCTGTTAGTTGAACACACACAAATCAACGAAGTTACTGAGAAATCTTCTGTGTAGCATTAGATGAAGAAATCCCGCTTCCAACGAAATCCTCAAAGAGGTCCAAATATCCACTTGCAGACTTTACAAACATAGTGTTTCCAATCTGCTCTATGAAAAGAAAGGTTAAACTCTGTGAGTGGAACGCCCACATCACAAAGTGGTTTCTGAGAATGATTCTCTCTAGTATTTATACGAGGATATTTCCTTTTCTACTGTTGGCCCCAAAACGCTTGAAATCTCCACATGCAAATTCCTCAAAAAGAGGGTTTCCAATCTGCTCTGTCTAAAGGAAGGTTCAACTCTGTTAGTTGAACACACACAAATCAAAGAAGTTTCTGAGAATTCTTCCTTCTAGCATTAGATGAAGAAATCCCGCTTCCAACGAAATCCTCAAAGAGGTCCAAATATCCACTTGCAGACTTTACAAAAAGAGTGTTTCCAAACTGCTCTATGAAAAGAAAGGTTAAACTCTGTGAGTGGAACGCACACATCACCAAGTGGTTTCTGAGAATGATTCTCTCTAGTTTTTATACGAGGATATTTCCTTTTCTACCGCTGGCCCCAAAACGCTTGAAATCTCCACATGCAAATTCCTCAAACAGAGGGTTTCCAATCTGCTCTGTCTAAAGGAAGGTTCAACTCTGTGAGTTGAGCACATATTAATCAAAGAAGTTTCTGTGAATTCTTCCTTCTAGCATTAGATGAAGAAATCCCGCTTCCAACAAAATCCTCTAAGAGGTCTAAATATCCACTTGCAGACTTCACAAACAGAGTGTTTCCAAACTGCTCTATGAAAAGAAAGGTTAAACTCTGTGAGTGGATCGCACACATCACAAAGTGGTTTCTGAGAATGATTCTCTCTAGTTTTTATACGAGGATATTTCCTTTTCTACCGTTGGCCCCAAATCTCTTGAAATCTCCACATGCAAATTCCTCAAATAGAGTGTTTCCAATCTGCTCTGTCTAAAGGAAAGTTCAACCCTGCTAGTTGAACACACACAAATTAACGAACTTACTGAGAAGTCTTCTGAATAGCATTAGATGAAGAAATCCCACTTCCAACTAAATCCTCAAAGAGGTCCAAATATCCACTTGCAGACTTACAAACAGAGTGTTTCCAAACTGCTCTATGAACAGAAAGGTTAAACTCTGTGAGAGGAACGCACACATCACAAAGTGGGTTCTGAGAATGATTCTCTCTAGTTTTTATACGAGGATATTTCCTTTTCTAACGTTGTCCCAAAAACGCTTGAAATCTCCACATGCAAATTCCTCGAAAAGAGGGTTTCCAATCTGCTCTGTCTAAAGGAAGGTTCAACTCTGTGGGTTGAACACACACAAATCAAAGAAGTTTCTGGGAATTCTTCCTTCTAGCATTAGATGAAGAAATCCCGCTTCCAACGAAATCCTCAAAGAGGTCCAAATATCCACTTGCAGACTTTACAAACAGAGTGTTTCCAAACTGCTCTATGAAAAGAAAGGTTAAACTCTGTGAGTGGAACGCACACATCACAAAGTGGTTTCTGAGAATGATTCTCTCTAGTTTTTATACGAGGATATTTCCTTTTCTACCGTAGGCCCCAAAACGCATGAAATCTCCACATGCAAATTCCTCAAAAAGAGGGTTTCCCATCTGCTCTGTCTAAAGGAAGGTTCAACTCTGTGAGTTGAACACACACAAATCAAAGAAGTTTCTGAGAATTCTTCCTTCTAGCATTAGATGAAGAAATCCCGCTTCCAACGAAATCCTCAAAGAGGTCCAAATATCCACTTGCAGACTTTACAAACAGAGTGTTTCCAAACTGCTCTATGAAAAGAAAGGTTAAACTCTGTGAGTGGAACGCACACATCACAAAGTGGTTTCTGAGAATGATTCTCTCTAGTTTTTATACGAGGATATTTCCTTTTCTACCGCAGGCCCCAAAACGCTTGAAATCTCCACATGCAAGTTCCTCAAAAAGAGGGTTTCCAATCTGCTCTGTCTAAAGGAAGGTTCAACTCTGTGAGTTGAGCACACGTAAATCAAAGAAGTTTCTGTGAATTCTTCCTTCTAGCATTAGATGAAGAAATCCCGCTTCCAACGAAATCCTCAAAGAGGTCCAAATATCCACTTGCAGACTTCACAAACAGAGTGTTTCCAAACTGCTCTATGAAAAGAAAGGTTAAACTCTGTGAGTGGATCGCACACATCACAAAGTGATTTCTGAGAATGATTCTCTCTTGTTTTTATACGAGGATATTTCCTTTTCTAACGTTGGCCCCAAATTGCTTGAAATCTCCACATGCAAATTCCTCAAAAAGAGGGTTTCCAATCTGCTCTGTCTAAAGGAAGGTTCAACCCTGTTAGTTGAACACACACAAATCAAGGAAGTTACTGAGAAATCTTCTGTATAGCATAAGATGAAGAAATCCCGCTTCCAACGAAATACTCAAAGAGGTCCAAATATAAACTTTCAGACTTTACAAACAGAGTGTTTCCAAACTGCTCTATGAAAAGAAAGGTTAAACTCTGTGAGTGGAACGCACACATCACAAAGTGGTTTCTGAGAATGATTCTCTCTAGTTTTTATACGAGGATATTTCCTTTTCTACCGATGGCCCCTAAACGCTTGAAATCTCTACATGCGAATTCCTCAAAAAGAAGGTTTCCAATCTGCTCTGTCTAAAGGAAGGTTCAACTCTGTGAGTTGAACACACACAAATCAAAGAAGTTTCTGAGAATTCTTCCTTCTAGCATTAGATGAAGAAATACCGCTTCCAACGAAATCCTCAAAGAGGTCCAAATATCCACTTGCAGACTTTACAAACAGAGTGTTTCCAAACTGCTCTATGAAAAGAAAGGTTAAACTCTGTGAGTGGAACGCACACATCACAAAGTGGTTTCTGAGAATGATTCTCTCTAGTTTTTATACGAGGATATTTCCTTTTCTACCGCTGGCCCCAAAACGCTTGAAATCTCCACATGCAAATTCCTCAAAAAGAGGGTTTCCAATCTACTCTGTCTAAAGGAAGGTTCAACTCTGTGAGTTGAGCACACATAAATCAAAGAAGTTTCTGTGAATTCTTCCTTCTAGCATTAGATGAAGAAATCCTGCTTCCAACGAAATCCTCAAAGAGGTCTAAATATCCACTTGCAGACTTCACAAACAGAGTGTTTCCAAACTGCTCTATGAAAAGAAAGGTTAAACTCTGTGAGTGGATCGCACACATCACAAAGTGATTTCTGAGAATGATTCTCTCTAGTTTTTAAACGAGGATATTTCCTTATCTACCGTTGGCCCTAAATTGCTTGAAATATCCACATGCAAATTCCTCAAAAAGAGGGTTTCCCATCTGCTCTGTCTAAAGGAAGGTTCAACCCTGTTAGTTGAACACACACAAATCAACGAAGTTACTGAGAAATCTTCTGTATAGCATAAGATGAAGAAATCCCACTTCCAACGAAATCCTCAAAGAGGTCCAGATATAAACTTGCAGACTTTACAAACAGAGTGTTTCCAAACTGCTCTATGAAAAGAAAGGTTAAACTCTGTGAGTGGAACGCACACATCACAAAGTGGTTTCTGAGAATGATTCTCTCTAGTTTTTATACGAGGATATTTCCTTTTCTACCGATGGCCCCAAAACGCTTGAAATTTCCACAGGCGAATTCCTCAAAAAGAGGGTTTCCAATCTGCTCTGTCTAAAGGAAGGTTCAACTCTGTGAGTTGAACACACACAAATCAAAGAAGTTTCTGAGAATTCTTCCTTCTAGCATTAGATGAAGAAATCCCGCTTCCAACGAAATCCTCAAAGAGGTCCAAATATCCACTTGCAGACTTCACAAACAGAGTGTTTCCAAACTGCTCTATGAAAAGAAAGGTTAAACTCTGTGAGTGGATCGCACACATCACAAAGTAATTTCTGAGAATGATTCTCTCTAGTTTTTATACGAGGATATTTCCTTTTCTACCGTTGGCCCCAAATTGCTTGAAATCTCCACATGCAAATTCCTCAAAAAGAGGGTTTCCAATCTGCTCTGTCTAAAGGAAGGTTCAACCCTGTTAGTTGAACACACACGAATCAACGAAGTTACTGAGAAATCTTCTGTATAGCATTAGATGCAGAAATCCCGCTTCCAACGAAATCCTCAAAGAGGTCCAAATATAAACTTGCAGACTTTACAAACAGAGTGTTTCCAAACTGCTCTATGAAAAGAAAGGTTAAACTCTGTGAGTGGAACGCACACATCACAAAGTGGTTTCTGAGAATGATTCTCTCTAGTTTTTATACGAGGATATTTCCTTTTCTACCGATGGCCCCAAAACGCTTGAAATTTCCACAGGCGAATTCCTCAAAAAGAGGGTTTCCAATCTGCTCTGTCTAAAGGAAGGTTCAACTCTGTGAGTTGAACACACACAAATCAAAGAAGTTTCTGAGAATTCTTCCTTCTAGCATTAGATGAAGAAATCCCGCTTCCAACGAAATCCTCAAAGAGGTCCAAATATCCACTTGCAGACTTCACAAACAGAGTGTTTCCAAACTGCTCTATGAAAAGAAAGGTTAAACTCTGTGAGTGGATCGCACACATCACAAAGTAATTTCTGAGAATGATTCTCTCTAGTTTTTATACGAGGATATTTCCTTTTCTACCGTTGGCCCCAAATTGCTTGAAATCTCCACATGCAAATTCCTCAAAAAGAGGGTTTCCAATCTGCTCTGTCTAAAGGAAGGTTCAACCCTGTTAGTTGAACACACACGAATCAACGAAGTTACTGAGAAATCTTCTGTATAGCATTAGATGCAGAAATCCCGCTTCCAACGAAATCCTCAAAGAGGTCCAAATATAAACTTGCAGACTTTACAAACAGAGTGTTTCCAAACTGCTCTATGAAAAGAAAGGTTAAACTCTGTGAGTGGAACGCACACATCACAAAGTGGTTTCTGAGAATGATTCTCTCTAGTTTTTATACGAGGATATTTCCTTTTCTACCGATGGCCCCAAAACGCTTGAAATTTCCACAGGCGAATTCCTCAAAAAGAGGGTTTCCAATCTGCTCTGTCTAAAGGAAGGTTCAACTCTGTGAGTTGAACACACACAAATCAAAGAAGTTTCTGAGAATTCTTCCTTCTAGCATTAGATGAAGAAATCCCGCTTCCAACAAAATCCTCAAAGAGGTCCAAATATCCACTTGCAGACTTTACAAACATAGTGTTTCCAAACTGCTCTATGAAAAGAAAGGTTAAACTCTGTGAGTGGAACGCACACATCACAAATTGGTTTTTGAGAATGATTCTCTCTAGTTTTCACACGAGGATATTTCCTTTTCTACAGTTGGCCCCAAAACGCTTGAAATCTCCACATGCAAATTCCTCAAAAAGAGGGTATCCAATCTGCTCTGTCTAAAGGAAGGTTCAACCCTGTTAGTTGAACACACACAAATCAACGAAGTTACTGAGAAATCTTCTGTATAGCATTAGATGAAGAAATCCCACTTCCAACGAAATCCTCAAAGAGGTCCAAATATAAAATTGCAGACTTTACAAACAGAGTGTTTCCAAACTGCTCTATGAAAAGAAAGGTTAAACTCTGTGAGTGGAACGCACACATCACAAAGTGGTTTCTGAGAATGATTCTCTCTAGTTTTTATACGAGGATATTTCCTTTTCTACCGATGGCCCCTAAACGCTTGAAATCTCCACATGCGAATTCCTCAAAAAGAAGGTTTCCAATCTGCTCTGTCTAAAGGAAGGTTCAACTCTGTGAGTTGAACACACACAAATCAAAGAAGTTTCTGAGAATTCTTCCTTCTAGCATTAGATGAAGAAATCCCGCTTCCAACGAAATCCTCAGAGAGGTCCAAATATCCACTTGCAGACTTTACAAACAGAGTGTTTCCAAACTGCTCTATGAAAAGAAAGGTTAAACTCTGTGAGTGGAACGCACACATCACAAAGTGGTTTCTGAGAATGATTCTCTCTAGTTTTTATACGAGGATATTTCCTTTTCTACCGCTGGCCCCAAAACGCTTGAAATCTCCACATGCAAATTCCTCAAAAAGAGGGTTTCCAATCTGCTCTGTCTAAAGGAAGGTTCAACTCTGTGAGTTGAGCACACATAAATCAAAGAATTTTCTGTGAATTCTTCCTTCTAGCATTAGATGAAGAAATCCCGCTCCCAACGAAATCCTCAAAGAGGTCCAAATATCCACTTGCAGACTTCACAAACAGAGTGTTTCCAAACTGCTCTATGAAAAGAAAGGTTAAACTCTGTGAGTGGATCGCACACATCACAAAGTGATTTCTGAGAATGATTCTCTCTAGTTTTTAAACGAGGATATTTCCTTTTCTACCATTGGCCCTAAATTGCTTGAAATCTCCACATGCAAATTCCTCAAAAAGAGGGTTTCCAATCTGCTCTGTGTAAAGGAAGGTTCAACCCTGTTAGTTGAACACACACAAATCAACGAAGTTACTGAGAAATCTTCTGTATAGCATTAGATGAAGAAATCCGACTTCCTACGAAATCCTCAAAGAGGTCCAAATATCCTCTTGCAGACTTTACAAACAGAGTGTTTCCAAACTTCTCTATGAAAAGAAAGGTTAAACTCTGTGAGTGGAACGCACACATCACAAAGTGGTTACCGAGAATGATTCTCTCTAGTTTCTGTACGAGGATATTTCCTTTTCTAACGTTGGTCCGAAATCGCTTGAAATCTCCACATGCAAATTCCTCAAAAAGAGGGTTTCCAATCTGCTCTGTCTGAAGGAAGGTTCAACTCTGTGAGTTGAACACACACAAATCAACGAAGTTACTGAGAAATCTTCTGTATAGCATTAGATGAAAAAATCCCACTTCCTACGAAATCCTCAAAGAGGTCCAAATATCCACTTGCAGACTTTACAAACAGAGTGTTTCCAATTGCTCTATGAAAAGAAAGGTTAAACTCTGTGAGTGGAACGCACACATCACAAAGTGGTTTCCGAGAATGATTCTCTCTAGTTTTTATACGAGGATATTTCCTTTTCTAATGTTGGTCCGAAATCGCTTGAAATCTCCACATGAGAATTCCTCAAAAAGAGGGTTTCCAATCTGCTCTGTCTAAAGGAAGGTTCAACTCTGTGAGTTGAACACACACAAATCAAAGAAGTTTCTGAGAATTCTTCCTTCTAGTATTAGATGAAGAAATCCCGCTTCCAACGAAATCCTCAAAGAGGTCCAAATATCCACTTGCAGACTTTACAAACAGAGTGTTTCCAAACTGCTCTATGAAAAGAAAGGTTAAACTCCGAGAGTGGAACCCACACATCACAAAGTGGTTTCAGAGAATGATTCTCTCTAGTTTTTCTACGAGGATATTCCCTTTTCTACCGTTGGCCCCAAAACGGTTGAAATCTCCACATGCATATTCCTCTAAAAGAGGGTTTCCAATCTGCTCTGTCTAAAGGAAGTTACACCTCTGTGAGTTGAACACACACAAATCAACGAAGTTACTGAGAAATCTTCTGTCTAGCATTAGATGAAGAAATCCCGCTTCCAACGAAATCCTCAAAGAGGTCCAAATATCCACTTGCAGACTTCACAAACAGAGTGTTTCCAAACTGCTCTATGAAAAGAAAGGTTAAACTCTGTGAGTGGATCGCACACATCACAAAGTGATTTCTCAGAATGATTCTCTCTAGTTTTTAAACGAGGATATTTCCTTTTCTACCGTTGGCCCTAAATTGCTTGAAATCTCCACATGCAAATTCCTCAAAAAGAGGGTTTCCAATCTGCTCTGTCTAAAGGAAGGTTCAACCCTGTTAGTTGAACACACACAACAACGAAGTTACTGAGAAATCTTTTGTATAGCATTAGATGAAGAAATCCCACTTCCTACGAAATCCTCAAAGAGGTCCAAATATCCACTTGCAGACTTTACAAACAGAGTGTCTCCAATTGCTCTATGAAAAGAAAGGTTAAACTCTGTGAGTGGAACGCACACATCACAAAGTGGTTTCTGAGAATGATTCTCTCTACTTTTTATACGAGGATATTTCCTTTTCTACCGTTGGTCCGAAATCGCTTGAAATCTCCACATGCAAATTCCTCAAAAAGAGGGTTTCCAATCTGCTCTGTCTGAAGGAAGGTTCAACTCTGTGAGTTGAACACACACAAATCAAAGAAGTTTCTGAGAATTCTTCCTTCTAGCATTAGATGAAGAAATCCCGCTTCCAACGAAATCCTCAGAGATGTCCAAATATCCAGTCGCAGACTTCAAAACCAGAGTGTATCCAAACTGCTCTATGAAAAGAAAGGTTAAACTCTGTGAGTGGAACGCACACATCACAAAGTGGTTTCTGAGAATGATTCTCTCTAGTTTTTATGCGAGGATATTTCCTTTTCTACCGATGGCCCCAAAACGCTTGAAATCTCCACATGCGAATTATTCAAAAAGAGGGTTTCCAATCTGCTCTGTCTGAAGGAAGGTTCAACTCTGTGAGTTGAACACACACAAATCAAAGAAGTTTCTGAGAATTCTTCCTTCTAGCATTAGATGAAGAAATCCCGCTTCCAACGAAATCCTCAAAGAGGTCCAAATATCCACTTGCAGACTTTACAAACAGAGTGTTTCCAAACTGCTCTATGAAAAGAAAGGTTAAACTCTGTGAGTGGAACGCACACATCACAAAGTGGTTTCTGAGAATGATTCTCTCTAGTTTTTATACGGGGATATTTCCATTTCTACCGTCGGCCCCAAAACGCTTGAAATCTCCACATGCAAATTCCTCAGAAAGAGGGTTTCCAATCTGCTCTGTCTAAAGGAAGGTTCAACTCTGTTAGTTGAACACACACATATCAACGAAGTTACTGAGAAATCTTCTGTGTAGCATTAGATGAAGGAATCCCGCTTCGAACGAAATCCTCAAAGAGGTCTAAATATCCACTTGCAGACTTTACAAACAGAGTGTTTCGAAACTGCTCTATGTAAAGAAAGGTTAAACTCTGTGAGTGGAACGCACACATCACAAAGTGGTTTCTGAGAATGATTCTCTCTAGTTTTTATACGAGGATATTTCCTTTTCTACCGTTGGCCCCAAAACGCTTGAAATCTCCACATGCATATTCCTCAAAAAGAGGGTTTCCAATCTGCTCTGTCTAAAGGAAGGTTCAACTCTGTTAGTTGAACACACACAAATCAATGAAGTTACTGAGAAATTTTCTGTGTAGCATTAGATGATGAAATCCCGCTTCCAACGAAATCCTCAAAGTGGTCTAAAAATCCACTTGCAGACTTTACAGACAGAGAGTTTCCAAACTGCTCTATGAAAAGAAAGGTTAAACTCTGTGAGTGGATCGCACACATCACAAAATGGTTTCGGAGAATGATTCTCTCTAGATCTTTTGCGAGGATACTTCCTTTTCTACCGTTGGCCCCAAATTGCTTGAAATCTCAAAATGCAAATTCCTCAAAAAGAGGGTTTCCAATCTGCTCTGTCTAAAGGAAAGTTCAACCCTGTTAGTTGAACACACACAAATCAACGAAGTTACTGAGAAATCTTCTGTATAGCATTAGATGAAGAAATACCACTTCCAACGAAATCCTCAAAGAGGTCCAAATATCCACTTGCAGACTTTACAAACAGAGTGTTTCCAAACTGCTCTATGAAAGGAAAGGTTAAACTCTGTAAGTGGAACGCACACATCACAAAGTGGTTTCTGAGAATGATTCTCTCTGGTTTTTATGCGAGGATATTTCCTTTTCTAACGTTGGTCCGATATCGCTTGAAATCTCCACATGCAAATTCCTCAAAAAGAGGGTTTCCAATCTGCTCTGTCTAAAGGAAGGTTCAACCCTGTTAGTTGAACACACACAAATCAACGAATTTACTGAGAAATCTTCTGTATAGCATTAGATGAAGAAATCCCACTTCCAACGAAATCCTCAAAGAGGTCCAAATATCCACTTGCAGACTTTACAAACAGAGTGTTTCCAAACTGCTCTATGAAAAGAAAGGTTAATCTCTGTGAGTGGAACGCACACATCACAAAGTGGTTTCCGAGAATGATTCTCTCCAGTTTTTATATGAGGATATTTCCTTTTCTAACGTTGGTCCGAAATCGCTTGACATCTCCACATGCAAATTCCTCAAAAAGATGGTTTCCAATCTGCTCTGTCTGAAGGAAGGTTCAACTCTGTGAGTTGAACACACACAAATCAAAGAAGATTCTGAGAATTCTTCCTTCTAGCATTAGATGAAGAAATCCCGCTTCCATCGAAATCCTCAAAGAGGTCCAAATATCCACTTGCAGTCTTCAAAACCAGAGTGTTTCCAAACTGCTCTATGAAAAGAAAGGTTAAACTCTGTGAGTGGAACGCACACATCACAAAGTGGTTTCTGAGAATGATTCTCTCTAGTTTTTATACGAGGATATTTCCTTTTCTACCGTTGGCCCCAAAATGCTTGAAATCTCCACATGCATATTCCTCAAAAAGAGGGTTTCCAATCTGCTCTGTCTAAAGGAAGGTTCAACTCTGTTAGTTGAACACACACAAATCAACGAAGTTACTGAGAAATCTTCTGTGTAGCATTAGATGAAGAAATCCCGCTTCCAACGAAATCCTCAAAGAGGTCCAAATATCCACTTGCAGACTTTACAAACATAGTGTTTCCAATCTGCTCTATTAAAAGAAAGGTTAAACTCTGTGAGTGGAACGCCCACATCACAAAGTGGTTTCTGAGAATGATTCTCTCTAGTATTTATACGAGGATATTTCCTTTTCTACTGTTGGCCCCAAAACACTTGAAATCTCCACATGCAAATTCCTCAAAAAGAGGGTTTCCAATCTGCTCTGTCTAAAGGAAGGTTCAACTCTGTGAGTTGAACACACACAAAACAAAGAAGTTTCTGAGAATTCTTCCTTCTAGCATTAGATGAAGGAATCCCGCTTCCAACGAAATCCTCAAAGAGGTCCAAATATCCACTTGCACACTTCACAAACAGAGTGTTTCCAAACTGCTCTATGAAAAGAAAGGTTAAACTCTGTGTGTGGAATGCACACATCACAAAGTGGGTTCTGAGAATGATTCTCTCTAGTTTTTATACGAGGATATTTCCTTTTCTAACGTTGGTCCGAAATCGCTTGATATCTCCACATGCAATTTCCTCAAAAAGAGGGTTTCCAATCTGCTCTGTCTAAAGGAAGGTTCAACCCTGTTAGTTGAACACACACAAATCAACGAAGTTACTGAGAAATCTTCTGTATAGCATTAGATGAAGAAATCCCACTTCCAACGAAATCCTCAAAGAGGTCCAAATATCCACTTGCAGACTTTACAAACAGAGTGTTTCCAAACTGCTCTATGAAAAGAAAGGTTAAACTCTGTGAGTGGAACGCACACATCACAAACTGGTTTCCGAGAATGATTCTCTCCAGTTTTTATACGAGGATATTTCCTTTTCTAATGTTGGTCCGAAATCGCTTGACATCTCCACATGCAAATTCCTCAAAAGGAGGGTTTCCAATCTGCTCTGTCTGAAGGAAGGTTCAACTCTGTGAGTTGAACTCACACAAATCAAAGAAGTTTCTGAGAATTCTTCCTTCTAGCATTAGATGAAGAAATCCCGCTTCCAACGAAATCCTCAAAGAGGTCCAAATATCCACTTGCAGACTTCAAAACCAGAGTGTTTCCAAACTGCTCTATGAAAAGAAAGGTTAAACTCTGTGAGTGGAACGCACACATCACAAAGTGGTTTCTGAGAATGATTCTCTCTAGTTTTTATACGAGGATATTTCCTTTTCTACCACTGGCCCCAAAATGCTTGAAACCTCCACATGCATATTCCTCAAAAAGAGGGTTTCCAATCTGCTCTGTTTAAAGGAAGGTTCAACTCTGTTAGTTGAACACACACAAATCAACGAAGTTACTGAGAAATCTTCTGTGTAGCATTAGATGAAGAAACCCGGTTCCAACCAATTCCTCAAAGAGGTCCAAATATCCACTTGCAGACTTTACAAACAGAATGTTTCCAAACTGCTCTGTGAAAAGAAAGGTTAAATTCTGTGAGTGGAACGCACACATCACAAACTGGTTTCTGAGAAAGATTCTCTCTAGTTTTTCTACGAGGATATTTCCTTTTCTACCGATGGCCCCAAAACGCTTGAAATCTCCACATGCGAATTCCTCAAAAAGAGGGTTTCCAATCTGCTCTGTCTAAAGGATGGTTCAACTCTGTGAGTTGAGCACACATGAATCAAAGAAGTTTCTGAGAATTCTTCCTTCTAGCATTATATGAAGAAATCCCGCTTCCAACGAAATCCTCAAAGATGTCTAAATATCCACTTGCAGACTTCACAAACAGAGTGTTTCCAAACTGCTCTATGAAAAGAAAGGTTAAACTCTGTGAGTGGATCGCACACATCACAAAGTGATTTCTGAGAATGATTCTCTCTAGTTTTTATACGAGGATATTTCCTTTTCTACCATTGGCCCCAAATTGTTTGAAATCTCCACATGCAAATTCCTCAAAAAGAGGGTTTCCAATCTGCTCTGTCTAAAGGAAGGTTCAACCCTGTTAGTTGAACACACACAAATCAACGAAGTTACTGAGAATTCTTCTGTATAGCATTAGATGAAGAAATCCCACTTCCAACGAAATCCTCAAAGAGGTCCGAGTATCCACTTGCAGACTTTACAAACAGAGTGTTTCCAAACTGCTCTATGAAAAGAAAGGTTAAACTCTGTGAGTGGAACGCACACATCACAAAGTGGTTTCCGAGAATGATTCTCTCTAGTTTTTATACGAGGATATTTCGTTTTCTAACGTTGGTCCGAAATCGCTTGACATCTCCACATGCAAATTCCTCAAAAGGAGGGTTTCCAATCTGCTCTGTCTGAAGGAAGGTTCAACTCTGTGAGTTGAACTCACACATATCAAAGAAGTTTCTGAGAATTCTTCCTTCTAGCATTAGATGAAGAAATCCCGCTTCCAACGAAATCCTCAAAGAGGTCCAAATATCCACTTGCAGACTTCAAAACCAGAGTGTTTCCAAACTGCTCTATGAAAAGAAAGGTTAAACTCTGTGAGTGGAACGCACACATCACAAAGTGGTTTCTGAGAATGATTCTCTCTAGTTTTTATACGAGGATATTTCCTTTTCTACCACTGGCCCCAAAATGATTGAAATCTCCACATGCATATTCCTCAAAAAGAGGGTTTCCAATCTGCTCTGTTTAAAGGAAGGTTCAACTCTGTTAGTTGAACACACACAAATCAACGAAGTTACTGAGAAATCTTCTGTGTAGCATTAGATGAAGAAATCCCGCTTCCAACGAATTCCTCAAAGAGGTCCAAATATCCACTTGCAGACTTTACAAACAGAGTGTTTACAAACTGCTCTATGAAAAGAAAGGTTAAACTCTGTGAGTGGAACGCACACATCACAAAGTGGTTTCTGAGAAAGATTCTCTCTAGTTTTTATACGACGATATTTCCTTTTCTACCGATGGCCCCAAAACGCATGAAATCTCCACTTGCAAATTCCTCAAAAAGAGGGTTTCCAATCTGCTCTGTCTAAAGGAAGGTTCAACTCTGTGAGTTGAACACACACAAATCAAAGAAGTTTCTGAGAATTCTTCCTTCTAGCATTAGATGAAGAAATCCCGCTTCCAACGAAATCCTCAAAGAGGTCCAAATATCCAATTGCAGACTTTACAAACAGAGTGTTTCCAAACTGCTCTATGAAAAGAAAGGTTAAACTCTGTGAGTGGAACGCCCACATCACAAAGTGGTTTGTGAGAATGATTCTCTCTAGTATTTATACGAGGATATTTCCTTTTCTACTGTTGGCCCCAAAACACTTGAAATCTCCACATGCAAATTCCTCAAAAAGAGGGTTTCCAATCTGCTCTGTCTAAAGGAAGGTTCAACTCTGTGAGCTGAACACACACAAATCAAAGAAGTTTCTGAGAATTCTTCCTTCTAGCATTAGATGAAGGAATCCCGCTTCCAACAAAATCCTCAAAGAGGTCCAAATATCCCCTTGCACACTTCACAAACAGAGTGTTTCCAAACTGTTCTATGAAACCAAAGGTTAAACTCTGTGAGTGGAACGCACACATCACAAAGTGGTTTCTGAGAATGATTCTCTCTAGTTTTTATACGAGGATATTTCCTTTTCTACCGCTGGCCACAAAACGCTTGAAATCTCCACATGCAAATTCCTCAAAAAGAGGTTTTCCAATCTGCTCTGTCTAAAGGAAGGTTCAACTCTGTGAGTTGAGCACACATAAATCAAAGAAGTTTCTGTGAATTCTTCCTTCTAGCATTAGATGAAGAAATCCCGCTTCCAACTAAATCCTCAAAGAGGTCTAAATATCCACTTGCAGACTTCACAAACAGAGTGTTTCCAAACTGCTCTATGAAAAGAAAGTTTAAACTCTGTGAGTGGATCGCACACATCACAAAGTGGTTTCTGAGAATGATTCTCTCTAGTTTTTATTCGAGGATATTTCCTTTTCTACAGTTGGCCCCAAAACGCTTGAAATCTCCACATGCATATTCCTCAAAAAGAGGGTTTCCAATCTGCTCTGTCTAAAGGAAGGTTCAACTCTGTGAGTTGAACACACACAAATCAAAGAACTTTCTGAGAATTCTTCCTTCTAGCATTAGATGAAGAAATCCCACTTCCTACGAAATCCTCAAAGAGGTCCAAGTATCCACTTGCAGACTTTACAAACAGAGTGTTTCCAAACTGCTCTATGAGAAGAAAGGTTAAACTCTGTGAGTGGAACGCTCACATCACAAAGTAGTTTCTGAGAATGATTCTCCCTAGTTTTTATACGAGGATATTTCCTTTTCTACCGTTCGCCCCAAAAGCTTGAAATCTCCACATGCATATTCCTCAAAAAGAGGGTTTCCCATCTGCTCTGTCTAAAGGAAGGTTGTACTCTGTTAGTTGAACACACACAAATCAACGAAGTTATTGAGAAATCTTCTGTGTAGCATTAGATGAAGAAATCCCGCTTCCAACGGAATCCTCAAAGAGGTCCAAATATCCACTTGCAGACTTTACAAACATAGTGTTTCAAATCTGCTCTATGAAAAGAAAGGTTAAACTCTGTGAGTGGAACGCACACATCACAAGGTGGTTTCCGAGAATGATTCTCTCTAGTTTTTATACGAGGATATTTCCTTTTCTAACGTTGGTCCGAAATCGCTTGAAATCTCCACATGCAAATTCCTCAAAAAGAGGGTTTCCCATCTGCTCTGTCTGAAGGAAGGTTCAACTCTGTGAGTTGAACACACACAAATCAAAGAAGTTTCTGAGAATTCTTCCTTCTAGCATTAGATGAAGAAATACCGCTTCCAAAGGAATCCTCAAAGAGGTCCAAATATCCACTTGCAGACTTTACAAACAGAGTGTTTCCAAACTGCTCTATGAAAAGAAAGGTTAAACTCTGTGAGTGGAACGCTCATATCACAAAGTAGTTTCTGAGAATGATTCTCTCTAGTTTTTATACGAGGATATTTCCTTTTCTAAAGTTTTCCCCAAAAGCTTGAAATCTCCACATGCATATTCCTCAAAAAGAGGGTTTCCAATCTGCTCTGTCTAAAGGAAGGTTCAACTCCGTGAGTTGAACACACACAAATCAAAGAACTTTCTGAGAATTCTTCCTTCTAGCATTAGATGAAGAAATCCCGCTTCCTACGAAATCCTCAAAGAGGTCCAATTATCCACTTGCAGACTTTACAAACAGAGTGTTTCCAAACTGCTCTATGAAAAGAAAGGTTAAACTCTGTGAGTTGAACGCTCACATCACAAAGTAGTTTCTGAGAATGATTCTCTCTAGTTTTATATGAGGATATTTCCTTTTCTACCGTTCGCCCCAAAAGCTTGAAATCTCCACATGCATATTCCTCAAAAAGAGGGTTTCCAATCTGCTCTGTCTAAAGGAAGGTTCAACCCTGTTAGTTGAACACACACAAATCAACGAAGTTACTGAGAAATCTTCTGTACAGCATTAGATGAAGAAATCCCGCTTCCAACGAATTCCTCAAAGAGGTCCAAATATCCACTTGCAGACTTTACAAACAGAGTGTTTACAAACTGCTCTATGAAAAGAAAGGTTAAACTCTGTGAGTGGAATGCACACAACACAAAGTGTTTTCTGAGAATGATTCTCTCTAGTTTTTATACGAGGATATTTCCTTTTCTACCGATGGCCCCAAAACGCTTGAAATCTCCACATGCGAATTCCTCAAAAAGAGGGTTTCCAATCTGCTCTGTCTAAAGGAAGGTTCAACTCCGTGAGTTGAACACACACAAATCAAAGAAATTTCTGAGAATTCTTCCTTCTAGCATTAGATGAAGAAATCCCTCTTCCAACGAAATCCTCACAGAGGTCCAAATATCCACTTGCAGACTTTACAAACAGAGTGTTTCCAAACTGCTCTATGAAAAGAAAGGTTAAACTCTGTGAGTGGAACGCACACATCACAAAGTGGTTTCTGAGAATGATTCTCTCTAGTTTTTATTCGAGGATATTTCCTTTTCTACCGCTGGCCCCAAAACGCTTGAAATCTCCACATGCAAATTCCTCAAAAAGAGGGTTTCCAATCTGCTCTGTCTAAAGGAAGGTTCAACTCCGTTAGTTGAACACACACAAATCTAAGAACTTTCTGAGAATTCTTCCTTCTACCATTTGATGAAAAAATCCCGCTTCCAAAGAAATCCTCAAAGAGGTCCAAATATCCACTTGCAGACTTTACAAACAGAGTGTTTCCAAACTGCTCTACCAAAAGAAAGGTTAAACTCTGTGAGTGGAACGCACACATCACAAAGTGGTTTCTGAGAATGATTCTCTCTAGTTTTTATACGAGGATATTTCCTTTTCTACAGTTGGCCCCAAAGCGCTTGAAATCTCCACATGCAAATTCCTCAAAAAGAGGGTTTCCAATCTGCTCTGTCTAAAGGAAGGTTCAACTCTGAGAGTTGAACACACACAAATCAAAGAACTTTCTGAGAATTCTTCCTTCTAGCATTAGATGAAGAATTCCCGCTTCCTACGAAATCCTCAAAGAGGTCCAAATATCCACTTGCAGACTTTACAAACAGAGTGTTTCCAAACTGCTCTATGAAAAGAAAGGTTAAACTCTGTGAGTGGAACGCTCATATCACAAAGTAGTTTCTGAGAATGATTCTCTCTAGTTTTTATACGAGGATATTTCCTTTTCTAACGTTTTCCCCAAAAGCTTGAAATCTCCACATGCATATTCCTCAAAAAGAGGGTTTCCAATCTGCTCTGTCTAAAGGAAGGTTCAACTCCGTGAGTTGAACACACACAAATCAAAGAACTTTCTGTGAATTCTTCCTTCTTGCATTAGATGAAGAAATCCCGCTTCCTACGAAATCCTCAAAGAGGTCCAATTATCCACTTGCAGACTTTACAAACAGAGTGTTTCCAAACTGCTCTATGAAAAGAAAGGTTAAACTCTGTGAGTTGAACGCTCACATCACAAAGTAGTTTCTGAGAATGATTCTCTCTAGTTTTATACGAGGATATTTCCTTTTCCACCATTGGCCCCAAAAGCTTGAAATCTCCACATGCATATTCCTCAAAAAGAGGGTTTCCAATCTGCTCTGTCTAAAGGAAAGTTCAACCCTGTTAGTTGAACACACACAAATCAACGAAGTTACTGAGAAATCTTCTGTATAGCATTAGATGAAGAAATCCCATTTCCAACGAAATCCTCAAAGAGGTCCAAATATCCACAAGCAGACTTTACAAACAGAGTGTTTCCAAACTGCTCTATGAAAAGAAAGGTTAAACTCTGTGAGTGGAACGTACACATCACAAAGTGGTTTCTGAGAATGATTCTCTCTAGTTTTTATACGAGGATATTTCGTTTTCTACCGTTGGCCCCAAAACGCTTGAAATCTACATACAAATTCCTCAAATAGAGGGTTTCCCATCTGCTCTGTCTAAAGGAAGGTTCAACTCTGTGAGTTGAACACACACAAATCAAAGAAGTTTCTGAGAATACTTCCTTCTAGCATTAGATGAAGAAATCCCGCTTCCAACGAAAACCTCAAAGAGGTCCAAATATCCACTTGCACACTTCACAAACAGAGTGTTTCCAAACTGCTCTATGAAAAGAAAGGTTAAACTCTGTGAGTGGAATGCACACATCACACAGAGGTTTCTGAGAATGATTCTCTCTAGTTTTTATACGAGGATATTTCCTTTTCTACCGCTGGCCCCAAAACGCTTGAAATCTCCACATGCAAATTCCTCAAAAATAGGGTTTCCAATCTGCTCTGTCTAAAGGAAGGTTCTACCCTGTTAGTTGAACACATACAAATCAACGAAGTTACTGAGAAATCTTCTGTATAGCATTAGATGAAGAAATCCCACTTCCAACGAAATCCTCAAAGAGGTCCAAATATCCCCTTGCAGACTTTACAAACAGAGTGTTTCCTAACTGCTCTATGAAAAGAAAGGTTAAACTCTGTGAGTGGAACGCACACATCACAAAGTGGTTTCCGAGAATGATTCTCTCTAGTTTTTATACGTGGATATTTCCTTTTCTAACGTTGGTCCGAAATCGCTTGAAATCTCCACATGCAAATTCCTCAAAAAGAGGGTTTCCAATCTGCTCTGTCTGAAGGAAGGTTCAACTCTGTGAGTTGAACACACACAAATAAAAGAACTTTCTGAGAATTCTTCCTTCTAGCATTAGATGAAGAAATCCCGCTTCCAACGAAATCCTCAAAGAGGTCCAAATATCCACTTGCAGACTTTACAAAAAGAGTGTTTCCAAACTGCTCTTTGAAAAGAAAGGTTAAACTCTGTGAGTGGAACGCACACATCACAAAGTGGTTTCTGAGAATGATTCTCTCTAGTTTTTATACGAGGATATTTCCTTTTCTACCGCAGGCCCCAAAATGCTTGAAATCTCCATATGCAAATTCCTCAAAAAGAGGGTTTCCAATCTGCTCTGTCTAAAGAAAGGTTCAACTCTGTAAGTTGAGCACACATAAATCAAAGAAGTTTCTGTGAATTCTTCCTTCTAGCATTAGATGAAGAAATCCCGCTTCCAACGAAATCCTCAAAGAGGTCTAAATATCCACTTGCAGACTTCACAAACAGAGGGTTTCCAAACTGCTCTATGAAAAGAAAGGTTAACTCTGTGAGTGGATCGCACACATCACAAAGTTGTTACTGAGAATGATTCTCTCTAGTTTTTATACGAGGATATTTCCTTTTCAACAGTTGGCCCCAAATCGCTTGAAATCTCCTCATGCAAAATCCTCAAAAAGAGGGTTTTTCCAATCTGCTCTGTCTAAAGGAAGGTTCAACCCTGTTAGTTGAACACACACAAATCAAAGAAGTTACTGAGAAATCTTCTGTATAGCATTAGATAAAGAAATCCCAGTTCCAACGAAATCCTCAAAGAGGTCCAAATATCCACTTGCACACTTCACAAACAGAGTGTTTCCAAACTGCTCTATGAAAAGAAAGGTTAAACTCTGTGAGTGGAACGCACACATCACAAAGTGGTTTCTGAGAATGATTCTCTCTAGTTTTTATACGAGGATATTTCCTTTTCTACCGCTGGCCCCAAACCGCTTGAAATCTCCACATGCAAATTCCTCAAAAAGAGGGTTTCCAATCGGCTCTGTCTAAAGGAAGGTTCTACCCTGTTAGTTGAACACACACAAATCAACGAAGTTACTGAGAAATCTTCTGTATAGCATTAGATGAAGAAATCCCACTTCCAACGAAATCCTCAAAGAGGTCCAAATATCCACTTGCAGACTTTACAAACAGAGTGTTTCCAAACTGCTCTATAAAAAGAAAGGTTAAACTCTGTGAGTGGAACGCACACATCACAAAGTGGGTTCTGAGAATGATTCTCTCTAGTTTTTATACGAGGATATTTCCTTTTCTTACGTTGGTCTGAAATCGCCTGAAATCTCCACATGCAAATTCCTCAAAAAGAGGGTTTCCAATCTGCTCTGTCTAAAGGAAGGTTCAACTCTGTGAGTTGAACACACACAAATCAAAAAGTTTCTGAGAATACTTCCTTCTAGCATTAGATGAAGAAATCCCTCTTCCAACGAAATCCTCAAAGAGGTCCAAATATCCACTTGCACACTTCACAAACAGAGTGTTTCCAAACTGCTCTATGAAAAGAAAGGTTAAACTCTGTGAGTGGAACGCACACATCACAAAGTGGTTTCTGAGAATTATTCTCTCTAGTTTTTATACGAGGATATTTCCTTTTCTACCACTGGCCCCAAAACGCTTGAAATCTCAACATACAAATTCCTCAAAAAGAGGGTTTCCAATCTGCTCTGTCTAAAGGAAGGTTCTACCCTGTTAGTTGAACACACACAAATCAACGAAGTTACTGAGAAATCTTCCGTATAGCATTAGATGAAGAAATCCCACTTCCAACGAAATCCTCAAAGAGGTCCAAATATCCACTTGCAGACTTTACAAACAGAGTGTTTCCAAACTGCTCTATGAAAAGAAAGGTTAAACTCTGTGAGTGGAACGCACACATCACAAAGTGGTTTCCGAGAATGATTCTCTCTAGTTTTTATACGAGGATATTTCCTTTTCTAACGTTGGTCCGAAATCGCATGAAATCTCCACATGCAAATTCCTCAAAAAGAGGGTTTCCAATCTGCTCTGTCTGAAGGAAGGTTCAACTCCGTGAGTTGAACACACACAAATCAAAGAAGTTTCTGAGAATTCTTCCTTCTATCATTAGATGAAGAAATCCCGCTTCCAACGAAATCCTCAAAGAGGTCCAAATATCCACTTGCAGACTTCAAAACCAGAGTGTTTCCAAACTGCTCTATGAAAAGAAAGGTTAAACTCTGTGAGTGGAACGCACACATCACAAAGTGGTTTCTGAGAATGATTCTCTCTAGTTTTTATACGAGGATATTTCCTTTTCTAACGCAGGCCCCAAAATGCTTGAAATCTCCACATGCAAATTCCTCAAAAAGAGGGTTTCCAATCTGCTCTGTCTAAAGGAAGGTTCAACTCTGTTAGTTGAGCACACATAAATCAAAGAAGTTTCAGTGAATTCTTCCTTCTAGCATTAGATGAAGAAATCCCGCTTCCAACGAAATCCTCAAAGAGGTCTAAATATCCACTTGCAGACTTCACAAACAGAGTGTTTCCAAACTGCTCTATGAAAAGAAAGGTTAAACTCTGTGAGTGGATCGCACACATCACAAAGTGGTTTCTGAGAATGATTCTCTCTAATTTTTATACGAGGATATTTCCTTTTCTACCGTTGGCCCCAAATCGCTTGAAATCTCCACATGCACATTCCTCAAAAAGAGGGTTTCCAATCTGCTCTGTCTAAAGGAAGTTTCAACCCTGTTAGTTGAACACACACAAATCAACGAAGTTACTGAGAAATCTTCTGTATAGCATTAGATAAAGAAATCCCTCTTCCAACGAAATCCTCAATGAGGTCCAAATATCCACTTGCAGACTTTACAAACAGAGTGTTTCCAAACTGCCCTATGAAAAGAAAGGTTAAACTCTGTGAGTGGAACGCACACATCACAAAGTGGGTTCTGAGAATGATTCTCTCTAGTTTTTATACGAGGATATTTCTTTTTGTAACGTTTGTCTGAAATCGCCTGAAATCTCCACATGCAAATTCCTCAAAAAGAGGGTTTCCAATCTGCTCTGTCTAAAGGAAGGTTCAACTCTGTGAGTTGAACACACACAAATCAAAAAGTTTCTGAGAATACTTCCTTCAAGTATTAGATGAAGAAATCCCGCTTCCAACGAAATCCTCAAAGAGGTCCAAATATCCACTTGCACACTTCACAAACAGAGTGTTTCCAAACTGCTCTATGAAAAGAAAGGTTAAACTCTGTGAGTGGAACGCACACATCACAAAGTGGTTTCTGAGAATGATTCTCTCTAGTTTTTATACGAGGATATTTCCTTTTATACCGCTGGCCCCAAAACGCTTGAAATCTCCACATGCAAATTCCTCAAAAAGAGGGTTTCCAATCTGCTCTGTCTAAAGGAAGGTTCTACCCTGTTAGTTGAACACACACAAATCAACGAAGTTACTGAGAAATCTTCTGTATAGCATTAGATGGAGAAATCCCACTTCCAACGAAATCCTCAAAGAGGTCCAAATATCCACTTGCAGACTTTACAAACAGAGTGTTTCCAAACTGCTCTATGAAAAGAAAGGTTAAACTCTGTGAGTGGAACGCACACATCACAAAGTGGTTTCCGAGAATGATTCTCTCTAGTTTTTATACGAGGATATTTCCTTTTCTAACGTTGGTCCGAAATCGCTTGAAATCTCCACATGCAAATTCCTCAAAAAGAGGGTTTCCAATCTGCTCTGTCTGAAGGAAGGTTCAACTCTGTGAGTTGAACACACACAAATCAAAGAACTTTCTGAGAATTCTTCCTTCTAGCATTAGATGAAGAAATCCCGCTTCCAACGAAATCCTCAAAGAGGTCCAAATATCCAGTTGCAGACTTTACAAACAGAGTGTTTCCAAACTGCTCTATGAAAAGAAAGGTTAAACTCTGTGAGTGGAACGCACACATCACAAAGTGGTTTCTGAGAATGATTCTCTCTAGTTTTTATACGAGGATATTTCCTTTTCTACCGTTGGCCCCAAAACGCTTGAAATCTCCACATGCAAATTCCTCAAAAAGAGGGTTTCCAATCTGCTCTGTCTAAAGGAAGGTTCAACTCTGTGAGTTGAACACACACAAATCAAAGAAGTTTCTGAGAATTCTTCCTTCTAGCATTAGATGAAGAAATCCCGCTTCCAACGAAATCCTCAAAGAGGTCCAAATATCCACTTGCAGACTTTACAAACAGATTGTTTCCAAACTGCTCTATGAAAAGAAAGGTTAAACTCTGTGAGTGGAACGCACACATCACAAAGTGGGTTCTGAGAATGATTCTCTCTAGTTTTTATACGAGGATATTTCCTTTTCTACCGCTGGCCCCATAACGCTTGAAATCTCCACATGCAAATTCCTCAAAAAGAGGGTTTCCAATCTGCTCTGTCTGAAGGAAGGTTCAACTCTGTGAGTTGAACACACACAAATCAAAGAAGTTTCTGAGAATTCTTCCTTCTAGCATTAGATGTAGAAATCCCGCTTCCAACGAAATCTTCAAAGAGGTCCAAATATCCACTTGCAGACTTCAAAACCAGAGTGTTTCCAAACTGCTCTATGAAAAGAAAGGTTAAACTCTGCGAGTGGAAGGCACACATCACAAAGTGATTTCTGAGAATGATTCTCTCTAGTTTTTATACGAGGATATTTCCTTTTCTACCGTTGGCCACAAAATGCTTGAAATCTCCACATGCATATTCCTCAAAAAGAGGGTTTCCAATCTGCTCTGTCTAAAGGAAGGTTCAACTCTGTTAGTTGAACACACACAAATCAACGAAGTTACAGAGAAATCTTCTGTGTAGCATTAGATGAAGAAATCCCGCTTCCAACGAATTCCTCAAAGAGGTCCAAATATCCACTTGCAGACTTTACAAACAGAGTGTTTACAAACTGCTCTATGAAAAGAAAGGTTAAACTCTGTGAGTGGAACGCACACATCACAAAGTGGTTTCTGAGAATGATTCTCTCTAGTTTTTATACGAGGATATTTCCTTTTCTACGGATGGCCCCAAAACGCTTGAAATCTCCACATGCGAATTCCTCAAAAAGAGGGTTTCCAATCTGCTCTGTCTAAAGGAAGGTTCAACTCTGTGAGTTGAACACACACAAATCAAAGAAGTTTCTGAGAATCCTTCCTTCTAGCATTAGATGAAAAAATCCCGCTTCCAACAAAATCCTCAAAGAGGTCCAAATATCCACTTGCAGACTTTACAAACAGAGTGTTTACAAACGGCTCTATGAAAAGAAAGGTTAAACTCTGTGAGTGGAACGCACACATCACAAAGTGGTTTCTGAGAATGATTCTCTCTAGTTTTTATACGAGGATATTTCCTTTTCTACCGATGGCCCCAAAACGCTTGAAATCTCCACATGCAAATTCCTCAAAAAGAGGGTTTCCAATCTGCTCTGTCTAAAGGAAGGTTCAACCCTGCTAGTTGAACACACACAAATCAACGAACTTACTGAGAAGTCTTCTGTATAGCATTAGATGAAGAAATCCCACTTCCAACGAAATCCTCAAAGAGGTCCAAATATCCACTTGCAGACTTTACAAACAGAGTGTTTCCAAACTGCTCTATGAATAGAAAGGTTAAACTCTGTGAGAGGAACGCACACATCACAAACTGGTTTCTGAGAATGACTCTCTAGTTTTTATACGAGGATATTTCCTTTTCTAACGTTGGTCCGAAATCGCTCGAAATCCCCACATGCAAATTCCTCAAAAAGAGGGTTTCCAATCTGCTCTGTCTAAAGGAAGGTTCAACTCTGTGAGTTGAACACACACAAATCAAAGAAGTTTCTGAGAATTCTTCCCTCCAGCATTAGATGAAGAAATCCCGCTTCCAACGAAATCCTCAAAGAGGTCCAAATATCCACTTGCAGACTTTACAAACAGAGTGTTTCCAAACTGCTCTATGAAAAGAAAGGTTAAACTCTGTGAGTGGAACGCGCACATCACAAAGTGGTTTCTGAGAATGATTCTCTCTAGTTTTTATTCGAGGATATTTCCTTTTCTACCGCTGGCCCCAAAACGCTTGAAATCTCCGCATGCAAATTCCTCAAAAAGAGGGTTTCCAATCTGCTCTGTCTAAAGGAAGGTTCAACTCTGTTAGTTGAACACAAACAAATCAGAGAACTTTCTGAGAATTCTTCCTTCTAGCATTAGATGAAAAAATCCCGCTTCCTACGAAATCCTCAAAGAGGTCCAAATATCCACTTGCATACTTTACAAACAGAGTGTTTCCAAACTGCTCTATGAAAAGAAAGGTTAAACTCTGTGAGTGGATCGCACACATCACAAAGTGATTTCTGAGAATGATTCTCTCTAGTTTTTATACGAGGATATTTCCTTTTCTACCGTTGGCCCCAAATTTCTTGAAATCTCCACATGCAAATTCCTCAAAAAGAGGGTTTCCAATCTGCTCTATCTAAAGGAAGGTTCAAC
Organism: Gorilla gorilla gorilla; assembly: GCF_029281585.2. NCBI lineage: Eukaryota > Metazoa > Chordata > Mammalia > Primates > Hominidae > Gorilla > Gorilla gorilla. The sequence goes on from NC_073232.2 coordinate 75,002,376, forward strand.
CCTGTTAGTTGAACACACACAAATCAACGAAGTTACTGAGAAATCTTCTGTATAGCATTAGATGAAGAAATCCCACTTCCAACAAAATCCTAAAAGAGGTCCCAATATCCACTTGCAGACTTTACAAACAGAGTGTTTCCAAACTGCTCTATGAAAAGAAAGGTTAAACTCTGTGTGTGGAACGCACACATTACAAAGTGGTTTCCGAGAATGATTCTCTCTAGTTTTTATACGAGGATATTTCCTTTTCTAACGTTGGTCCGAAATCGCTTGACATCTCCACATGCAAATTCCTCAAAAGGAGGGTTTCCAATCTGCTCTGTCTGAAGGAAGGTTCAACTCTGTGAGTTGAACTCACACATATCAAAGAAGTTTCTGAGAATTCTTCCTTCTAGCATTAGATGAAGAAATCCCGCTTCCAACGAAATCCTCAAAGAGGTCCAAATATCCACTTGCAGACTTCAAAACCAGAGTGTTTCCAAACTGCTCTATGAAAAGAAAGGTTAAACTCTGTGAGTGGAACGCACACATCACAAAGTGGTTTCTGAGAATGATTCTCTCTAGTTTTTATACGAGGATATTTCCTTTTCTACCACTGGCCCCAAAATGCTTGAAATCTCCACATGCATATTCCTCAAAAAGAGGATTTCCAATCTGCTCTGTTTAAAGGAAGGTTCAACTCTGTTAGTTGAACACACACAAATCAACGAAGTTACTGAGAAATCTTCTGTGTAGCATTAGATGAAGAAATCCCGCTTCCAACGAATTCCTCAAAGAGGTCCAAATATCCACTTGCAGACTTTACAAACAGAGTGTTTCCAAACTGCTCTATGAAAAGAAAGGTTAAACTCTGTGAGTGGAACGCACACATCACAAAGTTGTTTCTGAGAAAGATTCTCTCTAGTTTTTATACGAGGATATTTCCTTTTCTACCGATGGCCCCAAAACGCATGAAATCTCCACTTGCGAATTCCTCAAAAAGAGGGTTTCCAATCTGCTCTGTCTAAAGGAAGGTTCAACTCTGTCAGTTGAACACACACAAATCAAAGAAGTTTCTGAGAATTCTTCCTTCTAGCATTAGATGAAGAAATCCCGCTTCCAATGAAATCCTCAAAGAGGTCCAAATATCCAATTGCAGACTTTACAAACAGAGTGTTTCCAAACTGCTCTATGAAAAGAAAGGTTAAACTCTGTGAGTGGAACGCCCACATCACAAAGTGGTTTGTGAGAATGATTCTCTCTAGTATTTATACGAGGATATTTCCTTTTCTACTGTTGGCCCCAAAACACTTGAAATCTCCACATGCAAATTCCTCAAAAGGAGGGTTTCCAATCTGCTCTGTCTAAAGGAAGGTTCAACTCTGTGAGTTGAACACACTCAAATCAAAGAAGTTTCTGAGAATTCTTCCTTCTAGCATTAGATGAAGAAATCCCGCTTCCAACGAAATCCTCAAAGAGGTCCAAATATCCACTTGCACACTTCACAAACAGAGTGTTTCCAATCTGCTCTATGAAAAGAAAGGTTAAACTCTGTGAGTGGAACGCACACATCACAAAGTGGTTTCTGAGAATGATTCTCTCTAGTTTTCATACGAGGATATTTCGTTTTCTACCTTTGGCCCCAAAACGCTTGAAATCTCCACATGCAAATTCCTCAAAAAGAGGGTTTCCAATCTGCTCTGTCTAAAGGAAGGTTCAACTCTGTGAGTTGAACACACACAAATCAAAGAAGTTTCTGAGAATTCTTCCTTCTAGCATTAGATGAAGAAATCCCGCTTCCAACGAAATCCTCAAAGAGGTCCAAATATCCACTTGCAGACTATACAAACAGAGTGTTTCCAAACTGCTCTATGAAAAGAAAGGTTAAACTCTGTGAGTGGAACGCACACATCACAATGTGGTTTTTGAGAATGATTCTCTCTAGTTTTTACACGAGGATATTTCCTTTTCTACCGTTGGCCCCAAATCGCTTGAAATCTCCACATGCACATTCCTCAAAAAGAGGGTTTCCAATCTGCTCTGTCTAAAGGAAGGTTCAACCCTGCTGGTTGAACACACACAAATCTACGAACTTACTGAGAAATCTTCTGTATAGCATTAGATGAAGAAAACCCGCTTCCAACGAAATCCTCAAAGAGGTGCAAATATCCACTTGCACACTTCACAAACAGAGTGTTTCCAAACTGCTCTATTAAAAGAAAGGTTAAACTCTGTGAGTGGAACGCACACATCACAAAGTGGTTTCTGAGAATGATTCTCTCTAGTTTTTATACGAGGATATTTCCTTTTCTACCGATGGCCCCAAAACGCTTGAAATCTCCACATGCAAATTCCTCAAAAAGAGGGTTTCCAATCTGCTCTGTCTAAAGGAAGGTTCAACCCTGCTAGTTGAACACACACAAATCAACGAACTTACTGAGAAGTCTTCTGTATAGCATTAGATGAAGAAATCCCACTTCCAACGAAATCCTCAAAGAGGTCCAAATATCCACTTGCAGACTTTACAAACAGAGTGTTTCCAAACTGCTCTATGAATAGAAAGGTTAAACTCTGTGAGAGGAACGCACACATCACAAACTGGTTTCTGAGAATGACTCTCTAGTTTTTATACGAGGATATTTCCTTTTCTAACGTTGGTCCGAAATCGCTCGAAATCCCCACATGCAAATTCCTCAAAAAGAGGGTTTCCAATCTGCTCTGTCTAAAGGAAGGTTCAACTCTGTGAGTTGAACACACACAAATCAAAGAAGTTTCTGAGAATTCTTCCCTCTAGCATTAGATGAAGAAATCCCGCTTCCAACGAAATCCTCAAAGAGGTCCAAATATCCACTTGCAGACTTTACAAACAGAGTGTTTCCAAACTGCTCTATGAAAAGAAAGGTTAAACTCTGTGAGTGGATCGAACACATCACAAAGTGATTTCTGAGAATGATTCTCTCTAGTTTTTATACGAGGATATTTCCTTTTCTACCGTTGGCCCCAAATTTCTTGAAATCTCCACATGCAAATTCCTCAAAAAGAGGGTTTCCAATCTGCTCTATCTAAAGGAAGGTTCAACCCTGTTAGTTGAACACACACAAATCAACGAAGTTACTGAGAAATCTTCTGTATAGCATTAGATGAAGAAATCCCACTTCCAACAAAATCCTAAAAGAGGTCCCAATATCCACTTGCAGACTTTACAAACAGAGTGTTTCCAAACTGCTCTATGAAAAGAAAGGTTAAACTCTGTGTGTGGAACGCACACATTACAAAGTGGTTTCCGAGAATGATTCTCTCTAGTTTTTATACGAGGATATTTCCTTTTCTAACGTTGGTCCGAAATCGCTTGACATCTCCACATGCAAATTCCTCAAAAGGAGGGTTTCCAATCTGCTCTGTCTGAAGGAAGGTTCAACTCTGTGAGTTGAACTCACACATATCAAAGAAGTTTCTGAGAATTCTTCCTTCTAGCATTAGATGAAGAAATCCCGCTTCCAACGAAATCCTCAAAGAGGTCCAAATATCCACTTGCAGACTTCAAAACCAGAGTGTTTCCAAACTGCTCTATGAAAAGAAAGGTTAAACTCTGTGAGTGGAACGCACACATCACAAAGTGGTTTCTGAGAATGATTCTCTCTAGTTTTTATACGAGGATATTTCCTTTTCTACCACTGGCCCCAAAATGCTTGAAATCTCCACATGCATATTCCTCAAAAAGAGGATTTCCAATCTGCTCTGTTTAAAGGAAGGTTCAACTCTGTTAGTTGAACACACACAAATCAACGAAGTTACTGAGAAATCTTCTGTGTAGCATTAGATGAAGAAATCCCGCTTCCAACGAATTCCTCAAAGAGGTCCAAATATCCACTTGCAGACTTTACAAACAGAGTGTTTCCAAACTGCTCTATGAAAAGAAAGGTTAAACTCTGTGAGTGGAACGCACACATCACAAAGTTGTTTCTGAGAAAGATTCTCTCTAGTTTTTATACGAGGATATTTCCTTTTCTACCGATGGCCCCAAAACGCATGAAATCTCCACTTGCGAATTCCTCAAAAAGAGGGTTTCCAATCTGCTCTGTCTAAAGGAAGGTTCAACTCTGTGAGTTGAACACACACAAATCAAAGAAGTTTCTGAGAATTCTTCCTTCTAGCATTAGATGAAGAAATCCCGCTTCCAATGAAATCCTCAAAGAGGTCCAAATATCCAATTGCAGACTTTACAAACAGAGTGTTTCCAAACTGCTCTATGAAAAGAAAGGTTAAACTCTGTGAGTGGAACGCCCACATCACAAAGTGGTTTGTGAGAATGATTCTCTCTAGTATTTATACGAGGATATTTCCTTTTCTACTGTTGGCCCCAAAACACTTGAAATCTCCACATGCAAATTCCTCAAAAAGAGGGTTTCCAATCTGCTCTGTCTAAAGGAAGGTTCAACTCTGTGAGTTGAACACACTCAAATCAAAGAAGTTTCTGAGAATTCTTCCTTCTAGCATTAGATGAAGAAATCCCGCTTCCAACGAAATCCTCAAAGAGGTCCAAATATCCACTTGCACACTTCACAAACAGAGTGTTTCCAATCTGCTCTATGAAAAGAAAGGTTAAACTCTGTGAGTGGAACGCACACATCACAAAGTGGTTTCTGAGAATGATTCTCTCTAGTTTTCATACGAGGATATTTCGTTTTCTACCTTTGGCCCCAAAACGCTTGAAATCTCCACATGCAAATTCCTCAAAAAGAGGGTTTCCAATCTGCTCTGTCTAAAGGAAGGTTCAACTCTGTGAGTTGAACACACACAAATCAAAGAAGTTTCTGAGAATTCTTCCTTCTAGCATTAGATGAAGAAATCCCGCTTCCAACGAAATCCTCAAAGAGGTCCAAATATCCACTTGCAGACTATACAAACAGAGTGTTTCCAAACTGCTCTATGAAAAGAAAGGTTAAACTCTGTGAGTGGAACGCACACATCACAATGTGGTTTTTGAGAATGATTCTCTCTAGTTTTTACACGAGGATATTTCCTTTTCTACCGTTGGCCCCAAATCGCTTGAAATCTCCACATGCACATTCCTCAAAAAGAGGGTTTCCAATCTGCTCTGTCTAAAGGAAGGTTCAACCCTGCTGGTTGAACACACACAAATCTACGAACTTACTGAGAAATCTTCTGTATAGCATTAGATGAAGAAAACCCGCTTCCAACGAAATCCTCAAAGAGGTGCAAATATCCACTTGCACACTTCACAAACAGAGTGTTTCCAAACTGCTCTATTAAAAGAAAGGTTAAACTCTGTGAGTGGAACGCACACATCACAAAGTGGTTTCTGAGAATGATTCTCTCTAGTTTTTATACGAGGATATTTCCTTTTCTAACGTTGGTCTGAAATCGCTTGAAATCTCCACATGCAAATTCCTCAAAAAGAGGGTTTCCAATCTGCTCTGTATAAAGGAAGGTTCAACTCTGTGAGTTGAGCACACATAAAACAAAGAAGTTTCTGTGAATTCTTCCTTCTAGCATTAGATGAAGAAATGCCGCTTCCAACGAAATCCTCAAAGAGGTCCAAATATCCACTTGCAGACTTTACAAACATAGTGTTTCCAATCTGCTCTATGAAAAGAAAGGTTAAACTCTGTGAGTGGAACGCACACATCACAAAGTGGTTTCTGAGAATGATTCTCTCTAGTTTTTATACGAGGATATTTCGTTTTCTACCGTTGGCCCCAAAACGCTTGAAATCTCCACATGCAAATTCCTCAAAAAGAGGGTTTCCAATCTGCTCTGTCTAAAGGAAGGTTCAACTCTGTGAGTTGAACACACACAAATCAAAGAAGTTTCTGAGAATTCTTCCTTCTAGCATTAGATGAAGAAATCCCGCTTCCAACGAAATCCTCAAAGAGGTCCAAATATCCACTTGCAGACTTTACAAACAGAGTGTTTCCAAACTGCTCTATGAAAAGAAAGGTTAAACTCTGCGAGTGGAACGCACACATCACAAAGTGGTTTCTGAGAATGATTCTCTCTAGTTTTTATACGAGGATATTTCCTTTTCTACCGTTGGCCCCAAATCGCTTGAAATCTCCACATGCACATTCCTCAAAAAGATGGTTTCCAATCTGCTCTGTCTAAAGGAAGGTTCAACCCTGCTGGTTGAACACACACAAATCAACGAACTTACTGAGAAATCTTCTGTATAGCATTAGATGAAGAAATCCCGCTTCCAACGAAATCCTCAAAGAGGTCCAAATATCCACTTGCACACTTCACAAACAGAGTGTTTCCAAACTGCTCTATGAAAAGAAAGGTTAAACTCTGTGAGTGGAACGCACACATCACAAAGTGGTTTCTGAGAATGATTCTCTCTAGTTTTTATACGAGGATATTTCCTTTTCTAACGTTGGTCTGAAATCGCTTGAAATCTCCACATGCAAATTCCTCAAAAAGTGGGTTTCCAATCTGCTCTGTCTAAAGGAAGGTTCAACTCTGTGAGTTGAGCACACATAAATCAAAGAAGTTTCTGTGAATTCTTCCTTCTAGCATTAGGTGAAGAAATGCCGCTTCCAACGAAATCCTCAAAGAGGTCCAAATATCCACCTGCAGACTTTACAAACATAGTGTGTCCAATCTGCTCTATGAAAAGAAAGGTTAAACTCTGTGAGTGGAACGCACACATCACAAAGTGGTTTCTGAGAATGATTCTCTCTAGTATTTATACGAGGATATTTCCTTTTCTACTGTTGGCCCCAAAACGCTTGAAATCTCCACATGCAAATTCCTCAAAAAGAGGGTTTCCAATCTGCTCTGTCTAAAGGAAGGTTCAACTCTGTGAGTTGAGCACACATAAATCAAAGAAGTTTTTGAGAATTCTTCCTTCTAGCATTAGATGAAGGAATCCCGCTTCCAACGAAATCCTCAAAGAGGTCCAAATATCCCCTTGCACACTTCACAAACAGAGTGTTTCCAAACTGTTCTATGAAACCAAAGGTTAAACTCTGTGAGTGGAACGCACACATCACAAAGTGGGTTCTGGGAATGATTCTCTCTATTTCTTATTCGAGGATATTTCCTTTCCTAACGTTGGTCCGAAATCGCTTGAAATCTCCACATGCAAATTCCTCAAAAAGAGTGTTTCCAATCTTCTCTGTCTAAAGGAATGTTCAACCCTGTTAGTTGAACACACACAAATCAACGAAGTTACTGAGAAATCTTCTGTATAGCATTAGATGAAGAAATCCCACTTCCAACGAAATCCTCAAAGAGGTCCAAATATCCACTTGCAGACTTTACAAACAGAGTGTTTCCAAACTGCTCTATGAAAAGAAAGGTTAAACTCTGTGAGTGGAACGCACACATCACAAAGTGGTTTCTGAGAATGATTCTCTCTAGTTTTTATACGAGGATATTTCGTTTTCTACCGTTGGCCCCAAAACGCTTGAAATCTCCACATGCAAATTCCTCAAAAAGAGGGTTTCCAAACTGCTCTGTCTAAAGGAAGGTTTAACTCTGTGAGTTGAACACACACAAATCAAAGAAGTTTCTGAGAATTCTTCCTTCTAGCATTAGATGAAGAAATCCCGCTTCTAACGAAATCCTCAAATAGGTTCAAATATCCACTTGCAGACTTTACAAGCAGAGTGTTTCCAAACTGCTCTATGAAAAGAAAGGTTAAACTCTGTGAGTGGAACGCACACATCACAAAGTGGTTTCTGAGAATGATTCTCTCTAGTTTTTATACGAGGATATTTCCTTTTCTACCGCTGGCCCCAAAACGCTTGAAATCTCCACATGCAAATTCCTCAAAAAGAGGTTTTCCAATCTGCTCTGTCTAAAGGAAGGTTCAACTCTGTGAGTTGAGCACACATAAATCAAAGAAGTTTCTGTGAATTCTTCCTTCTAGCATTAGATGAAGAAATCCCGCTTCCAACGAAATCCTCAAAGAGGTCTAAATATCCACTTGCAGACTTCACAAACAGAGTGTTTCCAAACTGCTCTATGAAAAGAAAGTTTAAACTCTGTGAGTGGATCGCACACATCACAAAGTGATTTCTGAGAATGATTCTCTCTAGTTTTTATACGAGGATATTTCCTTTTCTACCGTTCGCCCCAAATCGCTTGAAATCTCCACATGCAAATTCCTCAAAAATAGGGTTTCCAATCTGCTCTGTCTAAAGGAAGGTTCAACTCTGTTAGTTGAACACACACAAATCAACGAAGTTACAGAGAAATCTTCTGTGTAGCATTAGATGAAGAAATCCCGCTTCCAAAGAATTCCTCAAAGAGGTCCAAATATCCACTTGCAGACTTTACAAACAGAGTGTTTACAAACTGCTCTATGAAAAGAAAGGTTAAACTCTGTGAGTGGAACGCACACATCACAAAGTGGTTTCTGAGAATGATTCTCTCTAGTTTTTATACGAGGATATTTCCTTTTCTACCGATGGCCCCTAAACGCTTGAAATCTCCACATGTGAATTCCTCAAAAAGAGGGTTTCCAATCTGCTCTGTCTAAAGGAAGGTTCAACTCTGTGAGTTGAACACAAACAAATCAAAGAAGTTTCTGAGAATCCTTCCTTCTAGCATTAGATGAAAAAATCCCGCTTCCAACGAAATCCTCAAAGAGGTACAAATATCCACTTGCAGACTTTACAAACAGAGTGTTTACAAACTGCTCTATGAAAAGAAAGGTTAAACTCTGTGAGTGGAACGCACACATCACAAAGTGGTTTCTGAGAATTATTCTCTCTAGTTTTTATACGAGGATATTTCCTTTTCTACCGATGGCCCCAAAACGCTTGAAATCTCCACATGCAAATTACTCAAAAAGAGGGTTTCCAATCTGCTCTGTCTAAAGGAAGGTTGAACCCTGCTAGTTGAACACACACAAATCAACGAACTTACTGAGAAGTCTTCTGTATAGCATTAGATTAAGAAATCCCACTTCCAACGAAATCCTCAAAGAGGTCCAAATATCCACTTGCAGACTTTACAAACAGAGTGTTTCCTAACTGCTCTATGAGAAGAAAGGTTAAACTCTGTGAGTGGAACGCTCACATCACAAAGTAGTTTCTGAGAATGATTCTCCCTAGTTTTTATACGAGGATATTTCCTTTTCTACCGTTCGCCCCAAAAGCTTGAAATCTCCACATGCATATTCCTCAAAAAGAGGGTTTCCCATCTGCTCTGTCTAAAGGAAGGTTCAACTCTGTGAGTTGAACACAAACAAATCAAAGAAGTTTCTGAGAATCCTTCCTTCTAGCATTAGATGAAAAAATCCCGCTTCCAACGAAATCCTCAAAGAGGTCCAAATATCCACTTGCAGACTTTACAAACAGAGTGTTTACAAACTGCTCTATGAAAAGAAGGTTAAACTCTGTGAGTGGAACGCACACATCACAAAGTGGTTTCTGAGAATGATTCTCTCTAGTTTTTATTCGAGGATATTTCCTTTTCTACAGTTGGCCCCAAAACGCTTGAAATCTCCACATGCAAATTCCTCAAAAAGAGGGTTTCCAATCTGCTCTGTCTAAAGGAAGGTTCAACTCTGTGAGTTGAACACACACAAATCAAAGAACTTTCTGAGAATTCTTCCTTCTAGCATTAGATGAAGAAATCCCACTTCCTACGAAATCCTCAAAGAGGTCCAAGTATCCACTTGCAGACTTTACAAACAGAGTGTTTCCAAACTGCTCTATGAGAAGAAAGGTTAAACTCTGTGAGTGGAACGCTCACATCACAAAGTAGTTTCTGAGAATGATTCTCCCTAGTTTTTATACGAGGATATTTCCTTTTCTACCGTTCGCCCCAAAAGCTTGAAATCTCCACATGCATATTCCTCAAAAAGAGGGTTTCCCATCTGCTCTGTCTAAAGGAAGGTTGTACTCTGTTAGTTGAACACACACAAATCAACGAAGTTACTGAGAAATCTTCTGTGTAGCGTTAGATGAAGAAATCCCGCTTCCAACGAAATCCTCAAAGAGGTCCAAATATCCACTTGCAGACTTTACAAACATAGTGTTTCAAATCTGCTCTATGAAAAGAAAGGTTAAACTCTGTGAGTGGAACGCACACATCACAAAGTGGTTTCCGAGAATGATTCTCTCTAGTTTTTATACGAGGATATTTCCTTTTCTAACGTTGGTCCGAAATCGCTTGAAATCTCCACATGCAAATTCCTCAAAAAGAGGGTTTCCCATCTGCTCTGTCTGAAGGAAGGTTCAACTCCGTGAGTTGAACACACACAAATCAAAGAAGTTTCTGAGAATTCTTCCTTCTAGCATTAGATGAAGAAATCCCGCTTCCAAAGGAATCCTCAAAGAGGTCCAAATATCCACTTGCAGACTTTACAAACAGAGTGTTTCCAAACTGCTCTATGAAAAGAAAGGTTAAACTCTGTGAGTGGAACGCTCATATCACAAAGTAGTTTCTGAGAATGATTCTCTCTAGTTTTTATACGAGGATATTTCCTTTTCTAACGTTTTCCCCAAAAGCTTGAAATCTCCACATGCATATTCCTCAAAAAGAGGGTTTCCAATCTGCTCTGTCTAAAGGAAGGTTCAACCCTGCTAGTTGAACACACACAAATCAACGAACTTACTGAGAAGTCTTCTGTATAGCATTAGATTAAGAAATCCCACTTCCAACGAAATCCTCAAAGAGGTCCAAATATCCACTTGCAGACTTTACAAACAGAGTGTTTCCAAACTGCTCTATGAATAGAAAGGTCAAACTCTGTGAGAGGAACGCACACATCACAAAGTGGGTTCTGAGAATGACTCTCTCTAGTTTTTATACGAGGATATTTCCTTTTCTAACGTTGGTCCGAAATCGCTCGAAATCTCCACATGCAAATTCCTCAAAAAGAGGGTTTCCAATCTGCTCTGTCTAAAGGAAGGTTCAACTCTGTGAGTTGAACAGACACAAATCAAAGAAGTTTCTGAGAATTCTTCCCTCTAGCATTAGATGAAGAAATCCCGCTTCCAACGAAATCCTCAAAGAGGTCCAAATATCCACTTGCAGACTTTACAAACAGAGTGTTTCCTAACTGCTCTATGAAAAGAAAGGTTAAACCCTGTGAGTGGAACGCACACATCACAAAGTGGTTTCCGAGAATGATTCTCTCTAGTTTTTATACGAGGATATTTCCTTTTCTAACGTTGGTCCGAAATCGCTTGAAATCTCCACATGCAAATTCCTCAAAAAGAGGGTTTCCAATCTGCTCTGTCTGAAGGAAGGTTCAACTCTGTGAGTTGAACACACACAAATAAAAGAAATTTCTGAGAATTCTTCCGTCTAGCATTAGATGAAAAAATCCCGCTTCCAACGAAATCCTCAAGGAGGTCCCAATATCCACTTGCAGACTTTACAAACAGAGTGTTTCCAAACTGCTCCATGAAAAGAAAGTTTAAACTCTGTGAGTGGAACGCACACATCACAAAGTGGTTTCTGAGAATGATTCTCTCTAGTTTTTATTCGAGGATATTTCCTTTTCTACAGTTGGCCCCAAAACGCTTGAAATCTCCACATGCAAATTCCTCAAAAAGAGGTTTTCCAATCTGCTCTGTCTAAAGGAAGGTTCAACTCTGTGAGTTGAACACACACAAATCAAAGAACTTTCTGAGAATTCTTCCTTCTAGCATTAGATGAAGAAATCCCACTTCCTACGAAATCCTCAAAGAGGTCCAAGTATCCACTTGCAGACTTTACAAACAGAGTGTTTCCAAACTGCTCTATGAGAAGAAAGGTTAAACTCTGTGAGTGGAACGCTCACATCACAAAGTAGTTTCTGAGAATGATTCTCCCTAGTTTTTATACGAGGATATTTCCTTTTCTACCGTTCGCCCCAAAAGCTTGAAATCTCCACATGCATATTCCTCAAAAAGAGGGTTTCCCATCTGCTCTGTCTAAAGGAAGGTTGTACTCTGTTAGTTGAACACACACAAATCAACGAAGTTACTGAGAAATCTTCTGTGTAGCGTTAGATGAAGAAATCCCGCTTCCAACGAAATCCTCAAAGAGGTCCAAATATCCACTTGCAGACTTTACAAACATAGTGTTTCAAATCTGCTCTATGAAAAGAAAGGTTAAACTCTGTGAGTGGAACGCACACATCACAAAGTGGTTTCCGAGAATGATTCTCTCTAGTTTTTATACGAGGATATTTCCTTTTCTAACGTTGGTCCGAAATCGCTTGAAATCTCCACATGCAAATTCCTCAAAAAGAGGGTTTCCCATCTGCTCTGTCTGAAGGAAGGTTCAACTCCGTGAGTTGAACACACACAAATCAAAGAAGTTTCTGAGAATTCTTCCTTCTAGCATTAGATGAAGAAATCCCGCTTCCAAAGGAATCCTCAAAGAGGTCCAAATATCCACTTGCAGACTTTACACACAGAGTGTTTCCAAACTGCTCTATGAAAAGAAAGGTTAAACTCTGTGAGTGGAACGCTCATATCACAAAGTAGTTTCTGAGAATGATTCTCTCTAGTTTTTATACGAGGATATTTCCTTTTCTAACGTTTTCCCCCAAAGCTTGAAATCTCCACATGCATATTCCTCAAAAAGAGGGTTTCCAATCTGCTCTGTCTAAAGGAAGGTTCAACTCCGTGAGTTGAACACACACAAATCAAAGAACTTTCTGAGAATTCTTCCTTCTAGCATTAGATGAAGAAATCCCGCTTCCTACGAAATCCTCAAAGAGGTCCAATTATCCACTTGCAGACTTTACAAACAGAGTGTTTCCAAACTGCTCTATGAAAAGAAAGGTTAAACTCTGTGAGTTGAACGCTCACATCACAAAGTAGTTTCTGAGAATGATTCTCTCTAGTTTTATACGAGGATATATCCTTTTCTACCGTTCGCCCCAAAACCCTGCAATCTCCACATGCATATTCCTCAAAAAGAGGGTTTCCAATCTGCTCTGTCTAAAGGAAGGTTCAACCCTGTTAGTTGAACACACACAAATCAACGAAGTTACTGAGAAATCTTCTGTACAGCATTAGATGAAGAAATCCCGCTTCCAACGAATTCCTCAAAGAGGTCCAAATATCCACTTGCAGACTTTACAAACAGAGTGTTTACAAACTGCTCTATGAAAAGAAAGGTTAAACTCTGTGAGTGGAATGCACACATCACAAAGTGTTTTCTGAGAATGATTCTCTCTAGTTTTTATACGAGGATATTTCCTTTTCTACCGATGGCCCCAAAACGCTTGAAATCTCCACATGCGAATTCCTCAAAAAGAGGGTTTCCAATCTGCTCTGTCTAAAGGAAGGTTCAACTCCGTGAGTTGAACACACACAAATCAAAGAAATTTCTGAGAATTCTTCCTTCTGGCATTAGATGAAGAAATCCCTCTTCCAACGAAATCCTCACAGAGGTCCAAATATCCACTTGCAGATTTTACAAACAGAGTGTTTCCAAACTGCTCTATGAAAAGAAAGGTTAAACTCGGTGAGTGGAACGCACACATCACAAAGTGGTTTCTGAGAATGATTCTCTCTAGTTTTTATTCGAGGATATTTCCTTTTCTACCGCTGGCCCCAAAACGCTTGAAATCTCCACATGCAAATTCCTCAAAAAGAGGGTTTCCAATCTGCTCTGTCTAAAGGAAGGTTCAACTCTGTTAGTTGAACACACACAAATCTAAGAACTTTCTGAGAATTCTTCCTTCTACCATTTGATGAAAAAATCCCGCTTCCAAAGAAATCCTCAAAGAGGTCCAAATATCCACTTGCAGACTTTACAAACAGAGTGTTTCCAAACTGCTCTACCAAAAGAAAGGTTAAACTCTGTGAGTGGAACGCACACATCACAAAGTGGTTTTTGAGAATGATTCTCTCTAGTTTTTACACGAGGATATTTCCTTTTCTACCGTTGGCCCCAAATCGCTTGAAATCTCCACATGCACATTCCTCAAAAAGAGGGTTTCCAATCTGCTCTGTCTAAAGGAAGGTTCAACCCTGCTGGTTGAACACACACAAATCTACGAACTTACTGAGAAATCTTCTGTATAGCATTAGATGAAGAAATCCCGCTTCCAACGAAATCCTCAAAGAGGTGCAAATATCCACTTGCACACTTCACAAACAGAGTGTTTCCAAACTGCTCTTTTAAAAGAAAGGTTAAACTCTGTGAGTGGAACGCACACATCACAAATTGGTTTCTGAGAATGATTCTCTCTAGTTTTTATACGAGGATATTTCCTTTTCTAACGTTGGTCTGAAATCGCTTGAAATCTCCACATGCAAATTCCTCAAAAAGAGGATTTCCAATCTGCTCTGTCTAAAGGAAGGTTCAACTCTGTGAGTTGAGCACACATAAATCAAAGAAGTTTCTGTGAATTCTTCCTTCTAGCATTAGATGAAGAAATGCCGCTTCCAACGAAATCCTCAAAGAGGTCCAAATATCCACTTGCAGACTTTACAAACATAGTGTTTCCAATCTGCTCTATGAAAAGAAAGGTTAAACTCTGTGAGTGGAACGCACACATCACAAAGTGGTTTCTGAGAATGATTCTCTCTAGTTTTTATACGAGGATATTTCGTTTTCTACCGTTGGCCCCAAAACGCTTGAAATCTCCACATGCAAATTCCTCAAAAAGAGGGTTTCCAATCTGCTCTGTCTAAAGGAAGGTTCAACTCTGTGAGTTGAACACACACAAATCAAAGAAGTTTCTGAGAATTCTTCCTTCTAGCATTAGATGAAGAAATCCCGCTTCCAACGAAATCCTCAAAGAGGTCCAAATATCCACTTGCAGACTTTACAAACAGAGTGTTTCCAAACTGCTCTATGAAAAGAAAGGTTAAACTCTGCGAGTGGAACGCACACATCACAAAGTGGTTTCTGAGAATGATTCTCTCTAGTTTTTATACTAGGATATTTCCTTTTCTACCGTTGGCCCCAAATCGCTTGAAATCTCCACATGCACATTCCTCAAAAAGATGGTTTCCAATCTGCTCTGTCTAAAGGAAGGTTCAACCCTGCTGGTTGAACACACACAAATCAACGAACTTACTGAGAAATCTTCTGTATAGCATTAGATGAAGAAATCCCGCTTCCAACGAAATCCTCAAAGAGGTCCAAATATCCACTTGCACACTTCACAAACAGAGTGTTTCCAAACTGCTCTATGAAAAGAAAGTTTAAACTCTGTGAGTGGATCGCACACATCACAAAGTGATTTCTGAGAATGATTCTCTCTAGTTTTTATACGAGGATATTTCCTTTTCTACCGCTGGCCCCAAAACGCTTGAAATCTCCACATGCAAATTCCTCAAAAAGAGGTTTTCCAATCTGCTCTGTCTAAAGGAAGGTTCAACTCTGTGAGTTGAGCACACATAAATCAAAGAAGTTTCTGTGAATTCTTCCTTCTAGCATTAGATGAAGAAATCCCGCTTCCAACGAAATCCTCAAAGAGGTCTAAATATCCACTTGCAGACTTCACAAACAGAGTGTTTCCAAACTGCTCTATGAAAAGAAAGTTTAAACTCTGTGAGTGGATCGCACACATCACAAAGTGATTTCTGAGAATGATTCTCTCTAGTTTTTATACGAGGATATTTCCTTTTCTACCGTTGGCCCCAAATCGCTTGAAATCTCCACATGCAAATTCCTCAAAAAGAGGGTTTCCAATCTGCTCTGTCTAAAGGAAGGTTCTACCCTGTTAGTTGAACGCACACAAATCAACGAAGTTACTGAGAAATCTTCTGTATAGCATTAGATGAAGAAATCCCACTTCCAACGAAGTCCTCAAAGAGGTCCAAATATCCACTTGCAGACTTTACAAACAGAGTGTTTCCAAACTGCTCTATGAAAAGAAAGGTTAAACTCTGTGAGTGGAACTCACACATCACAAAGTGGTATCCGAGAATGATTCTCTCTAGTTTTTATACGAGGATATTTCCTTTTCTAACGTTGGTCCGAAATCGCTTGACATCTCCACAGGCAAATTCCTCAAAAAGAGGGTTTCCAATCTGCTCTGTCTGAAGGAAGGTTCAACTCTGTGAGTTGAACACACACAAATCAAAGAAGTTTCTGAGAATTCTTCCTTCTAGCATTAGATGAAGAAATCCCGCTTCCAACGAAATCCTCAAAGAGGTCCAAATATCCACTTGCAGACTTCAAAACCAGAGTGTTTCCAAACTGCTCTATGGAAAGAAAGGTTAAACTCTGTCAGTGGAACGCACACATCACAAAGTGGTTTCTGAGAATTATTCTCTCTAGTTTTTATACGAGGATATTTCCTTTTCTACCGTTGGCCCCAAAATGCTTGAAATCTCCACATGCATATTCCTCAAAAAGAGGGTTTCCAATCTGCTCTGTCTAAAGGAAGGTTCAACTCTGTTAGTTGAACACACACAAATCAACGAAGTTACTGAGAAATCTTCTGTGTAGCATTAGATGAAGAAATCCCGCTTCCAACGAATTCCTCAAAGAGGTCCAAATATCCACTTGCAGACTTTACAAACAGAGTGTTTACAAACTGCTCTATGAAAAGAAAGGTTAAACTCTGTGAGTGGAACGCACACATCACAAAGTGGTTTCTGAGAATGATTCTCTCTTGTTTTTATACGAGGATATTTCCTTTTCTACCGCTGGCCTCAAAACGCTTGAAATCTCCACATGCAAATTCCTCAAAAAGAGGGTTTCCAACCTGCTCTGTCTAAAGGAAGGTTCAACTCTGTGAGTTGAACACACACAAATCAAAGAAATTTCTGAGAATTCTTCCTTCTAGCATTAGATGAAAAAATCCCGCTTCCAACGAAATTATCAAGGAGGTCCCAATATCCACTTGCAGACTTTACAAACAGAGTGTTTCCAAACTGCTCCATGAAAAGAAAGGTTAAACACTGTGAGTGGAACGCACACATCACAAAGTGGTTTCTGAGAATGATTCTGTCTAGTTTTTATTCGAGGATATTTCCTTTTCTACAGTTGGCCCCAAAACACTTGAAATCTCCACATGCAAATTCCTCAAAAAGAGGGTTTCCAATCTGCTCTGTCTAAAGGAAGGTTCAACTCTGTGAGTTGAACACACACAAATCAAAGAACTTTCTGAGAATTCTTCCTTCTAGCATTAGATGAAGATATCCCACTTCCTACGAAATCCTCAAAGAGGTCCAAGTATCCACTTGCAGACTTTACAAACAGAGTGTTTCCAAACTGCTCTATGAGAAGAAAGGTTAAACTCTGTGAGTGGAACGCTCACAACACAAAGTAGTTTCTGAGAATGATTCTCCCTAGTTTTTATACGAGGATATTTCCTTTTCTACCGTTCGCCCCAAAAGCTTGAAATCTCCACATGCATATTCCTCAAAAAGAGGGTTTCCAATCTGCTCTGTCTAAAGGAAGGTTGTACTCTGTTAGTTGAACACACACAAATCAACGAAGTTACTGAGAAATCTTCTGTGTAGCATTAGATGAAGAAATCCCGCTTCCAACGAAATCCTCAAAGAGGTCCAAATATCCACTTGCAGACTTTACAAACATAGTGTTTCAAATCTGCTCTATGAAAAGAAAGGTTAAACTCTGTGAGTGGAACGCACACATCACAAAGTGGTTTCCGAGAATGATTCTCTCTAGTTTTTATACGAGGATATTTCCTTTTCTAACGTTGGTCCGAAATCGCTTGAAATCTCCACATGCAAATTCCTCAAAAAGAGGGTTTCCAATCTGCTCTGTCTGAAGGAAGGTTCAACTCTGTGAGTTGAACACACACAAATCAACGAACTTATTGAGAAGTCTTCTGTATAGCATTAGATGAAGAAATCCCACTTCCAACGAAATCCTCAAAGAGGTCCAAATATCCACTTGCAGACTTTACAAACAGAGTGTTTCCAAACTGCTCTATGAATAGAAAGGTTAAACTCTGTGAGAGGAACGCACACATCACAAAGTGGGTTCTGAGAATGACTCTCTAGTTTTTATACGAGGATATTTCCTTTTCTAACGTTGGTCCGAAATCGCTCGAAATCTCCACATGCAAATTCCTCAAAAAGAGGGTTTCCAATCTGCTCTGTCTAAAGGAAGGTTCAACTCTGTGAGTTGAACACACACAAATCAAAGAAGTTTCTGAGAATTCTTCCCTCTAGCATTAGATGAAGAAATCCCTCTTCCAACGAAATCCTCAAAGAGGTCCAAATATCCACTTGCAGACTTTACAAACAGAGTGTTTCCAAACTGCTCTATGAAAAGAAAGGTTAAACTCTGTGAGTGGAACGCACACATCACAAAGTGGTTTCTGAGAATGATTCTCTCTAGTTTTTATTCGAGGATATTTCCTTTTCTACCGCTGGCCCCAAAACGCTTGAAATCTCCACATGCAAATTCCTCAAAAAGAGGGTTTCCAATCTGCTATGTCTAAAGGAAGGTTCAACTCTGTTAGTTGAACACACACAAATCAGAGAACTTTCTGAGAATTCTTCCTTCTAGCATTAGATGAAAAAATCCCGCTTCCAACGAAATCCTCAAAGAGGTCCAAATATCCACTTGCAGACTTTACAAACAGTGTGTTTCCAAACTGCTCTATGAAAAGAAAGGTTAAACTCTGTGAGTGGAACGCACACATCACAAAGTGGTTTCTGAGAATGATTCTCTCTAATTTTTATACGAGGATATTTCCTTTTCTACAGTTGGCCCCAAAACGCTTGAAATCTCCACATGCAAATTCCTCAAAAAGAGGGTTTCCAATCTGCTCTGTCTAAGGGAAGGTTCAACTCTGTGAGTTGAACACACACAAATCAAAGAACTTTCTGAGAATTCTTCCTTCTAGCATTAGATGAAGAAATCCCGCTTCCTACGAAATCCTCAAAGAGGTCCAAATATCCACTTGCATACTTTA
Organism: Gorilla gorilla gorilla; assembly: GCF_029281585.2. Taxonomy (NCBI): domain Eukaryota; kingdom Metazoa; phylum Chordata; class Mammalia; order Primates; family Hominidae; genus Gorilla; species Gorilla gorilla. The sequence continues at coordinate 75,021,187 of NC_073232.2, forward strand.
CAAACAGAGTGTTTCCAAACTGCTCTATGAAAAGAAAGGTTAAACTCTGTGAGTGGATCGCACACATCACAAAGTGATTTCTGAGAATGATTCTCTCTAGTTTTTATACGAGGATATTTCCTTTTCTACCGTTGGCCCCAAATTGCTTGAAATCTCCACATGCAAATTCCTCAAAAAGAGGGTTTCCAATCTGCTCTATCTAAAGGAAGGTTCAACCCTGTTAGTTGAACACACACAAATCAACGAAGTTACTGAGAAATCTTCTGTATAGCATTAGATGAAGAAATCCCACTTCCAACGAAATCCTCAAAGAGGTCCCAATATCCACTTGCAGACTTTACAAAAAGAGTGTTTCCAAACTGCTCTATGAAAAGAAAGGTTAAACTCTGTGAGTGGAACGCACACATCACAAAGTGGTTTCCGAGAATGATTCTCTCTAGTTTTTATACGAGGATATTTCCTTTTCTAACGTTGGTCCGAAATCGCTTGAAATCTCCACATGCATATTCCTCAAAAAGAGGATTTCCAATCTGCTCTGTTTAAAGGAAGGTTCAACTCTGTTAGTTGAACACACACAAATCAACGAAGTTACTGAGAAATCTTCTGTGTAGCATTAGATGAAGAAATCCCGCTTCCAACGAATTCCTCAAAGAGGTCCAAATATCCACTTGCAGACTTTACAAACAGAGTGTTTACAAACTGCTCTATGAAAAGAAAGGTTAAACTCTGTGAGTGGAACGCACACATCACAATGTGGTTTCTGAGAAAGATTCTCTCTAGTTTTTATACGAGGATATTTCCTTTTCTACCGATGGCCCCAAAACGCATGAAATCTCCACTTGCGAATTCCTCAAAAAGAGGGTTTCCAATCTGCTCTGTCTAAAGGAAGGTTCAACTCTGTGACTTGAACACACACAAATCAAAGAAGTTTCTGAGAATTCTTCCTTCTAGCATTAGATGAAGAAATCCCGCTTCCAACGAAATCCTCAAAGAGGTCCAAATATCCACTTGCACACTTCACAAACAGAGTGTTTCCAATCTGCTCTATGAAAAGAAAGGTTAAACTCTGTGAGTGGAACGCACACATCACAAAGTGGTTTCTGAGAATGATTCTCTCTAGTTTTCATACGAGGATATTTCGTTTTCTACCTTTGGCCCCAAAACGCTTGAAATCTCCACATGCAAATTCCTCAAAAAGAGGGTTTCCAATCTGCTCTGTCTAAAGGAAGGTTCAACTCTGTGAGTTGAACACACACAAATCAAAGAAGTTTCTGAGAATTCTTCCTTCTAGCATTAGATGAAGAAATCCCGCTTCCAACGAAATCCTCAAAGAGGTCCAAATATCCACTTGCAGACTTTACAAACAGAGTGTTTCCAAACTGCTCTATGAAAAGAAAGGTTAAACTCTGTGAGTGGAACGCACACATCACAATGTGGTTTTTGAGAATGATTCTCTCTAGTTTTTACACGAGGATATTTCCTTTTCTACCGTTGGCCCCAAATCGCTTGAAATCTCCACATGCACATTCCTCAAAAAGAGGGTTTCAAATCTGCTCTGTCTAAAGGAAGGTTCAACCCTGCTGGTTGAACACACACAAATCTACGAACTTACTGAGAAATCTTCTGTATAGCATTAGATGAAGAAATCCCGCTTCCAACGAAATCCTCAAAGAGGTGCAAATATCCACTTGCACTCTTCACAAACAGAGTGTTTCCAAACTGCTCTATTAAAAGAAAGGTTAAACTCTGTGAGTGGAACGCACACATCACAAAGTGGTTTCTGAGAATGATTCTCTCTAGTTTTTATACGAGGATATTTCCTTTTCTAACGTTGGTCTGAAATCGCTTGAAATCTCCACATGCAAATTCCTCAAAAAGTGGGTTTCCAATCTACTCTGTCTAAAGGAAGGTTCAACTCTGTGAGTTGAGCACACATAAATCAAAGAAGTTTCTGTGAATTCTTCCTTCTAGCATTAGATGAAGAAATGCCGCTTCCAACGAAATCCTCAAAGAGGTCCAAATATCCACTTGCAGACTTTACAAACAGAGTGTTTCCAAACTGCTCTATGAAAAGAAAGGTTAAACTCTGCGAGTGGAACGCACACATCACAAAGTGGTTTCTGAGAATGATTCTCTCTACTTTTTATACGAGGATATTTCCTTTTCTACCGTTGGCCCCAAATCGCTTGAAATCTCCACATGCACATTCCTCAAAAAGATGGTTTCCAATCTGCTCTGTCTAAAGGAAGGTTCAACCCTGCTGGTTGAACACACACAAATCAACGAACTTCCTGAGAAATCTTCTGTATAGCATTAGATGAAGAAATCCCGCTTCCAACGAAATCCTCAAAGAGGTCCAAATATCCACTTGCACACTTCACAAACAGAGTGTTTCCAAACTGCTCTATGAAAAGAAAGGTTAAACTCTGTGAGTGGAACGCACACATCACAAAGTGTTTTCTGAGAATGATTCTCTCTAGTTTTTATACGAGGATATTTCCTTTTCTAACGTTGGTCTGAAATCGCTTGAAATCTCCACATGCAAATTCCTCAAAAAGTGGGTTTCCAATCTACTCTGTCTAAAGGAAGGTTCAACTCTGTGAGTTGAGCACACATAAATCAAAGAAGTTTCTGTGAATTCTTCCTTCTAGCATTAGATGAAGAAATGCCGCTTCCAACGAAATCCTCAAAGAGGTCCAAATATCCACTTGCAGACTTTACAAACATAGTGTTTCCAATCTGCTCTATGAAAAGAAAGGTTAAACTCTGTTAGTGGAACGCACACATCACAAAGTGGTTTCTGAGAATGATTCTCTCTAGTTTTTATACGAGGATATTTCGTTTTCTACCGTTGGCCCCAAAACGCTTGAAATCTCCACATGCAAATTCCTCAAAAAGAGGGTTTCCAATCTGCTCTGTCTAAAGGAAGGTTCAACTCTGTGAGTTGAACACACACAAATCAAAGAAGTTTCTGAGAATTCTTCCTTCTAGCATTAGATGAAGAAATCCCGCTTCCAACGAAATCCTCAAAGAGGTCCAAATATCCACTTGCAGACTTTACAAACAGAGTGTTTCCAAACTGCTCTATGAAAAGAAAGGTTAAACTCTGCGAGTGGAACGCACACATCACAAAGTGGTTTCTGAGAATGATTCTCTCTAGTTTTTATACGAGGATATTTCCTTTTCTACCGTTGGCCCCAAATCGCTTGAAATCTCCACATGCACATTCCTCAAAAAGATGGTTTCCAATCTGCTCTGTCTAAAGGAAGGTTCAACCCTGCTGGTTGAACACACACAAATCAACGAACTTACTGAGAAATCTTCTGTATAGCATTAGATGAAGAAATCCCTCTTCCAACGAAATCCTCAAAGAGGTCCAAATATCCACTTGCACACTTCACAAACAGAGTGTTTCCAAACTGCTCTATGAAAAGAAAGGTTAAACTCTGTGAGTGGAACGCACACATCACAAAGTGGTTTCTGAGAATGATTCTCTCTAGTTTTTATACGAGGATATTTCCTTTTCTAACGTTGGTCTGAAATCGCTTGAAATCTCCACATGCAAATTCCTCAAAAAGTGGGTTTCCAATCTACTCTGTCTAAAGGAAGGTTCAACTCTGTGAGTTGAGCACACATAAATCAAAGAAGTTTCTGTGAATTCTTCCTTCTAGCATTAGATGAAGAAATGCCGCTTCCAACGAAATCCTCAAAGAGGTCCAAATATCCACTTGCAGACTTTACAAACATAGTGTTTCCAATCTGCTCTATGAAAAGAAAGGTTAAACTCTGTGAGTGGAACGCACACATCACAAAGTGGTTTCTGAGAATGATTCTCTCTAGTATTTATACGAGGATATTTCCTTTTCTACTGTTGGCCCCAAAACGCTTGAAATCTCCACATGCAAATTCCTCAAAAAGAGGGTTTCCAATCTGCTCTGTCTAAAGGAAGGTTCAACTCTGTGAGTTGAGCACACATAAATCAAAGAAGTTCTTGAGAATTCTTCCTTCTAGCATTAGATGAAGGAATCCCGCTTCCAACGAAATCCTCAAAGAGGTCCAAATATCCCCTTGCACACTTCACAAACAGAGTGTTTCCAAACTGTTCTATGAAACCAAAGGTTAAACTCTGTGAGTGGAACGCACACATCACAAAGTGGGTTCTGGGAATGATTCTCTCTAGTTCTTATACGAGGATATTTCCTTTCCTAACGTTGGTCCGAAATCGCTTGAAATCTCCACATGCAAATTCCTCAAAAAGAGGGTTTCCAATCTTCTCTGTCTAAAGGAATGTTCAACCCTGTTAGTTGAACACACACAAATCAACGAAGTTACTGAGAAATCTTCTGTATAGCATTAGATGAAGAAACCCCACTTCCAACGAAATCCTCAAAGAGGTCCAAATATCCACAAGCAGACTTTACAAACAGAGTGTTTCCAAACTGCTCTATGAAAAGAAAGGTTAAACTCTGTGAGTGGAACGCACACATCACAAAGTGGTTTCTGAGAATGATTCTCTCTAGTTTTTATACGAGGATATTTCGTTTTCTACCGTTGGCCCCAAAACGCTTGAAATCTCCACATGCAAATTCCTCAAAAAGAGGGTTTCCAATCTGCTCTGTCTAAAGGAAGGTTTAACTCTGTGAGTTGAACACACACAAATCAAAGAAGTTTCTGAGAATTCTTCCTTCTAGCATTAGATGAAGAAATCCCGCTTCTAACGAAATCCTCAAATAGGTTCAAATATCCACTTGCAGACTTTACAAGCAGAGTGTTTCCAAACTGCTCTATGAAAAGAAAGGTTAAACTCTGTGAGTGGAACGCACACATCACAAAGTGGTTTCAGAGAATGATTCTCTCTAGTTTTTATACGAGGATATTTCCTTTTCTACCGCTGGCCCCAAAACGCTTGAAATCTCCACATGCAAATTCCTCAAAAAGAGGTTTCCCAATCTGCTCTGTCTAAAGGAAGGTTCAACTCTGTGAGCTGAGCACACATAAATCAAAGAAGTTTCTGTGAATTCTTCCTTCTAGCATTAGATGAAGAAATGCCGCTTCCAACGAAATCCTCAAAGAGGTCCAAATATCCACTTGCAGACTTTACAAACATAGTGTTTCCAATCTGCTCTATGAAAAGAAAGGTTAATCTCTGTGTGTGGAACGCACACATCACAAAGTGGTTTCTGAGAATGATTCTCTCTAGTATTTATACGAGGATATTTCCTTTTCTACTGTTGGCCCCAAAACGCTTGAAATCTCCACATGCAAATTCCTCAAAAAGAGGGTTTCCAATCTGCTCTGTCTAAAGGAAGGTTCAACTCTGTGAGTTGAGCACACATAAATCAAAGAAGTTTCTGTGAATTCTTCCTTCTAGCATTAGATGAAGAAATCCCGCTTCCAACGAAATCCTCGAAGAGGTCTAAATATCCACTTGCAGACTTCACAAACAGAGTGTTTCCAAACTGCTCTTTGAAAAGAAAGGTTAAAATCTCTGAGTGGATCGCACACATCACAAAGTGGTTTCTGAGAATGATTCTCTCTAGTTTTTATACGAGGATATTTCCATTTCTACCATTCACCCCAAAAGCTTGAAATCTCCACATGCATATTCCTCAAAAAGAGGGTTTCCAATCTGCTCTGTCTAAAGGAAGGTTCAACCCTGTTAGTTGAACACACACAAATCAACGAAGTTACTGAGAATTCTTCTGTATAGCATTAGATGAAGAAATCCCACTTCCAACAAAATCCTCAAAGAGGTCCAATTATCCACTTGCAGACTTTACAAACAGAGTGTTTCCAAACTGCTCTATGAAAAGAAAGGTTAAACTCTGTGAGTGGAACGCACACATCACAAAGTGGTTTCCGAGAATGATTCCCTCTAGTTTTTATACGAGGATATTTCCTTTTCTAACGTTGGTCCGAAATCGCTTGACATCTCCACATGCAAATTAATCAAAAAGAGGGTTTCCAATCTGCTCTGTCTGAAGGAAGGTTCAACTCTGTGATTTGAACACACACAAATCAAAGAAGTTTCTGAGAATTCTTCCTTCTAGCATTAGATGAAGAAATCCCGCTTCCAAAGAAATCTTCAAAGAGGTCCAAATATCCACTTGCAAACTTCAAAACCAGAGTGTTTCCAAACTGCTCTATGAAAAGAAAGGTTAAACTCTGTGAGTGGAACGCACACATCACAAAGTGGGTTCTGAGAATGACTCTCTCTAGTTTTTATACGAGGATATTTCCCTTTCTAACGTTGGTCCGAAATCGCTCGAAATCTCCACATGCAAATTCCTCAAAAAGAGGGTTTCCAATCTGCTCTGTCTAAAGGAAGGTTCAACTCTGTGAGTTGAACAGACACAAATCAAAGAAGTTTCTGAGAATTCTTCCCTCTAGCATTAGATGAAGAAATCCCGCTTCCAACGAAATCCTCAAAGAGGTCCAAATATCCACTTGCAGACTTTACAAACAGAGTGTTTCCAAACTGCTCTATGAAAAGAAAGGTTAAACTCTGTGAGTGGAACGCACACATCACAAAGTGGTTTCTGAGAATGATTCTCTCTAGTTTTTATTCGAGGATATTTCCTTTTCTACCGCTGGCCCCAAAACGCTTGAAATCTCCACATGCAAATTCCTCAAAAAGAGGGTTTCCAATCTGCTCTGTCTAAAGGAAGGTTCAACTCTGTTAGTTGAACACACACAAATCAGAGAACTTTCTGAGAATTCTTCCTTCTAGCATTAGATGAAAAAATCCCGCTTCCAACGAAATCCTCAAAGAGGTCCAAATATCCACTTGCAGACTTTACAAACAGTGTGTTTCCAAACTGCTCTATGAAAAGAAAGGTTAAACTCTGTGAGTGGAACGCACACATCACAAAGTGGTTTCTGAGAATGATTCTCTCTAATTTTTATACGAGGATATTTCCTTTCCTACAGTTGGCCCCAAAACGCTTGAAATCTCCACATGCAAATTCCTCAAAAAGAGGGTTTCCAATCTGCTCTGTCTAAAGGAAGGTTCAACTCTGTGAGTTGAACACACAAAAATCAAAGAACTTTCTGAGAATTCTTCCTTCTAGCATTAGATGAAGAAATCCCGCTTCCTAAGAAATACTCAAAGAGGTCCAAATATCCACTTGCATACTTTACAAACAGAGTGTTTCCAAACTGCTCTATGAAAAGAAAGGTTAAACTCTGTGAGTGGATCGCACACATCACAAAGTGATTTCTGAGAATGATTCTCTCTAGTTTTTATACGAGGATATTTCCTTTTCTACCGTTGGCCCCAAATTGCTTGAAATCTCCACATGCAAATTCCTCAAAAAGAGGGTTTCCAATCTGCTCTGTCTAAAGGAAGGTTCAACCCTGTTAGTTGAACACACACAAATCAACGAAGTTACTGAGAAATCTTCTGTATAGCATTAGATGAAGAAATCCCACTTCCAACGAAATCCTCAAAGAGGTCCCAATATCCACTTGCAGACTTTACAAACAGAGTGTTTCCAAACTGCTCTATGAAAAGAAAGGTTAAACTCTGTGAGTGGAACGCACACATCACAAAGTGGTTTCCGAGAATGATTCTCTCTAGTTTTTATAAGAGGATATTTCCTTTTCTAACGTTGGTGCGAAATCGCTTGACATCTCCACATGCAAATTCCTCAAAAGGAGCGTTTCCAATCTGCTCTGTCTGAAGGAAGGTTCAACTCTGTGAGTTGAACTCACACATATCAAAGAAGTTTCTGAGAATTCTTCCTTCTAGCATTAGATGAAGAAATCCCGCTTCCAACGAAATCCTCAAAGAGGTCCAAATATCCACTTGCAGACTTTACAAACAGAGTGTTTACAAACTGCTCTATGAAAAGAAAGGTTAAACTCTGTGAGTGGAACGCACACATCACAAAGTGGTTTCTGAGAAAGATTCTCTCTTGTTTTTATACGAGGATATTTCCTTTTCTACCGATGGCCCCAAAACGCATGAAATCTCCACTTGCGAATTCCTCAAAAAGAGGGTTTCCAATCTGCTCTGTCTAAAAGAAGGTTCAACTCTGTGAGTTGAACACACACAAATCAAAGAAGTTTCTGAGAATTCTTCCTTCTAGCATTAGATGAAGAAATCCCGCTTCCAACGAAATCCACAAAGAGGTCCATATATCCACTTGCAGACTTTACAAACACAGTGTTTACAAACTGCTCGATGAAAAGAAAGGTTAAAATCTGTGAGTGGATCGCACACATCACAAAGTGGTTTCTGAGAATGATTCTCTCTAGTTTTTATACGAGGATATTTCCTTTTCTTCCACTGGCCCCAAAATGCTTGAAATCTCCACATGCATATTCCTCAAAAAGAGGATTTCCAATCTGCTCTGTTTAAAGGAAGGTTCAACTCTGTTAGTTGAACACACACAAATCAACGAAGTTACTGAGAAATCTTCTGTGTAGCATTAGATGAAGAAATCCCGCTTCCAACGAATTCCTCAGAGAGGTCCAAATATCCACTTGCAGACTACAAACAGAGTGTTTACAAACTGCTCTATGAAAAGAAAGGTTAAACTCTGTGAGTGGAAGGCACACATCACAAAGTGGTTTCTGAGAAAGATTCTCTCTAGTTTTTATACGAGGATATTTCCTTTTCTACCGATGGCCCCAAAACGCATGAAATCTCCACTTGCGAATTCCTCAAAAAGAGGGTTTCCAATCTGCTCTGTCTAAAGGAAGGTTCAACTCTGTGAGTTGAACACACACAAATCAAAGAAGTTTCTGAGAATTCTTCCTTCTAGCATTAGATGAAGAAATCCCGCTTCCAACGAAATCCTCAAAGAGGTCCAAATATCCAATTGCAGACTTTACAAACAGAGTGTTTCCAAACTGCTCTATGAAAAGAAAGGTTAAACTCTGTGAGTGGAACGCCCACATCACAAAGTGGTTTGTGAGAATGATTCTCTCTAGTATTTATACGAGGATATTTCCTTTTCTACTGTTGGCCCCAAAACACTTGAAATCTCCACATGCAAATTCCTCAAAAAGAGGGTTTCCATCTGCTCTGTCTAAAGGAAGGTTCAACTCTGTGAGTTGAACACACACAAATCAAAGAAGTTTCTGAGAATTCTTCCTTCTAGCATTAGATGAAGAAATCCTGCTTCCAACGAAATCCTCAAAGAGGTCCAAATATCCACTTGCAGACTTTACAAACAGAGTGTTTCCAAACTGCTCTATGAAAAGAAAGGTTAAACTCTGTGAGTGGAACGCACACATCACAAAGTGGTTTTTGAGAATGATTCTCTCTAGTTTTTACACGAGGATATTTCCTTTTCTACCGTTGGCCCCAAATCGCTTGAAATCTCCACATGCACATTCCTCAAAAAGAGGGTTTCCAATCTGCTCTGCCTAAAGGAAGGTTCAACCCTGCTGGTTGAACACACACAAATCTACGAACTTACTGAGAAATCTTCTGTATAGCATTAGATGAAGAAATCCCGCTTCCAACGAAATCCTCAAAGAGGTGCAAATATCCACTTGCACACTTCAGAAACAGAGTGTTTCCAAACTGCTCTATTAAAAGAAAGGTTGAACTCTGTGAGTGGAACGCACACATCACAAAGTGGTTTCTGAGAATGATTCTCTCTAGTTTTTATACGAGGATATGTCCTTTTCTAACGTTGGTCTGAAATCGCTTGAAATCTCCACATGCAAATTCCTCAAAAAGAGGGTTTCCAATCTGCTCTGTCTAAAGGAAGGTTCAACTCTGTGAGTTGAGCACACATAAATCAAAGAAGTTTCTGTGAATTCTTCCTTCTAGCATTAGATGAAGAAATGCCGCTTCCAACGAAATCCTCAAAGAGGTCCAAATATCCACTTGCAGACTTTACAAACATAGTGTTTCCAGTCTGCTCTATGAAAAGAAAGGTTATACTCTGTGAGTGGAACGCACACATCACAAAGTGGTTTCTGAGAATGATTCTCTCTAGTTTTTATACGAGGATATTTCGTTTTCTACCGTTGGCCACAAAACGCTTGAAATCTCCACATGCAAATTCCTCAAAAAGAGGGTTTCCAATCTGCTCTGTCTAAAGGAAGGTTCAACTCTGTGAGTTGAACACACACAAATCAAAGAAGTTTCTGAGAATTCTTCCTTCTAGCATTAGATGAAGAAATCCCGCTTCTAACGAAATCCTCAAAGAGGTCCAAATATCCACTTGCAGACTTTACAAACAGAGTGTTTCCAAACTGCACTATGAAAAGAAAGGTTAAACTCTGTGAGTGGAACGCACACATCACAAAGTGGTTTTTGAGAATGATTCTCTCTAGTTTTTACACGAGGATATTTCCTTTTCTACCGTTGGCCCCAAAATGCTTGAAATCTCCACATGCATATTCCTCAAAAAGAGGATTTCCAATCTGCTCTGTTTAAAGGAAGGTTCAACTCTGTTAGTTGAACACACACAAATCAACGAAGTTACTGAGAAATCTTCTGTGTAGCATTAGATGAAGAAATCCCGCTTCCAACGAATTCCTCAGAGAGGTCCAAATATCCACTTGCAGACTTTACAAACAGAGTGTTTACAAACTGCTCTATGAAAAGAAAGGTTAAACTCTGTGAGTGGAACGCACACATCACAAAGTGGTTTTTGAGAATGATTCTCTCTAGTTTTTACACGAGGATATTTCCTTTTCTACCGTTGGCCCCAAATCGCTTGAAATCTCCACATGCACATTCCTCAAAAAGAGGGTTTCCAATCTGCTCTGCCTAAAGGAAGGTTCAACCCTGCTGGTTGAACACACACAAATCTACGAACTTACTGAGAAATCTTCTGTATAGCATTAGATGAAGAAATCCCGCTTCCAACGAAATCCTCAAAGAGGTGCAAATATCCACTTGCACACTTCACAAACAGAGTGTTTCCAAACTGCTCTATTAAAAGAAAGGTTAAACTCTGTGAGTGGAACGCACACATCACAAAGTGGTTTCTGAGAATGATTCTCTCTAGTTTTTATACGAGGATATTTCCTTTTATAACGTTGGTCTGAAATCGCTTGAAATCTCCACATGCAAATTCCTCAAAAAGAGGGTTTCCAATCTGCTCTGTCTAAAGGAAGGTTCAACTCTGTGAGTTGAGCACACATAAATCAAAGAAGTTTCTGTGAATTCTTCCTTCTAGCATTAGATGAAGAAATGCCGCTTCCAACGAAATCCTCAAAGAGGTCCAAATATCCACTTGCAGACTTTACAAACATAGTGTTTCCAATCTGCTCTATGAAAAGAAAGGTTAAACTCTGTGAGTGGAATGCACACATCACAAAGTGGTTTCTGAGAATGATTCTCTCTAGTTTTTATACGAGGATATTTCGTTTTCTACCGTTGGCCCCAAAACGCTTGAAATCTCCACATGCAAATTCCTCAAAAAGAGGGTTTCCAATCTGCTCTGTCTAAAGGAAGGTTCAACTCTGTGAGTTGAACACACACAAATCAAAGAAGTTTCTGAGAATTCTTCCTTCTAGCATTAGATGAAGAAATCCCGCTTCCAACGAAATCCTCAAAGAGGTCCAAATATCCACTTGCAGACTTTACAAACAGAGTGTTTCCAAACTGCTCTATGAAAAGAAAGGTTAAACTCTGCGAGTGGAACGCACACATCACAAAGTGGTTTCTGAGAATGATTCTCTCTAGTTTTTATACGAGGATATTTCCTTTTCTACCGTTGGCCCCAAATCGCTTGAAATCTCCACATGCACATTCCTCAAAAAGATGGTTTCCAATCTGCTCTGTCTAAAGGAAGGTTCAACCCTGCTGGTTGAACACACACAAATCAACGAACTTACTGAGAAATCTTCTGTATAGCATTAGATGAAGAAATCCCGCTTCCAACGAAATCCTCAAAGAGGTCCAAATATCCACTTGCACACTTCACAAACAGAGTGTTTCCAAACTGCTCTATGAAAAGAAAGGTTAAACTCTGTGAGTGGAACGCACACATCACAAAGTGGTTTCTGAGAATGATTCTCTCTAGTTTTTATACGAGGATATTTCCTTTTCTACGGTTGGCCCCAAAACGCTTGAAATCTCCACATGCAAATTCCTCAAAAAGAGGGTTTCCAATCTGCTCTGTCTAAAGGAAGGTTCAACTCTGTGAGTTGAGCACACATAAATCAAAGAAGTTTTTGAGAATTCTTCCTTCTAGCATTAGATGAAGGAATCCCGCTTCCAACGAAATCCTCAAAGAGGTCCAAATATCCCCTTGCACACTTCACAAACAGAGTGTTTCCAAACTGTTCTGTGAAACCAAAGGTTAAACTCTGTGAGTGGAACGCACACATCACAAAGTGGGTTCTGAGAATGATTCTCTCTAGTTCTTATACGAGGATATTTCCTTTCCTAACGTTGGTCCGAAATCGCTTGAAATCTCCACATGCAAATTCCTCAAAAAGAGGGTTTCCAATCTTCTCTGTCTAAAGGAATGTTCAACCCTGTTAGTTGAACACACACAAATCAACGAAGTTACTGAGAAATCTTCTGTATAGCATTAGATGAAGAAATCCCACTTCCAACGAAATCCTCAAAGAGGTCCAAATATCCACAAGCAGACTTTACAAACAGAGTGTTTCCAAACTGCTCTATGAAAAGAAAGGTTAAACTCTGTGAGTGGAACGCACACATCACAAAGTGGTTTCTGAGAATGATTCTCTCTAGTTTTTATACGAGGATATTTCGTTTTCTACCGTTGGCCCCAAAACGCTTGAAATCTCCACATGCAAATTCCTCAAAAAGAGGGTTTCCAATCTGCTCTGTCTAAAGGAAAGTTTAACTCTGTGACTTGAACACACACAAATCAAAGAAGTTTCTGAGAATTCTTCCTTCTAGCATTAGATGAAGAAATCCCGCTTCTAACGAAATCCTCAAATAGGTTCAAATATCCACTTGCAGACTTTACAAGCAGAGTGTTTCCAAACTGCTCTATGAAAAGAAAGGTTAAACACTGTGAGTGGAACGCACACATCACAAAGTGGTTTCTGAGAATGATTCTCTCTAGTTTTTATACGAGGATATTTCCTTTTCTACCGCTGGCCCCAAAACGCTTGAAATCTCCACATGCAAATTCCTCAAAAAGAGGTTTTCCAATCTGCTCTGTCTAAAGGAAGGTTCAACTCTGTGAGTTGAGCACACATAAATCAAAGAAGTTTCTGTGAATTCTTCCTTCTAGCATTAGATGAAGAAATCCCGCTTCCAACGAAATCCTCAAAGAGGTCTAAATATCCACTTGCAGACTTCACAAACAGAGTGTTTCCAAACTGCTCTATGAAAAGAAAGTTTAAACTCTGTGAGTGGATCGCACACATCACAAAGTGATTTCTGAGAATGATTCTCTCCAGTTTTTATACGAGGATATTTCCTTTTCTAACGTTGGTCCGAAATCGCTTTACATCTCCACATGCAAATTCCTCAAAAAGAGGGTTTCCAATCTGCTCTGTCTGAAGGAAGGTTCAACTCTGTGAGTTGAACACACACAAATCAAAGAAATTTCTGAGAATTCTTCCTTCTAGCATTAGATGAGAAAATCCCGCTTCCAACGAAATCCTAAAGGAGGTCCCAATATCCACTTGCAGACTTTACAAACGGAGTGTTTCCAAACTGCTCCATGAAAAGAAAGGTTAAACACTGTGAGTGGAACGCACACATCACAAAGTGGTTTCTGAGAATGATTCTCTCTAGTTTTTATTCGAGGATATTTCCTTTTCTACAGTTCGCCCCAAAACACTTGAAATCTCCACATGCAAATTCCTCAAAAAGAGGGTTTCCAATCTGCTCTGTCTAAAGGAAGGTTCAACTCTGTGAGTTGAACACACACAAATCAAAGAACTTTCTGAGAATTCTTCCTTCTAGCATTAGATGAAGATATCCCACTTCCTACGAAATCCTCAAAGAGGTCCAAGTATCCACTTGCAGACTTTACAAACAGAGTGTTTCCAAACCGCTCTATGAGAAGAAAGGTTAAACTCTGTGAGTGGAACGCTCACATCACAAAGTAGTTTCTGAGAATGATTCTCTCTAGTTTTTATACGAGGATATTTCCTTTTCTACCGTTCGCCCCAAAAGCTTGAAATCTCCACATGCATATTCCTCAAAAAGAGGGTTTCCAATCTGCTCTGTCTAAAGGAAGGTTGTACTCTGTTAGTTGAACACACACAAATCAACGAAGTTACTGAGAAATCTTCTGTGTAGCATTAGATGAAGAAATCCCGCTTCCAACGAAATCCTCAAAGAGGTCCAAATATCCACTTGCAGACTTTACAAACATAGTGTTTCAAATCTGCTCTATGAAAAGAAAGGTTAAACTCTGTGAGTGGAATGCACACATCACAAAGTGGTTTCCGAGAATGATTCTCTCTAGTTTTTATACGAGGATATTTCCTTTTCTAACGTTGGTCCGAAATCGCTTGAAATCTCCACATGCAAATTCCTCAAAAAGAGGGTTTCCCATCTGCTCTGTCTGAAGGAAGGTTCAACTCTGTGAGTTGAACACCCACAAATCAAAGAAGTTTCTGAGAATTCTTCCTTCTAGCATTAGATGAAGAAATCCCACTTCCAAAGAAATCCTCAAAGAGGTCCAAATATCCACTTGCAGACTTCAAAACCAGAGTGTTTCCAAACTGCTCTATGAAAAGAAAGGTTAAACTCTGTGAGTGGAAGCACACATCACAAAGTGGTTTCTGAGAATGATTCTCTCTAGTTTTTATACGAGGATATTTCCTTTTCTACCGTTGGCCCCAAAATGCTTGAAATCTCCACATGCATATTCCTCAAAAAGAGGGTTTCCAATCTGCTCTCTCTAAAGGAAGGTTCAACTCTGTTAGTAGAACACACACAAATCAACGAAGTTACTGAGAAATCTTCTATACAGCATTAGATGAAGGAATCCCGCTTCCAACGAATTCCTCAAAGAGGTCCAAATATCCACTTGCAGACTTTACAAACAGAGTGTTTACAAACTGCTCTATGAAAAGAAAGGTTAAACTCTGTGAGTGGAATGCACACATCACAAAGTGTTTTCTGAGAATGATTCTCTCTAGTTTTTATACGAGGATATTTCCTTTTCTACCGATGGCCCGAAAACGCTTGAAATCTCCACATGCAAATTCCTCAAAAAGAGGGTTTCCAATCTGCTCTGTCTAAAGGAAGTTTCAACCCTGTTAGTTGAACACACACAAATCAACGAAGTTCCTGAGAAATCTTCTGTATAGCATTAGATAAAGAAATCCCACTTCCGACGAAATCCTCAAAGAGGTCCAAATATCCACTTGCAGACTTTACAAACAGAGTGTTTCCAAACTGCTCTATGAAAAGAAAGGTTAAACTCTGTGAGTGGAACGCACACATCACAAAGTGGGTTCTGAGAATGATTCTCTCTAGTTTTTATACGAGGATATTTCCTTTTGTAACGTTTGTCTGAAATCGCCTGAAATCTCCACATGCAAATTCCTCAAAAAGAGGGTTTCCAATCTGCTCTGTCTAAAGGAAGGTACAACTCTGTGAGTTGAACACACACAAATCAAAAAGTTTCTGAGAATACTTCCTTCAAGCATTAGATGAAGAAATCCCGCTTCCAACGAAATCCTCAAAGAGGTCCAAATATCCACTTGCACACTTCACAAACAGAGTGTTTCCAAACTGCTCTATGAAAAGAAAGGTTAAACTCTGTGAGTGGAACGCACACATCACTAAGTGGTTTCTGAGAATGATTCTCTCTAGTTTTTATACGAGGATATTTCCTTTTCTACCGCTGGCCCCAAAACGCTTGAAATCTCCACATGCAAATTCCTCAAAAAGAGGGTTTCCAATCTGCTCTGTCTAAAGGAAGGTTCAACTCTGTTAGTTGAACACACACAAATCAGAGAACTTTCTGAGAATTCTTCCTTTTAGCATTAGATGAAAAAATCCCGCTTCCAACGAAATCCTCAAAGAGGTCCAAATATCCACTTCCAGACTTTACAAACAGTGTGTTTCCAAACTGCTCTATGAAAAGAAAGGTTAAACTCTGTGAGTGGAACGCACACATCACAAAGTGGTTTCTGAGAATGATTCTCTCTAATTTTTATACGAGGATATTTCCTTTTCTACAGTTGGCCCCAAAACGCTTGAAATCTCCACATGCAAATTCCTCAAAAAGAGGGTTTCCAATCTGCTCTGTCTAAAGGAAGGTTCAACTCTGTGAGTTGAACACACACAAATCAAAGAACTTTCTGAGAATTCTTCCTTCTAGCATTAGATGAAGAAATCCCGCTTCCTACGAAATCCTCAAAGAGGTACAAATATCCACTTGCATACTTTACAAACAGAGTGTTTCCAAACTGCTCTATGAAAAGAAAGGTTAAACTCTGTGAGTGGAATGCTCACATCACAAAGTAGTTTCTGAGAATGATTCTCTCTAGTTTTATACGAGGATATTTCCTTTTCTACCGTTCGCCCCAAAAGCTTGAAATCTCCACATGCATATTCCTCAAAAAGAGGGTTTCCAATCTGCTCTGTCTAAAGGAAGGTTGTACTCTGTTAGTTGAACACACACAAATCAACGAATTTACTGAGAAATCTTCTGTGTAGCATTAGATGAAGAAATCCCGCTTCCAACGAAATCCTCAAAGAGGTCCAAATATCCACTTGCAGACTTTACAAACAGAGTGTTTCCAATCTGCTCTATGAAAAGAAAGGTTAAACTCTGTGAGTGGAACGCCCACATCACAAAGTGGTTTCTGAGAATGATTCTCTCTAGTATTTATACGAGGATATTTCCTTTTCTACTGTTGGCCCCAAAACGCTTGAAATCTCCACATGCAAATTCCTCAAAAAGAGGGTTTCCAATCTGCTCTGTCTAAAGGAAGGTTCAACTCTGTGAGTTGAACACACACAAATCAAAGAAGTTTCTGAGAATTCTTCCTTCTAGCATTAGATGAAGAAATCCCACTTCCAACGACATCCTCAAAGAGGTCCAAATATCCACTTGCACACTTCACAAACAGAGTGTTTCCAAACTGCTCTATGAAAAGAAAGGTTAAGCTCTGTGAGAGGAACGCACACATCACAAAGTGGTTTCTGAGAATGATTCTCTCTAGTTTTTATACGAGGATATTTCCTTTTCTAACGTAGTCCCCAAAACGCTTGAAATCTCCACATGCAAATTCCTCAAAAAGAGGGTTTCCAATCTGCTCTGTCTAAAGGATGGTTCAACTCTGTGAGTTGAACACACACAAATCAAAGAAGTTTCTGGGAATTCTTCCTTCTAGCATTAGATAAAGAAATCCCGCTTCCAACGACATCCTCAAAGAGGTCCAAATATCCACTTGCACACTTCACAAACAGAGTGTTTCCAAACTGCTCTATGAAAGGAAAGGTTAAACTCTGTGAGTGGAACTCACACATCACAAAGGGGTTTCTGAGAATGATTCTCTCTAGTTTTTATACGAGGATATTTCCTTTTCTAACGTTGTCCCCAAAACGCTTGAAATCTCCACATGCAAATTCCTCAAAAAGAGGGTTTCCAATCTGCTCTGTCTAAAGGATGGTTCAACTCTGTCAGATGAACACACACAAATCAAAGAAGTTTCTGGGAATTCTTCCTTCTAGCATTAGATGAAGAAATCCCGCTTCCAACGAAATCCTCAAAGAGGTCCAAATATCCACTTGCAGACTTTACAAAAAGAGTGTTTCCAAACTGCTCTATGAAAAGAAAGGTTAAACTCTGTGAGTGGAACGCACTCATCACAAAGTGGTTTCTCAGAATGATTCTCTCTAGTTTTTATACGAGGATATTTCCTTTTCTACCGCTGGCCCCAAAACGTTTGAAATCTCCACATGCAAATTCCTCAAAAAGAGGGTTTCCAGTCTGCTCTGTCTAAAGGAAGGTTCAACCCTGTTAGTTGATCACACACAAATCAACGAAGTTACTGAGAAATCTTCTGTATAGCATTAGATGAAGAAATCCCACTTCCAACGAAATCCTCAAAGAGGTCTAAATATCCACTTGCAGCCTTTACAAACAGAGTGTTTCCAAACTGCTCTATGAAAAGAAAGGTTAAACTCTGTGAGTGGAACGCACACATCACAAAGTGGTTTCTGAGAATGATTCTCTCTACTTTTTATACGAGGATATTTCCTTTTCTAACGTTGGTCCGAAATCGCTTGACATCTCCACATGCAAATTCCTCAAAAAGAGGGTTTCCAATCTGCTCTGTCTGAAGGAAGGTTCAACTCTGTGAGTTGAACACACACAAATCAAAGAAGTTTCTGAGAATTCTTCCTTCTAGCATTAGATGAAGAAATCCCGCTTCCAACGAAATCCTCAAAGAGGTCCAAATATCCACTTGCAGACTTCAAAACCAGAGTGTTTCCAAACTGCTCTATGAAAAGAAAGGTTAAACTCTGTCAGTGGAATGCACACATCACAAAGTGGTTTCTGAGAATGATTCTCTATAGGTTTTATACGAGGATATTTCCTTTTCTACCGTTGGCCCCAAAACGCTTGAAATCTCCACATGCAAATTCCTCAAAAAGAGGGTTTCCAATCTGCTCTGTCTAAAGGAAGGTTCAACTCTGTGAGTTGAGCACACATAAATCAAAGAAGTTTCTGTGAATTCTTCCTTCTAGCAGTAGATGAAGAAATCCCGCTTCCAACGAAATCCTCAAAGAGGTCCAAATATCCACTTGCAGACTTCACAAACAGAGTGTTTCCAAACTGCTCTATGAAAAGAAAGGTTAAACTCTGTGAGTGGATCGCACACATCACAAAGTGATTTCTGAGAATGACTCTCTCGAGTTTTTATATGAGGATATTTCCTTTTCTACCGTTGGCCCCAAATTGCTTGAATTCTCCACATGCAAATTCCTCAAAAAGATGGTTTCCAATCTGCTCTGTCTAAAGGAAGGTTCAACCCTGTTAGTTGAACACACACAAATCAACGAAGTTACTGAGAAATCTTCTGTATAGCATTAGATAAAGAAATCCCACTTCCGACGAAATCCTCAAAGAGGTCCAAATATCCACTTGCAGACTTTACAAACAGAGTGTTTCCAAACTGCTCTATGAAAAGAAAGGTTAAACTCTGTGAGTGGAACGCACACATCACAAAGTGGGTTCTGAGAATGATTCTCTCTAGTTTTTATACGAGGATATTTCCTTTTGTAACGTTTGTCTGAAATCGCCTGAAATCTCCACATGCAAATTCCTCAAAAAGAGGGTTTCCAATCTGCTCTGTCTAAAGGAAGGTACAACTCTGTGAGTTGAACACACACAAATCAAAAAGTTTCTGAGAATACTTCCTTCAAGCATTAGATGAAGAAATCCCGCTTCCAACGAAATCCTCAAAGAGGTCCAAATATCCACTTGCACACTTCACAAACAGAGTGTTTCCAAACTGCTCTATGAAAAGAAAGGTTAAACTCTGTGAGTGGAACGCACACATCACAAAGTGGTTTCTGAGAATGATTCTCTCTAGTTTTTATTCGAGGATATTTCCTTTTCTACCGCTGGCCCCAAAACGCTTGAAATCTCCACATGCAAATTCCTCAAAAAGAGGGTTTCCAATCTGCTCTGTCTAAAGGAAGGTTCAACTCTGTTAGTTGAACACACACAAATCAGAGAACTTTCTGAGAATTCTTCCTTCTAGCATTAGATGAAAAAATCCCGCTTCCAACGAAATCCTCAAAGAGGTCCAAATATCCACTTGCAGACTTTACAAACAGTGTGTTTCCAAACTGCTCTATGAAAAGAAAGGTTAAACTCTGTGAGTGGAACGCACACATCACAAAGTGGTTTCTGAGAATGATTCTCTCTAATTTTTATACGAGGATATTTCCTTTTCTACAGTTGGCCCCAAAACGCTTGAAATCTCCACATGCAAATTCCTCAAAAAGAGGGTTTCCAATCTGCTCTGTCTAAAGGAAGGTTCAACTCTGTGAGTTGAACACACACAAATCAAAGAACTTTCTGAGAATTCTTCCTTCTAGCATTAGATGAAGAAATCCCGCTTCCTACGAAATCCTCAAAGAGGTCCAAATATCCACTTGCATACTTTACAAACAGAGTGTTTCCAAACTGCTCTATGAAAAGAAAGGTTAAACTCTGTGAGTGGAATGCTCACATCACAAAGTAGTTTCTGAGAATGATTCTCTCTCGTTTTATACGAGGATATTTCCTTTTCTACCGTTCGCCCCAAAAGTTTGAAATCTCCACATGCATATTCCTCAAAAAGAGGGTTTCCAATCTGCTCTGTCTAAAGGAAGGTTGTACTCTGTTAGTTGAACACACACAAATCAACGAATTTACTGAGAAATCTTCTGTGTAGCATTAGATGAAGAAATCCCGCTTCCAACGAAATCCTCAAAGAGGTCCAAATATCCACTTGCAGACTTTACAAACAGAGTGTTTCCAATCTGCTCTATGAAAAGAAAGGTTAAACTCTGTGAGTGGAACGCCCACATCACAAAGTGGTTTCTGAGAATGATTCTCTCTAGTATTTATACGAGGATATTTCCTTTTCTACTGTTGGCCCCAAAACGCTTGAAATCTCCACATGCAAATTCCTCAAAAAGAGGGTTTCCAATCTGCTCTGTCTAAAGGAAGGTTCAACTCTGTGAGTTGAACACACACAAATCAAAGAAGTTTCTGAGAATTCTTCCTTCTAGCATTAGATGAAGAAATCCCACTTCCAACGACATCCTCAAAGAGGTCCAAATATCCACTTGCACACTTCACAAACAGAGTGTTTCCAAACTGCTCTATGAAAAGAAAGGTTAAGCTCTGTGAGAGGAACGCACACATCACAAAGTGGTTTCTGAGAATGATTCTCTCTAGTTTTTATACGAGGATATTTCCTTTTCTAACGTAGTCCCCAAAACGCTTGAAATCTCCACATGCATATTCCTCAAAAAGAGGGTTTCCAATCTGCTCTGTCTAAAGGATGGTTCAACTCTGTGAGTTGAACACACACAAATCAAAGAAGTTTCTGGGAATTCTTCCTTCTAGCATTAGATAAAGAAATCCCGCTTCCAACGACATCCTCAAAGAGGTCCAAATATCCACTTGCACACTTCACAAACAGAGTGTTTCCAAACTGCTCTATGAAAGGAAAGGTTAAACTCTGTGAGTGGAACTCACACATCACAAAGGGGTTTCTGAGAATGATTCTCTCTAGTTTTTATACGAGGATATTTCCTTTTCTAACGTTGTCCCCAAAACGCTTGAAATCTCCACATGCAAATTCCTCAAAAAGAGGGTTTCCAATCTGCTCTGTCTAAAGGAAGGTTCAACCCTGTTAGTTTATCACACACAAATCAACGAAGTTACTGAGAAATCTTCTGTGTAGCATTTGATGAAGAAATCCCGCTTCCAACGAATTCCTCAAAGAGGTCCAAATATCCACTTTCAGACTTTACAAACAGAGTGTTTACAAAGTGCTCTATGAAAAGAAAGGTTAAACTCCGTGAGTGGAACGCACACATCACAAAGTGGTTTCTGAGAATGATTCTCTCTAGTTTTTATACGAGGATATTTCCTTTTCTACCGATGGCCCCAAAACGCTTGAAGTCTCCACATGCGAATTCCTCAAAAAGAGGGTTTCCAATCTGCTCTGTCTAAAGGAAGGTTCAACTCTGTGACTTGAACACACACAAATCAAAGAAGTTTCTGAGAATTCTTCCTTCTAGCATTAGATGAAGAAATCCCGCTTCCAACGAAATCCTCAAAGAGGTCCAAATATCCACTTGCAGACTTTACAAACAGAGTGTTTCCAAACTGCTCTAAGAAAAGAAAGGTTAAACTCTGTGAGTGGAACGCACACATCACAAAGTGGTTTCTGAGAATGATTCTCTCTAGTTTTTAAACGAGGATATTTCCTTTTCTAACGTTGGTCTGAAATCGCTTGAAATCTCCACATGCAAATTCCTCAAAAAGAGGGTTTCCAATCTGCTCTGTCTAAAGGAAGGTTCTACTCTGTGAGTTCAACACACACAAATCAAAGAAGTTTCTGAGAATTCTTCCTTCTAGCATTAGATGAAGAAATCCCGCTTCCAACGAAATCCTCAAAGAGGTCCAAATATCCACTTGCAGACTTTACAAAAAGAGTGTTTCCAAACTGATCTATGAAAAGAAAGGTTAAACTCTGTGAGTGGAACGCGCACATCACAAAGTGGTTTCTGAGAATGATTCTCTCTAGTTTTTATACGAGGATATTTCCTTTACTAACTTTGGTCCGAAATCGCTTGAAATCTCCACATGCAAATTCCTCAAAAAGAGGGTTTCCAATCTGCTCTGTCTAAAGGAAGGTTCAACCCTGTTAGTTGAACACACACAAATCAACGAAGTTACTGAGAAATCTTCTGTATAGCATTAGATGAAGAAATCCCATTTCCAATGAAATCCTCAAAGAGATCCAAATATCCACTGGCCGACTTTACAAACAGAGTGTTTCCAAACTGCTCTATGAAAAGAAAGGTTAAACTCTGTGAGTGGAACGCACACATCACAAAGTGGTTTCTGAGAATGATTCTCTCTAGTTTTTATACGAGGATATTTCCTTTTCTAACGTTGTCCCCAAAATGCTTGAAATCTCCACATGCAAATTCCTCAAAAAGAGGGTTTCCAATCTGCTCTGTCTAAAGGAAGGTTCAACTCTGTGAATTGAACACACACAAATCAAAGAAGTTTCTGGGAATTCTTCCTTCTAGCATTAGATGAAGAAATCCCGCTTCCAACGCAATCCTCAAAGAGGTCCAAATATCCACTTGCAGACTTTACAAAAAGAGTGTTTCCAAACTGCTCTATGAAAAGAAAGGTTAAACTCTGTGAGTAGAACGCACACATCACAAAGTGGTTTCTGAGAATGATTCTCTCTAGTTTTTATAAGAGGATATTTCCTTTTCTACCGCAGGCCCCAAAACGCTTGAAATCTCCACCTGCAAATTCCTCAAAAAGAGGGTTTCCAATCTGCTCTGTCTAAAGGAAGGTTCAACTCTGTTAGTTGAACACACACAAATCAAGGAAGTTACTGAGAAATCTTCTGTATAGCATTAGATGAAGAAATCCCACTTCCAAGGAAATCCTCAAAGAGGTCCAAATATCCACTTGCAGACTTTACAAACAGAGTGTTTACAAACTGCTCTATGAAAAGAAAGGTTAAACTCTGTGAGTGGAATGCACACATCACAAAGTGGTTTCTGAGAATGATTCTCTCTGGTTTTTATATGAGGATATTTCGTTTTCTACCGATGGCCCCAAAACGCTTGAAGTCTCCACATGCGAATTCCTCAAAAAGAGGGTTTCCAATCTGCTCTGTCTAAAGGAAGGTTCAACTCTGTGAGTTGAACACACACAAATCAAAGAAGTTTCTGAGAATTCTTCCTTCTAGCATTAGATGAAGAAATCCCGCTTCCAACGAAATCCTCAAAGAGGTCCAAATATCCACAAGCAGACTTTACAAACAGAGTGTCTACAAACTGCTCTATGAAAAGAAAGGTTAAACTCTGTGAGTGGAACGCACACATCACAAAGTGGTTTCTGAGAATGATTCTCTCTAGTTTTTATAGGAGGATATTTCCTTTTCTACCGCAGGCCCCAAATCGCTTGAAATCTCCACCTGCAAATTCCTCAAAAAGAGGGTTTCCAATCTGCTCTGTCTAAAGGAGGGTTCAACTCTGTTAGTTGAGCACACATAAATCAAAGAAGTTTCTGTGAATTCTTCCTTCTAGCATTAGATGAAGAAATCCCGCTTCCAACGAAATCCTCAAAGAGGTCTAAATATCCACTTGCAGACTTCACAAACAGAGTGTTTCCAAACTGCTCTATGAAAAGAAAGGTTAAACGCTGTGAGTGGATCGCACACATCACAAAGTGGTTTCTGAGAATGATTCTCTCTAGTTTTTATACGAGGATATTTCCTTTTCTACCGATGGCCCCAAAACTCTTGAAATCTCCACAGGCAAATTCCTCAAAAAGAGGGTTTCCAATCTGCTCTGTCTAAAGGAAGGTTCAACTCTGTTCGTTGAACACACACAAATCAAAGAAGTTTCTGTGAATTCTTCCTTCTAGCCTTAGATGAAGAAATCCCGCTTCCAACGAAATCCTCAAAGAGGTCCAAATATCCACTTGCAGACTTTACAAAAAGAGTGTTTCCAAACTGCTCTAGGAAAAGAAACGTTAAACTCTGTGAGTGGAATGCACACATCACAAAGTGGTTTCTGAGAATGATTCTCTCTAGTTTTTATACGAGGATATTTCCTTTTCTACTGCTGGCCCCAAAACACTTGAAATCTCCACATGCAAATTCCTCAAAAAGAGGGTTCCCAATCTGCTCTGTCTAAAGGAAGGTTCATCTCTGTGAGTTGAGCACACATAAATCAAAGAAGTTTCTGTGAATTCTTCCTTCTAGCATTAGATGAAGAAATCCCGCTTCCAACGAAATCCTCAAAGAGGTCTAAATATCCACTTGCAGACTTCACAAACAGAGTGTTTCCAAACTGCTCTATGAAAAGAAAGGTTAAACTCTGTGAGTGGATCGCACACATCACAAAGTGATTTCTGAGAATGATTCTCTCTAGTTTTTATACGAGGTTATTTCCTTTTCTACCGTTGGCCCCAAATTGCTTGAATTCTCCACATGCAAATTCCTCAAAAAGAGGGTTTCCAATCTGCTCTGTCTAAAGGAAAGTTCAACCCTGTAAGTTGAACACACACAAATCAACAAGGTTACTGAGAAATCTTCTGTATAGCATTAGATGAAGAAATCCCACTTCCAAAGAAATCCTCAAAGAGGTCCAAATATCCACTTGCAGACTTTACAAACAGAGTGTTTCCAAACTGCTCTATGAAAAGAAAGGTTAAACTCTGTGAGTGGAACGCACACATCACAAAGTGGTTTCTGAGAATGATTCTCTCTAGTTTTTATAGGAGGATATTTCCTTTTCTACCGCAGGCCCCAAATCGCTTGAAATCTCCACCTGCAAATTCCTCAAAAAGAGGGTTTCCAATCTGCTCTGTCTAAAGGAGGGTTCAACTCTGTTAGTTGAGCACACATAAATCAAAGAAGTTTCTGTGAATTCTTCCTTCTAGCATTAGATGAAGAAATCCCGCTTCCAACGAAATCCTCAAAGAGGTCTAAATATCCACTTGCAGACTTCACAAACAGAGTGCTTCCAAACTGCTCTATGAAAAGAAAGGTTAAACGCTGTGAGTGGATCGCACACATCACAAAGTGGTTTCTGAGAATGATTCTCTCTAGTTTTTATACGAGGATATTTCCTTTTCTACCGTTGGCCCAAATCGCTTGCAATCTCCACATGCAAATTCCTCAAAAAGAGGGTTTCCAATCTGCTCTGTCTAAAGTAAGGTTCAACCCTGTTAGTTGAACACACACAAATCAACGAAGTTACTGAGAAATCTTCTGTATAGCATTAGATGAAGAAATCCCACTTCCAACGAAATCCTCAAAGAGGTCCAAATATCCACTTGCAGACTTTACAAACAGAGTGTTTACAAACTGCTCTATGAAAAGAAAGGTTAAACTCTGTGAGTGGAACGCACACATCACAAAGTGGTTTCTGAGAATGATTCTCTCTAGTTTTTATACGAGGATATTTCGTTTTCTACTGATGGCCCCAAAACGCTTGAAGTCTCCACATGCGAATTCCTCAAAAAGAGGGTTTCCAATCTGCTCTGTCTAAAGGAAGGTTCAACTCTGTGAGTTGAACACACACAAATCAAAGAAGTTTCTGAGAATTCTTCCTTCTAGCATTAGATGAAGAAATCCCGCTTCCAACGAAATCTTCAAAGAGGTCCAAATATCCACTTGCAGACTTTACAAACAGAGTGTTTACAAACTGCTCTATGAAAAGAAAGGTTAAACTCTCTGAGTGGAACGCACACATCACAAAGTGGTTTCTGAGAATGATTCTCTCTAGTTTTTATACGAGGATATTTCATTTTCTACCGATGGCCCCAAAACGCTTGAAATCTCCACATGCAAATTCCTCAAAAAGAGGGTTTCCAATCTGCTCTGTCTAAAGGAAGGTTCAACTCTGTTAGTTGAACACACACAAATCAAAGAAGTTTCTGAGAATTCTTCCTTCTAGCATTAGATGAAGAAATCCCGCTTCCAACGAAATCCTCAAAGACGTCCAAATATCCACTTGCAGACTTTACAAACAGAGTGTTTACAAACGGCTCTATGAAAAGAAAGGTTAAACTCTGTGAGTGGAACGCACACATCACAAAGTGGTTTCTGAGAATGATTCTCTCTAGTTTTTATACGAGGATATTTCCTTTTCTACCGATGGCCCCAAAACGCTTGAAATCTCCACATGCAAATTCCTCAAAAAGAGTGTTTCCAATCTGCTCTGTCTAAAGGAAGGTTCAACTCTGTTAGTTGAACACACACAAATCAACGAAGTTACTGAGAAATGTTCTGTGTAGCATTAGATGAAGAAATCCCGTTTCCAACGAAATCCTCAAAGAGGTCCAAATATCCACTTGCAGACTTTACAAACATAGTGTTTCCAATCTGCTCTATGAAAAGAAAGGTTAAACTCTGTGAGTGGAACGCCCACATCAAAAAGTGGTTTCTGAGAATGATTCTCTCTAGTATTTATACGAGGATATTTCCTTTTCTACTGTTGGCCCCAAAATTCTTGAAATCTCCACATGCATATTCCTCAAAAAGAGGGTTTCCAATCTGCTCTGTCTAAAGGAAGGTTCAACTCTGTGAGTTGAGCACACATAAATCAAAGTAGTTTCTGTGAATTCTTCCTTCTAGCATTAGATGAAGAAATCCCGCTTCCAACAAAATCCTCAAAGAGGTCTAAATATCCACTTGCAGACTTCACAAACAGAGTGCTTCCAAACTGCTCTATGAAAAGAAAGGTTAAACTCTGTGAGTGGATCGCACACATCACAAAGTGGTTTCTGAGAATGATTCTCTCTAGTTTTTATACGAGGATATTTCCTTTTCTACCGTTCGCCCCAAAAGCTTGAAATCTCCACATGCATATTCCTCAAAAAGAGGGTTTCCAATCTGCTCTGTCTAAAGGAAGGTTGTACTCTGTTAGTTGAACACACACAAATCAACGAAGTTACTGAGAAATCTTCTGTGTAGCACTAGATGAAGAAATCTCGCTTCCAACGAAATCCTCAAAGAGGTCCAAATATCCACTTGCAGACTTTACAAACATAGTGTTTCCAATCTGCTCTATGAAAAGAAAGGTTAAACTCTGTGAGTGGGACGCCCACATCACAAAGTGGTTTCTGAGAATGATTCTCTCTAGTATTTATACGAGGATATTTCCTTTTCTACTGTTGGCCCCAAAACGCTTGAAATCTCCACATGCAAATTCCTCAAAAAGAGGGTTTCCAATCTGCTCTGTCTAAAGGAAGGTTCAACTCTGTGAGTTGAACACACACAAATCAAAGAAGTTTCTGAGAATTCTTCCTTCTAGCATTAGATGAAGAAATCCCGCTTCCAACGACATCCTCAAAGAGGTCCAAATATCCACTTGCATACTTCAAAAACAGAGTGTTTCCAAACTGCTCTATGAAAAGAAAGGTTAAACTCTGTGAGTGGAACGCACACATCACAAAGTGGTTTCTGAGAATGATTCTCTCTAGTTTTTATACGAGGATATTTCCTTTTCTAACGTTGTCCCCAAAACGCTTGAAATCTCCACATGCAAATTCCTCGAAAAGAGGGTTTCCAATCTGCTCTGTCTAAAGGAAGGTTCAACTCTGTGAGTTGAACACACACAAATCAAAGAAGTTTCTGGGAATTCTTCCTTCTTGCATTAGATGAAGAAATCCCGCTTCCAACGAAATCCTCAAAGAGGTCCAAATATCCACTTACAGACTTTACAAGAAGAGTGTTTCCAAACTGCTCTATGAAAAGAAAGGTTAAACTCTGTGAGTAGAACGCACACATCACAAAGTGGTTTCTGAGAATGATTCTCTCTAGTTTTTATACGAGGATATTTCCTTTTCTACCGCAGGCCACAAAACGCTTGAAATCTCCACATGCAAATTTCTCAAAAAGAGGGTTTCCAATCTGCTCTGTCTAAAGGAAGGTTCTACTCTGTTAGTTGAGCACACATAAATCAAAGAAGTTTCTGTGAATTCTTCCTTCTAGCATTAGATGAAGAAATCCCGCTTCCAACGAAATCCTCAAAGCGGTCTAAATATCCACTTGCAGACTTCACAAACAGAGTGTTTCCAAACTGCTCTATGAAAAGAAAGGTTAAACTCTGTGAGTGGATCGCACACATCACAAAGTGGTTTCTGAGAATGATTCTCACTAATTTTTATACGAGGATATTTCCTTTTCTACCGTTGGCCCCAAATCGCTCGAAATCTCCACATGCAAATTCCTCAAAAAGAGGGTTTCCAATCTGCTCTGTCTAAAGGAAGGTTCAACCCTGTTAGTTGAACACACACAAATCAACGAAGTTACTGACAAATCTTCTGTATAGCATTAGATAAAGAAATCCCACTTCCAACGAAATCCTCAAAGAGGTCCAAATATCCACTTGCAGACTTTACAAACAGAGTGTTTCCAAACTGCTCTATGAAAAGAAAGGTTAAACTCTGTGAGTGGATCGCACACATCACAAAGTGGTTTCTGAGAATGATTCTCACTAATTTTTATACGAGGATATTTCCTTTTCTACCGTTGGCCCCAAATCGCTTGAAATCTCCACATGCAAATTCCTCAAAAAGAGGGTTTCCAATCTGCTCTGTCTAAAGGAAGGTTCAACCCTGTTAGTTGAACACACACAAATCAACGAAGTTACTGACAAATCTTCTGTATAGCATTAGATAAAGAAATCCCACTTCCAACGAAATCCTCAAAGAGGTCCAAAAATCCACTTGCAGACTTTACAAACAGAGTGTTTCCAAACTGCTCTATGAAAATAAAGGTTACACTCTGTGAGTGGAACGCACACATCACAAAGTGGTTTCTGAGAATGATTCTCTCTAGTTTTTATACGAGGATATTTCTTTTTCTAACGTTGGTCTGAAATCGCTTGAAATCTCCACATGCAAATTCCTCAAAAAGAGGGTTTCCAATCTGCTCTGTCTAAAGGAAGGTTGAACTCTGTGAGTTGAACACACCCAGATCAAAGAAGTTTCTGAGAATTCTTCCTTCTAGCATTAGATGAAGAAATCCCGCTTCCAAAGAAATCCTCAAAGAGGTCCAAATATCCACTTGCAGACTTACAAAAAGAGTGTTTCCAAACTGCTCTATGAAAAGAAAGGTTAAACTCTGTGAGTAGAACGCACACATCACAAAGTGGTTTCTGAGAATGATTCTCTCTAGTTTTTATACGAGGATATTTCCTTTTCTACCGAAGGCCACAAAACGCTTGAAATCTCCACATGCAAATTCCTCAAAAAGAGGGTTTCCAATCTGCTCTGTCTAAAGGAAGGTTCAACTCTGTTAGTTGAGCACACATAAATCAAAGAAGTTTCTGTGAATTCTTCCTTCTAGCATTAGATGAAGAAATCCCGCTTCCAACGAAATCCTCAAAGCGGTCTAAATATCCACTTGCAGACTTCACAAACAGAGTGTTTCCAAACTGCTCTATGAAAAGAAAGGTTAAACTCTGTGAGTGGATCGCACACATCACAAAGTGGTTTCTGAGAATGATTCTCACTAATTTTTATACGAGGATATTTCCTTTTCTACCTTTGGCCCCAAATCGCTTGAAATCTCCACATGCAAATTCCTCAAAAAGAGGGTTTCCAATCTGCTCTGTCTAAAGGAAGGTTCAACCCTGTTAGTTGAACACACACAAATCAACGAAGTTACTGACAAATCTTCTGTATAGCATTAGATAAAGAAATCCCACTTCCAACGAAATCCTCAAAGAGGTCCAAATATCCACTTGCAGACTTTACAAACAGAGTGTTTCCAAACTGCTCTATGAAAAGAAAGGTTAAACTCTGTGAGTGGAACGCACACGTCACAAAGTGGTTTCTGAGAATGATTCTCTCTAGTTTTTATACGAGGATATTTCTTTTTCTAACGTTGGTCTGAAATTGCTTGAAATCTCCACATGCAAATTCCTCAAAAAGAGGGTTTCCAATCTGCTCTGTCTAAAGGAAGGTTCAACTCTGTGAGTTGAACACACACAAATCAAAGAAGTTTCTGAGAATTCTTCCTTCTAGCATTAGATGAAGAAATCCCGCTTCCAAAGAAATCCTCAAAGAGGTCCAAATATCCACTTGCAGACTTTACAAAAAGAGTGTTTCCAAACTGCTCTATGAAAAGAAAGGTTAAACTCTGTGAGTGGAACGCGCACATCACACAGTGGGTTCTGAGAATGATTCTCTCTAGTTTTTATACGAGGATATTTCCTTTTCTAACTTTGGTCCGAAATCGCTTCGAATCTCCACATGCAAATTCCTCAGAAAGAGGGTTTCCAATCTGCTCTGTCTGAAGGAAGGTTCAACTCTGTGAGTTGAACACACACAAATCAAAGAAGTTTCTGAGAATTCTTCCTTCTAGCATTAGATGAAGAAATCCCGCTTCCAACGAAATCCTCAAAGAGGTCCAAATATCCACTTGCAGACTTTACAAAAAGAGTGTTTCCAAACTGATCTATGAACAGAAAGGTTAAACTCTGTGAGTGGAACGCACACATCACAAAGTGGTTTCTGAGAATGATTCTCTCTAGTTTTTAATCGAGGATATTTCCTTTTCTACCGTTGGCCCCAAAATGCTTGCAATCTCCATATGCATATTCCTCAAAAAGAGGGTTTCCAATCTGCTCTGTCTAAAGGAAGGTTCAACTCTGTTAGTTGAACACACACAAATCAACGAAGTTACTGGGAAATCTTCTGTGTAGCATTAGATGAAGAAATCCTGCTTCCAACGAATTCCTCAAAGAGGTCCAAATATCCACTTGCAGACTTTACAAACAGAGTGTTTCCAAACTGCTCTATGAAAAGAAAGGTTAAACTCTGTGAGTGGAACGCACACATCACAAAGTGGTTTCTGAGAATGATTCTCTCTAGTTTTTAAACGAGGATATTTCCTTTTCTACCGATGGCCCCAAAACGCTTGAAATCTCCACATGTGAATTCCTCAAAAAGAGGGTTTCCAATCTGCTCTGTCTAAAGGAAGGTTCAACTCTGTGAGTTGAACACACACAAATCAAAGAACTTTCTGAGAATTCTTCCTTCTAGCATTAGATGAAGAAATCCCGCTTCCAACGAAATGCTCAAAGAGGTCCAAATATCCACTTGCAGACTTTACAAACAGAGTGTTTACAAACGGCTCTATGAAAAGAAAGGTTAAACTCTGTGAGTGGAACGCACACATTCCAAAGTGGTTTCTGAGAATGATTCTCTCTAGTTTTCATTCGAGGATATTTCCTTTTCCACCGATGGCCCCAAAACGCTTGAAATCTCCACATGCAAATTCCTCAAAAAGAGGGTTTCCAATCTGCTCTGTCTAAAGGAATGTTCAACACTGTTAGTTGAACACACACAAATCAACGAAGTTACTGAGAAATCTTCTGTATAGCATTAGATGAAGAAATCCCACTTCCAATGAAATCCTCAAAGAGGTCCAAATATCCACTTGCAGACTTTACAAACAGAGTGTTTCCAAACTGCTCTATGAAAAGAAAGGTTAAACTCTGTGAGTGGAACGCACACATCACAAAGTGGTTTCTGAGAATGATTCTCTCTAGTTTTTATACGAGGATATTTCATTTTCTACCGTTGGACCCAAAACCCTTGAAATCTCCACATGCAAATTCCTTAAAAAGAGGGTTTCCAATCTGCTCTGTCTAAAGGAAGGTTCAACTCTGTGAGTTGAACACACACAAATCAAAGAAGTTTCTGAGAATTCTTCCCTCTAGCATTAGATGAAAAAATCCCGCTTCCAACGAAATCCTCAAAGAGGTCCAAATATCCACTTGCAGACTTTACAAACAGAGTGTTTCCAAACTGCTCTATCAAAAGAAAGGTTAAACTCTGTGAGTGGAACGCATACATTACGAAGTGGTTTGTGAGAATGATTCTCTCTAGTTTTTATACGAGGATATTTCCTTTTCTGCAGTAGACCCCAAAACGCTTGAAATCTCCACATGCAAATTCCTCAAAAAGAGGGTTTCCAATCAGCTCTGTCTAAAGGAAGGTTCAACTCTGTGAGGTGAACACACAAAAATCAAAGAACTTTCTGAGAATTCTTCCTTCTAGCATTAGATGAAGAAATCCCGCTTCCTACGAAATCCTCAAAGAGGTCCAAATATCCACTTGCATAATTTACAAACAGAGGGTTTCCAAACTGCTCTATGAAAAGAAAGGTTAAACTCTGTGAGTGGAACGCTCACATCACAAAGTAGTTTCTGAGAATGATTCTCTCTAGTTTTTATACGAGGATATTTCCTTTTCTACCGTTCGCCCCAAAAGCTTGAAATCTCCACATGCATATTCCTCAAAAAGAGGGTTTCCAATCTGCTCTGTCTAAAGGAAGGTTGTACTCTGTTAGTTGAACACACACAAATCAACGAAGTTACTGAGAAATCTTCTGTGTAGCATTAGATGTAGAAATCCCGCTTCCAACGAAATCCTCAAAGAGGTCCAAATATCCACTTGCAGACTTTACAAACGTAGTGTTTCCAATCTGCTCTATGAAAAGAAAGGTTAAACTCTGTGAGTGGAACGCCCACATCACAAAGTGGTTTCTGAGAATGATTCTCTCTAGTATTTATACGAGGATATTTCCTTTTCTACTGTTGGCCCCAAAACACTTGAAATCTCCACAGGCAAATTCCTCAAAAAGAGGGTTTCCAATCTGCTCTGTCTAAAGGAAGGTTCAACTCTGTGAGTTGAACACACACAAATCAAAGAAGTTTCTGAGAATTCTTCCTTCTAGCATTAGATGAAGAAATCCCGCTTCCAACGACATCCTCAAAGAGGTCCAAATATCCACTTGCACACTTCACAAACAGAGTGTTTCCAAACTGCTCTATGAAAAGAAAGGTTAAACTCTCTGAGTGGAACGCACACATCACAAAGTGGTTTCTGAGAATGATTCTCTCTAGTTTTTATACGAGGATATTTCCTTTTCTACCGATGGCCCCAAAACGCTTGAAATCTCCACATGCAAATTCCTCGAAAAGAGGGTTTCCAATCTGCTCTGTCTAAAGGAAGGTTCAACTCTGTGAGTTGAACACACACAAATCAAAGAAGTTTCTGGGAATTCTTCCTTCTTGCAATAGATGAAGAAAACCCGCTTCCAACGAAATCCTCAAAGAGGTCCAAATATCCACTTGCAGACTTTACAAGAAGAGTGTTTCCAAACTGCTCTATGAAAAGAAAGGTTAAACTCTGTGAGTAGAACGCACACATCACAAAGTGGTTTCTGAGAATGATTCTCTCTAGTTTTTATACGAGGATATTTCCTTTTCTACCGCAGGCCCCAAAACGCTTGAAATTTCCACCTGCAAATTCCTCAAAAAGAGGGTTTCCAATCTGCTCTGTCTAAAGGAAGGTTCAACTCTGTTAGTTGAGCACACATAAATCAAAGAAGTTTCTGTGAATTCTTCCTTCTAGCATTAGATGAATAAATCCCGGCCGGGCGAGGTGGCTCACGCCTGTAATCCCAGCACTTTGGGAGGCCGAGGTTGGTGGATCACGAGGTCAGGAGACCGAGACCATCCTGGCTAACACGGTGAAACCCCGTCTCTACTAAAAATACAAAAAAAAAATTAGCCGGGCGTGGTAGTGGGCGCCTGTAGTCCCAGCTACTCGGGAGGCTGAGGCAGGAGAATGGCGTGAACCAGGGAGGTGGAACTTGCAGTGAGCCGAGACTGCGCCACTGCACTCCAGCCTGGGCGACAAAGCAAGACCCCGTCTCAAAAAAGAAAAAAAAAAAAAAAAAAAAAAATCCCGCTTCCAACGAAATCCTCAAAGAGGTCTAAATATCCACTTGCAGACTTCACAAACACACTGTTTCCAAACTGCTCTATGAAAAGAAAGGTTAAACTCTGTGAGTGGATCGCACACATCACAAAGTGGTTTCTGAGAATGATTCTCTCTAGTTTTTATACGAGGATATTTCCTTTTCTATCGTTGGCCCCAAATCGCTTGAAATCACCACATGCAAATTCCTCAAAAAGAGGGTTTCCAATCTGCTCTGTCTAAAGGAAGGTTCAACCCTGTTAGTTGAACACACACAAATCAACGAAGTTACTGACAAATCTTCTGTATAGTATTAGATAAAAAATCCCACTTCCAACGAAATCCTCAAAGAGGTCCAAATATCCACTTGCAGACTTTACAAACCGAGTGTTTCCAAACTGCTCTATGAAAAGAAAGGTTAAACTCTGTGAGTGGAACGCACACATCACAAATTGGTTTCTGAGAATGATTCTCTCTAGTTTTTATACGAGGATATTTCCTTTTATAACGTTGGTCTGAAATCGCTTGAAATCTCCACATGCAAATTCCTCAAAAAGAGGGTTTCCAATCTGCTCTGTCTAAAGGAAGGTTCAACTCTGTGAGTTGAACACACACAAATCAAAGAAGTTTCTGAGAATTCTTCCTTCTAGCATTAGATGAAGAAATCCCGCTTCCAACGAAATCCTCAAAGAGGTCCAAATATCCACTTGCAGACTTTACAAAAAGAGTGTTTCCAAACTGCTCTATGAAAAGAAAGGTTAAACTCTGTGAGTGGAACGCGCACGTCACAAAGTGGGTTCTGAGAATGATTCTCTCTAGTTTTTATACGAGGATATTTCCTTTTCTAACTTTGGTCCGAAATCGCTTGAAATCTCCACATGCAAATTCCTCAAAAAGAGGTTTTCCAATCTGCTCTGTCTAAAGGAAGGTTCAACCCTGTTAGTTGAACACACACAAATCCACGAAGTTACTGAGAAATCTTCTGCATAGCATTAGATGAAGAAATCCCACTTCCAATGAAATCCTCAAAGAGGTCCAAATATCCACTGGCCGACTTTGCAAACAGAGTGTTTCCAAACTGCTCAATGAAAAGAAAGGTTAAACTCTGTGAGTGGAACGCACACATCACAAAGTGGTTTCTGAGAATGATTCTCTCTGGTTTTTATACGAGGATATTTCCTTTTCTAACATTGGTCCGAAATCGCTTGACATCTCCACATGCAAATTCCTCAAAAAGAGAGTTTCCAATCTGCTCTGTCTGAAGGAAGTTTCAACTCTGTGAGTTGAACACACACAAATCAAAGAAGTTTCTGAGAATTCTTCCTTCTAGCATTAGATGAAGAAATCCCGCTTCCAATGAAATCCTCAAAGAGGTCCAAATATCCACTTGCAGACTTCAAAACCAGAGTGTTTCCAAACTGCTCTATGAAAAGAAAGGTTAAACTCTGTGAGTGGAACGCACACATCACAAAGTGGTTTCTGAGAATGATTCTCTCTAGTTTTTATACGAGGATATTTCCTTTTCTACCGATGGCCCCAAAACGCTTGAAATCTCCACATGCAAATTCCTCGAAAAGAGGGTTTCCAATCTACTCTGTCTAAAGGAAGGTTCAACTCTGTGAGTTGAACACACACAAATCAAAGAAGTTTCTGGGAATTCTTCCTTCTTGCAATAGATGAAGAAAACCCGCTTCCAACGAAATCCTCAAAGAGGTCCAAATATCCACTTGCAGACTTTACAAACAGAGTGTTTCCAAACTGCTCTATGAAAAGAAAGGTTAAACTCTGTGAGTGGAACGCATACATTACGAAGTGGTTTGTGAGAATGATTCTCTCTAGTTTTTATACGAGGATATTTCCTTTTCTGCAGTAGACCCCAAAACGCTTGAAATCTCCACATGCAAATTCCTCAAAAAGAGGGTTTCCAATCAGCTCTGTCTAAAGGAAGGTTCAACTCTGTGAGGTGAACACACAAAAATCAAAGAACTTTCTGAGAATTCTTCCTTCTAGCATTAGATGAAGAAATCCCGCTTCCTACGAAATCCTCAAAGAGGTCCAAATATCCACTTGCATAATTTACAAACAGAGGGTTTCCAAACTGCTCTATGAAAAGAAAGGTTAAACTCTGTGAGTGGAACGCTCACATCACAAAGTAGTTTCTGAGAATGATTCTCTCTAGTTTTTATACGAGGATATTTCCTTTTCTACCGTTCGCCCCAAAAGCTTGAAATCTCCACATGCATATTCCTCAAAAAGAGGGTTTCCAATCTGCTCTGTCTAAAGGAAGGTTCAACTCTGTGAGTTGAACACACACAAATCAAAGAAGTTTCTGAGAATTCTTCCTTCTAGCATTAGATGAAGAAATCCCGCTTCCAATGAAATCCTCAAAGAGGTCCAAATATCCACTTGCAGACTTCAAAACCAGAGTGTTTCCAAACTGCTCTATGAAAAGAAAGGTTAAACTCTGTGAGTGGAACGCACACATCACAAAGTGGTTTCTGAGAATGATTCTCTCTAGTTTTTATACGAGGATATTTCCTTTTCTACCGTTGGCCCCAAAATGCTTGAAATCTCCACATGCATATTCCTCAAAAAGAGGGTTTCCAATCTGCTCTGTCTAAAGGAAGGTTCAACTCTGTTAGTTGAACACACACAAATCAACGGTGTTACTGAGAAATCTTCTGTGTAGCATTAGATGAAGAAATCCCGCTTCCAACGAATTCCTCAAAGAGGTCCAAATATCCACTTGCAGACTTTACAAACAGAGTGTTTACAAACTGCTCTATGAAAAGAAAGGTTAAACTCTGTGAGTGGAATGCACACATCACAAAGTGGTTTCTGAGAATGATTCTCTCTAGTTTTTATACGAGGATATTTCCTTTTCTACCGATGGCCCCAAAACGCTTGAAATCTCCTCATGCGAATTCCTCAAAAAGAGGGTTTCCAATCTGCTCTGTCTAAAGGAAGATTCAACTCTGTGAGTTGAACACACACAAATCAAAGAAGTTTCTGAGAATTCTTCCTTCTAGCATTAGATGAAGAAATCCCGCTTCCAACGAAATCCTCAAAGAGGTCCAAATATCCACTTGCAGACTTTACAAACAGAGTGTTTACAAACGGCTCTATGAAAAGAAAGGTTAAACTCTGTGAGTGGAATGCACACATCACAAAGTGGTTTCTGAGAATGATTCTCTCTAGTTTTTATACGAGGATATTTCCTTTTCTACCGATGGCCCCAAAACGCTTGAAATCTCCACATGCAAATTCCTCAAAAAGAGGGTTTCCAATCTGCTCTGTCTAAAGGAAGGTTCAACTCTGTTAGTTGAACACACACAAATCAACGAAGTTACTGAGAAATCTTCTTAGTAGCATTAGATGAAGAAATCCCGCTTCCAACGATATCCTCAAAGAGGTCCAAATATCCACTTGCAGACTTTACAAACACAGTGTTTCCAATCTGCTCTATGAAAAGAAAGGTTAAACTCTGTGAGTGGAACGCCCACATCACAAAGCGGTTTCTGAGAATGATTCTCTCTAGTATTTATACGAGGATATTTCCTTTTCTACTGTTGGCCCCAAAACGCTTGAAATCTCCACATGCAAATTCCTCAAAAAGAGGGTTTCCAAACTGCTCTGTCTAAAGGAAGGTTCAACACTGTTAGTTGAACACACACAAATCAAAGAAGTTTCTGAGAATTCTTCCTTCTAGCATTAGATGAAGAAATCCCGCTTCCAACGAAATGCTCAAAGAGGTCCAAATATCCACTTGCAGACTTTACAAACAGAGTGTTTACAAACGGCTCTATGAAAAGAAAGGTTAAACTCTGTGAGTGGAACGCACACATTCCAAAGTGGTTTCTGAGAATGATTCTCTCTAGTTTTCATTCGAGGATATTTCCTTTTCCACCGATGGCCCCAAAACGCTTGAAATCTCCACATGCAAATTCCTCAAAAAGAGGGTTTCCAATCTGCTCTGTCTAAAGGAATGTTCAACACTGTTAGTTGAACACACACAAATCAACGAAGTTACTGAGAAATCTTCTGTATAGCATTAGATGAAGAAATCCCACTTCCAATGAAATCCTCAAAGAGGTCCAAATATCCACTTGCAGACTTTACAAACAGAGTGTTTCCAAACTGCTCTATGAAAAGAAAGGTTAAACTCTGTGAGTGGAACGCACACATCACAAAGTGGTTTCTGAGAATGATTCTCTCTAGTTTTTATACGAGGATATTTCATTTTCTACCGTTGGCCCCAAAACCCTTGAAATCTCCACATGCAAATTCCTTAAAAAGAGGGTTTCCAATCAGCTCTGTCTAAAGGAAGGTTCAACTCTGTGAGGTGAACACACAAAAATCAAAGAACTTTCTGAGAATTCTTCCTTCTAGCATTAGATGAAGAAATCCCGCTTCCTACGAAATCCTCAAAGAGGTCCAAATATCCACTTGCATAATTTACAAACAGAGGGTTTCCAAACTGCTCTATGAAAAGAAAGGTTAAACTCTGTGAGTGGAACGCTCACATCACAAAGTAGTTTCTGAGAATGATTCTCTCTAGTTTTTATACGAGGATATTTCCTTTTCTGCAGTAGACCCCAAAACGCTTGAAATCTCCACATGCAAATTCCTCAAAAAGAGGGTTTCCAATCAGCTCTGTCTAAAGGAAGGTTCAACTCTGTGAGGTGAACACACAAAAATCAAAGAACTTTCTGAGAATTCTTCCTTCTAGCATTAGATGAAGAAATCCCGCTTCCTACGAAATCCTCAAAGAGGTCCAAATATCCACTTGCATAATTTACAAACAGAGGGTTTCCAAACTGCTCTATGAAAAGAAAGGTTAAACTCTGTGAGTGGAACGCTCACATCACAAAGTAGTTTCTGAGAATGATTCTCTCTAGTTTTTATACGAGGATATTTCCTTTTCTACCGTTCGCCCCAAAAGCTTGAAATCTCCACATGCATATTCCTCAAAAAGAGGGTTTCCAATCTGCTCTGTCTAAAGGAAGGTTGTACTCTGTTAGTTGAACACACACAAATCAACGAAGTTACTGAGAAATCTTCTGTGTAGCATTAGATGTAGAAATCCCGCTTCCAACGAAATCCTCAAAGAGGTCCAAATATCCACTTGCAGACTTTACAAACGTAGTGTTTCCAATCTGCTCTATGAAAAGAAAGGTTAAACTCTGTGAGTGGAACGCCCACATCACAAAGTGGTTTCTGAGAATGATTCTCTCTAGTATTTATACGAGGATATTTCCTTTTCTACTGTTGGCCCCAAAACACTTGAAATCTCCACAGGCAAATTCCTCAAAAAGAGGGTTTCCAATCTGCTCTGTCTAAAGGAAGGTTCAACTCTGTGAGTTGAACACACACAAATCAAAGAAGTTTCTGAGAATTCTTCCTTCTAGCATTAGATGAAGAAATCCCGCTTCCAACGACATCCTCAAAGAGGTCCAAATATCCACTTGCACACTTCACAAACAGAGTGTTTCCAAACTGCTCTATGAAAAGAAAGGTTAAACTCTCTGAGTGGAACGCACACATCACAAAGTGGTTTCTGAGAATGATTCTCTCTAGTTTTTATACGAGGATATTTCCTTTTCTACCGATGGCCCCAAAACGCTTGAAATCTCCACATGCAAATTCCTCGAAAAGAGGGTTTCCAATCTGCTCTGTCTAAAGGAAGGTTCAACTCTGTGAGTTGAACACACACAAATCAAAGAAGTTTCTGGGAATTCTTCCTTCTTGCAATAGATGAAGAAAACCCGCTTCCAACGAAATCCTCAAAGAGGTCCAAATATCCACTTGCAGACTTTACAAGAAGAGTGTTTCCAAACTGCTCTATGAAAAGAAAGGTTAAACTCTGTGAGTAGAACGCACACATCACAAAGTGGTTTCTGAGAATGATTCTCTCTAGTTTTTATACGAGGATATTTCCTTTTCTACCGCAGGCCCCAAAACGCTTGAAATTTCCACCTGCAAATTCCTCAAAAAGAGGGTTTCCAATCTGCTCTGTCTAAAGGAAGGTTCAACTCTGTTAGTTGAGCACACATAAATCAAAGAAGTTTCTGTGAATTCTTCCTTCTAGCATTAGATGAATAAATCCCGGCCGGGCGAGGTGGCTCACGCCTGTAATCCCAGCACTTTGGGAGGCCGAGGTTGGTGGATCACGAGGTCAGGAGACCGAGACCATCCTGGCTAACACGGTGAAACCCCGTCTCTACTAAAAATACAAAAAAAAAATTAGCCGGGCGTGGTAGTGGGCGCCTGTAGTCCCAGCTACTCGGGAGGCTGAGGCAGGAGAATGGCGTGAACCAGGGAGGTGGAACTTGCAGTGAGCCGAGACTGCGCCACTGCACTCCAGCCTGGGCGACAAAGCAAGACCCCGTCTCAAAAAAGAAAAAAAAAAAAAAAAAAAAAATCCCGCTTCCAACGAAATCCTCAAAGAGGTCTAAATATCCACTTGCAGACTTCACAAACACACTGTTTCCAAACTGCTCTATGAAAAGAAAGGTTAAACTCTGTGAGTGGATCGCACACATCACAAAGTGGTTTCTGAGAATGATTCTCTCTAGTTTTTATACGAGGATATTTCCTTTTCTATCGTTGGCCCCAAATCGCTTGAAATCACCACATGCAAATTCCTCAAAAAGAGGGTTTCCAATCTGCTCTGTCTAAAGGAAGGTTCAACCCTGTTAGTTGAACACACACAAATCAACGAAGTTACTGACAAATCTTCTGTATAGTATTAGATAAAAAATCCCACTTCCAACGAAATCCTCAAAGAGGTCCAAATATCCACTTGCAGACTTTACAAACCGAGTGTTTCCAAACTGCTCTATGAAAAGAAAGGTTAAACTCTGTGAGTGGAACGCACACATCACAAATTGGTTTCTGAGAATGATTCTCTCTAGTTTTTATACGAGGATATTTCCTTTTATAACGTTGGTCTGAAATCGCTTGAAATCTCCACATGCAAATTCCTCAAAAAGAGGGTTTCCAATCTGCTCTGTCTAAAGGAAGGTTCAACTCTGTGAGTTGAACACACACAAATCAAAGAAGTTTCTGAGAATTCTTCCTTCTAGCATTAGATGAAGAAATCCCGCTTCCAACGAAATCCTCAAAGAGGTCCAAATATCCACTTGCAGACTTTACAAAAAGAGTGTTTCCAAACTGCTCTATGAAAAGAAAGGTTAAACTCTGTGAGTGGAACGCGCACGTCACAAAGTGGGTTCTGAGAATGATTCTCTCTAGTTTTTATACGAGGATATTTCCTTTTCTAACTTTGGTCCGAAATCGCTTGAAATCTCCACATGCAAATTCCTCAAAAAGAGGTTTTCCAATCTGCTCTGTCTAAAGGAAGGTTCAACCCTGTTAGTTGAACACACACAAATCCACGAAGTTACTGAGAAATCTTCTGCATAGCATTAGATGAAGAAATCCCACTTCCAATGAAATCCTCAAAGAGGTCCAAATATCCACTGGCCGACTTTGCAAACAGAGTGTTTCCAAACTGCTCAATGAAAAGAAAGGTTAAACTCTGTGAGTGGAACGCACACATCACAAAGTGGTTTCTGAGAATGATTCTCTCTGGTTTTTATACGAGGATATTTCCTTTTCTAACATTGGTCCGAAATCGCTTGACATCTCCACATGCAAATTCCTCAAAAAGAGAGTTTCCAATCTGCTCTGTCTGAAGGAAGTTTCAACTCTGTGAGTTGAACACACACAAATCAAAGAAGTTTCTGAGAATTCTTCCTTCTAGCATTAGATGAAGAAATCCCGCTTCCAATGAAATCCTCAAAGAGGTCCAAATATCCACTTGCAGACTTCAAAACCAGAGTGTTTCCAAACTGCTCTATGAAAAGAAAGGTTAAACTCTGTGAGTGGAACGCACACATCACAAAGTGGTTTCTGAGAATGATTCTCTCTAGTTTTTATACGAGGATATTTCCTTTTCTACCGATGGCCCCAAAACGCTTGAAATCTCCACATGCAAATTCCTCGAAAAGAGGGTTTCCAATCTACTCTGTCTAAAGGAAGGTTCAACTCTGTGAGTTGAACACACACAAATCAAAGAAGTTTCTGGGAATTCTTCCTTCTTGCAATAGATGAAGAAAACCCGCTTCCAACGAAATCCTCAAAGAGGTCCAAATATCCACTTGCAGACTTTACAAACAGAGTGTTTCCAAACTGCTCTATGAAAAGAAAGGTTAAACTCTGTGAGTGGAACGCATACATTACGAAGTGGTTTGTGAGAATGATTCTCTCTAGTTTTTATACGAGGATATTTCCTTTTCTGCAGTAGACCCCAAAACGCTTGAAATCTCCACATGCAAATTCCTCAAAAAGAGGGTTTCCAATCAGCTCTGTCTAAAGGAAGGTTCAACTCTGTGAGGTGAACACACAAAAATCAAAGAACTTTCTGAGAATTCTTCCTTCTAGCATTAGATGAAGAAATCCCGCTTCCTACGAAATCCTCAAAGAGGTCCAAATATCCACTTGCATAATTTACAAACAGAGGGTTTCCAAACTGCTCTATGAAAAGAAAGGTTAAACTCTGTGAGTGGAACGCTCACATCACAAAGTAGTTTCTGAGAATGATTCTCTCTAGTTTTTATACGAGGATATTTCCTTTTCTACCGTTCGCCCCAAAAGCTTGAAATCTCCACATGCATATTCCTCAAAAAGAGGGTTTCCAATCTGCTCTGTCTAAAGGAAGGTTCAACTCTGTGAGTTGAACACACACAAATCAAAGAAGTTTCTGAGAATTCTTCCTTCTAGCATTAGATGAAGAAATCCCGCTTCCAATGAAATCCTCAAAGAGGTCCAAATATCCACTTGCAGACTTCAAAACCAGAGTGTTTCCAAACTGCTCTATGAAAAGAAAGGTTAAACTCTGTGAGTGGAACGCACACATCACAAAGTGGTTTCTGAGAATGATTCTCTCTAGTTTTTATACGAGGATATTTCCTTTTCTACCGTTGGCCCCAAAATGCTTGAAATCTCCACATGCATATTCCTCAAAAAGAGGGTTTCCAATCTGCTCTGTCTAAAGGAAGGTTCAACTCTGTTAGTTGAACACACACAAATCAACGGTGTTACTGAGAAATCTTCTGTGTAGCATTAGATGAAGAAATCCCGCTTCCAACGAATTCCTCAAAGAGGTCCAAATATCCACTTGCAGACTTTACAAACAGAGTGTTTACAAACTGCTCTATGAAAAGAAAGGTTAAACTCTGTGAGTGGAATGCACACATCACAAAGTGGTTTCTGAGAATGATTCTCTCTAGTTTTTATACGAGGATATTTCCTTTTCTACCGATGGCCCCAAAACGCTTGAAATCTCCTCATGCGAATTCCTCAAAAAGAGGGTTTCCAATCTGCTCTGTCTAAAGGAAGATTCAACTCTGTGAGTTGAACACACACAAATCAAAGAAGTTTCTGAGAATTCTTCCTTCTAGCATTAGATGAAGAAATCCCGCTTCCAACGAAATCCTCAAAGAGGTCCAAATATCCACTTGCAGACTTTACAAACAGAGTGTTTACAAACGGCTCTATGAAAAGAAAGGTTAAACTCTGTGAGTGGAATGCACACATCACAAAGTGGTTTCTGAGAATGATTCTCTCTAGTTTTTATACGAGGATATTTCCTTTTCTACCGATGGCCCCAAAACGCTTGAAATCTCCACATGCAAATTCCTCAAAAAGAGGGTTTCCAATCTGCTCTGTCTAAAGGAAGGTTCAACTCTGTTAGTTGAACACACACAAATCAACGAAGTTACTGAGAAATCTTCTTAGTAGCATTAGATGAAGAAATCCCGCTTCCAACGATATCCTCAAAGAGGTCCAAATATCCACTTGCAGACTTTACAAACACAGTGTTTCCAATCTGCTCTATGAAAAGAAAGGTTAAACTCTGTGAGTGGAACGCCCACATCACAAAGCGGTTTCTGAGAATGATTCTCTCTAGTATTTATACGAGGATATTTCCTTTTCTACTGTTGGCCCCAAAACGCTTGAAATCTCCACATGCAAATTCCTCAAAAAGAGGGTTTCCAAACTGCTCTGTCTAAAGGAAGGTTCAACACTGTTAGTTGAACACACACAAATCAAAGAAGTTTCTGAGAATTCTTCCTTCTAGCATTAGATGAAGAAATCCCGCTTCCAACGACATCCTCAAAGAGGTCCAAATATCCACTTGCAGACTTTACAAACATAGTGTTTCCAATCTGCTCTATGAAAAGAAAGCTTAAACTCTGTGAGTGGAACGCACACATCACACAGTGGTTTCTGAGAATGATTCTCTCTAGTATTTATACGAGGATAATTCCTTTTCTACTGTTGGCCCCAAAACGCTTGAAATCTCCACATGCAAATTCCTCAAAAAGAGGTTTTCCAATCTGCTCTGTCTAAAGGAAGGTTCAACTCTGTGAGTTGAACACACACAAATCAAAGAAGTTTCTGAGAATTCTTCCTTCTAGCATTAGATGAAGAAATCCTGCTTCCAACGACATCCTCAAAGAGGTCCAAATATCCACTTGCACACTTCACAAACAGAGTGTTTCCAAACTGCTCTATGAAAAGAAAGGTTAAACTCTGTGAGTGGAACGCACACATCACAAAGTGGTTTCTGAGAATGATTCTCTCTTGTTTTTATAGGAGGATATTTCCTTTTCTACCGATGGCCCCAAAACGCTTGAAATCTCCACATGCAAATTCCTCGAAAAGAGGGTTTCCAATCGGCTCTGTCTAAAGGAAGGTTCAACCCTGTTAGTTGAACACACACAAATCAACGAAGTTACTGACAAATCTTCTGTATAGCATTAGATAAAGAAATCCCACTTCCAACGAAATCCTCAAAGAGGTCCAAATATCCACTTGCAAACTT
This sequence comes from Gorilla gorilla gorilla, assembly GCF_029281585.2. NCBI lineage: Eukaryota > Metazoa > Chordata > Mammalia > Primates > Hominidae > Gorilla > Gorilla gorilla. Next base: position 75,066,001 of record NC_073232.2, read on the forward strand.
TACAAACCGAGTGTTTCCAAACTGCTCTATGAAAAGAAAGGTTAAACTCTGTGAGTGGAACGCACACATCACAAAGTGGTTTCTGAGAATGATTCTCTCTAGTATTTATACGAGGATATTTCCTTTTCTACCGCTGGCCCCAAAACGCTTGAAATCTCCACATGCAAATTCCTCAAAAAGAGGGTTTCCAATCTGCTCTGTCTAAAGGAAGGTTCAACTCTGTGAGTTGAACACACACAAATCGAAGAAGTTTCTGAGAGTTCTTCCCTCTAGCATTAGATGAAGAAATCCCGTTTCCAACGAAATCCTCAAAGAGGTCCAAATATCCACTTGCGGACTTTACAAAAAGAGTGTTTCCAAACTGCTCTATGAAAAGAAAGGTTAAACTCTGTGAGTGGAACCCACACATCACAAAGTGGTTTCTGAGAATGATTCTCTCTAGTTTTTATACGAGGATATTTCCTTTTCTACCGCTGGCCCCAAAACACTTGAAATCTCCACATGCAAATTCCTCAAAAAGAGGGTTTCCAATCTGCTCTGTCTAAAGGAAGGTTGTACTCTGTTAGTTGAACACACACAAAAAAACGAAGTTACTGAGAAATCTTCTGTGTAGCATTAGATGAAGAAATCACGCTTCCAACGAAATCCTCAAAGAGGTCCAAATATCCACTTGCAGACTTTACAAACATAGTGTTTCCAAACTGCTCTATGAAAAGAAAGGTTAAACTCTGTGAGTGGAACGCACACATCACAAAGTGGTTTCTGAGAATGATTCTCTCTAGTTTTTATATGAGGATATTTCCTTTTCTAACGTTGGTCCGAAATCGCTTGAAATCTCCACATGCAAATTCCTCAAAAAGAGGGTTTCCAATCTGCTCTGTCTAAAGGAAGGATCAACCCTGTTAGTTGAACACACACAAATCAACGAAGTTACTGAGAGATCTTCTGTATAGAATTAGATGAAGAAATCCCACTTCCAATGAAATCCTCAAAGAGGTCCAAATATCCACTGGCCGACTTTACAAACAGAGTGTTTCCAAACTGCTCTATGAAAAGAAAGGTTAAACTCTGTGAGTGGAACGCACACATCACAAAGTGGTTTCTGAGAATGATTCTCTCTAGTTTTTATACGAGGATATTTCCTTTTCTAACGTTGGTCCGAAATCGCTTGACATCTCCACATGCAAATTCCTCAAAAAGAGGGTTTCCAATCTGCTCTGTCTGAAGGAAGGTTCAACTCTGTGAGTTGAACACACACAAATCAAAGAAGTTTCTGAGAATTCTTCCTTCTAGCATTAGATGAAGAAATCCCGCTTCCAACGAAATCCTCAAAGAGGTCCAAATATCCACTTGCAGACTTCAAAACCAGAGTGTTTCCAAACTGCTCTATGAAAAGAAAGGTTAAACTCTGTGAGTGGAACACACACATCACAAAGTGGTTTCTGAGAATGATTCTCTCTAGTTTTTATACGAGGATATTTCCTTTTCTACCGTTGGCCCCAAAATGCTTGCAATCTCCACATGCATATTCCTCAAAAAGAGGGTTTCCAATCTGCTCTGTCTAAAGGAAGGTTCAACTCTGTTAGTTGAACACACACAAATCAACGAAGTTACTGGGAAATCTTCTGTGTAGCATTAGATGAAGAAATCCCGCTTCCAACGAATTCCTCAAAGAGGTCCAAATATCCACTTGCAGACTTTACAAACAGAGTGTTTACAAACTGCTCTATGAAAAGAAAGGTTAAACTCTGTGAGTGTAACACACACATCACAAAGTGGTTTCTGAGAATGATTCTCTCTAGTTTTTATACGAGGATATTTCCTTTTCTACCGATGGCCCCAAAACGCTTGAAATCTCCACATGTGAATTCCTCAAAAAGAGGGTTTCCAATCTGCTCTGTCTAAAGGAAGGTTCAACTCTGTGAGTTGAACACACACAAATCAAAGAACTTTCTGAGAATTCTACCTTCTAGCATTAGATGAAGAAATCCCGCTTCCAACGAAATCCACAAAGAGGTCCAAATATCCAATTGCAGACTTTACAAACAGAGTGTTTACAAACGGCTCTATGAAAAGAAAGGTTAAACTCTGTGAGTGGAACGCACACATCACAAAGTGGTTTCTGAGAATGATTCTCTCTAGTATTTATACGAGGATATTTCCTTTTCTACCGCTGGCCCCAAAACGCTTGAAATCTCCACATGCAAATTCCTCAAAAAGAGGGTTTCCAATCTGCTCTGTCTAAAGGAAGGTTCAACTCTGTGAGTTGAACACACACAAATCGAAGAAGTTTCTGAGAGTTCTTCCCTCTAGCATTAGATGAAGAAATCCCGTTTCCAACGAAATCCTCAAAGAGGTCCAAATATCCACTTGCGGACTTTACAAAAAGAGTGTTTCCAAACTGCTCTATGAAAAGAAAGGTTAAACTCTGTGAGTGGAACGCACACATCACAAAGTGGTTTCTGAGAATGATTCTCTCTAGTTTTTATACGAGGATATTTCCTTTTCTACCGCTGGCCCCAAAACACTTGAAATCTCCACATGCAAATTCCTCAAAAAGAGGGTTTCCAATCTGCTCTGTCTAAAGGAAGGTTGTACTCTGTTAGTTGAACACACACAAAAAAACGAAGTTACTGAGAAATCTTCTGTGTAGCATTAGATGAAGAAATCACGCTTCCAACGAAATCCTCAAAGAGGTCCAAATATCCACTTGCAGACTTTACAAACATAGTGTTTCCAAACTGCTCTATGAAAAGAAAGGTTAAACTCTGTGAGTGGAACGCACACATCACAAAGTGGTTTCTGAGAATGATTCTCTCTAGTTTTTATACGAGGATATTTCCTTTTCTAACGTTGGTCCGAAATCGCTTGAAATCTCCACATGCAAATTCCTCAAAAAGAGGGTTTCCAATCTGCTCTGTCTAAAGGAAGGATCAACCCTGTTAGTTGAACACACACAAATCAACGAAGTTACTGAGAGATCTTCTGTATAGAATTAGATGAAGAAATCCCACTTCCAATGAAATCCTCAAAGAGGTCCAAATATCCACTGGCCGACTTTACAAACAGAGTGTTTCCAAACTGCTCTATGAAAAGAAAGGTTAAACTCTGTGAGTGGAACGCACACATCACAAAGTGGTTTCTGAGAATGATTCTCTCTAGTTTTTATACGAGGATATTTCCTTTTCTAACGTTGGTCCGAAATCGCTTGACATCTCCACATGCAAATTCCTCAAAAAGAGGGTTTCCAATCTGCTCTGTCTGAAGGAAGGTTCAACTCTGTGAGTTGAACACACACAAATCAAAGAAGTTTCTGAGAATTCTTCCTTCTAGCATTAGATGAAGAAATCCCGCTTCCAACGAAATCCTCAAAGAGGTCCAAATATCCACTTGCAGACTTTACAAACAGAGTGTTTACAAACGGCTCTATGAAAAGAAAGGTTAAACTCTGTGAGTGGAACGCACACATCACAAAGTGGTTTCTGAGAATGATTCTCTCTAGTTTTCATACGAGGATATTTCCTTTTCCACCGATGGCCCCAAAACGCTTGAAATCTCCACATGCAAATTCCTCAAAAAGAGGGTTTCCAATCTGCTCTGTCTAAAGGAAGGTTCAACTCTGTTAGTTGAACACACACAAATCAACGAAGTTACTGAGAAATCTTCTGTGTAGCATTAGATGAAGGAATCCCGCTTCCAACGAAATCCTCAAAGAGGTCCAAATATCCACTTGCAGACTTTACAAACATAGTGTTTCCAATCTGCTCTAAGAAAAGAAAGGTTAAACTCTGTGAGTGGAACGCCCACATCACAAAGTGGTTTCTGAGAATGATTCTCTCTAGTATTTATACGAGGATATTTCCTTTTCTACTGTTGGCCCCAAAACGCTTGAAATCTCCACATGCAAATTCCTCAAAAAGAGGGTTTCCAATCTGCTCTGTCTAAAGGAAGGTTCAACTCTGTTAGTTGAACACACACAAATCAAAGAAGTTTCTGAGAATTCTTCCTTCTAGCATTAGATGAAGAAATCCCGCTTCCAACGAAATCCTCAAAGATGTCCAAATATCCACTTGCAGACTTTACAAAAAGAGTGTTTCCAAACTGCTCTATGAAAAGAAAGGTTAAACTCTGTGAGTGGAACGCACACATCACAAAGTGGTTTCTGAGAATGATTCTCTCTAGTTTTTATGCCAGGATATTTCCTTTTCTACCGCTGGCCCCAAAACACTTGAAATCTCCACATGCAAATTCCTCAAAAAGAGGGTTTCCAATCTGCTCTGTCTAAAGGAAGGTTCAACTCTGTGAGTTGAGCACACATAAATCAAAGAAGTTTCTGTGAATTCTTCCTTCTTGCATTAGATGAAGAAATCCCGCTTCCAACAAAATCCTCAAAGAGGTCTAAATATCCACTTGCAGACTTCACAAACAGAGTGTTTCCAAACTGCTCTATGAAAAGAAAGGTTAAACTCTGTGAGTGGATCGCACACATCACAAAGTGGTTTCTGAGAATGATTCTCTCTAGTTTTTCTACGAGGATATTTCCTTTTCTACCGTTGGCCCCAAATCGCTTGAAATCTCCACATGCAAATTCCTCAAATAGAGTGTTTCCAATCTGCTCTGTCTAAAGGAAGGTTCAACCCTGCTAGTTGAACACACACAAATCAACGAACTTACTGAGAAGTCTTCTGTATAGCATTAGATGAAGAAATCCCACTTCCAACGAAATCCTCAAAGAGGTCGAAATATCCACTTGAAGACTTTACAAACAGAGTGTTTCCAAACTGCTCTATGAATAGAAAGGTTAAACTCTGTGAGAGGAACGCACACATCACAAAGTGGGTTCTGAGAATGATTCTCTCTAGTTTTAATACGAGGATATTTCCTTTTCTAACGTTGTCCCCAAAACGCTTGAAATCTCCACATGCAAATTCCTCGAAAAGAGGGTTTCCAATCTGCTCTGTCTAAAGGAAGGTTCAACTCTGTGGGTTGAACACACACAAATCAAAGAAGTTTCTGGGAATTCTTCCTTCTAGCATTAGATGAAGGAATCCCGCTTCCAACGAAATCCTCAAAGAGGTCCAAATATCCACTTGCAGACTTTACAAAAAGAGTGTTTCCAAACTGCTCTATGAAAAGAAAGGTTAAACTCTGTGAGTAGAACGCACACATCACAAAGTGGTTTCTGAGAACGATTCTCTCTAGTTTTTATACGAGGATATTTCCTTTTCTATCGCAGTCCCCAAAACGCTTGAAATCTTCACCTGCAAATTCCTCAAAAAGAGGGTTTCCAATCTGCTCTGTCTAAAGGAAGGTTCAACTCTGTTAGTTGAGCACACATAAATCAAAGAAGTTTCTGTGAATTCTTCCTTCTAGCATTAGAAGAAGAAATCTCGCTTCCAACGAAATCCTCAAAGAGGTCTAAATATCCACTTGCAGACCTCACAAACAGAGTGTTTCCAAACTGCTCTATGAAAAGAAAGGTTAAACTCTGTGAGTGGATCGCACACATCACAAAGTGGTTTCTGAGAATGATTCTCTCTAGTTTTTATACGAGGATATTTCCTTTTCTACCGTAGGCCCCAAAACGCATGAAATCTCCAAATGCAAATTCTTCAAAAAGAGGGTTTCCCATCTGCTCTGTCTAAAGGAAGGTTCAACTCTGTGAGTTGAGCACACGTAAATCAAAGAAGTTTCTGTGAATTCTTCCTTCTAGCATTAGATGAAGAAATCCCGCTTCCAACGAAATCCTCAAAGAGGTCTAAATATCCACTTGCAGACTTCACAAACAGAGTGTTTCCAAACTGCTCTATGAAAAGAAAGGTTAAACTCTGTGAGTGGATCGCACACATCACAAAGTGATTTCTGAGAATGATTCTCTCTAGTTTTTATACGAGGATATTTCCTTTTCTACCGTTGGCCCCAAATTGCTTGAAATCTCCACATGCAAATTCCTCAAAAAGATGGTTTCCAATCTGCTCTGTCTAAAGGAAGGTTCAACCCTGTTAGTTGAACACACACAAATCAACGAAGTTACTGAGAAATCTTCTGTATAGCATTAGATGAAGAAATCCCGCTTCCAACGAAATCCTCAAAGAGGTCCAAATATAAACTTGCATACTTTACAAACAGAGTGTTTCCAAACTGCTCTATGAAAAGAAAGGTTAAACTCTGTGAGTGGAACGCACACATCACAAAGTGGTTTCTGAGAATGATTCTCTCTAGTTTTTACACGAGGATATTTCCTTTTCTACCGATGGCCCCAAAACGCTTGAAATCTCCACATGCGAATTCCTCAAAAAGAAGGTTTCCAATCTGCTCTGTCTAAAGGAAGGTTCAACTCTGTTAGTTGAACACACACAAATCAACGAAGTTACTGAGAAATCTTCTGTGTAGCATTAGATGAAGGAATCCCGCTTCCAACGAAATCCTCAAAGAGGTCCAAATATCCACTTGCAGACTTTACAAACATAGTGTTTCCAATCTGCTCTAAGAAAAGAAAGGTTAAACTCTGTGAGTGGAACGCCCACATCACAAAGTGGTTTCTGAGAATGATTCTCTCTAGTATTTATACGAGGATATTTCCTTTTCTACTGTTGGCCCCAAAACGCTTGAAATCTCCACATGCAAATTCCTCAAAAAGAGGGTTTCCAATCTGCTCTGTCTAAAGGAAGGTTCAACTCTGTTAGTTGAACACACACAAATCAAAGAAGTTTCTGAGAATTCTTCCTTCTAGCATTAGATGAAGAAATCCCGCTTCCAACGAAATCCTCAAAGATGTCCAAATATCCACTTGCAGACTTTACAAAAAGAGTGTTTCCAAACTGCTCTATGAAAAGAAAGGTTAAACTCTGTGAGTGGAACGCACACATCACAAAGTGGTTTCTGAGAATGATTCTCTCTAGTTTTTATGCCAGGATATTTCCTTTTCTACCGCTGGCCCCAAAACACTTGAAATCTCCACATGCAAATTCCTCAAAAAGAGGGTTTCCAATCTGCTCTGTCTAAAGGAAGGTTCAACTCTGTGAGTTGAGCACACATAAATCAAAGAAGTTTCTGTGAATTCTTCCTTCTTGCATTAGATGAAGAAATCCCGCTTCCAACAAAATCCTCAAAGAGGTCTAAATATCCACTTGCAGACTTCACAAACAGAGTGTTTCCAAACTGCTCTATGAAAAGAAAGGTTAAACTCTGTGAGTGGATCGCACACATCACAAAGTGGTTTCTGAGAATGATTCTCTCTAGTTTTTCTACGAGGATATTTCCTTTTCTACCGTTGGCCCCAAATCGCTTGAAATCTCCACATGCAAATTCCTCAAATAGAGTGTTTCCAATCTGCTCTGTCTAAAGGAAGGTTCAACCCTGCTAGTTGAACACACACAAATCAACGAACTTACTGAGAAGTCTTCTGTATAGCATTAGATGAAGAAATCCCACTTCCAACGAAATCCTCAAAGAGGTCGAAATATCCACTTGAAGACTTTACAAACAGAGTGTTTCCAAACTGCTCTATGAATAGAAAGGTTAAACTCTGTGAGAGGAACGCACACATCACAAAGTGGGTTCTGAGAATGATTCTCTCTAGTTTTAATACGAGGATATTTCCTTTTCTAACGTTGTCCCCAAAACGCTTGAAATCTCCACATGCAAATTCCTCGAAAAGAGGGTTTCCAATCTGCTCTGTCTAAAGGAAGGTTCAACTCTGTGGGTTGAACACACACAAATCAAAGAAGTTTCTGGGAATTCTTCCTTCTAGCATTAGATGAAGGAATCCCGCTTCCAACGAAATCCTCAAAGAGGTCCAAATATCCACTTGCAGACTTTACAAAAAGAGTGTTTCCAAACTGCTCTATGAAAAGAAAGGTTAAACTCTGTGAGTAGAACGCACACATCACAAAGTGGTTTCTGAGAACGATTCTCTCTAGTTTTTATACGAGGATATTTCCTTTTCTATCGCAGTCCCCAAAACGCTTGAAATCTTCACCTGCAAATTCCTCAAAAAGAGGGTTTCCAATCTGCTCTGTCTAAAGGAAGGTTCAACTCTGTTAGTTGAGCACACATAAATCAAAGAAGTTTCTGTGAATTCTTCCTTCTAGCATTAGAAGAAGAAATCTCGCTTCCAACGAAATCCTCAAAGAGGTCTAAATATCCACTTGCAGACCTCACAAACAGAGTGTTTCCAAACTGCTCTATGAAAAGAAAGGTTAAACTCTGTGAGTGGATCGCACACATCACAAAGTGGTTTCTGAGAATGATTCTCTCTAGTTTTTATACGAGGATATTTCCTTTTCTACCGTAGGCCCCAAAACGCATGAAATCTCCAAATGCAAATTCTTCAAAAAGAGGGTTTCCCATCTGCTCTGTCTAAAGGAAGGTTCAACTCTGTGAGTTGAGCACACGTAAATCAAAGAAGTTTCTGTGAATTCTTCCTTCTAGCATTAGATGAAGAAATCCCGCTTCCAACGAAATCCTCAAAGAGGTCTAAATATCCACTTGCAGACTTCACAAACAGAGTGTTTCCAAACTGCTCTATGAAAAGAAAGGTTAAACTCTGTGAGTGGATCGCACACATCACAAAGTGATTTCTGAGAATGATTCTCTCTAGTTTTTATACGAGGATATTTCCTTTTCTACCGTTGGCCCCAAATTGCTTGAAATCTCCACATGCAAATTCCTCAAAAAGATGGTTTCCAATCTGCTCTGTCTAAAGGAAGGTTCAACCCTGTTAGTTGAACACACACAAATCAACGAAGTTACTGAGAAATCTTCTGTATAGCATTAGATGAAGAAATCCCGCTTCCAACGAAATCCTCAAAGAGGTCCAAATATAAACTTGCATACTTTACAAACAGAGTGTTTCCAAACTGCTCTATGAAAAGAAAGGTTAAACTCTGTGAGTGGAACGCACACATCACAAAGTGGTTTCTGAGAATGATTCTCTCTAGTTTTTACACGAGGATATTTCCTTTTCTACCGATGGCCCCAAAACGCTTGAAATCTCCACATGCGAATTCCTCAAAAAGAAGGTTTCCAATCTGCTCTGTCTAAAGGAAGGTTCAACTCTGTGAGTTGAACACACACAAATCAAAGAAGTTTCTGAGAATTCTTCCTTCTCGCATTAGATGAAGAAATCCCGCTTCCAACGAAATCCTCAAAGAGGTCCAAATATCCACTTGCAGACTTTACAAACAGAGTGTTTCCAAACTGCTCTATGAAAAGAAAGGTTAAGCTCTGTGAGTGGAACGCACACATCACAAAGTGGTTTCTGAGAATGATTCTCTCTAGTTTTTATACGAGGATATTTCCTTTTCTACCGCTGGCCCCAAAACGCTTGAAATCTCCACATGCAAATTCCTCAAAAAGAGGGTTTCCAATCTACTCTGTCTAAAGGAAGGTTCAACTCCGTGAGTTGAGCACACATAAATCAAAGAATTTTTTGTGAATTCTTCCTTCTAGCATTAGATGAAGAAATCCCGCTTCCAACGAAATCCTCAAAGAGGTCTAAATATCCACTTGCAGACTTCACAAACACAGTGTTTCCAAACTGCTCTATGAAAAGAAAGGTTAAACTCTGTGAGTGGATCGCATACATCACAAACTGATTTCTGAGAATGATTCCCTCTAGTTTTTAAACGAGGATATTTCCTTATCTACCGTTGGCCCTAAATTGCTTGAAATCTCCACATGCAAATTCCTCAAAAAGAGGGTTTCCAATCTGCTCTGTCTAAGGGAAGGTTCAACCCTGTTAGTTGAACACACACAAATCAACGAAGTTACTGAGAAATCTTCTGTATAGCATTAGATGAAGAAATCCCACTTCCTACGAAATCCTCAAAGAGGTCCAAATATCCACTTGCAGACTTTACAAACAGAGTGTTTCCAAACTGCTCTATGAAAAGAAAGGTTAAACTTTGTGAGTGGAACGCACACATCACAAAGTGGTTTCCGAGAATGATTCCCTATAGTTTTTATACGAGGATATTTCCTTTTCTAACGTTGGTCCGAAATCGCTTGACATCTCCACATGCAAATTCCTCAAAAAGAGGGTTTCCAATCTGCTCTGTCTGAAGGAAGGTTCAACTCTGTGAGTTGAACACACACAAATCAAAGAAGTTTCTGAGAATTCTTCCTTCTAGCATTAGATGAAGAAATCCCGCTTCCAACGAAATCCTCAAAGAGGTCCAAATATCCACTTGCAGACTTCAAAACCAGAGTGTTTCCAAACTGCTCTATGAAAAGAAAGGTTAAACTCTGTGAGTGGAACACACACATCACAAAGTGGTTTCTGAGAATGATTCTCTCTAGTTTTTATACGAGGATATTTCCTTTTCTACCGTTGGCCCCAAAATGCTTGCAATCTCCACATGCATATTCCTCAAAAAGAGGGTTTCCAATCTGCTCTGTCTAAAGGAAGGTTCAACTCTGTTAGTTGAACACACACAAATCAACGAAGTTACTGGGAAATCTTCTGTGTAGCATTAGATGAAGAAATCCCGCTTCCAACGAATTCCTCAAAGAGGTCCAAATATCCACTTGCAGACTTCACAAACAGAGTGTTTACAAACTGCTCTATGAAAAGAAAGGTTAAACTCTGTGAGTGGAACACACACATCACAAAGTGGTTTCTGAGAATGATTCTCTCTAGTTTCTATACGAGGATATTTCCTTTTCTACCGATGGCCCCAAAACGCTTGAAATCTCCACATGTGAATTCCTCAAAAAGAGGGTTTCCAATCTGCTCTGTCTAAAGGAAGGTTCAACTCTGTGAGTTGAACACACACAAATCAAAGAACTTTCTGAGAATTCTTCCTTCTAGCATTAGATGAAGAAATCCCGCTTCCAACGAAATCCTCAAAGAGGTCCAAATATAAACTTGCATACTTTACAAACAGAGTGTTTCCAAACTGCTCTATGAAAAGAAAGGTTAAACTCTGTGAGTGGAACGCACACATCACAAAGTGGTTTCTGAGAATGATTCTCTCTAGTTTTTACACGAGGATATTTCCTTTTCTACCGATGGCCCCAAAACGCTTGAAATCTCCACATGCGAATTCCTCAAAAAGAAGGTTTCCAATCTGCTCTGTCTAAAGGAAGGTTCAACTCTGTGAGTTGAACACACACAAATCAAAGAAGTTTCTGAGAATTCTTCCTTCTCGCATTAGATGAAGAAATCCCGCTTCCAACGAAATCCTCAAAGAGGTCCAAATATCCACTTGCAGACTTTACAAACAGAGTGTTTCCAAACTGCTCTATGAAAAGAAAGGTTAAGCTCTGTGAGTGGAACGCACACATCACAAAGTGGTTTCTGAGAATGATTCTCTCTAGTTTTTATACGAGGATATTTCCTTTTCTACCGCTGGCCCCAAAACGCTTGAAATCTCCACATGCAAATTCCTCAAAAAGAGGGTTTCCAATCTACTCTGTCTAAAGGAAGGTTCAACTCCGTGAGTTGAGCACACATAAATCAAAGAATTTTTTGTGAATTCTTCCTTCTAGCATTAGATGAAGAAATCCCGCTTCCAACGAAATCCTCAAAGAGGTCTAAATATCCACTTGCAGACTTCACAAACACAGTGTTTCCAAACTGCTCTATGAAAAGAAAGGTTAAACTCTGTGAGTGGATCGCATACATCACAAACTGATTTCTGAGAATGATTCCCTCTAGTTTTTAAACGAGGATATTTCCTTATCTACCGTTGGCCCTAAATTGCTTGAAATCTCCACATGCAAATTCCTCAAAAAGAGGGTTTCCAATCTGCTCTGTCTAAGGGAAGGTTCAACCCTGTTAGTTGAACACACACAAATCAACGAAGTTACTGAGAAATCTTCTGTATAGCATTAGATGAAGAAATCCCACTTCCTACGAAATCCTCAAAGAGGTCCAAATATCCACTTGCAGACTTTACAAACAGAGTGTTTCCAAACTGCTCTATGAAAAGAAAGGTTAAACTTTGTGAGTGGAACGCACACATCACAAAGTGGTTTCCGAGAATGATTCCCTATAGTTTTTATACGAGGATATTTCCTTTTCTAACGTTGGTCCGAAATCGCTTGACATCTCCACATGCAAATTCCTCAAAAAGAGGGTTTCCAATCTGCTCTGTCTGAAGGAAGGTTCAACTCTGTGAGTTGAACACACACAAATCAAAGAAGTTTCTGAGAATTCTTCCTTCTAGCATTAGATGAAGAAATCCCGCTTCCAACGAAATCCTCAAAGAGGTCCAAATATCCACTTGCAGACTTCAAAACCAGAGTGTTTCCAAACTGCTCTATGAAAAGAAAGGTTAAACTCTGTGAGTGGAACACACACATCACAAAGTGGTTTCTGAGAATGATTCTCTCTAGTTTTTATACGAGGATATTTCCTTTTCTACCGTTGGCCCCAAAATGCTTGCAATCTCCACATGCATATTCCTCAAAAAGAGGGTTTCCAATCTGCTCTGTCTAAAGGAAGGTTCAACTCTGTTAGTTGAACACACACAAATCAACGAAGTTACTGGGAAATCTTCTGTGTAGCATTAGATGAAGAAATCCCGCTTCCAACGAATTCCTCAAAGAGGTCCAAATATCCACTTGCAGACTTCACAAACAGAGTGTTTACAAACTGCTCTATGAAAAGAAAGGTTAAACTCTGTGAGTGGAACACACACATCACAAAGTGGTTTCTGAGAATGATTCTCTCTAGTTTCTATACGAGGATATTTCCTTTTCTACCGATGGCCCCAAAACGCTTGAAATCTCCACATGTGAATTCCTCAAAAAGAGGGTTTCCAATCTGCTCTGTCTAAAGGAAGGTTCAACTCTGTGAGTTGAACACACACAAATCAAAGAACTTTCTGAGAATTCTTCCTTCTAGCATTAGATGAAGAAATCCCGCTTCCAACGAAATCCTCAAAGAGGTCCAAATATCCACTTGCAGACTTTACAAACAGAGTGTTTACAAACGGCTCTATGAAAAGAAAGGTTAAACTCTGTGAGTGGAACGCACACATCACAAAGTGGTTTCTGAGAATGATTCTCTCTAGTTTTCATACGAGGATATTTCCTTTTCCACCGATGGCCCCAAAACGCTTGAAATCTCCACATGCAAATTCCTCAAAAAGAGGGTTTCCAATCTGCTCTGTCTAAAGGAAGGTTCAACTCTGTTAGTTGAACACACACAAATCAACGAAGTTACTGAGAAATCTTCTGTGTAGCATTAGATGAAGGAATCCCGCTTCCAACGAAATCCTCAAAGAGGTCCAAATATCCACTTGCAGACTTTACAAACATAGTGTTTCCAATCTGCTCTAAGAAAAGAAAGGTTAAACTCTGTGAGTGGAACGCCCACATCACAAAGTGGTTTCTGAGAATGATTCTCTCTAGTATTTATACGAGGATATTTCCTTTTCTACTGTTGGCCCCAAAACGCTTGAAATCTCCACATGCAAATTCCTCAAAAAGAGGGTTTCCAATCTGCTCTGTCTAAAGGAAGGTTCAACTCTGTTAGTTGAACACACACAAATCAAAGAAGTTTCTGAGAATTCTTCCTTCTAGCATTAGATGAAGAAATCCCGCTTCCAACGAAATCCTCAAAGAGGTCCAAATATCCACTTGCAGACTTTACAAAAAGAGTGTTTCCAAACTGCTCTATGAAAAGAAAGGTTAAACTCTGTGAGTGGAACGCACACATCACAAAGTGGTTTCTGAGAATGATTCTCTCTAGTTTTTATTCCAGGATATTTCCTTTTCTACCGCTGGCCCCAAAACACTTGAAATCTCCACATGCAAATTCCTCAAAAAGAGGGTTTCCAATCTGCTCTGTCTAAAGGAAGGTTCAACTCTGTGAGTTGAGCACACATAAATCAAAGAAGTTTCTGTGAATTCTTCCTTCTTGCATTAGATGAAGAAATCCCGCTTCCAACAAAATCCTCAAAGAGGTCTAAATATCCACTTGCAGACTTCACAAACAGAGTGTTTCCAAACTGCTCTATGAAAAGAAAGGTTAAACTCTGTGAGTGGATCGCACACATCACAAAGTGGTTTCTGAGAATGATTCTCTCTAGTTTTTCTACGAGGATATTTCCTTTTCTACCGTTGGCCCCAAATCGCTTGAAATCTCCACATGCAAATTCCTCAAATAGAGTGTTTCCAATCTGCTCTGTCTAAAGGAAGGTTCAACCCTGCTAGTTGAACACACACAAATCAACGAACTTACTGAGAAGTCTTCTGTATAGCATTAGATGAAGAAATCCCACTTCCAACGAAATCCTCAAAGAGGTCCAAATATCCACTTGAAGACTTTACAAACAGAGTGTTTCCAAACTGCTCTATGAATAGAAAGGTTAAACTCTGTGAGAGGAACGCACACATCACAAAGTGGGTTCTGAGAATGATTCTCTCTAGTTTTAATACGAGGATATTTCCTTTTCTAACGTTGTCCCCAAAACGCTTGAAATCTCCACATGCAAATTCCTCGAAAAGAGGGTTTCCAATCTGCTCTGTCTAAAGGAAGGTTCAACTCTGTGGGTTGAACACACACAAATCAAAGAAGTTTCTGGGAATTCTTCCTTCTAGCATTAGATGAAGAAATCCCGCTTCCAACGAAATCCTCAAAGAGGTCCAAATATCCACTTGCAGACTTTACAAAAAGAGTGTTTCCAAACTGCTCTATGAAAAGAAAGGTTAAACTCTGTGAGTAGAACGCACACATCACAAAGTGGTTTCTGAGAACGATTCTCTCTAGTTTTTATACGAGGATATTTCCTTTTCTATCGCAGTCCCCAAAACGCTTGAAATCTTCACCTGCAAATTCCTCAAAAAGAGGGTTTCCAATCTGCTCTGTCTAAAGGAAGGTTCAACTCTGTTAGTTGAGCACACATAAATCAAAGAAGTTTCTGTGAATTCTTCCTTCTAGCATTAGAAGAAGAAATCTCGCTTCCAACGAAATCCTCAAAGAGGTCTAAATATCCACTTGCAGACCTCACAAACAGAGTGTTTCCAAACTGCTCTATGAAAAGAAAGGTTAAACTCTGTGAGTGGATCGCACACATCACAAAGTGGTTTCTGAGAATGATTCTCTCTAGTTTTTATACGAGGATATTTCCTTTTCTACCGTAGGCCCCAAAACGCATGAAATCTCCAAATGCAAATTCTTCAAAAAGAGGGTTTCCCACCTGCTCTGTCTAAAGGAAGGTTCAACTCTGTGAGTTGAGCACACGTAAATCAAAGAAGTTTCTGTGAATTCTTCCTTCTAGCATTAGATGAAGAAATCCCGCTTCCAACGAAATCCTCAAAGAGGTCTAAATATCCACTTGCAGACTTCACAAACAGAGTGTTTCCAAACTGCTCTATGAAAAGAAAGGTTAAACTCTGTGAGTGGATCGCACACATCACAAAGTGATTTCTGAGAATGATTCTCTCTAGTTTTTATACGAGGATATTTCCTTTTCTACCGTTGGCCCCAAATTGCTTGAAATCTCCACATGCAAATTCCTCAAAAAGATGGTTTCCAATCTGCTCTGTCTAAAGGAAGGTTCAACCCTGTTAGTTGAACACACACAAATCAACGAAGTTACTGAGAAATCTTCTGTATAGCATTAGATGAAGAAATCCCGCTTCCAACGAAATCCTCAAAGAGGTCCAAATATAAACTTGCATACTTTACAAACAGAGTGTTTCCAAACTGCTCTATGAAAAGAAAGGTTAAACTCTGTGAGTGGAACGCACACATCACAAAGTGGTTTCTGAGAATGATTCTCTCTAGTTTTTACACGAGGATATTTCCTTTTCTACCGATGGCCCCAAAACGCTTGAAATCTCCACATGCGAATTCCTCAAAAAGAAGGTTTCCAATCTGCTCTGTCTAAAGGAAGGTTCAACTCTGTGAGTTGAACACACACAAATCAAAGAAGTTTCTGAGAATTCTTCCTTCTGGCATTAGATGAAGAAATCCCGCTTCCAACGAAATCCTCAAAGAGGTCCAAATATCCACTTGCAGACTTTACAAACAGAGTGTTTCCAAACTGCTCTATGAAAAGAAAGGTTAAGCTCTCTGAGTGGAACACACACATCACAAAGTGGTTTCTGAGAATGATTCTCTCTAGTTTTTATACGAGGATATTTCCTTTTCTGCCGCTGGCCCCAAAACGCTTGAAATCTCCACATGCAAATTCCTCAAAAAGAGGGTTTCCAATCTACTCTGTCTAAAGGAAGGTTCAACTCCGTGAGTTGAGCACACATAAATCAAAGAATTTTTTGTGAATTCTTCCTTCTAGCATTAGATGAAGAAATCCCGCTTCCAACGAAATCCTCAAAGAGGTCTAAATATCCACTTGCAGACTTCACAAACACAGTGTTTCCAAACTGCTCTATGAAAAGAAAGGTTAAACTCTGTGAGTGGATCGCATACATCACAAACTGATTTCTGAGAATGATTCCCTCTAGTTTTTAAACGAGGATATTTCCTTATCTACCGTTGGCCCTAAATTGCTTGAAATCTCCACATGCAAATTCCTCAAAAAGAGGGTTTCCAATCTGCTCTGTCTAAGGGAAGGTTCAACCCTGTTAGTTGAACACACACAAATCAACGAAGTTACTGAGAAATCTTCTGTATAGCATTAGATGAAGAAATCCCACTTCCTACGAAATCCTCAAAGAGGTCCAAATATCCACTTGCAGACTTTACAAACAGAGTGTTTCCAAACTGCTCTATGAAAAGAAAGGTTAAACTTTGTGAGTGGAACGCACACATCACAAAGTGGTTTCCGAGAATGATTCCCTATAGTTTTTATACGAGGATATTTCCTTTTCTAACGTTGGTCCGAAATCGCTTGACATCTCCACATGCAAATTCCTCAAAAAGAGGGTTTCCAATCTGCTCTGTCTGAAGGAAGGTTCAACTCTGTGAGTTGAACACACACAAATCAAAGAAGTTTCTGAGAATTCTTCCTTCTAGCATTAGATGAAGAAATCCCGCTTCCAACGAAATCCTCAAAGAGGTCCAAATATCCACTTGCAGACTTCAAAACCAGAGTGTTTCCAAACTGCTCTATGAAAAGAAAGGTTAAACTCTGTGAGTGGAACACACACATCACAAAGTGGTTTCTGAGAATGATTCTCTCTAGTTTTTATACGAGGATATTTCCTTTTCTACCGTTGGCCCCAAAATGCTTGCAATCTCCACATGCATATTCCTCAAAAAGAGGGTTTCCAATCTGCTCTGTCTAAAGGAAGGTTCAACTCTGTTAGTTGAACACACACAAATCAACGAAGTTACTGGGAAATCTTCTGTGTAGCATTAGATGAAGAAATCCCGCTTCCAACGAATTCCTCAAAGAGGTCCAAATATCCACTTGCAGACTTTACAAACAGAGTGTTTACAAACTGCTCTATGAAAAGAAAGGTTAAACTCTGTGAGTGGAACACACACATCACAAAGTGGTTTCTGAGAATGATTCTCTCTAGTTTCTATACGAGGATATTTCCTTTTCTACCGATGGCCCCAAAACGCTTGAAATCTCCACATGTGAATTCCTCAAAAAGAGGGTTTCCAATCTGCTCTGTCTAAAGGAAGGTTCAACTCTGTGAGTTGAACACACACAAATCAAAGAACTTTCTGAGAATTCTTCCTTCTAGCATTAGATGAAGAAATCCCGCTTCCAACGAAATCCTGAAAGAGGTCCAAATATCCACTTGCAGACTTTACAAACAGAGTGTTTACAAACGGCTCTATGAAAAGAAAGGTTAAACTCTGTGAGTGGAACGCACACATCACAAAGTGGTTTCTGAGAATGATTCTCTCTAGTTTTCATACGAGGATATTTCCTTTTCCACCGATGGCCCCAAAACGCTTGAAATCTCCACATGCAAATTCCTCAAAAAGAGGGTTTCCAATCTGCTCTGTCTAAAGGAAGGTTCAACTCTGTTAGTTGAACACACACAAATCAACGAAGTTACTGAGAAATCTTCTGTGTAGCATTAGATGAAGGAATCCCGCTTCCAACGAAATCCTCAAAGAGGTCCAAATATCCACTTGCAGACTTTACAAACATAGTGTTTCCAATCTGCTCTAAGAAAAGAAAGGTTAAACTCTGTGAGTGGAACGCCCACATCACAAAGTGGTTTCTGAGAATGATTCTCTCTAGTATTTATACGAGGATATTTCCTTTTCTACTGTTGGCCCCAAAACGCTTGAAATCTCCACATGCAAATTCCTCAAAAAGAGGGTTTCCAATCTGCTCTGTCTAAAGGAAGGTTCAACTCTGTTAGTTGAACACACACAAATCAAAGAACTTTCTGAGAATTCTTCCTTCTAGCATTAGATGAAGAAATCCCGCTTCCAACGAAATCCTCAAAGAGGTCCAAATATCCACTTGCAGACTTTACAAAAAGAGTGTTTCCAAACTGCTCTATGAAAAGAAAGGTTAAACTCTGTGAGTGGAACGCACACATCACAAAGTGGTTTCTGAGAATGATTCTCTCTAGTTTTTATGCCAGGATATTTCCTTTTCTACCGCTGGCCCCAAAACACTTGAAATCTCCACATGCAAATTCCTCAAAAAGAGGGTTTCCAATCTGCTCTGTCTAAAGGAAGGTTCAACTCTGTGAGTTGAACACACACAAATCAAAGAAGTTTCTGTGAATTCTTCCTTCTTGCATTAGATGAAGAAATCCCGCTTCCAACAAAATCCTAAAAGAGGTCTAAATATCCACTTGCAGACTTCAAAACCAGAGTGTTTCCAAACTGCTCTATGAAAAGAAAGGTTAAACTCTGTGAGTGGATCGCACACATCACAAAGTGGTTTCTGAGAATGATTCTCTCTAGTTTTTCTACGAGGATATTTCCTTTTCTACCGTTGGCCCCAAAATGCTTGCAATCTCCACATGCATATTCCTCAAAAAGAGGGTTTCCAATCTGCTCTGTCTAAAGGAAGGTTCAACTCTGTTAGTTGAACACACACAAATCAACGAAGTTACTGGGAAATCTTCTGTGTAGCATTAGATGAAGAAATCCCGCTTCCAACGAATTCCTCAAAGAGGTCCAAATATCCACTTGCAGACTTTACAAACAGAGTGTTTACAAACTGCTCTATGAAAAGAAAGGTTAAACTCTGTGAGTGGAACACACACATCACAAAGTGGTTTCTGAGAATGATTCTCTCTAGTTTCTATACGAGGATATTTCCTTTTCTACCGATGGCCCCAAAACGCTTGAAATCTCCACATGTGAATTCCTCAAAAAGAGGGTTTCCAATCTGCTCTGTCTAAAGGAAGGTTCAACTCTGTGAGTTGAACACACACAAATCAAAGAACTTTCTGAGAATTCTTCCTTCTAGCATTAGATGAAGAAATCCCGCTTCCAACGAAATCCTGAAAGAGGTCCAAATATCCACTTGCAGACTTTACAAACAGAGTGTTTACAAACGGCTCTATGAAAAGAAAGGTTAAACTCTGTGAGTGGAACGCACACATCACAAAGTGGTTTCTGAGAATGATTCTCTCTAGTTTTCATACGAGGATATTTCCTTTTCCACCGATGGCCCCAAAACGCTTGAAATCTCCACATGCAAATTCCTCAAAAAGAGGGTTTCCAATCTGCTCTGTCTAAAGGAAGGTTCAACTCTGTTAGTTGAACACACACAAATCAACGAAGTTACTGAGAAATCTTCTGTGTAGCATTAGATGAAGGAATCCCGCTTCCAACGAAATCCTCAAAGAGGTCCAAATATCCACTTGCAGACTTTACAAACATAGTGTTTCCAATCTGCTCTAAGAAAAGAAAGGTTAAACTCTGTGAGTGGAACGCCCACATCACAAAGTGGTTTCTGAGAATGATTCTCTCTAGTATTTATACGAGGATATTTCCTTTTCTACTGTTGGCCCCAAAACGCTTGAAATCTCCACATGCAAATTCCTCAAAAAGAGGGTTTCCAATCTGCTCTGTCTAAAGGAAGGTTCAACTCTGTTAGTTGAACACACACAAATCAAAGAACTTTCTGAGAATTCTTCCTTCTAGCATTAGATGAAGAAATCCCGCTTCCAACGAAATCCTCAAAGAGGTCCAAATATCCACTTGCAGACTTTACAAAAAGAGTGTTTCCAAACTGCTCTATGAAAAGAAAGGTTAAACTCTGTGAGTGGAACGCACACATCACAAAGTGGTTTCTGAGAATGATTCTCTCTAGTTTTTATGCCAGGATATTTCCTTTTCTACCGCTGGCCCCAAAACACTTGAAATCTCCACATGCAAATTCCTCAAAAAGAGGGTTTCCAATCTGCTCTGTCTAAAGGAAGGTTCAACTCTGTGAGTTGAGCACACATAAATCAAAGAAGTTTCTGTGAATTCTTCCTTCTTGCATTAGATGAAGAAATCCCGCTTCCAACAAAATCCTAAAAGAGGTCTAAATATCCACTTGCAGACTTCACAAACAGAGTGTTTCCAAACTGCTCTATGAAAAGAAAGGTTAAACTCTGTGAGTGGATCGCACACATCACAAAGTGGTTTCTGAGAATGATTCTCTCTAGTTTTTCTACGAGGATATTTCCTTTTCTACCGTTGGCCCCAAATCGCTTGAAATCTCCACATGCAAATTCCTCAAATAGAGTGTTTCCAATCTGCTTTGTCTAAAGGAAGGTTCAACCCTGCTAGTTGAACACACACAAATCAACGAACTTACTGAGAAGTCTTCTGTATAGCATTAGATGAAGAAATCCCACTTCCAACGAAATCCTCAAAGAGGTCCAAATATCCACTTGAAGACTTTACAAACAGAGTGTTTCCAAACTGCTCTATGAATAGAAAGGTTAAACTCTGTGAGAGGAACGCACACATCACAAAGTGGGTTCTGAGAATGATTCTCTCTAGTTTTAATACGAGGATATTTCCTTTTCTAACGTTGTCCCCAAAACGCTTGAAATCTCCACATGCAAATTCCTCGAAAAGAGGGTTTCCAATCTGCTCTGTCTAAAGGAAGGTTCAACTCTGTGGATTGAACACACACAAATCAAAGAAGTTTCTGGGAATTCTTCCTTCTAGCATTAGATGAAGAAATCCCGCTTCCAACGAAATCCTCAAAGAGGTCCAAATATCCACTTGCAGACTTTACAAAAAGAGTGTTTCCAAACTGCTCTATGAAAAGAAAGGTCAAACTCTGTGAGTAGAACGCACACATCACAAAGTGGTTTCTGAGAACGATTCTCTCTAGTTTTTATACGAGGATATTTCCTTTTCTATCGCAGTCCCCAAAACGCTTGAAATCTTCACCTGCAAATTCCTCAAAAAGAGGGTTTCCAATCTGCTCTGTCTAAAGGAAGGTTCAACTCTGTTAGTTGAGCACACATAAATCAAAGAAGTTTCTGTGAATTCTTCCTTCTAGCATTAGAAGAAGAAATCTCGCTTCCAACGAAATCCTCAAAGAGGTCTAAATATCCACTTGCAGACCTCACAAACAGAGTGTTTCCAAACTGCTCTATGAAAAGAAAGGTTAAACTCTGTGAGTGGATCGCACACATCACAAAGTGGTTTCTGAGAATGATTCTCTCTAGTTTTTATACGAGGATATTTCCTTTTCTACCGTAGGCCCCAAAACGCATGAAATCTCCAAATGCAAATTCTTCAAAAAGAGGGTTTCCCATCTGCTCTGTCTAAAGGAAGGTTCAACTCTGTGAGTTGAGCACACGTAAATCAAAGAAGTTTCTGTGAATTCTTCCTTCTAGCATTAGATGAAGAAATCCCGCTTCCAACGAAATCCTCAAAGAGGTCTAAATATCCACTTGCAGACTTCACAAACAGAGTGTTTCCAAACTGCTCTATGAAAAGAAAGGTTAAACTCTGTGAGTGGATCGCACACATCACAAAGTGATTTCTGAGAATGATTCTCTCTAGTTTTTATACGAGGATATTTCCTTTTCTACCGTTGGCCCCAAATTGCTTGAAATCTCCACATGCAAATTCCTCAAAAAGATGGTTTCCAATCTGCTCTGTCTAAAGGAAGGTTCAACCCTGTTAGTTGAACACACACAAATCAACGAAGTTACTGAGAAATCTTCTGTATAGCATTAGATGAAGAAATCCCGCTTCCAACGAAATCCTCAAAGAGGTCCAAATATAAACTTGCATACTTTACAAACAGAGTGTTTCCAAACTGCTCTATGAAAAGAAAGGTTAAACTCCGTGAGTGGAACGCACACATCACAAAGTGGTTTCTGAGAATGATTCTCTCTAGTTTTTACACGAGGATATTTCCTTTTCTACCGATGGCCCCAAAACGCTTGAAATCTCCACATGCGAATTCCTCAAAAAGAAGGTTTCCAATCTGCTCTGTCTAAAGGAAGGTTCAACTCTGTGAGTTGAACACACACAAATCAAAGAAGTTTCTGAGAATTCTTCCTTCTCGCATTAGATGAAGAAATCCCGCTTCCAACGAAATCCTCAAAGAGGTCCAAATATCCACTTGCAGACTTTACAAACAGAGTGTTTCCAAACTGATCTATGAAAAGAAAGGTTAAGCTCTGTGAGTGGAACGCACACATCACAAAGTGGTTTCTGAGAATGATTCTCTCTAGTTTTTATACGAGGATATTTCCTTTTCTACCGCTGGCCCCAAAACGCTTGAAATCTCCACATGCAAATTCCTCAAAAAGAGGGTTTCCAATCTACTCTGTCTAAAGGAAGGTTCAACTCCGTGAGTTGAGCACACATAAATCAAAGAATTTTTTGTGAATTCTTCCTTCTAGCATTAGATGAAGAAATCCCGCTTCCAACGAAATCCTCAAAGAGGTCTAAATATCCACTTGCAGACTTCACAAACACAGTGTTTCCAAACTGCTCTATGAAAAGAAAGGTTAAACTCTGTGAGTGGATCGCATACATCACAAACTGATTTCTGAGAATGATTCCCTCTAGTTTTTAAACGAGGATATTTCCTTATCTACCGTTGGCCCTAAATTGCTTGAAATCTCCACATGCAAATTCCTCAAAAAGAGGGTTTCCAATCTGCTCTGTCTAAGGGAAGGTTCAACCCTGTTAGTTGAACACACACAAATCAACGAAGTTACTGAGAAATCTTCTGTATAGCATTAGATGAAGAAATCCCACTTCCTACGAAATCCTCAAAGAGGTCCAAATATCCACTTGCAGACTTTACAAACAGAGTGTTTCCAAACTGCTCTATGAAAAGAAAGGTTAAACTTTGTGAGTGGAACGCACACATCACAAAGTGGTTTCCGAGAATGATTCCCTCTAGTTTTTATACGAGGATATTTCCTTTTCTAACGTTGGTCCGAAATCGCTTGAAATCTCCACATGCAAATTCCTCAAAAAGAGGGTTTCCAATCTGCTCTGTCTGAAGGAAGGTTCAACTCTGTGAGTTGAACACACACAAATCAAAGAAGATTCTGAGAATTCTTCCTTCTAGCATTAGATGAAGAAATCCCGCTTCCAACGAAATCCTCAAAGAGGTCCAAATATCCACTTGCAGACTTTAGAAACAGAGTGTTTACAAACGGCTCTATGAAAAGAAAGGTTAAACTCTGTGAGTGGAACTCACACATCACAAAGTGGTTTCTGAGAATGATTCTCTCTAGTTTTCATACGAGGATATTTCCTTTTCTACCGATGGCCCCAAAACGCTTGAAATCTCCACATGCAAATTCCTCAAAAAGAGGGTTTCCAATCTGCTCTGTCTAAAGGAAGGTTCAACTCTGTTAGTTGAACACACACAAATCAACGAAGTTACTGAGAAATCTTCTGTGTAGCATTAGATGAAGAAATCCCGCTTCCAACGAAATCCTCAAAGAGGTCCAAATATCCACTTGCAGACTTTACAAACATAGTGTTTCCAATCTGCTCTATGAAAAGAAAGTTTAAACTCTGTGAGTGGAACGCCCACATCACAAAGTGGTTTCTGAGAATGATTCTCTCTAGTATTTATACGAGGATATTTCCTTTTCTACTGTTGGCCCCAAAACGCTTGAAATCTCCACATGGAAATTACTCAAAAAGAGGGTTTCCAATCTGCTCTGTCTAAAGGAAGGTTCAACTCTGTTAGTTGAACACACACAAATCAAAGAAGTTTCTGAGAATTCTTCCTTCTAGCATTAGATGAAGAAATCCCGCTTCCAACGAAATCCTCAAAGAGGTCCAAATCTCCACTTGCAGACTTTACAAACAGAGAGTTTCCAAACTGCTCTATGAAAAGAAAGGTTAAACTCTGTGAGTGGAATGCACACATCACAAAGTGGTTTCTGAGAATGATTCTCTCTAGTTTTTATACGAGGATATTTCCTTTTCTACCGTTGGCCCCAAAACGCTTGAAATCTCCCCATGCAAATTCCTCAAAAAGAGGGTGTCCAATCTGCTCTGTCTAAAGCAAGGTTCAACTCTGTTAGTTGAACACACACAAATCAACGAAGTTACTGAGAAATCTTCTGTGTAGCATTAGATGAAGAAATCCCGCTTCGAACGAAATCCTCAAAGAGGTCTAAATATCCTCTTGCAGACTTTACAAACAGAGTGTTTCGAAACTGCTCTATGTAAAGAAAGGTTAAACTCTGTGAGTGGAATGCACACATCACTAAGTGGTTTCTGAGAATGATTCTCTCTAGTTTTTATACGAGGATATTTCCTTTTCTACCGTTGGCCCCAAAACGCTTGAAATCTCCACATGCATATTCCTCAAAAAGAGGGTTTCCAATCTGCTCTGTCTAAAGGAAGGTTCAACTCTGTTAGTTGAACACACACAAATCAACGAAGTTACTGAGAAATCTTCTGTGTACCATTAGATGATGAAATCCCGTTTCCAACAAAATCCTCAAAGTGGTCCAAATATCCACTTGCAGACTTTACAGACAGAGTGTTTCCAAACTGCTCTATGAAAAGAAAGGTTAAACTCTGTGAGTGGAACGCACACATCACAAAGTTGTTTCTGAGAATGATTCTCTCTAGTTTTTATACGACGATATTTCCTTTTCTAACGTTGTCCCCAAAACGCTTGAAATCTCCACATGCAAATTCCTCAAAAAGAGGGTTTCCAAACTGCTCTGTCAAAAGGAAGGTTCAACTCTGTGAGTTGAACACACTCAAATCAAAGAAGTTTCTGAGAATTCTTCCTTATAGCATTAGATGAAGAAATCCCGCTTCCAACGAAATTCTCAAAGAGGTCCAAATATCCACTTGCAGACTTTACAAACAGAGTGTTTCCAAACTGCTCTATGAAAAGAAAGGTTAAACTCTGTGAGTGGAACGCCCACATCACAAAGTGGTTTCTGAGAATGATTCTCTCTAGTTTTTATACGAGGATATTTCCTTTTCTTACATTGGCCCAAAAATTCTTGAAATCTCCACAAGCATATTCCTCAAAAAGAGGGTTTCCAATCTGCTCTGTCTAAAGGAAGGTTCAACTCTGTTAATTGAACACACACAAATCAAGGAAGTTACTGAGAAATCTTCTGTATAGTATTAGATGAAGAAACCCCACTTCCAATGAAATCCTCAAAGAGGTCCAAATATCCACTTGCAGACTTTACAAACAGAGTGTTTCCAAACTGCTCTATGAAAAGAATGGTTAAACTCTGTGAGTGGAACGCACACATCACAAAGTGGTTTCCGAGAATGATTCTCTCTAGTTTTTATACGAGGATATTTCCTTTTCTAACGTTGGTCAGAAATCGCGTGAAATCTCCACATGCAAATGCCTCAAAAAGAGGGTTTCCAATCTGCTCTGTCTAAAGGAAGGTTCAACTCTGTGAGTTGAACACACACAAATCAAAGAACTTTCTGAGAATTCTTCCTTCTAGCATTAGATGAAGAAATCCCGCTTCCAACGAAATTCTCAAAGAGGTCTAAATATCCACTTGCAGACTTTAGAAACAGAGTGTTTACAAACGGCTCTATGAAAAGAAAGGTTAAACTCTGTGAGTGGAACGCACACATCACAAAGTGGTTTCTGAGAATGATTCTCTCTAGTTTTCATACGAGGATATTTCCTTTTCTACCGATGGCCCCAAAACGCTTGAAATCTCCACATGCAAATTCCTCAAAAAGAGGGTTTCCAATCTGCTCTGTCTAAAGGAAGGTTCAACTCTGTTAGTTGAACACACACAAATCAACGAAGTTACTGAGAAATCTTCTGTGTAGCATTAGATGAAGAAATCCCGCTTCCTACGAAATCCTCAAAGAGGTCCAAATATCCACTTGCAGACTTTACAAACATAGTGTTTCCAATCTGCTCTATGAAAAGAAAGGTTAAACTCTGTGAGTGGAACGCCCACATCACAAAGTGGTTTCTGAGAATGATTCTCTCTAGTATTTATACGAGGATATTTCCTTTTCTACTGTTGGCCCCAAAACGCTTCAAATCTCCACATGCAAATTCCTCAAAAAGAGGGTTTCCAATCTGCTCTGTCTAAAGGAAGGTTCAACTCTGTTAGTTGAACACACACAAATCAAAGAAGTTTCTGAGAATTCTTCCTTCTAGCATTAGATGAAGAAATCCCGCTTCCAACGAAATCCTCAAAGAGGTCCAAATATCCACTTGCAGACTTTACAAAAAGAGTGTTTCCAAACTGCTCTATGAAAAGAAAGGTTAAACTCTGTGAGTAGAATGCACACATCACAAAGTGGTTTCTGAGAATGATTCTCTCTAGTTTTTATACGAGGATATTTCCTTTTCTACCGCAGGCCCCAAAACGCTTGAAATCTCCACCTGCAAATTCCTCAAAAAGAGGGTTTCCAATCTACTCTGTCTAAAGGAAGGTTCAACACTGTTAGTTGAGCACACATAAATCAAAGAAGTTTCTGTGAAATCTTCCTTCTAGCATTAGATGAAGAAATCTCGCTTCCAACGAAATCCTCAAAGAGGTCTAAATATCCACTTGCAGACTTCACAAACAGAGTGTTTCCAAACTGCTCTATGAAAAGAAAGGTTAAACTCTGTGAGTGGATCGCACACATCACAAAGTGGTTTCTGAGAATGATTCTCTCTAGTTTTTATACGAGGATATTTCCTTTTCTACCATTGGCCCCAAAACGCTTGAAATCTCCACATGCAAATTCCTCAAAAAGAGGGTTTCCAATCTGCTCTGTCTAAAGGAAGGTTCAACTCTGTGAGTTGAACACACACAAATCAAAGAAGTCTCTGAGAATTCTTCCTTCTAGCATTAGATGAAGAAATCCCGCTTCCAACGAAATCCTCAAAGAGGTCCAAATATCCACTTGCAGACTTTACAAACAGAGTGTTTACAAACTGCTCTCTGAAAAGAAAGGTTAAACTCTGTGAGTGGAACGCACACATCACAAAGTATTTTCTGAGAATGATTCTCTCTAGTTTTTATACGAGGATATTTCCTTTTCTTCCGTTGGCCCCAAAATGCTTGAAATCTCCACATGCATATTCCTCAAAAAGAGGGTTTCCAATCTGCTCTGTCTAAAGGAAGGTTCAACTCTGTTAGTTGAACACACACAAATCAACGTAGTTACTGAGAAATCTTCTGTATAGTATTAGATGAACAAATCCCACTTCCAATGAAATCCTCAAAGAGGTCCAAATATCCACTTGCAGACTTTACAAACAGAGTGTTTCCAAACTGCTCTATGAAAAGAAAGGTTAAACTCTGTGAGTGGAACGCACACATCACAAAGTGGTTTCTGAGAATTATTCTCTCTAGTTTTTATACGAGGATATTTCCTTTTCTACCGTTGGCCCCAAAACTCTTGAAATCTCCACATGCAAATTCCTCAAAAAGAGGGTTTCCAATCTGCTCTGTCTAAAGGAAGGTTCAACTCTGTGAGTCGAACACACACAAATCAAAGAACTTTCTGAGAATTCTTCCTTCTAGCATTAGATGAAGAAATCCCGCTTCCAACGAAATCCTCAAAGAGGTCCAAATATCCACTTGCAGACTTTACAAACAGAGTGTTTCCAAACTGCTCTATGAAAAGAAAGGTTAAACTCTGTGAGTGGAACGCACACATCACAAAGTGGTTTCCGAGAATGATTCTCTCTAGTTTTTATACGAGGATATTTCCTTTTCTAACGTTGGTCAGAAATCGCGTGAAATCTCCACATGCAAATGCCTCAAAAAGAGGGTTTCCAATCTGCTCTGTCTAAAGGAAGGTTCAACTCTGTGAGTTGAACACACACAAATCAAAGAACTTTCTGAGAATTCTTCCTTCTAGCATTAGATGAAGAAATCCCGCTTCCAACGAAATTCTCAAAGAGGTCTAAATATCCACTTGCAGACTTTAGAAACAGAGTGTTTACAAACGGCTCTATGAAAAGAAAGGTTAAACTCTGTGAGTGGAACGCACACATCACAAAGTGGTTTCTGAGAATGATTCTCTCTAGTTTTCATACGAGGATATTTCCTTTTCTACCGATGGCCCCAAAACGCTTGAAATCTCCACATGCAAATTCCTCAAAAAGAGGGTTTCCAATCTGCTCTGTCTAAAGGAAGGTTCAACTCTGTTAGTTGAACACACACAAATCAACGAAGTTACTGAGAAATCTTCTGTGTAGCATTAGATGAAGAAATCCCGCTTCCTACGAAATCCTCAAAGAGGTCCAAATATCCACTTGCAGACTTTACAAACATAGTGTTTCCAATCTGCTCTATGAAAAGAAAGGTTAAACTCTGTGAGTGGAACGCCCACATCACAAAGTGGTTTCTGAGAATGATTCTCTCTAGTATTTATACGAGGATATTTCCTTTTCTACTGTTGGCCCCAAAACGCTTCAAATCTCCACATGCAAATTCCTCAAAAAGAGGGTTTCCAATCTGCTCTGTCTAAAGGAAGGTTCAACTCTGTTAGTTGAACACACACAAATCAAAGAAGTTTCTGAGAATTCTTCCTTCTAGCATTAGATGAAGAAATCCCGCTTCCAACGAAATCCTCAAAGAGGTCCAAATATCCACTTGCAGACTTTACAAAAAGAGTGTTTCCAAACTGCTCTATGAAAAGAAAGGTTAAACTCTGTGAGTAGAATGCACACATCACAAAGTGGTTTCTGAGAATGATTCTCTCTAGTTTTTATACGAGGATATTTCCTTTTCTACCGCAGGCCCCAAAACGCTTGAAATCTCCACCTGCAAATTCCTCAAAAAGAGGGTTTCCAATCTACTCTGTCTAAAGGAAGGTTCAACACTGTTAGTTGAGCACACATAAATCAAAGAAGTTTCTGTGAAATCTTCCTTCTAGCATTAGATGAAGAAATCTCGCTTCCAACGAAATCCTCAAAGAGGTATAAATATCCACTTGCAGACTTCACAAACAGAGTGTTTCCAAACTGCTCTATGAAAAGAAAGGTTAAACTCTGTGAGTGGATCGCACACATCACAAAGTGGTTTCTGAGAATGATTCTCTCTAGTTTTTATACGAGGATATTTCCTTTTCTACCATTGGCCCCAAAACGCTTGAAATCTCCACATGCAAATTCCTCAAAAAGAGGGTTTCCAATCTGCTCTGTCTAAAGGAAGGTTCAACTCTGTGAGTTGAACACACACAAATCAAAGAAGTCTCTGAGAATTCTTCCTTCTAGCATTAGATGAAGAAATCCCGCTTCCAACGAAATCCTCAAAGAGGTCCAAATATCCACTTGCAGACTTTACAAACAGAGTGTTTACAAACTGCTCTCTGAAAAGAAAGGTTAAACTCTGTGAGTGGAACGCACACATCACAAAGTATTTTCTGAGAATGATTCTCTCTAGTTTTTATACGAGGATATTTCCTTTTCTTCCGTTGGCCCCAAAATGCTTGAAATCTCCACATGCATATTCCTCAAAAAGAGGGTTTCCAATCTGCTCTGTCTAAAGGAAGGTTCAACTCTGTTAGTTGAACAAACACAAATCAACGTAGTTACTGAGAAATCTTCTGTATAGTATTAGATGAACAAATCCCACTTCCAATGAAATCCTCAAAGAGGTCCAAATATCCACTTGCAGACTTTACAAACAGAGTGTTTCCAAACTGCTCTATGAAAAGAAAGGTTAAACTCTGTGAGTGGAACGCACACATCACAAAGTGGTTTCTGAGAATTATTCTCTCTAGTTTTTATACGAGGATATTTCCTTTTCTACCGTTGGCCCCAAAACTCTTGAAATCTCCACATGCAAATTCCTCAAAAAGAGGGTTTCCAATCTGCTCTGTCTAAAGGAAGGTTCAACTCTGTGAGTCGAACACACACAAATCAAAGAACTTTCTGAGAATTCTTCCTTCTTGCATTAGATGAAGAAATCCCGCTTCCAACGAAATCCTCAAAGAGGTCCAAATATCCACTTGCAGACTTTACAAACAGAGTGTTTCCAAACTGCTCTATGAAAAGAAAGGTTAAACTCTGTGAGTGGAACGCACACATCACAAAGTGGTTTCCGAGAATGATTCTCTCTAGTTTTTATACGAGGATATTTCCTTTTCTAACGTTGGTCAGAAATCGCGTGAAATCTCCACATGCAAATGCCTCAAAAAGAGGGTTTCCAATCTGCTCTGTCTAAAGGAAGGTTCAACTCTGTGAGTTGAACACACACAAATCAAAGAACTTTCTGAGAATTCTTCCTTCTAGCATTAGATGAAGAAATCCCGCTTCCAACGAAATTCTCAAAGAGGTCTAAATATCCACTTGCAGACTTTAGAAACAGAGTGTTTACAAACGGCTCTATGAAAAGAAAGGTTAAACTCTGTGAGTGGAACGCACACATCACAAAGTGGTTTCTGAGAATGATTCTCTCTAGTTTTCATACGAGGATATTTCCTTTTCTACCGATGGCCCCAAAACGCTTGAAATCTCCACATGCAAATTCCTCAAAAAGAGGGTTTCCAATCTGCTCTGTCTAAAGGAAGGTTCAACTCTGTTAGTTGAACACACACAAATCAACGAAGTTACTGAGAAATCTTCTGTGTAGCATTAGATGAAGAAATCCCGCTTCCTACGAAATCCTCAAAGAGGTCCAAATATCCACTTGCAGACTTTACAAACAGAGTGTTTCCAATCTGCTCTATGAAAAGAAAGGTTAAACTCTGTGAGTGGAACGCCCACATCACAAAGTGGTTTCTGAGAATGATTCTCTCTAGTATTTATACGAGGATATTTCCTTTTCTACTGTTGGCCCCAAAACGCTTCAAATCTCCACATGCAAATTCCTCAAAAAGAGGGTTTCCAATCTGCTCTGTCTAAAGGAAGGTTCAACTCTGTTAGTTGAACACACACAAATCAAAGAAGTTTCTGAGAATTCTTCCTTCTAGCATTAGATGAAGAAATCCCGCTTCCAACGAAATCCTCAAAGAGGTCCAAATATCCACTTGCAGACTTTACAAAAAGAGTGTTTCCAAACTGCTCTATGAAAAGAAAGGTTAAACTCTGTGAGTAGAATGCACACATCACAAAGTGGTTTCTGAGAATGATTCTCTCTAGTTTTTATACGAGGATATTTCCTTTTCTACCGCAGGCCCCAAAACGCTTGAAATCTCCACCTGCAAATTCCTCAAAAAGAGGGTTTCCAATCTACTCTGTCTAAAGGAAGGTTCAACACTGTTAGTTGAGCACACATAAATCAAAGAAGTTTCTGTGAAATCTTCCTTCTAGCATTAGATGAAGAAATCTCGCTTCCAACGAAATCCTCAAAGAGGTCTAAATATCCACTTGCAGACTTCACAAACAGAGTGTTTCCAAACTGCTCTATGAAAAGAAAGGTTAAACTCTGTGAGTGGATCGCACACATCACAAAGTGGTTTCTGAGAATGATTCTCTCTAGTTTTTATACGAGGATATTTCCTTTTCTACCATTGGCCCCAAAACGCTTGAAATCTCCACATGCAAATTCCTCAAAAAGAGGGTTTCCAATCTGCTCTGTCTAAAGGAAGGTTCAACTCTGTGAGTTGAACACACACAAATCAAAGAAGTCTCTGAGAATTCTTCCTTCTAGCATTAGATGAAGAAATCCCGCTTCCAACGAAATCCTCAAAGAGGTCCAAATATCCACTTGCAGACTTTACAAACAGAGTGTTTACAAACTGCTCTCTGAAAAGAAAGGTTAAACTCTGTGAGTGGAACGCACACATCACAAAGTATTTTCTGAGAATGATTCTCTCTAGTTTTTATACGAGGATATTTCCTTTTCTTCCGTTGGCCCCAAAATGCTTGAAATCTCCACATGCATATTCCTCAAAAAGAGGGTTTCCAATCTGCTCTGTCTAAAGGAAGGTTCAACTCTGTTAGTTGAACACACACAAATCAACGTAGTTACTGAGAAATCTTCTGTATAGTATTAGATGAACAAATCCCACTTCCAATGAAATCCTCAAAGAGGTCCAAATATCCACTTGCAGACTTTACAAACAGAGTGTTTCCAAACTGCTCTATGAAAAGAAAGGTTAAACTCTGTGAGTGGAACGCACACATCACAAAGTGGTTTCTGAGAATTATTCTCTCTAGTTTTTATACGAGGATATTTCCTTTTCTACCGTTGGCCCCAAAACTCTTGAAATCTCCACATGCAAATTCCTCAAAAAGAGGGTTTCCAATCTGCTCTGTCTAAAGGAAGGTTCAACTCTGTGAGTCGAACACACACAAATCAAAGAACTTTCTGAGAATTCTTCCTTCTAGCATTAGATGAAGAAATCCCGCTTCCAACGAAATCCTCAAAGAGGTCCAAATATCCACTTGCAGACTTTACAAACAGAGTGTTTCCAAACTGCTCTATGAAAAGAAAGGTTAAACTCTGTGAGTGGAACGCACACATCACAAAGTGGTTTCCGAGAATGATTCTCTCTAGTTTTTATACGAGGATATTTCCTTTTCTAACGTTGGTCAGAAATCGCGTGAAATCTCCACATGCAAATGCCTCAAAAAGAGGGTTTCCAATCTGCTCTGTCTAAAGGAAGGTTCAACTCTGTGAGTTGAACACACACAAATCAAAGAACTTTCTGAGAATTCTTCCTTCTAGCATTAGATGAAGAAATCCCGCTTCCAACGAAATTCTCAAAGAGGTCTAAATATCCACTTGCAGACTTTAGAAACAGAGTGTTTACAAACGGCTCTATGAAAAGAAAGGTTAAACTCTGTGAGTGGAACGCACACATCACAAAGTGGTTTCTGAGAATGATTCTCTCTAGTTTTCATACGAGGATATTTCCTTTTCTACCGATGGCCCCAAAACGCTTGAAATCTCCACATGCAAATTCCTCAAAAAGAGGGTTTCCAATCTGCTCTGTCTAAAGGAAGGTTCAACTCTGTTAGTTGAACACACACAAATCAACGAAGTTACTGAGAAATCTTCTGTGTAGCATTAGATGAAGAAATCCCGCTTCCTACGAAATCCTCAAAGAGGTCCAAATATCCACTTGCAGACTTTACAAACATAGTGTTTCCAATCTGCTCTATGAAAAGAAAGGTTAAACTCTGTGAGTGGAACGCCCACATCACAAAGTGGTTTCTGAGAATGATTCTCTCTAGTATTTATACGAGGATATTTCCTTTTCTACTGTTGGCCCCAAAACGCTTCAAATCTCCACATGCAAATTCCTCAAAAAGAGGGTTTCCAATCTGCTCTGTCTAAAGGAAGGTTCAACTCTGTTAGTTGAACACACACAAATCAAAGAAGTTTCTGAGAATTCTTCCTTCTAGCATTAGATGAAGAAATCCCGCTTCCAACGAAATCCTCAAAGAGGTCCAAATATCCACTTGCAGACTTTACAAAAAGAGTGTTTCCAAACTGCTCTATGAAAAGAAAGGTTAAACTCTGTGAGTAGAATGCACACATCACAAAGTGGTTTCTGAGAATGATTCTCTCTAGTTTTTATACGAGGATATTTCCTTTTCTACCGCAGGCCCCAAAACGCTTGAAATCTCCACCTGCAAATTCCTCAAAAAGAGGGTTTCCAATCTACTCTGTCTAAAGGAAGGTTCAACACTGTTAGTTGAGCACACATAAATCAAAGAAGTTTCTGTGAAATCTTCCTTCTAGCATTAGATGAAGAAATCTCGCTTCCAACGAAATCCTCAAAGAGGTCTAAATATCCACTTGCAGACTTCACAAACAGAGTGTTTCCAAACTGCTCTATGAAAAGAAAGGTTAAACTCTGTGAGTGGATCGCACACATCACAAAGTGGTTTCTGAGAATGATTCTCTCTAGTTTTTATACGAGGATATTTCCTTTTCTACCATTGGCCCCAAAACGCTTGAAATCTCCACATGCAAATTCCTCAAAAAGAGGGTTTCCAATCTGCTCTGTCTAAAGGAAGGTTCAACTCTGTGAGTTGAACACACACAAATCAAAGAAGTCTCTGAGAATTCTTCCTTCTAGCATTAGATGAAGAAATCCCGATTCCAACGAAATCCTCAAAGAGGTCCAAATATCCACTTGCAGACTTTACAAACAGAGTGTTTACAAACTGCTCTCTGAAAAGAAAGGTTAAACTCTGTGAGTGGAACGCACACATCACAAAGTATTTTCTGAGAATGATTCTCTCTAGTTTTTATACGAGGATATTTCCTTTTCTTCCGTTGGCCCCAAAATGCTTGAAATCTCCACATGCATATTCCTCAAAAAGAGGGTTTCCAATCTGCTCTGTCTAAAGGAAGGTTCAACTCTGTTAGTTGAACACACACAAATCAACGTAGTTACTGAGAAATCTTCTGTATAGTATTAGATGAACAAATCCCACTTCCAATGAAATCCTCAAAGAGGTCCAAATATCCACTTGCAGACTTTACAAACAGAGTGTTTCCAAACTGCTCTATGAAAAGAAAGGTTAAACTCTGTGAGTGGAACGCACACATCACAAAGTGGTTTCTGAGAATTATTCTCTCTAGTTTTTATACGAGGATATTTCCTTTTCTACCGTTGGCCCCAAAACTCTTGAAATCTCCACATGCAAATTCCTCAAAAAGAGGGTTTCCAATCTGCTCTGTCTAAAGGAAGGTTCAACTCTGTGAGTCGAACACACACAAATCAAAGAACTTTCTGAGAATTCTTCCTTCTAGCATTAGATGAAGAAATCCCGCTTCCAACGAAATCCTCAAAGAGGTCCAAATATCCACTTGCAGACTTTACAAACAGAGTGTTTACAAACTGCTCTATGAAAAGAAAGGTTAAACTCTGTGAGTGGAACGCACACATCACAAAGTGGTTTCCGAGAATGATTCTCTCTAGTTTTTATACGAGGATATTTCCTTTTCTAACGTTGGTCAGAAATCGCGTGAAATCTCCACATGCAAATGCCTCAAAAAGAGGGTTTCCAATCTGCTCTGTCTAAAGGAAGGTTCAACTCTGTGAGTTGAACACACACAAATCAAGGGAGTTTCTGAGAATTCTTCCTTCTAGCATTAGATGAAGAAGTCCCGCTTCCAACGAAATCCTCAAAGGGGTCCAAATATCCACTTGCAGACTTTACAAACAGAGTGTTTACAAACTGCTCTATGAAAAGAAAGGTTAAACTCTGTGAGTGGAACGCACACATCACAAAGTATTTTCTGAGAATGATTCTCTCTAGTTTTTATACGAGGATATTTCCTTTTCTTCCGTTGGCCCCAAAATGCTTGAAATCTCCACATGCATATTCCTCAAAAAGAGGGTTTCCAATCTGCTCTGTCTAAAGGAAGGTTCAACTCTGTTAGTTGAACACACACAAATCAACGTAGTTACTGAGAAATCTTCTGTATAGTATTAGATGAACAAATCCCACTTCCAATGAAATCCTCAAAGAGGTCCAAATATCCACTTGCAGACTTTACAAACAGAGTGTTTCCAAACTGCTCTATGAAAAGAAAGGTTAAACTCTGTGAGTGGAACGCACACATCACAAAGTGGTTTCCGAGAATGATTCTCTCTAGTTTTTATACGAGGATATTTCCTTTTCTAACGTTGGTCAGAAATCGCGTGAAATCTCCACATGCAAATGCCTCAAAAAGAGGGTTTCCAATCTGCTCTGTCTAAAGGAAGGTTCAACTCTGTGAGTTGAACACACACAAATCAAAGAACTTTCTGAGAATTCTTCCTTCTAGCATTAGATGAAGAAATCCCGCTTCCAACGAAATTCTCAAAGAGGTCTAAATATCCACTTGCAGACTTTAGAAACAGAGTGTTTACAAACGGCTCTATGAAAAGAAAGGTTAAACTCTGTGAGTGGAACGCACACATCACAAAGTGGTTTCTGAGAATGATTCTCTCTAGTTTTCATACGAGGATATTTCCTTTTCTACCGATGGCCCCAAAACGCTTGAAATCTCCACATGCAAATTCCTCAAAAAGAGGGTTTCCAATCTGCTCTGTCTAAAGGAAGGTTCAACTCTGTTAGTTGAACACACACAAATCAACGAAGTTACTGAGAAATCTTCTGTGTAGCATTAGATGAAGAAATCCCGCTTCCTACGAAATCCTCAAAGAGGTCCAAATATCCACTTGCAGACTTTACAAACAGAGTGTTTCCAATCTGCTCTATGAAAAGAAAGGTTAAACTCTGTGAGTGGAACGCCCACATCACAAAGTGGTTTCTGAGAATGATTCTCTCTAGTATTTATACGAGGATATTTCCTTTTCTACTGTTGGCCCCAAAACGCTTCAAATCTCCACATGCAAATTCCTCAAAAAGAGGGTTTCCAATCTGCTCTGTCTAAAGGAAGGTTCAACTCTGTTAGTTGAACACACACAAATCAAAGAAGTTTCTGAGAATTCTTCCTTCTAGCATTAGATGAAGAAATCCCGCTTCCAACGAAATCCTCAAAGAGGTCCAAATATCCACTTGCAGACTTTACAAAAAGAGTGTTTCCAAACTGCTCTATGAAAAGAAAGGTTAAACTCTGTGAGTAGAATGCACACATCACAAAGTGGTTTCTGAGAATGATTCTCTCTAGTTTTTATACGAGGATATTTCCTTTTCTACCGCAGGCCCCAAAACGCTTGAAATCTCCACCTGCAAATTCCTCAAAAAGAGGGTTTCCAATCTACTCTGTCTAAAGGAAGGTTCAACTCTGTTAGTTGAGCACACATAAATCAAAGAAGTTTCTGTGAAATCTTCCTTCTAGCATTAGATGAAGAAATCTCGCTTCCAACGAAATCCTCAAAGAGGTCTAAATATCCACTTGCAGACTTCACAAACAGAGTGTTTCCAAACTGCTCTATGAAAAGAAAGGTTAAACTCTGTGAGTGGATCGCACACATCACAAAGTGGTTTCTGAGAATGATTCTCTCTAGTTTTTATACGAGGATATTTCCTTTTCTACCATTGGCCCCAAAACGCTTGAAATCTCCACATGCAAATTCCTCAAAAAGAGGGTTTCCAATCTGCTCTGTCTAAAGGAAGGTTCAACTCTGTGAGTTGAACACACACAAATCAAAGAAGTCTCTGAGAATTCTTCCTTCTAGCATTAGATGAAGAAATCCCGCTTCCAACGAAATCCTCAAAGAGGTCCAAATATCCACTTGCAGACTTTACAAACAGAGTGTTTACAAACTGCTCTCTGAAAAGAAAGGTTAAACTCTGTGAGTGGAACGCACACATCACAAAGTATTTTCTGAGAATGATTCTCTCTAGTTTTTATACGAGGATATTTCCTTTTCTTCCGTTGGCCCCAAAATGCTTGAAATCTCCACATGCATATTCCTCAAAAAGAGGGTTTCCAATCTGCTCTGTCTAAAGGAAGGTTCAACTCTGTTAGTTGAACACACACAAATCAACGTAGTT
Organism: Gorilla gorilla gorilla; assembly: GCF_029281585.2. Taxonomy (NCBI): domain Eukaryota; kingdom Metazoa; phylum Chordata; class Mammalia; order Primates; family Hominidae; genus Gorilla; species Gorilla gorilla. The sequence continues at coordinate 75,103,653 of NC_073232.2, forward strand.
ACTGAGAAATCTTCTGTATAGTATTAGATGAACAAATCCCACTTCCAATGAAATCCTCAAAGAGGTCCCAATATCCACTTGCAGACTTTACAAACAGAGTGTTTCCAAACTGCTCTATGAAAAGAAAGGTTAAACTCTGTGAGTGGAACGCACACATCACAAAGTGGTTTCTGAGAATTATTCTCTCTAGTTTTTATACGAGGATATTTCCTTTTCTACCGTTGGCCCCAAAACTCTTGAAATCTCCACATGCAAATTCCTCAAAAAGAGGGTTTCCAATCTGCTCTGTCTAAAGGAAGGTTCAACTCTGTGAGTCGAACACACACAAATCAAAGAACTTTCTGAGAATTCTTCCTTCTAGCATTAGATGAAGAAATCCCGCTTCCAACGAAATCCTCAAAGAGGTCCAAATATCCACTTGCAGACTTTACAAACAGAGTGTTTCCAAACTGCTCTATGAAAAGAAAGGTTAAACTCTGTGAGTGGAACGCACACATCACAAAGTGGTTTCCGAGAATGATTCTCTCTAGTTTTTATACGAGGATATTTCCTTTTCTAACGTTGGTCAGAAATCGCGTGAAATCTCCACATGCAAATGCCTCAAAAAGAGGGTTTCCAATCTGCTCTGTCTAAAGGAAGGTTCAACTCTGTGAGTTGAACACACACAAATCAAAGAACTTTCTGAGAATTCTTCCTTCTAGCATTAGATGAAGAAATCCCGCTTCCAACGAAATTCTCAAAGAGGTCTAAATATCCACTTGCAGACTTTAGAAACAGAGTGTTTACAAACGGCTCTATGAAAAGAAAGGTTAAACTCTGTGAGTGGAACGCACACATCACAAAGTGGTTTCTGAGAATGATTCTCTCTAGTTTTCATACGAGGATATTTCCTTTTCTACCGATGGCCCCAAAACGCTTGAAATCTCCACATGCAAATTCCTCAAAAAGAGGGTTTCCAATCTGCTCTGTCTAAAGGAAGGTTCAACTCTGTTAGTTGAACACACACAAATCAACGAAGTTACTGAGAAATCTTCTGTGTAGCATTAGATGAAGAAATCCCGCTTCCTACGAAATCCTCAAAGAGGTCCAAATATCCACTTGCAGACTTTACAAACATAGTGTTTCCAATCTGCTCTATGAAAAGAAAGGTTAAACTCTGTGAGTGGAACGCCCACATCACAAAGTGGTTTCTGAGAATGATTCTCTCTAGTATTTATACGAGGATATTTCCTTTTCTACTGTTGGCCCCAAAACGCTTCAAATCTCCACATGCAAATTCCTCAAAAAGAGGGTTTCCAATCTGCTCTGTCTAAAGGAAGGTTCAACTCTGTTAGTTGAACACACACAAATCAAAGAAGTTTCTGAGAATTCTTCCTTCTAGCATTAGATGAAGAAATCCCGCTTCCAACGAAATCCTCAAAGAGGTCCAAATATCCACTTGCAGACTTTACAAAAAGAGTGTTTCCAAACTGCTCTATGAAAAGAAAGGTTAAACTCTGTGAGTAGAATGCACACATCACAAAGTGGTTTCTGAGAATGATTCTCTCTAGTTTTTATACGAGGATATTTCCTTTTCTACCGCAGGCCCCAAAACGCTTGAAATCTCCACCTGCAAATTCCTCAAAAAGAGGGTTTCCAATCTACTCTGTCTAAAGGAAGGTTCAACACTGTTAGTTGAGCACACATAAATCAAAGAAGTTTCTGTGAAATCTTCCTTCTAGCATTAGATGAAGAAATCTCGCTTCCAACGAAATCCTCAAAGAGGTCTAAATATCCACTTGCAGACTTCACAAACAGAGTGTTTCCAAACTGCTCTATGAAAAGAAAGGTTAAACTCTGTGAGTGGATCGCACACATCACAAAGTGGTTTCTGAGAATGATTCTCTCTAGTTTTTATACGAGGATATTTCCTTTTCTACCATTGGCCCCAAAACGCTTGAAATCTCCACATGCAAATTCCTCAAAAAGAGGGTTTCCAATCTGCTCTGTCTAAAGGAAGGTTCAACTCTGTGAGTTGAACACACACAAATCAAAGAAGTCTCTGAGAATTCTTCCTTCTAGCATTAGATGAAGAAATCCCGCTTCCAACGAAATCCTCAAAGAGGTCCAAATATCCACTTGCAGACTTTACAAACAGAGTGTTTACAAACTGCTCTCTGAAAAGAAAGGTTAAACTCTGTGAGTGGAACGCACACATCACAAAGTATTTTCTGAGAATGATTCTCTCTAGTTTTTATACGAGGATATTTCCTTTTCTTCCGTTGGCCCCAAAATGCTTGAAATCTCCACATGCATATTCCTCAAAAAGAGGGTTTCCAATCTGCTCTGTCTAAAGGAAGGTTCAACTCTGTTAGTTGAACACACACAAATCAACGTAGTTACTGAGAAATCTTCTGTATAGTATTAGATGAACAAATCCCACTTCCAATGAAATCCTCAAAGAGGTCCAAATATCCACTTGCAGACTTTACAAACAGAGTGTTTCCAAACTGCTCTATGAAAAGAAAGGTTAAACTCTGTGAGTGGAACGCACACATCACAAAGTGGTTTCTGAGAATTATTCTCTCTAGTTTTTATACGAGGATATTTCCTTTTCTACCGTTGGCCCCAAAACTCTTGAAATCTCCACATGCAAATTCCTCAAAAAGAGGGTTTCCAATCTGCTCTGTCTAAAGGAAGGTTCAACTCTGTGAGTCGAACACACACAAATCAAAGAACTTTCTGAGAATTCTTCCTTCTAGCATTAGATGAAGAAATCCCGCTTCCAACGAAATCCTCAAAGAGGTCCAAATATCCACTTGCAGACTTTACAAACAGAGTGTTTACAAACTGCTCTATGAAAAGAAAGGTTAAACTCTGTGAGTGGAACGCACACATCACAAAGTGGTTTCCGAGAATGATTCTCTCTAGTTTTTATACGAGGATATTTCCTTTTCTAACGTTGGTCAGAAATCGCGTGAAATCTCCACATGCAAATGCCTCAAAAAGAGGGTTTCCAATCTGCTCTGTCTAAAGGAAGGTTCAACTCTGTGAGTTGAACACACACAAATCAAGGGAGTTTCTGAGAATTCTTCCTTCTAGCATTAGATGAAGAAGTCCCGCTTCCAACGAAATCCTCAAAGGGGTCCAAATATCCACTTGCAGACTTTACAAACAGAGTGTTTACAAACTGCTCTATGAAAAGAAAGGTTAAACTCTGTGAGTGGAACGCACACATCACAAAGTATTTTCTGAGAATGATTCTCTCTAGTTTTTATACGAGGATATTTCCTTTTCTTCCGTTGGCCCCAAAATGCTTGAAATCTCCACATGCATATTCCTCAAAAAGAGGGTTTCCAATCTGCTCTGTCTAAAGGAAGGTTCAACTCTGTTAGTTGAACACACACAAATCAACGTAGTTACTGAGAAATCTTCTGTATAGTATTAGATGAACAAATCCCACTTCCAATGAAATCCTCAAAGAGGTCCAAATATCCACTTGCAGACTTTACAAACAGAGTGTTTCCAAACTGCTCTATGAAAAGAAAGGTTAAACTCTGTGAGTGGAACGCACACATCACAAAGTGGTTTCTGAGAATTATTCTCTCTAGTTTTTATACGAGGATATTTCCTTTTCTACCGTTGGCCCCAAAACTCTTGAAATCTCCACATGCAAATTCCTCAAAAAGAGGGTTTCCAATCTGCTCTGTCTAAAGGAAGGTTCAACTCTGTGAGTCGAACACACACAAATCAAAGAACTTTCTGAGAATTCTTCCTTCTAGCATTAGATGAAGAAATCCCGCTTCCAACGAAATCCTCAAAGAGGTCCAAATATCCACTTGCAGACTTTACAAACAGAGTGTTTCCAAACTGCTCTATGAAAAGAAAGGTTAAACTCTGTGAGTGGAACGCACACATCACAAAGTGGTTTCCGAGAATGATTCTCTCTAGTTTTTATACGAGGATATTTCCTTTTCTAACGTTGGTCAGAAATCGCGTGAAATCTCCACATGCAAATGCCTCAAAAAGAGGGTTTCCAATCTGCTCTGTCTAAAGGAAGGTTCAACTCTGTGAGTTGAACACACACAAATCAAGGGAGTTTCTGAGAATTCTTCCTTCTAGCATTAGATGAAGAAATCCCGCTTCCAACGAAATCCTCAAAGGGGTCCAAATATCCACTTGCAGACTTTACAAACAGAGTGTTTACAAACTGCTCTATGAAAAGAAAGGTTAAACTCTTTGAGTGGAACGCACACATCACAAAGTGGTTTCTGAGAATGATTCTCTCTAGTTTTTATACGAGGATATTTCGTTTTCTACCATTGTCCCCAAAACGCTTGAAATCTCCACATGCAAATTCCTCAAAAAGAGGGTTTCCAATCTGCTCTGTCTAAAGGAAGGTTCAACTCTGTGAGTTGAACACACACAAATCAAAGAACTTTCTGAGAATTCTTCCTTCTAGCATTAGATGAAGAAATCCCGCTTCCAACGAAATTCTCAAAGAGGTCTAAATATCCACTTGCAGACTTTAGAAACAGAGTGTTTACAAACGGCTCTATGAAAAGAAAGGTTAAACTCTGTGAGTGGAACGCACACATCACAAAGTGGTTTCTGAGAATGATTCTCTCTAGTTTTCATACGAGGATATTTCCTTTTCTACCGATGGCCCCAAAACGCTTGAAATCTCCACATGCAAATTCCTCAAAAAGAGGGTTTCCAATCTGCTCTGTCTAAAGGAAGGTTCAACTCTGTTAGTTGAACACACACAAATCAACGAAGTTACTGAGAAATCTTCTGTGTAGCATTAGATGAAGAAATCCCGCTTCCTACGAAATCCTTAAAGAGGTCCAAATATCCACTTGCAGACTTTACAAACATAGTGTTTCCAATCTGCTCTATGAAAAGAAAGGTTAAACTCTGTGAGTGGAACGCCCACATCACAAAGTGGTTTCTGAGAATGATTCTCTCTAGTATTTATACGAGGATATTTCCTTTTCTACTGTTGGCCCCAAAACGCTTCAAATCTCCACATGCAAATTCCTCAAAAAGAGGGTTTCCAATCTGCTCTGTCTAAAGGAAGGTTCAACTCTGTTAGTTGAACACACACAAATCAAAGAAGTTTCTGAGAATTCTTCCTTCTAGCATTAGATGAAGAAATCCCGCTTCCAACGAAATCCTCAAAGAGGTCCAAATATCCACTTGCAGACTTTACAAAAAGAGTGTTTCCAAACTACTCTATAAAAAGAAAGGTTAAACTCTGTGAGTAGAACGCACACATCACAAAGTGGTTTCTGAGAATGATTCTCTCTAGTTTTTATACGAGGATATTTCCTTTTCTACCGCAGGCCCCAAAACGCTTGAAATCTCCACCTGCAAATTCCTCAAAAAGAGGGTTTCCAATCTACTCTGTCTAAAGGAAGGTTCAACACTGTTAGTTGAGCACACATAAATCAAAGAAGTTTCTGTGAAATCTTCCTTCTAGCATTAGATGAAGAAATCCCGCTTCCAACGAAATCCTCAAAGAGGTCTAAATATCCACTTGCAGACTTCACAAACAGAGTGTTTCCAAACTGCTCTATGAAAAGAAAGGTTAAACTCTGTGAGTGGATCGCACACATCACAAAGTGGTTTCTGAGAATGATTCTCTCTAGTTTTTATACGAGGATATTTCGTTCTCTACCGTTTGCCCCAAAACGCTTGAAATCTCCACATGCAAATTCCTCAAAAAGAGGGTTTCCAATCTGCTCTGTCTAAAGGAAGGTTCAACTCTGTGAGTTGAACACACACAAATCAAAGAACTTTCTGAGAATTCTTCCTTCTAGCAATAAATGAAGAAATCCCGCTTCCAACGAAATCCTCAAAGAGGTCCAAATCTCCATTTGCAGACTTTACAAACAGAGAGTTTCCAAACTGCTCTATGAAAAGAAAGGTTAAACTCTGTGAGTGGAATGCACACATCACAAAGTGGTTTCTGAGAATGATTCTCTGTAGTTTTTAAACGAGGATATTTCCTTTTCTACCGTTGGCCCCAAAACGCTTGAAATCTCCCCATGCAAATTCCTCAAAAAGAGGGTGTCCAATCTGCTCTGTCTAAAGCAAGGTTCAACTCTGTTAGTTGAACACACACAAATCAACGAAGTTACTGAGAAATCTTCTGTGTAGCATTAGATGAAGAAATCCCGCTTCGAACGAAATCCTCAAAGAGGTCTAAATATCCACTTGCAGACTTTACAAACAGAGTGTTTCGAAACTGCTCTATGTAAAGAAAGGTTAAACTCTGTGAGTGGAATGCACACATCACAAAGTGGTTTCTGAGAATGATTCTCTATAGTTTTTATACGAGGATATTTCCTTTTCTACCGATGGCCCCAAAACGCTTGAAATCTCCACATGCATATTCCTCAAAAAGAGGGTTTCCAATCTGCTCTGTCTAAAGGAAGGTTCAACTCTGTTAGTTGAACACACACAAATCAACGAAGTTACTGAGAAATCTTCTGTGTAGCATTAGATGATGAAATCCCGTTTCCAACAAAATCCTCAAAGTGGTCCAAATATCCACTTGCAGACTTTACAGACAGAGTGTTTCCAAACTGCTCTATGAAAAGAAAGGTTAAACTCTGTGAGTGGAACGCACACATCACAAAGTGGTTTCTGAGAATGATTCTCTCTAGTTTTTATACGACGATATTTCCTTTTCTAACGTTGTCCCCAAAACGCTTGAAATCTCCACATGCAAATTCCTCAAAAAGAGGGTTTCCAAACTGCTCTGTCAAAAGGAAGGTTCAACTCTGTGAGTTGAACACACACAAATCAAAGAAGTTTCTGAGAATTCTTCCTTCTAGCATTAGATGAAGAAATCCCGCTTCCAACGAAATTCTCAAAGAGGTCCAAATATCCACTTGCAGACTTTACAAACAGAGTGTTTCCAAACTGCTCTATGAAAAGAAAGGTTAAACTCTGTGAGTGGAACGCCCACATCACAAAGTGGTTTCTGAGAATGATTCTCTCTAGTTTTTATACGATGATATTTCCTTTTCTAACGTTGGCCCAAAAATGCTTGAAATCTCCACAAGCATATTCCTCAAAAAGAGGGTTTCCAATCTGCTCTGTCTAAAGGAAGGTTCAACTCTGTTAATTGAACACACACAAATCAAGGAAGTTACTGAGAAATCTTCTGTATAGCATTAGATCAAGAAACCCCACTTCCAATGAAATCCTCAAAGAGGTCCAAATATCCACTTGCAGACTTTACAAACAGAGTGTTTCCAAACTGCTCTATGAAAAGAATGGTTAAACTCTGTGAGTGGAACCCACAGATCACAAATTGGTTTCTGTGAATGATTCTCTCTAGTTTTTATACGAGGATATTTCCTTTTCGACCGATCGCCCCAAAAAGCTTGAAATCTCCACATGCAAATTCCTCAAAAAGAGGGTTTCCAATCTGCTCTGTCTAAAGGAAGGTTCAACTCTGTGAGTTGAACACACACAAATCAACGAAGTTACTGAGAAATCTTCTGTGTAGCATTAGATGAAGAAATCCCGCTTCCAACGAAATCCTCAAAGAGGTACAAATATCCACCTGCAGACCTTACAAACAGAGTGTTTCCAATCTGCTCTATGAAAAGACAGGTTAAACTCTGTGAGTGGAAGGCCCACATCACAAAGTGGTTTCTGAGAATGATTCTCTCTAGTTTTTATACGAGGATATTTCCTTTTTTAACATTGGCCCCAAAATGCTTGAAATCTCCACAAGCATATTCCTCAAAAAGGGGGTTTCCAATCTGCTCTGTCTGAGGGAAGGTTCAACTCTGTTAGTTGAACACACGCAAATCAAGGAAGTTACTGAGAAATCTTCTGTATAGCATTAGATGAAGAAATCCCACTTCCAATGAAATCCTCAAAGAGGTCCAAATATCCACTTGCAGACTTTACAAACAGAGTGTTTCCAAACTGCTCTATGAAAAGAATGGTTAAACTCTGTGAGTGGAACGCACACATCACAAAGTGGTTTCTGAGAATGATTCTCTCTAGTTTTTATACGAGGATATTTCCTTTTCTACCATTGGCTCCAAAACGCTTGAAATCTCCACATGCAAATTCCTCAAAAAGAGGGTTTCCAATCTGCTCTGTCTAAAGGAAGGTTCAACTCTGTGAGTTGAACACACACAAATCAAAGAAGTCTCTGAGAATTCTTCCTTCTAGCATTAGATGAAGAAATCCCGCTTCCAACGAAATCCTCAAAGAGGTCCAAATATCCACTTGCAGACTTTACAAACAGAGTGTTTCCAAACTGCTCTATGAAAAGAAAGGTTAAACTCTGTGAGTGGAACGCACACATCACAAAGTGGTTTCTGAGAATGATTCTCTCTAATTTTTATACGAGGATATTTCCTTTTTTAACATTGGCCCCAAAATGCTTGAAATCTCCACATGCAAATTACTCAAAAAGAGGGTTTCCAATCTGCTCTGTCTAAAGGAAGGTTCAACTCTGTTAGTTGAACACACACAAATCAACGAAGTTACCGAGAAATCTTCTGTATAGTATTAGATGAACAAATCCCACTTCCAATGAAATCCTCAAAGAGGTCCAAATATCCACTTGCAGACTTTACAAACAGAGTGTTTCCAAACTGCTCTATGAAAAGAAAGGTTAAACTCTGTGAGTGGAACGCACACATCACAAAGTGGTTTCTGAGAATTATTCTCTCTAGTTTTTACACGAGGATATTTCCTTTTCTACCGTTGGCCCCAAAACGCTTGAAATCTCCACATGCAAATTCCTCAAAAAGAGGGTTTCCAATCTGCTCTGTCTAAAGGAAGGTTCAACTCTGTGAGTCGAACACACACAAATCAAAGAACTTTCTGAGAATTCTTCCTTCTAGCATTAGATGAAGAAATCCCGCTTCCAACGAAATCCTCAAAGAGGTCCAAATATCCACTTGCAGACTTTACAAACAGAGTGTTTCCAAACTGCTCTATGAAAAGAAAGGTTAAACTCTGTGAGTGGAACGCACACATCACAAAGTGGTTTCTGAGAATTATTCTCTCTAGTTTTTATACGAGGATATTTCATTTTCTAACGTTGGTCAGAAATCGCGTGAAATCTCCTCATGCAAATGCCTCAAGAAGAGGGTTTCCAATCTGCTCTGTCTAAAGGAAGGTTCAACTCTGTGAGCTGAACACACACAAATCAAAGGAGTTTCTGAGAATTCTTCCTTCTAGCATTAGATGAAGAAATCCCGCTTCCAACGAAATCCTCAAAGGGGTCCAAATATCCACTTGCAGACTTTACAAACCGAGTGTTTACAAACTGCTCTATGAAAAGAAAGGTTAAACTCTGTGAGTGGAACGCACACATCACAAAGTGGTTTCTGAGAATGATTCTCTCTAGTTTTTATACGAGGATATTTCGTTTTCTACCATTGTCCCCAAAACGCTTGAAATCTCCACATGCAAATTCCTCAAAAAGAGGGTTTCCAATCTGCTCTGTCTAAAGGAAGGTTCAACTCTGTGAGTTGAACACACACAAATCAAAGAACTTTCTGAGAATTCTTCCTTCTAGCATTAGATGAAGAAATCCCGCTTCCAACGAAATCCTCAAAGAGGTCTAAATATCCACTTGCACACTTCACAAACAGAGTGTTTCCAAACTGCTCTATGAAAAGAAAGGTTAAACTCTGTGGGTGGATCGCACACACCACAAAGTGGTTTCTGAGAATCATTCTCTCTAGTTTTTATACGAGGATATTTCCTTTTCTACCGTTGGCCCCAAATCGCTTGAAATCTCCTCAAGCAAATACCTCAAAAAGAGGGTTTCCAATCTGCTCTGTCAAAAGGAAGGTTCAACCCTGTTAGTTGAACACACACAAATCAACGAAGTTACTGAGAAATCTTCTGTATAGCATTAGATGAAGAAATCCCACTTCCAATGAAATCCTCAAAGAGGTCCAAATATCCACTTGCAGACTTTACAAACAGAGTGTTTCCAAACTGCTCTATGAAAAGAATGGTTAAACTCTGTGAGTGGAACGCACACATCACAAAGTGGTTTCTGAGAATGATTCTCTCTAGTTTTTATACGAGGATATTTCCTTTTCTACCATTGGCTCCAAAACGCTTGAAATCTCCACATGCAAATTCCTCAAAAAGAGGGTTTCCAATCTGCTCTGTCTAAAGGAAGGTTCAACTCTGTGAGTTGAACACACACAAATCAAAGAAGTCTCTGAGAATTCTTCCTTCTAGCATTAGATGAAGAAATCCCGCTTCCAACGAAATCCTCAAAGAGGTCCAAATATCCACTTGCAGACTTTACAAACAGAGTGTTTACAAACTGCTCTATGAAAAGAAAGGTTAAACTCTGTGAGTGGAATGCACACATCACAAAGTATTTTCTGAGAATGATTCTCTCTAGTTTTTATACGAGGATATTTCCTTTTCTTCCGTTGGCCCCAAAATGCTTGAAATCTCCACATGCATATTCCTCAAAAAGAGGGTTTCCAATCTGCTCTGTCTAAAGGAAGGTTCAACTCTGTTAGTTGAACACACACAAATCAACGAAGTTACTGAGAAATCTTCTGTATAGTATTAGATGAACAAATTCCACTTCCAATGAAATCCTCAAAGAGGTCCAAATATCCACTTGCAGACTTTACAAACAGAGTGTTTCCAAACTGCTCTATGAAAAGAAAGGTTAAACTCTGTGAGTGGAACGCACAAATCACAAAGTGGTTTCTGAGAATTATTCTCTCTAGTTTTTATACGAGGATATTTCCTTTTCTACCGTTGGCCCCAAAACGCTTGAAATCTCCACATGCAAATTCCTCAAAAAGAGGGTTTCCAATCTGCTCTGTCTAAAGGAAGGTTCAACTCTGTGAGTCGAACACACACAAATCAAAGAACTTTCTGAGAATTCTTCCTTCTAGCATTAGATGAAGAAATCCCGCTTCCAACGAAATCCTCAAAGAGGTCCAAATATCCACTTGCAGACTTTACAAACAGAGTGTTTCCAAACTGCTCTATGAAAAGAAAGGTTAAACTCTGTGAGTGGAATGCACACATCACAAAGTGGTTTCTGAGAATTATTCTCTCTAGTTTTTAAACGAGGATATTTCATTTTCTAACGTTGGTCAGAAATCGCGTGAAATCTCCTCATGCAAATGCCTCAAGAAGAGGGTTTCCAATCTGCTCTATCTAAAGGAAGGTTCAACTCTGTGAGCTGAACACACACAAATCAAAGGAGTTTCTGAGAATTCTTCCTTCTAGCATTAGATGAAGAAATCCCGCTTCCAACGAAATCCTCAAAGGGGTCCAAATATCCACTTGCAGACTTTACAAACCGAGTGTTTACAAACTGCTCTATGAAAAGAAAGGTTAAACTCTGTGAGTGGAACGCACACATCACAAAGTGGTTTCTGAGAATGATTCTCTCTAGTTTTTATACGAGGATATTTCGTTTTCTACCATTGTCCCCAAAACGCTTGAAATCTCCACATGCAAATTCCTCAAAAAGAGGGTTTCCAATCTGCTCTGTCTAAAGGAAGGTTCAACTCTGTGAGTTGAACACACACAAATCAAAGAACTTTCTGAGAATTCTTCCTTCTAGCATTAGATGAAGAAATCCCGCTTCCAACGAAATTCTCAAAGAGGTCTAAATATCCACTTGCACACTTCACAAACAGAGTGTTTCCAAACTGCTCTATGAAAAGAAAGGTTAAACTCTGTGGGTGGATCGCACACACCACAAAGTGGTTTCTGAGAATGATTCTCTCTAGTTTTTATACGAGGATATTTCCTTTTCTACCGTTGGCCCCAAATCGCTTGAAATCTCCACAAGCAAATACCTCAAAAACAGGGTTTCCAATCTGCTCTGTCAAAAGGAAGGTTCAACCCTTTTAGTTGAACACACACAAATCAACGAAGTTACTGAGAAATCTTCTGTATAGCATTAGATGAAGAAATCCCACTTCCAACGAAATCCTCAAAGAGGTCCAAATATCCACTTGCAGACTTTACAAACAGAGTGTTTCCAAACTGCTCTATTAAAGGAAAGGTTAAACACTGTGAGTGGAACACTCACATCACAAAGTAGTTTCTGAGAATGATTCTCTCTAGTTTTTATACGAGGATATTTCCTTTTCCACCATTGGCCCCAAAAGCTTGAAATCTCCACATGCATATTCCTCAAAAAGAGGGTTTCCAATCTGCTCTGTCTAAAGGAAGGTTCAACTCTGTGAGTGGAACACACACAAATCAAAGAAGTTTCTCAGAATTTTTCCTTCTAGCATTAGATGAAGAAATCCCGCTTCCAACGAAATCCTCAAAGAGGTCCAAATATCCACTTGCAGACTTTACAAACAGAGTGTTTACAAACTGCTCTATGAAAAGAAAGGTTAAACTCTGTGAGTGGAACGCACACATCACAAAGTGGTTTCTGAGAATGATTCTCTCTAGTTTTTATACGAGGATATTTCCTTTTCTACTGTTGTCCCCAAAACGCTTGAAATCTCCACATGCAAATTCCTCAAAAAGAGGGTTTCCAATCTGCTCTGTCTAAAGGAAGGTTCAACTCTGTGAGTTGAACACACACAAATCAAAGAACTTTCTGAGAATTCTTCCTTCTAGCATTAGATGAAGAAAACCCGCTTCCAACGAAATCCTCAAAGAGGTCCAAATATCCACTTGCAGACTTTACAAACAGAGTGTTTCCAAACTGCTCTATGAAAAGAAAGGTTAAACTCTGTGAGTGGAACGCACACATCACAAAGTGGTTTCTGAGAATGATTCTCTCTAGTTTTTATACGAGTATATTTCCTTTTCGACCGATGGCCCCAAAACGCTTCAAATCTCCACATGCAAATTCCTCAAAAAGAGGGTTTCCAATCTGCACTGTCTAAAGGAAGGTTCAAATCTGTGAGTTGAACACACACAAATCAAAGAAGTTTCTGAGTATTCTTCCTTCTAGCATTAGATGAAGCAATCCCGCTTCCAATGAAATCCTCAAAGAGGTCCAAATATCCACTTGCAGACTTCAAAACCAGAGTGTTTCCAAACTGCTCTATGAAAAGAAAGGTTAAACTCTGTGAGTGGAACGCACACATCACAAAGTATTTTCTGAGAATGATTTTCTCTAGTTTTTATACGAGTATATTTCCTTTTCTACCGTTGGCCCCAAAATGCTTGAAATCTCCACATGCAAATTCCTCGAAAAGAGGGTTTCCAATCTGCTCTGTCTAAAGGAAGGTTCAACTCTGTGAGTTGAACACACACTAATCAAAGAAGTTTCTGAGAATTCTTCCTTCTAGCATTAGATGAAGAAATCCCGCTTGCAACGAATTCCTCAAAGAGGTCCAAATATCCACTTGCAGACTTTACAAACAGAGTTTTTCCAAACTGCTCTATCAAAAGAAAGGTTAAACTCTGTGAGTGGAACGCACACATCACAAAGTGGTTTCTGAGAATGATTCTCTCTAGTTTTTATACGAGGATATTTCCTTTTCTAGCGCTGGCCCCAAAACGCTTGAAATCTCCACATGCAAATTCCTCAAAAAGAGGGTTTCCAATCTGCTCTGTCTAAAGGAAGGTTCAACTCTGTTAGTTGAACACACACAAATCAACGAAGTTACTGAGAAATCTTCTGTATAGCATTAGATGAACAAATCCCACTTCCAATGAAATCCTCAAAGAGGTCCAAATATCCACTTGCAGACTTTACAAACAGAGTGTTTCCAAACTGCTCTGTGAAAAGAAAGGTTAAACTCTGTGAGTGGAACGCACACATCACAAAGTCGTTTCCGAGAGTGATTCTCTCTAGTTTTTATACGAGGATATTTCGTTTTCTACCATTGGCCCCAAATCGCTTGAAATCTCCACATGCAAATTCCTCAAAAAGAGGGTTTCCAATCTGCTCTGTCTAAAGGAAGGTTCAACTCTGTGAGTTGAACACACACAAATCAAAGAAGTTTCTGAGAATTCTTCCTTCTAGCATTAGATGAAGAAATCCCGCTTCCAACGAAATCCTCAAAGAGGTCTAAAAATCCACTTGCACACTTCACAAACAGAGTGTTTCCAAACTGCTCTATGAAAATAAAGGTTAAACTCTGTGAGTGGATCGCACACATCACAAAGTGGTTTCTGAGAATGATTCTCTCTAGTTTTTATACGAGGATATTTCCTTTTCTACCGTTGGCCCCAAATCGCTTGAAATCTCCACATGCATATTCCTCAAAAAGAGGGTTTCCAATCTGCTCTGTCTAAAGGAAGGTTCAACTCTGTTAGCTGAACACACACAAATCAACGAAGTTACTGAGAAATCTTCTGTATAGCATTAGATGAAGAAATCCCACTTCCAACAAATCCTCAAAGAGGTCCAAATATCCAGTTGCAGACTTTACAAACAGAGTGTTTCCAAACTGCTCTATGAAAAGAAAGGTTAAACTCTGTGAGTGGAACGCTCACATCACAAAGTAGTTTCTGAGAATGATTCTCTCTAGTTTTTATACGAGGATATTTCCTTTTCCACCGCTGGCCCCAAAAGCTTGAAATCTCCACATGCATATTCCTCAAAAAGAGGGTTTCCAATATGCTCTGTCTAAAGGAATGTTCAACTCTCCTAGTTGAACACACACAAATCAACGAAGTTACTGAGAAATCTTCTGCGTAGCATTAGATGAAGAAATCCCGCTTCCAACGAAATCCTCAAAGAGGTCCAAATATCCACCTGCAGACCTTACAAACATAGCGTTTCCAATCTGCTCTATGAAAAGAAAGGTTAAACTCTGTGAGTGGAACGCCCACATCACAAAGTGGTTTCTGAGAATGATTCTCTCTAGTTTTTATACGAGGATATTTCCTTTTCTAACGTTGTCCCCAAAACGCTTGAAATCTCCACATGCAAATTCCTCAAAAAGAGGGTTTCCAAACTGCTCTGTCTAAAGGAAGGTTCAACTCTGTGAGTTGAACACACACAAATCAAAGAAGTTTCTGAGAATTCTTCCTTCTAGCATTTGATGAAGAAATCCCGCTTCCAACGAAATCCTCAAAGAGGTCCAAATATCCACT
This sequence comes from Gorilla gorilla gorilla, assembly GCF_029281585.2. Taxonomy (NCBI): domain Eukaryota; kingdom Metazoa; phylum Chordata; class Mammalia; order Primates; family Hominidae; genus Gorilla; species Gorilla gorilla. The sequence goes on from NC_073232.2 coordinate 75,118,689, forward strand.
TGCAGAATTTACAAAGAGAGTGTTTCCAAACTGCTCAATGAAAAGACAGGTTAAACTCTGTGAGTGGAGCGCACACATCACAAAGTATTTTCTGAGAATGATTCTCTCTAGTTTTTATACGAGGATATTTCCTTTTCTAACGTTGGCCCCAAAATGCTTGAAATCTCCACAAGCATATTCCTCAAAAAGAGGGTTTCCAATCTGCTCTGTCTAAAGGAAGGTTCAACTCAGTTAGTTGAACACACACAAATCAAGGAAGTTACTGAGAAATCTTCTGTATAGCATTAGATGAAGAAATCCCACACCCAATGAAATCCTGAAAGAGGTCCAAATATCCACTTGCAGACTTTACAAACAGAGTGTTTCCAAACTGCTCTATGAAAAGAAAGGTTAAACTCTGTGAGTGGAAAGCACACATCACAAAGTGGTTTCTGAGAATGATTCTCTCTAGTTTTTATACGAGGATATTTCCTTTTCTACCGTTGGCCCCAAAACGCTTGAAATCTCCACATGCAAATTCCTCAAAAAGAGGGTTTCCAATCTGCTCTGTCTAAAGGAAGGTTCACCTCTGTGAGTTGAACACACACAAATCAAAGAAGTTTCTGAGAATTCTTCCTTCTTGCATTAGATGAAGAAATCCCGCTTCCAGCGAAATCCTCAAAGAGGTCCAAATATCCACTTGCAGACTTTACAAACAGAGTGTTTCCAAACTGCTCTATGAAAAGAAAGGTTAAACTCTGTGAGTGGAACGCACACATCACAAAGTGGTTTCTGAGAATGATTCTCTCTAGTTTTTATACGACGATATTTCCTTTTCGACCGATAGCCCCAAAACGCTTCAAATCTCCACATGCAAATTCCTCAAAAAGAGGGTTTCCAATCTGCACTGTCTAAAGGAAGGTTCAACTCTGTGAGTTGAACACACACAAATCAAAGAAGTTTCTGAGTATTCTTCCTTCTAGCATTAGATGAAGAAACCCCGCTTCCAATGAAATCCTCAAAGAAGTCCAAATATCCACTTGCAGACTTCAAAACCAGAGTGTTTCCAAACTGCTCTATGAAAAGAAAGGTTAAACTCTGTGAGTGGAACGCACACATCACAAAGTATTTTCTGAGAATGATTCTCTCTAGTTTTTATACGAGGATATTTCCTTTTCTACCGTTGGCCCCAAAATGCTTGAAATCTCCACATGCATATTCCTCAAAAAGAGGGTTTCCAATCTGCTCTGTCTAAAGGAAGGTTCAACTCTGTTAGGTGAACACACACAAATCAACGAAGTTACTGAGAATTCCTCCTTCAAGCATTAGATGAAGAAATCCCGCTTCCAACGAAATCCTCAAAGAGGTCCAAATATCCACTTGCAGACTTTACAAACAGAGTGTTTACAAACTGCTCTATGAAAAGAAACGATAAACTCTGTGAGTGGAACGCACACATCACAAAGTGGTTTCTGAGAATGATTCTCTCTAGTTTTTGTACGAGGATATTTCCTTTTCTACCGATGGCACCAAAACGCTTGAAATCTCCACATGCAAATTCCTCAAAAAGAGGGTTTCCAATCTGATCTCTCTAAAGGAAGGTTCAACTCTGTGAGTTGAACACACACAAATCAAAGAAGTTTCTGAGAATTCTTCCTTCTAGCATTAGATGAAGAAATCCCGCTTCCAACGAAATCCTCAAAGAGGTCCAAATCTCCATTTGCAGACTTTACAAACAGAGTGTTTCCAAACTGCTCTATGAAAAGAAAGGTTAAACTCTGTGAGTGGAACCCACACATCACAAAGTGGTTTCTGAGAATGATTCTCTCTAGTTTTTATACGAGGATATTTCCTTTTCTACCGTTGGCCCCAAAACGCTTGAAATCTCCACATGCAAATTCCTCAAAAAGAGGGTTTCCAATCTGCTCTGTCTAAAGGAAGGTTCAACCCTGTTAGTTGAACACACACAAATCAACGAAGTTACTGAGAAATCTTCTGTATAGCATTAGATGAAGAAATCCCACTTCCAAAGAAATCCTCAAAGAGGTCCAAATATCCACTTGCAGACTTTACAAACAGAGTGTTTCCAAACTGCTCTATGAAAAGAAAGGTTAAACTCTGTGAGTGGAACGCTCACATCAAAAAGTAGTTTCTGAGAATGATTCTCTCTAGTTTTTATACGAGGATATTTCCTTTTCCACCGCTGGCCCCAAAAGCTTGAAATCTCCACATGCATATTCCTCAAAAAGAGGGTTTCCAATATGCTCTGTCTAAAGGAAGGTTCAACTCTGTTAGTTGAACACACACAAATCAACGAAGTTACTGAGAAATCTTCTGCGTAGCATTAGATGAAGAAATCCCGCTTCCAACGAAATCCTCAAAGAGGTCCAAATATCCACTTGCAGACTTTACAAACAGAGTGTTTCCAAACTGCTCCATGAAAAGAAAGGTTAAACACTGTGAGTGGAACGCACACATCACAAAGTGGTTTCTGAGAATGATTATCTCTAGTTTTTATACGAGGATATTTCCTTTTCTTCCGATGGCCCCAAAACGCTTGAAATCTCCACATGCAAATTCCTCAAAAAGAGGGTTTCCAATCTGCTCTGTCTAAAGGAAGGTTCAACTCTGTGAGTTGAACACACACAAATCAAAGAAGTTTCTGAGAATTCTTCCTTCTAGCATTAGATGAAGAAATCCCGCTTACAACGAATTCCTCAAAGAGGTCCAAATATCCACTTGCAGACTTTACAAACAGAGTGTTTCCAAACTGCTCTATGAAAAGAAAGGTAAAACTATGTGAGTGGAACGCACACATCACAAAGTGGTTTCTGAGAATGATTCTCTCTAGTTTTTATACGGCGATATTTCCTTTTCGACCGATGGCCCCAAAACGCTTCAAATCTCCACATGCAAATTCCTCAAAAAGAGGGTTTCCAATCTGCACTGTCTAAAGGAAGGTTCAACTCTGTGAGTTGAACACACACAAATCAAAGAAGTTTCTGAGTATTCTTCCTTCTAGCATTAGATGAAGAAATCCCGCTTCCAATGAAATCCTCAAAGAGGTCCAAATATCCACTTGCAGACTTTACAAACAGAGTGTTTACAAACTGCTCTATGAAAAGAAAGGTTAAACTCTGGAAGTGGAACGCACACATCACAAAGTGGTTTCTGAGAATGATTCTCTCTAGTTTTTATACGAGGATATTTCCTTTTCTACCATTGGCCCCAAAACGCTTGAAATCTCCACATGCAAATTCCTCAAAAAGAGGGTTTCCAATCTGCTCTGTCTAAAGGAAGGTTCAACTCTGTGAGTTGAACACACACAAATCAAAGAATTTTCTGAGTATTCTTCCTTCTAGCATTAGATGAAGAAACCCCGCTTCCAATGAAATCCTCAAAGAGGTCCAAATATCCACTTGCAGACTTCAAAACCAGAGTGTTTGCAAACTGCTCTATGAAAAGAAAGGTTAAACTCTGTGAGTGGAACGCACACATCACAAAGTAGTTTCTGAGAATGATTCTCTCTAGTTTTTCTACGAGGATATTTCCTTTTCTACCGTTGGCCCCAAAATGCTTGAAATCTCCACATGCATATTCCTCAAAAAGAGGGTTTCCAATCTGCACTGTCTAAAGGAAGGTTCAACTCTGTGAGTTGAACACACACAAATCAAAGAAGTTTCTGAGTATTCTTCCTTCTACATTAGATGAAGCAACCCCGCTTCCAATGAAATCCTCAAAGAGGTCCAAATATCCACTTGCAGACTTCAAAACCAGAGTGTTTCCAAACTGCTCTATGAAAAGAAAGGTTAAACTCTGTGAGTGGAACGCACACATCACAAAGTATTTTCTGAGAATGATTTTCTCTAGTTTTTATACGAGTATATTTCCTTTTCTACCGTTGTCCCCAAAATGCTTGAAATCTCCACATGCAAATTCCTCGAAAAGAGGGTTTCCAATCTGCTCTGTCTAAAGGATGGTTCAACTCTGTGAGTTGAACACACACTAATCAAAGAAGTTTCTGAGAATTCTTCCTTCTAGCATTAGATGAAGAAATCCCGCTTGCAACGAATTCCTCAAAGAGGTCCAAATATCCACTTGCAGACTTTACAAACAGAGTTTTTCCAAACTGCTCTATGAAAAGAAAGGTTAAACTCTGTGAGTGGAACGCACACATCACAAAGTGGTTTCTGAGAATGATTCTCTCTAGTTTTTATACGAGGATATTTCCTTTTCTAGCGCTGGCCCCAAAACGCTTGAAATCTCCACATGCAAATTCCTCAACAACAGGGTTACCAATCTGCTCTGTCTAAAGGAAGGTTCAACCCTGTTAGTTGAACACACACAAATCAGCGAAGTTACTGAGAAATCTTCTGTATAGCATTAGATGAAGTAAACCCACTTCCAACAAAATCCTCAAAGAGGTCCAAATATCCACAAGCAGACTTTACAAACAGAGTGTTTCCAAACTGCTCTATGAAAAGAAAGTTTAAACTCTGTGAGTGGAACGCACACATCACAAAGTGGTTTCTGAGAATGATTCTCTCTAGTTTTTATAGGAGGATATTTCCTTTTCTACCGATGGCCCCAAAACGCTTGAAATCTCCACATGCAAATTCCTCAAAAAGAGGGTTTCCAATGTGATCTCTCTAAAGGAAGGTTCAACTCTGTGAGTTGAACACACACAAATCAAAGGAGTTTCTGAGAATTCTTCCTTCTAGCATTAGATGAAGAAATCCCGCTTCCAACGAAATCCTCAAAGAGGTCCAAATATCCACATGCAGACTTTACAAACAGAGTGTTTCCAAACTGCCAAATGAAAAGACAGGTTAAACTCTGTGAGTGGAACGCACACATCACAAAGTAGTTTCTGAGAATGATTCTCTCTAGTTTTTATAGGAGGATATTTCTTTTTCTAACGTTGGCCCCAAAGTGCTTGAAATCTCCACATGCATATTCCTCAAAAAGAGGGTTTCCAATCTGCTCTGTCTAAAGGAAGGTTCAACTCTGTTAGTTGAACACACACAAATCAACGAAGTTACTGAGAAATCTTCTGTGTAGCATTAGATGAAGAAATCCCGCTTCCAACGAAATCCACAAAGAGGTCCAAATATCCACTTGCAGACTTTAGAGACAGAGTGTTTACAAAATGCTCTAGGAAAAGAAAGGTTAAACTCTGTGAGTGGAAGGCACACATCACAAAGTGGTTTCTGAGAATGATTCTCTCTAGTTTTTATACGAGGATATTTCCTATTCTAACGTTGGTCCGAAATCGCTTGACATCTCCACATGCAAATTCCTCAAAAAGAGAGTTTCCAATCTGCTCTGTCTAAAGGAAGGTTCAACTCTGTGAGTTGAACACACACAAATAAAAGAAGTTTCTGAGAATTCTTCCTTCTAGCATTAGATGAAGAAATCCCACTTCCAACGAAATCCTCAAAGAGGTCCAAATATCCACTTGCAGACTTTACAAACAGAGTGTTTCCAAACTGCTCTATGAAAAGAAAGGTTAAACTCTGTGAGTGGAACGCACACATCACAAAGTGGTTTCTGAGAATGATTCTCTCTAGTTTTTATACGAGTATATTTCCTTTTCGACCGATGGCCCCAAAACGCTTCAAATCTCCACATGCAAATTCCTCAAAAAGAGGGTTTCCAATCTGCACTGTCTAAAGGAAGGTTCAACTCTGTGAGTTGAACACACACAAATCAAAGAATTTTCTGAGTATTCTTCCTTCTAGCATTAGATGAAGCAATCCCGCTTCCAATGAAATCCTCAAAGAGGTCCAAATATCCACTTGCAGACTTCAAAACCAGAGTGTTTCCAAACTGCTCTATGAAAAGAAAGGTTAAACTCTGTGAGTGGAACGCACACATCACAAAGTATTTTCTGAGAATGATTTTCTCTAGTTTTTATACGAGTATATTTCCTTTTCTACCGTTGGCCCCAAAATGCTTGAAATCTCCACATGCAAATTCCTCGAAAAGAGGGTTTCCAATCTGCTCTGTCTAAAGGAAGGTTCAACTCTGTGAGTTGAACACACACTAATCAAAGAAGTTTCTGAGAATTCTTCCTTCTAGCATTAGATGAAGAAATCCCGCTTGCAACGAATTCCTCAAAGAGGTCCAAATATCCACTTGCAGACTTTACAAACAGAGTTTTTCCAAACTGCTCTATGAAAAGAAAGTTTAAACTCTGTGAGTGGAACGCACACATCACAAAGTGGTTTCTGAGAATGATTCTCTCTAGTTTTTATACGAGGATATTTCCTTTTCTAGCGCTGGCCCCAAAACGCTTGAAATCTCCACATGCAAATTCCTCAAAAAGAGGGTTTCCAATCTGCTCTGTCTAAAGGAAGGTTCAACTCTGTTAGTTGAACACACACAAATCAACGAAGTTACTGAGAAATCTTCTGTATAGCATTAGATGAACAAATCCCACTTCCAATGAAATCCTCAAAGAGGTCAAAATATCCACTTGCAGACTTTACAAACAGAGTGTTTCCAAACTGCTCTATGAAAAGAAAGGTTAAACTCTGTGAGTGGAACGCACACATCACAAAGTGGTTTCCGAGAGTGATTCTCTCTAGTTTTTATACGAGGATATTTCGTTTTCTACCATTGGCCCCACATCGCTTGAAATCTCCACATGCAAATTCCTCAAAAAGAGGGTTTCCAATCTGCTCTGTCTAAAGGAAGGTTCAACTCTGTGAGTTGAACACACACAAATCAAAGAACTTTCTGAGAATTCTTCCTTCTAGCATTAGATGAAGAAATCCCGCTTCCAACGAAATCCTCAAAGAGGTCTAAAAATCCACTTGCACACTTCACAAACAGAGTGTTTCCAAACTGCTCTATGAAAATAAAGGTTAAAATCTGTGAGTGGATCGCACACATCACAAAGTGGTTTCTGAGAATGATTCTCTCTAGTTTTTATACGAGGATATTTCCTTTTCTACCGTTGGCCCCAAATCGCTTGAAATCTCCACATGCATATTCCTCAAAAAGAGGGTTTCCAATCTGCTCTGTCTAAAGGAAGGTTCAACTCTGTTAGTTGAACACACACAAATCAACGAAGTTACTGAGAAATCTTCTGTATAGCATTAGATGAAGAAATCCCACTTCCAACAAATCCTCAAAGAGGTCCAAATATCCAGTTGCAGACTTTACAAACAGAGTGTTTCCAAACTGCTCTATGAAAAGAAAGGTTAAACTCTGTGAGTGGAACGCTCACATCACAAAGTAGTTTCTGAGAATGATTCTCTCTAGTTTTTATACGAGGATATTTCCTTTTCCACCGCTGGCCCCAAAAGCTTGAAATCTCCACATGCATATTCCTCAAAAAGAGGGTTTCCAATATGCTCTGTCTAAAGGAAGGTTCAACTCTCCTAGTTGAACACACACAAATCAACGAAGTTACTGAGAAATCTTCTGCGTAGCATTAGATGAAGAAATCCCGCTTCCAACGAAATCCTCAAAGAGGTCCAAATATCCACCTGCAGACCTTACAAACATAGCATTTCCAATCTGCTCTATGAAAAGAAAGGTTAAACTCTGTGAGTGGAACGCCCACATCACAAAGTGGTTTCTGAGAATGATTCTCTCTAGTTTTTATACGAGGATATTTCCTTTTCTAACGTTGTCCCCAAAACGCTTGAAATCTCCACATGCAAATTCCTCAAAAAGAGGGTTTCCAAACTGCTCTGTCTAAAGGAAGGTTCAACTCTGTGAGTTGAACACACACAAATCAAAGAAGTTTCTGATAATTCTTCCTTCTAGCATTTGATGAAGAAATCCCGCTTCCAATGAAATCCTCAAAGAGGTCCAAATATCCACTTGCAGAATTTACAAAGAGAGTGTTTCCAAACTGCTCAATGAAAAGACAGGTTAAACTCTGTGAGTGGAGCGCACACATCACAAAGTATTTTCTGAGAATGATTCTCTCTAGTTTTTATACGAGGATATTTCCTTTTCTAACGTTGGCCCCAAAATGCTTGAAATCTCCACAAGCATATTCCTCAAAAAGAGGGTTTCCAATCTGCTCTGTCTAAAGGAAGGTTCAACTCAGTTAGTTGAACACACACAAATCAAGGAAGTTACTGAGAAATCTTCTGTATAGCATTAGATGAAGAAATCCCACACCCAATGAAATCCTGAAAGAGGTCCAAATATCCACTTGCAGACTTTACAAACAGAGTGTTTCCAAACTGCTCTATGAAAAGAAAGGTTAAACTCTGTGAGTGGAAAGCACACATCACAAAGTGGTTTCTGAGAATGATTCTCTCTAGTTTTTATACGAGGATATTTCCTTTTCTACCGTTGGCCCCAAAACGCTTGAAATCTCCACATGCAAATTCCTCAAAAAGAGGGTTTCCAATCTGCTCTGTCTAAAGGAAGGTTCACCTCTGTGAGTTGAACACACACAAATCAAAGAAGTTTCTGAGAATTCTTCCTTCTTGCATTAGATGAAGAAATCCCGCTTCCAGCGAAATCCTCAAAGAGGTCCAAATATCCACTTGCAGACTTTACAAACAGAGTGTTTCCAAACTGCTCTATGAAAAGAAAGGTTAAACTCTGTGAGTGAAACGCACACATCACAAAGTGGTTTCTGAGAATGATTCTCTCTAGTTTTTATACGACGATATTTCCTTTTCGACCGATAGCCCCAAAACGCTTCAAATCTCCACATGCAAATTCCTCAAAAAGAGGGTTTCCAATCTGCACTGTCTAAAGGAAGGTTCAACTCTGTGAGTTGAACACACACAAATCAAAGAAGTTTCTGAGTATTCTTCCTTCTAGCATTAGATGAAGAAACCCCGCTTCCAATGAAATCCTCAAAGAAGTCCAAATATCCACTTGCAGACTTCAAAACCAGAGTGTTTCCAAACTGCTCTATGAAAAGAAAGGTTAAACTCTGTGAGTGGAACGCACACATCACAAAGTATTTTCTGAGAATGATTCTCTCTAGTTTTTATATGAGGATATTTCCTTTTCTACCGTTGGCCCCAAAATGCTTGAAATCTCCACATGCAAATTCCTCAAAAAGAGGGTTTCCAATCTGCTCTGTCTAAAGGAAGGTTCAACCCTGTTAGTTGAACACACACAAATCAACGAATTTACTGAGAAATATTCTGTATAGCATTAGATGAAGAAATCCCACTTCCAAAGAAATCCTCAAAGAGGTCCAAATATCCACTTGCAGACTTTACAAACAGAGTGTTTCCAAACTGCTCTATGAAAAGAAAGGTTAAACTCTGTGAGTGGAACGCTCACATCAAAAAGTAGTTTCTGAGAATGATTCTCTCTAGTTTTTATACGAGGATATTTCCTTTTCCACCGCTGGCCCCAAAAGCTTGAAATCTCCACATGCATATTCCTCAAAAAGAGGGTTTCCAATATGCTCTGTCTAAAGGAAGGTTCAACTCTGTTAGTTGAACACACACAAATCAACGAAGTTACGGAGAAATCTTCTGCGTAGCATTAGATGAAGAAATCCCGCTTCCAACGAAATCCTCAAAGAGGTCCAAATATCCACTTGCAGACTTTACAAACAGAGTGTTTCCAAACTGCTCAATGAAAAGACAGGTTAAACTCTGTGAGTGGAGCGCACACATCACAAAGTATTTTCTGAGAATGATTCTCTCTAGTTTTTATACGAGGATATTTCCTTTTCTAACGTTGGCCCCAAAATGCTTGAAATCTCCACAAGCATATTCCTCAAAAAGAGGGTTTCCAATCTGCTCTGTCTAAAGGAAGGTTCAACTCAGTTAGTTGAACACACACAAATCAAGGAAGTTACTGAGAAATCTTCTGTATAGCATTAGATGAAGAAATCCCACACCCAATGAAATCCTGAAAGAGGTCCAAATATCCACTTGCAGACTTTACAAACAGAGTGTTTCCAAACTGCTCTATGAAAAGAAAGGTTAAACTCTGTGAGTGGAAAGCACACATCACAAAGTGGTTTCTGAGAATGATTCTCTCTAGTTTTTATACGAGGATATTTCCTTTTCTACCGTTGGCCCCAAAACGCTTGAAATCTCCACATGCAAATTCCTCAAAAAGAGGGTTTCCAATCTGCTCTGTCTAAAGGAAGGTTCACCTCTGTGAGTTGAACACACACAAATCAAAGAAGTTTCTGAGAATTCTTCCTTCTTGCATTAGATGAAGAAATCCCGCTTCCAGCGAAATCCTCAAAGAGGTCCAAATATCCACTTGCAGACTTTACAAACAGTGTGTTTCCAAACTGCTCTATGAAAAGAAAGGTTAAACTCTGTGAGTGAAACGCACACATCACAAAGTGGTTTCTGAGAATGATTCTCTCTAGTTTTTATACGACGATATTTCCTTTTCGACCGATAGCCCCAAAACGCTTCAAATCTCCACATGCAAATTCCTCAAAAAGAGGGTTTCCAATCTGCACTGTCTAAAGGAAGGTTCAACTCTGTGAGTTGAACACACACAAATCAAAGAAGTTTCTGAGTATTCTTCCTTCTAGCATTAGATGAAGAAACCCCGCTTCCAATGAAATCCTCAAAGAAGTCCAAATATCCACTTGCAGACTTCAAAACCAGAGTGTTTCCAAACTGCTCTATGAAAAGAAAGGTTAAACTCTGTGAGTGGAACGCACACATCACAAAGTATTTTCTGAGAATGATTCTCTCTAGTTTTTATATGAGGATATTTCCTTTTCTACCGTTGGCCCCAAAATGCTTGAAATCTCCACATGCATATTCCTCAAAAAGAGGGTTTCCAATCTGCTCTGTCTAAAGGAAGGTTCAACTCTGTTAGGTGAACACACACAAATCAACGAAGTTACTGAGAATTCCTCCTTCAAGCATTAGATGAAGAAATCCCGCTTCCAACGAAATCCTCAAAGAGGTCCAAATATCCACTTGCAGACTTTACAAACAGAGTGTTTCCAAACTGCTCTATGAAAAGAAACGATAAACTCTGTGAGTGGAACGCACACATCACAAAGTGGTTTCTGAGAATGATTCTCTCTAGTTTTTGTACGAGGATATTTCCTTTTCTACCGATGGCACCAAAACGCTTGAAATCTCCACATGCAAATTCCTCAAAAAGAGGGTTTCCAATCTGCTCTGTCTAAAGGAAGGTTCAACCCTGTTAGTTGAACACACACAAATCAACGAATTTACTGAGAAATCTTCTGTATAGCATTAGATGAAGAAATCCCACTTCCAAAGAAATCCTCAAAGAGGTCCAAATATCCACTTGCAGACTTTACAAACAGAGTGTTTCCAAACTGCTCTATGAAAAGAAAGGTTAAACTCTGTGAGTGGAACGCTCACATCAAAAAGTAGTTTCTGAGAATGATTCTCTCTAGTTTTTATACGAGGATATTTCCTTTTCCACCGCTGGCCCCAAAAGCTTGAAATCTCCACATGCATATTCCTCAAAAAGAGGGTTTCCAATATGCTCTGTCTAAAGGAAGGTTCAACTCTGTTAGTTGAACACACACAAATCAACGAAGTTACGGAGAAATCTTCTGCGTAGCATTAGATGAAGAAATCCCGCTTCCAACGAAATCCTCAAAGAGGTCCAAATATCCACTTGCAGACTTTACAAACAGAGTGTTTCCAAACTGCTCTATGAAAAGAAAGGTAAAACTCTGTGAGTGGAACGCACACATCACAAAGTGGTTTCTGAGAATGATTCTCTCTAGTTTTTATACGGCGATATTTCCTTTTCTACCGTTGGCCCCAAAACGCTTGAAATCTCCACATGCAAATTCCTCAAAAAGAGGGTTTCCAATCTGCTCTGTCTAAAGGAAGGTTCAACTCTGTGAGTTGAACACACACAAATCAAAGAATTTTCTGAGTATTCTTCCTTCTAGCATTAGATGAAGAAACCCCGCTTCCAATGAAATCCTCAAAGAGGTCCAAATATCCACTTGCAGACTTCAAAACCAGAGTGTTTCCAAACTGCTCTATGAAAAGAAAGGTTAAACTCTGTGAGTGGAACGCACACATCACAAAGTATTTTCTGAGAATGATTTTCTCTAGTTTTTATACGAGTATATTTCCTTTTCTACCGTTGTCCCCAAAATGCTTGAAATCTCCACATGCAAATTCCTCGAAAAGAGGGTTTCCAATCTGCTCTGTCTAAAGGAAGGTTCAACTCTGTGAGTTGAACACACACTAATCAAAGAAGTTTCTGAGAATTCTTCCTTCTAGCATTAGATGAAGAAATCCCGCTTGCAACGAATTCCTCAAAGAGGTCCAAATATCCACTTGCAGACTTACAAACAGAGTTTTTCCAAACTGCTCTATGAAAAGAAAGGTTAAACTCTGTGAGTGGAACGCACACATCACAAAGTGGTTTCTGAGAATGATTCTCTCTAGTTTTTATACGAGGATATTTCCTTTTCTAGCGCTGGCCCCAAAACGCTTGAAATCTCCACATGCAAATTCCTCAACAACAGGGTTACCAATCTGCTCTGTCTAAAGGAAGGTTCAACCCTGTTAGTTGAACACACACAAATCAGCGAAGTTACTGAGAAATCTTCTGTATAGCATTAGATGAAGTAAACCCACTTCCAACAAAATCCTCAAAGAGGTCCAAATATCCACAAGCAGACTTTACAAACAGCGTGTTTCCAAACTGCTCTATGAAAAGAAAGTTTAAACTCTGTGAGTGGAACGCACACATCACAAAGTGGTTTCCGAGAGTGATTCTCTCTAGTTTTTATACGAGGATATTTCGTTTTCTACCGTTGGCCCCAAATCGCTTGAAATCTCCACATGCAAATTCCTCAAAAAGAGGGTTTCCAATCTGCTCTGTCTAAAGGAAGGTTCAACTCTGTGAGTTGAACACACACAAATCAAAGAACTTTCTGAGAATTCTTCCTTCTAGCATTAGATGAAGAAATCCCGCTTCCAACGAAATCCTGAAAGAGGTCTAAATATCCACTTGCACACTTCACAAACAGAGTGTTTCCAAACTGCTCTATGAAAATAAAGGTTAAACTCTGTGAGTGGATCGCACACATCACAAAGTGGTTTCTGAGAATGATTCTCTCTAGTTTTTATACGAGGATATTTCCTTTTCTACCGTTTACCCCAAATCGCTTGAAACCTCCACATGCAAATTCCTCAAAAAGAGGGTTTCCAATCTACTCTGTCTAAAGGAAGGTTCAACCCTGTTAGTTGAACACACACAAATCAACGAAGTTACTGAGAAATCATCTGTATAGCATTAGATGAAGAAATCCCACTTCCAACGAAATCCTCAAAGAGGTCCAAATATCCAGTTGCAGACTTTACAAACAGAGTGTTTCCAAACTGCTCTATGAAAAGAAAGGTTAAACTCTGTGAGTGGAACGCTCACATCACAAAGTAGTTTCTGAGAATGATTCTCTCTAGTTTTTATACGAGGATATTTCCTTTTCCACCGCTGGCCCCAAAAGCTTGAAATCTCCACATGCATATTCCTCAAAAAGAGGGTTTCCAATATGCTCTGTCTAAAGGAATGTTCAACTCTGTTAGTTGAACACAAACAAATCAACGAAGTTACTGAGAAATCTTCTGTATAGCATTAGATGAAGAAATCCCACTCCCAATGAAATCCTGAAAGAGGTCCAAATATCCACGTGCAGACTTTACAAACAGAGTGTTTCCAAACTGCTCTATGAAAAGAAAGGTTAAACTCTGTGAGTGGAAAGCACACATCACAAAGTGGTTTCTGAGAATGATTCTCTCTAGTTTTTATACGAGGATATTTCCTTTTCTACCGTTGGCCCCAAAACGCTTGAAATCTCCACATGCAAATTCCTCAGAAAGAGGGTTTCCAATCTGCTCTGTCTAAAGGAAGGTTCACCTCTGTGAGTTGAACACACACAAATCAAAGAAGTTTCTGAGAATTCTTCCTTCTAGCATTAGATGAAGAAATCCCGCTTCCAACGAAATCCTCAAAGAGGTCCAAATATCCACTTGCAGACTTTACAAACAGAGTGTTTCCAAACTGCTCTATGAAAAGAAAGGTTAAACTCTGTGAGTGGAACGCACACATCACAAAGTGGTTTCTGAGAATGATTCTCTCTAGTTTTTATACGAGTATATTCCCTTTTCGACCGATGGCCCCAAAACGCTTCAAATCTCCACATGCAAATTCCTCAAAAAGAGGGTTTCCAATCTGCACTGTCTAAAGGAAGGTTCAACTCTGTGAGTTGAACACACACAAATCAAAGAAGTTTCTGAGTATTCTTCCTTCTAGCATTAGATGAAGCAATCCCGCTTCCAATGAAATCCTCAAAGAGGTCCAAATATCCACTTGCAGACTTCAAAACCAGAGTGTTTCCAAACTGCTCTATGAAAAGAAAGGTTAAACTATGTGAGTGGAACGCACACATCACAAAGTATTTTCTGAGAATGATTTTCTCTAGTTTTTATACGAGTATATTTCCTTTTGAACCGTTGGCCCCAAAATGCTTGAAATCTCCACATGCAAATTCCTCGAAAAGAGGGTTTCCAATCTGCTCTGTCTAAAGGAAGGTTCAACTCTGTGAGTTGAACACACACTAATCAAAGAAGTTTCTGAGAATTCTTCCTTCTAGCATTAGATGAAGAAATCCCGCTTGCAACGAATTCCTCAAAGAGGTCCAAATATCCACTTGCAGACTTTACAAACAGAGTTTTTCCAAACTGCTCTATGAAAAGAAAGGTTAAACTCTGTGAGTGGAACGCACACATCACAAAGTGGTTTCTGAGAATGATTCTCTCTAGTTTTTATACGAGGATATTTCCTTTTCTAGCGCTGGCCCCAAAACACTTGAAATCTCCACATGCAAATTCCTCAAAAAGAGGGTTTCCAATCTGCTCTGTCTAAAGGAAGGTTCAACTCTGTTAGTTGAACACACACAAATCAACGAAGTTACTGAGAAATCTTCTGTATAGCATTAGATGAACAAATCCCACTTCCAATGAAATCCTCAAAGAGGTCCAAATATCCACTTGCAGACTTTACAAACAGAGTGTTTCCAAACTGCTCTATGAAAAGAAAGGTTAAACTCTGTGAGTGGAACGCACACATCACAAAGTCGTTTCCGAGAGTGATTCTCTCTAGTTTTTATACGAGGATATTTCGTTTTCTACCATTGGCCCCAAATCGCTTGAAATCTCCACACGCAAATTCCTCAAAAAGAGGGTTTCCAATCTGCTCTGTCTAAAGGAAGGTTCAACCCTGTGAGTTGAGCACACATAAATCAAAGAAGTTTCTGAGAATTCTTCCTTCTAGCATTAGATGAAGAAATCCCGCTTAAAATGAAATCCTCAAAGAGGTCCAAATATCCACTTGCAGAATTTACAAACAGAGTGTTTCCAAACTGCTCAATGAAAAGACAGGTTAAACCCTGTGAGTGGAACGCACACATCACAAAGTATTTTCTGAGAATGATTCTCTCTAGTTTTTATACGAGGATATTTCCTTTTGTAACGTTGGCCCCAAAATGCTTGAAATCTCCACATGCATATTCCTCAAAAAGAGGGTTTCCAATCTGCTCTGTCTAAAGGAAGGTTCAACTCTGTTAGTTGAACACACACAAATCAAGGAAGTTACTGAGAAATCTTCTGAATAGCATTAGATGAAGAAATCCCACTTCCAATGAAATCCTCAAAGAGGTCCAAATATCCACTTGCAGACTTTACAAACAGAGTGTTTACAAACTGCTCTATGAAAGGAAAGGTTAAACTCTGTGAGTGGAACGCACACATCACAAAGTGGTTTCTGAGAATGATTCTCTCTAGTTTTTATACGAGGATATTTCCTTTTCTACCGTTGGCCCCAAAAAGCTTGAAATCTCCACATGCATATTCCTCAAAAAGACGGTTTCCAATCTGCTCTGTCTAAAGGAAGGTTCACCTCTGTGAGTTGAACACACACAAATCAAAGAAGTTTCTGAGAAATCCTCCTTCTAGCATTAGATGAAGAAATCCCGCTTCCTACGAAATCCTCAAAGAGGTCCAAATATCCACTTGCAGACTTTACAAACAGAGTGTTTCCAAACTGCTCTATGAAAAGAAAGGTTAAACTCTGTGAGTGGAACCCACACATCACAAAGTGGTTTCTGAGAATGATTCTCTCTAGTTTTTATACGAGGATATTTCGTTTTCTACACTTGGCCCCAAAACGCTTGAAATCTCCACATGCAAATTCCTCAAAAAGAGGGTTTCCAATCTGCTCTGTCTAAAGGAAGGTTCAACTCTGTGAGTTGAACACACACAAATCAAAGAAGTTTCTGAGAATTCTTCCTTCTAGCATTAGATGAAGAAATCCCGCTTCCAACGAATTCCTCAAAGAGGTCCAAATATCCACTTGCAGACTTTACAAACAGAGTGTTTCCAAACTGCTCTATGAAAAGAAAGGTTAAACTCTGTGAGTGGAACGCACACATCACAAAGTGGTTTCTGAGAATGATTCTCTCTAGTTTTTATACGAGGATATTTCCTTTTCTACCGTTGGCCCCAAAACGCTTGAAATCTCCACAAGCAAATTCCACAAAAAGAGGGTTTCCAAACTGCTCTGTCTAAAGGAAGGTTCAACTCGGTGAGTTGAACACACACAAATCAAAGAAGTTTCTGAGAATTCTTCCTTCTAGCATTAGATGAAGAAATCCCGCTTCCAATGAAATCCTCAAAGAGGTCCAAATATCCACTTGCAGAATTTACAAACAGAGTGTTTACAAACTGCTCAATGAAAAGACAGGTTAAACTCTGTGAGTGTAACGCACACATCACAAAGTATTTTCTGAGAATGATTCTCTCTAGTTTTTATACGAGGATATTTCCTTTTCTACTGCTGGCCCCAAAATGCTTGAAATCTCCACAAGCATATTCCTCAAAAAGAGGGTTTCCAATCTGCTCTGTCTAAAGGAAGGTTCAACTCTGTGAGTTGAACACACACAAATCAAGGAAGTTACTGAGAAATCTTCTGAATAGCATTAGATGAAGAAATCCCACTTCCAATGAAATCCTCAAAGAGGTCCAAATATCCACTTGCAGACTTTACAAACAGAGTGTTTCCAAACTCCTCTATGAAAAGAAAGGTTAAACTCTGTGAGTGGAACGCACACATCACAAAGTGGTTTCTGAGAATGATTCTCTCTAGTTTTCATACGAGGATATTTCCTTTTCTACCGTTGGCCCCAAAACTCTTGAAATCTCCACATGCAAATTCCTCAAAAAGAGGGTTTCCAGTCTGCTCTGTCTAAAGGAAGGTTCACCTCTGTGAGTTGAAGACACACAAATCAAAGAAGTTTCTGAGAAATCTTCCTTCTAGCATTAGATGAAGAAATCCCGCTTCCAACGAAATCCTCAAAGAGGTCCAAATATCCACTTGCAGACTTTACAAACAGAGTGTTTCCAAACTGCTCTATGAAAAGAAAGGTTAAACTGTGTGAGTGGAACGCACACATCACAAAGTGGTTTCTGAGAATGATTCTCTCTAGTTTTTATACGAGGATATTTCCTTTTCTACCGTTGGCCCCAAAACGCTTGAAATCTCCACATGCAAATTCCTCAAAAAGAGGGTTTCCAATCTGCTCTGTCTAAAGGAAGGTTCAACTCTGTGAGTTGAACAGACACAAATCAAAGAAGTTTCTGAGAATTCTTCCTTCTAGCATTAGATGAAGAAATCCCGCTTCCAACGAATTCCTCAAAGAGGTCCAAATATCCACTTGCAGACTTTACAAACAGAGTGTTTCCAAACTGCTCTATGAAAAGAAAGGTTAAACTCTGTGAGTGGAACGCACACATCACAAAGTGGTTTCTGAGAATGATTCTCTCTAGTTTTTATACGAGGATATTTCCTTTTCTACCGTTGGCCCCAAAACGCTTGAAATCTCCACATGCAAATTCCACAAAAAGAGGGTTTCCAAACTGCTCTGTCTAAAGGAAGGTTCAACTCTGTGAGTTGAACACACACAAATCAAAGAAGTTTCTGAGAATTCTTCCTTCTAGCATTAGATGAAGAAATCCCGCTTCCAATGAAATCCTCAAAGAGGTCCAAATATCCACTTGCAGAATTTACAAACAGAGTGTTTCCAAACTGCTCAATGAAAAGACAGGTTAAACTCTGTGAGTGTAACGCACACATCACAAAGTATTTTCTGAGAATGATTCTCTCTAGTTTTTATACGAGGATATTTCCTTTTCTACTGCTGGCCCCAAAATGCTTGAAATCTCCACAAGCATATTCCTCAAAAAGAGGGTTTCCAATCTGCTCTGTCTAAAGGAAGGTTCAACTCTGTTAGTTGAACACACACAAATCAAGGAAGTTACTGAGAAATCTTCTGAATAGCATTAGATGAAGAAATCCCACTTCCAATTAAATCCTCAAAGAGGTCCAAATATCCACTTGCAGACTTTACAAACAGAGTGTTTCCAAACTCCTCTATGAAAAGAAAGGTTAAACTCTGTGAGTGGAACGCACACATCACAAAGTGGTTTCTGAGAATGATTCTCTCTAGTTTTCATACGAGGATATTTCCTTTTCTACCGTTGGCCCCAAAACTCTTGAAATCTCCACATGCAAATTCCTCAAAAAGAGGGTTTCCAGTCTGCTCTGTCTAAAGGAAGGTTCACCTCTGTGAGTTGAAGACACACAAATCAAAGAAGTTTCTGAGAAATCTTCCTTCTAGCATTAGATGAAGAAATCCCGCTTCCAACGAAATCCTCAAAGAGGTCCAAATATCCACTTGCAGACTTTACAAACAGAGTGTTTCCAAACTGCTCTATGAAAAGAAAGGTTAAACTGTGTGAGTGGAACGCACACATCACAAAGTGGTTTCTGAGAATGATTCTCTCTAGTTTTTATACGAGGATATTTCCTTTTCTACCGTTGGCCCCAAAACGCTTGAAATCTCCACATGCAAATTCCTCAAAAAGAGGGTTTCCAATCTGCTCTGTCTAAAGGAAGGTTCAACTCTGTGAGTTGAACAGACACAAATCAAAGAAGTTTCTGAGAATTCTTCCTTCTAGCATTAGATGAAGAAATCCCGCTTCCAACGAATTCCTCAAAGAGGTCCAAATATCCACTTGCAGACTTTACAAACAGAGTGTTTCCAAACTGCTCTATGAAAAGAAAGGTTAAACTCTGTGAGTGGAACGCACACATCACAAAGTGGTTTCTGAGAATGATTCTCTCTAGTTTTTATACGAGGATATTTCCTTTTCTACCGTTGGCCCCAAAACGCTTGAAATCTCCACATGCAAATTCCACAAAAAGAGGGTTTCCAAACTGCTCTGTCTAAAGGAAGGTTCAACTCTGTGAGTTGAACACACACAAATCAAAGAAGTTTCTGAGAATTCTTCCTTCTAGCATTAGATGAAGAAATCCCGCTTCCAATGAAATCCTCAAAGAGGTCCAAATATCCACTTGCAGAATTTACAAACAGAGTGTTTCCAAACTGCTCAATGAAAAGACAGGTTAAACTCTGTGAGTGGAACGCACACATCACAAAGTATTTTCTGAGAATGATTCTCTCTAGTTTTTATACGAGGATATTTCCTTTTCTAACGTTGGCCCCAAAATGCTTGAAATCTCCACAAGCATATTCCTCAAAAAGAGGGTTTCCAATCTGCTCTGTCTAAAGGAAGGTTCAACTCTGTTAGTTGAACACACACAAATCAAGGAAGTTACTGAGAAATCTTCTGAATAGCATTAGATGAAGAAATCCCACTTCCAATGAAATCCTCAAAGAGGTCCAAATATCCACTTGCAGACTTTACAAACAGAGTGTTTCCAAACTGCTCTATGAAAAGAAAGGTTAAACTCTGTGAGTGGAACGCACACATCTCAAAGTAGTTTCTGAGAATGATTCTCTCTAGTTGTTATACGAGGATATTTCCTTTTCTACCGTTGGCCTCAAAATGCTTGAAATCTCCACATGCATATTCCTCAAAAAGAGGGTTTCCAATCTGCTCTGTCTGAAGGAAGGTTCAACTCTTTGAGTTGAACACACACAGATCAAAGAAGTTTCTGAGAATTCTTCCTTCTAGCATTAGATGAAGAAATCCCGCTTCCAACGAAATCCTCAAAGAGGTCTAAATATCCACTTGCAGACTTCACAAACAGAGTGTTTCCAAACTGCTCTATGAAGAGAAATGTTAAACTCTGTGAGTGGATCGCAAACATCACAAAGTGGTTTCTGAGAATGATTCTCTCTAGTTCTTATACGAGGATATTTCCTTTTCTACCGTTGGCCGCAAATCGCTTGAAATCTTCACATGAAAATTCCTCAAAAAGAGGGTTTCCAATCTGCTCTGTCTAAAGGAAGGTTCAACCCTGTTAGTTGAACACACACAAATCAATGAAGTTACTGAGAAATCTTCTGTATAGCATTAGATGAAGAAATCCCACTTCCAACGAAATCCTCAAAGAGGTCCAAATATCCACTTGCAGACTTTACAAAAAGAGTGTTTCCAAACTGCTCTATGAAAAGAAAGGTTAAACTCTGTGAGTGGAACGCACACAGCACAAAGTGGTTTCTGAGAATGATTCTCTCTAGTTTTTATACGAGGGTATTTCCTTTTCTAACGTTGGTCCAAAATCGCTTGACATCTCCACATGCAAATTCCTCAAAAAGAGTGTTTCCAATCTGCTCTGTCAAAAGGAAGGTTCAACTCTGTGAGTTGAACACACACAAATCAAAGAAGTTTCTGAGTATTCTTCCTTTTAGCATTAGATGAAGAAACCCCGCTTCCAATGAAATCCTCAAAGAGGTCCAAATATCCACTTGCAGACTTCAAAACCAGAGTGTTTCCAAACTGCTCTATGAAAAGAAAGGTTAAACTCTGTGAGTGGAATGCACACATCACTAAGTAGTTTCTGAGAATGATTCTCTCTAGTTTTTATACGAGGATATTTCATTTTCTACCGTTGGCCCCAAAATGCTTGAAATCTCCACATGCATATTCCTCAAAAAGAGGGTTTCCAATCTGCTCTGTCTAAAGGAAGGTTCAACTCTGTGAGTTGAACACACACAAATCAACGAAGTTACTGAGAAATCTTCTGTGTAGCATTAGATGAAGAAATCCCGCTTCCAACGAAATCTTCAAAGAGGTCCAAATATCCACTTGAAGACTTTACAAACAGAGTGTTTACAAACTGCTCTATGAAAAGAAAGGTTAAACTCTGTGAGTGGAACGCACACATCACAAAGTGGTTTCTGAGAATGATTCTCTCTTGTTTTTATACGAGGATATTTCCTTTTGTACCGATGGCCCCAAAACGCTTGAAATCTCCACATGCAAATTCCTCAAAAAGAGGGTTTCCAATCTGCTCTGTCTAAAGGAAGGTTCACCTCTGTGAGTTGAAGACACACAAATCAAAGAAGTTTCTGAGAAATCTTCCTTCTAGCATTAGATGAAGAAATCCCGCTTCCAACGAAATCCTCAAAGAGGTCCAAATATCCACTTGCAGACTTTACAAACAGAGTGTTTCCAAACTGCTCTATGAAAAGAAAGGTTAAACTCTGTGAGTGGAACGCACACATCTCAAAGTAGTTTCTGAGAATGATTCTCTCTAGTTGTTATACGAGGATATTTCCTTTTCTACCGTTGGCCTCAAAATGCTTGAAATCTCCACATGCATATTCCTCAAAAAGAGGGTTTCCAATCTGCTCTGTCTGAAGGAAGGTTCAACTCTGTGAGTTGAACACACACAGATCAAAGAAGTTTCTGAGAATTCTTCCTTCTAGCATTAGATGAAGAAATCCCGCTTCCAACGAAATCCTCAAAGAGGTCTAAATATCCACTTGCAGACTTCACAAACAGAGTGTTTCCAAACTGCTCTATGAAGAGAAATGTTAAACTCTGTGAGTGGATCGCAAACATCACAAAGTGGTTTCTGAGAATGATTCTCTCTAGTTCTTATATGAGGATATTTCCTTTTCTACCGTTGGCAGCAAATCGCTTGAAATCTTCACATGCAAATTCCTCAAAAAGAGGGTTTCCAATCTGCTCTGTCTAAAGGAAGGTTCAACCCTGTTAGTTGAACACACACAAATCAATGAAGTTACTGAGAAATCTTCTGTATAGCATTAGATGAAGAAATCCCACTTCCAACGAAATCCTCAAAGAGGTCCAAATATCCACTTGCAGACTTTACAAACAGAGTGTTTCCAAACTGCTCTATGAAAAGAAAGGTTAAACTCTGTGAGTGGAACGCACACATCACAAAGTGGTTTCTGAGAATGATTCTCTCTAGTTTTTATACGAGGGTATTTCCTTTTCTAACGTTGGTCCAAAATCGCTTGACATCTCCACATGGAAATTCCTCAAAAAGAGTGTTTCCAATCTGCTCTGTCAAAAGGAAGGTTCAACTCTGTGAGTTGAACACACACAAATCAAAGAAGTTTCTGAGTATTCTTCCTTTTAGCATTAGATGAAGAAACCCCGCTTCCAATGAAATCCTCAAAGAGGTCCAAATATCCACTTGCAGACTTCAAAACCAGAGTGTTTCCAAACTGCTCTATGAAAAGAAAGGTTAAACTCTGTGAGTGGAATGCACACATCACTAAGTAGTTTCTGAGAATGATTCTCTCTAGTTTTTATACGAGGATATTTCATTTTCTACCGTTGGCCCCAAAATGCTTGAAATCTCCACATGCATATTCCTCAAAAAGAGGGTTCCAATCTGCTCTGTCTAAAGGAAGGTTCAACTCTGTGAGTTGAACACACACAAATCAACGAAGTTACTGAGAAATCTTCTGTGTAGCATTAGATGAAGAAATCCCGCTTCCAACGAAATCTTCAAAGAGGTCCAAATATCCACTTGAAGACTTTACAAACAGAGTGTTTACAAACTGCTCTATGAAAAGAAAGGTTAAACTCTGTGAGTGGAACGCACACATCACAAAGTGGTTTCTGAGAATGATTCTCTCTTGTTTTTATACGAGGATATTTCCTTTTGTACCGATGGCCCCAAAACGCTTGAAATCTCCACATGCAAATTCCTCAAAAAGAGGGTTTCCAATCTGCTCTGTCTAAAGGAAGGTTCACCTCTGTGAGTTGAAGACACACAAATCAAAGAAGTTTCTGAGAAATCTTCCTTCTAGCATTAGATGAAGAAATCCCGCTTCCAACGAAATCCTCAAAGAGGTCCAAATATCCACTTGCAGACTTTACAAACAGAGTGTTTCCAAACTGCTCTATGAAAAGAAAGGTTAAACTCTGTGAGTGGAACGCACACATCTCAAAGTAGTTTCTGAGAATGATTCTCTCTAGTTGTTATACGAGGATATTTCCTTTTCTACCGTTGGCCTCAAAATGCTTGAAATCTCCACATGCATATTCCTCAAAAAGAGGGTTTCCAATCTGCTCTGTCTGAAGGAAGGTTCAACTCTGTGAGTTGAACACACACAGATCAAAGAAGTTTCTGAGAATTCTTCCTTCTAGCATTAGATGAAGAAATCCCGCTTCCAACGAAATCCTCAAAGAGGTCTAAATATCCACTTGCAGACTTCACAAACAGAGTGTTTCCAAACTGCTCTATGAAGAGAAATGTTAAACTCTGTGAGTGGATCGCAAACATCACAAAGTGGTTTCTGAGAATGATTCTCTCTAGTTCTTATATGAGGATATTTCCTTTTCTACCGTTGGCAGCAAATCGCTTGAAATCTTCACATGCAAATTCCTCAAAAAGAGGGTTTCCAATCTGCTCTGTCTAAAGGAAGGTTCAACCCTGTTAGTTGAACACACACAAATCAATGAAGTTACTGAGAAATCTTCTGTATAGCATTAGATGAAGAAATCCCACTTCCAACGAAATCCTCAAAGAGGTCCAAATATCCACTTGCAGACTTTACAAACAGAGTGTTTCCAAACTGCTCTATGAAAAGAAAGGTTAAACTCTGTGAGTGGAACGCACACATCACAAAGTGGTTTCTGAGAATGATTCTCTCTAGTTTTTATACGAGGGTATTTCCTTTTCTAACGTTGGTCCAAAATCGCTTGACATCTCCACATGGAAATTCCTCAAAAAGAGTGTTTCCAATCTGCTCTGTCAAAAGGAAGGTTCAACTCTGTGAGTTGAACACACACAAATCAAAGAAGTTTCTGAGTATTCTTCCTTTTAGCATTAGATGAAGAAACCCCGCTTCCAATGAAATCCTCAAAGAGGTCCAAATATCCACTTGCAGACTTCAAAACCAGAGTGTTTCCAAACTGCTCTATGAAAAGAAAGGTTAAACTCTGTGAGTGGAATGCACACATCACTAAGTAGTTTCTGAGAATGATTCTCTCTAGTTTTTATACGAGGATATTTCATTTTCTACCGTTGGCCCCAAAATGCTTGAAATCTCCACATGCATATTCCTCAAAAAGAGGGTTCCAATCTGCTCTGTCTAAAGGAAGGTTCAACTCTGTGAGTTGAACACACACAAATCAACGAAGTTACTGAGAAATCTTCTGTGTAGCATTAGATGAAGAAATCCCGCTTCCAACGAAATCTTCAAAGAGGTCCAAATATCCACTTGAAGACTTTACAAACAGAGTGTTTACAAACTGCTCTATGAAAAGAAAGGTTAAACTCTGTGAGTGGAACGCACACATCACAAAGTGGTTTCTGAGAATGATTCTCTCTTGTTTTTATACGAGGATATTTCCTTTTGTACCGATGGCCCCAAAACGCTTGAAATCTCCACATGCAAATTCCTCAAAAAGAGGGTTTCCAATCTGCTCTGTCTAAAGGAAGGTTCAACTCTGTGAGTTGAACACACACAAATCAAAGAAGTTTCTGAGAATTCTTCCTTCTAGCATTAGATGAAGAAATCCTGCTTCCAACGAAATCCTCAAAGAGGTCCAAATATCCACTTGCAGACTTTACAAACAGAGTGTTTCCAAACTGCTCAATGAAAAGACAGTTTAAACTCTGTGAGTGGAACGCACACATCACAAAGTAGTTTCTGAGAATGATTCTCTCTAGTTTTTATACGAGGATATTTCTTTTTCTACCGTTGGCCCCAAAATGCTAGAAATCTCCACATGCATATTCCTCAAAAAGAGGGTTTCCAATCTGCTCTGTCTAAAGGAAGGTTCAACTCTGTTAGTTGAACACACACAAATCAACGAAGTTACTGAGAAATCTTCTGTGTAGCATTAGATGAAGAAATCCCGCTTCCAACGAAATCCACAAAGAGGTCCAAATATCCACTTGCAGACTTTACAGACAGAGTGTTTACAAAATGCTCTATCAAAAGAAAGGTTAAACTCTGTGAGTGGAACGCACACATCACAAAGTGGTTTCTGAGAATGATTCTCTCTA
Organism: Gorilla gorilla gorilla; assembly: GCF_029281585.2. Taxonomy (NCBI): domain Eukaryota; kingdom Metazoa; phylum Chordata; class Mammalia; order Primates; family Hominidae; genus Gorilla; species Gorilla gorilla. Next base: position 75,143,949 of record NC_073232.2, read on the forward strand.
GTTTTTATACGAGGATATTTCCTTTTCTAACGTTGGTCCGAAATCGCTTGACATCTCCACATGCAAATTCCTCAAAAAGAGAGTTTCCAATCTGCTCTGTCTAAAGGAAGGTTCAACTCTGTGAGTTGAACACACACAAATCAAAGAAGTTTCTGAGAATTCTTCCTTCTAGCATTAGATGAAGAAATCCCGCTTCCAACGAAATCCTCAAAGTGGTCCAAATATCCACTTGCAGACTTCAAAACCAGAGTGTTTCCAAACTTCTCTATGAAAAGAAAGGTTAAACTCTGTGAGTGGAACGCACACATCTCAAAGTAGTTTCTGAGAATGATTCTCTCTAGTTTTTATTCGAGGATATTTCCTTTTCTACCGTTGGCCTCAAAATCCTTGAAATCTCCACATGCATATTCCTCAAAAAGAGGGTTTCCAATCTGCTCTGTCTGAAGGAAGGTTCAACTCTGTGAGTTGAACACACACAGATCAAAGAAGTTTCTGAGAATTCTTCCTTCTAGCATTAGATGAAGAAATCCCGCTTCCAACAAAATCCTCAAAGAGGTCCAAATATCCACTTGCAGACTTTACAAACAGAGTGTTTCCAAACTGCTCTATGAAAAGAAAGGTTATACTCTGTGAGTGGAACGCACACATCACAAAGTGGTTTCTGAGAATGATTCTCTCTAGTTTTTATACGAGGATATTTCGTTTTCTACAGTTGGCCCCAAAACGCTTGAAATCTCCACATGCAAATTCCTCAAAAAGAGGGTTTCCAATCTGCTCTGTCTAAAGAAAGGTTCACCTCTGTGAGTTGAAGACACACAAATCAAAGAAGTTTCTGAGAAATCTTCCTTCTAGCATTAGATGAAGAAATCCCGCTTCCAACGAAATCCTCAAAGAGGTCCAAATATCCACTTGCAGACTTTACAAACAGAGTGTTTCCAAACTGCTCTATGAAAAGAAAGGTTAAACTCTGTGAGTGGAACGCACACATCTCAAAGTAGTTTCTGAGAATGATTCTCTCTAGTTGTTATACGAGGATATTTCCTTTTCTACCGTTGGCCTCAAAATGCTTGAAATCTCCACATGCATATTCCTCAAAAAGAGGGTTTCCAATCTGCTCTGTCTGAAGGAAGGTTCAACTCTTTGAGTTGAACACACACAGATCAAAGAAGTTTCTGAGAATTCTTCCTTCTAGCATTAGATGAAGAAATCCCGCTTCCAACGAAATCCTCAAAGAGGTCTAAATATCCACTTGCAGACTTCACAAACAGAGTGTTTCCAAACTGCTCTATGAAGAGAAATGTTAAACTCTGTGAGTGGATCGCAAACATCACAAAGTGGTTTCTGAGAATGATTCTCTCTAGTTCTTATACGAGGATATTTCCTTTTCTACCGTTGGCCGCAAATCGCTTGAAATCTTCACATCAAAATTCCTCAAAAAGAGGGTTTCCAATCTGCTCTGTCTAAAGGAAGGTTCAACCCTGTTAGTTGAACACACACAAATCAATGAAGTTACTGAGAAATCTTCTGTATAGCATTAGATGAAGAAATCCCACTTCCAACGAAATCCTCAAAGAGGTCCAAATATCCACTTGCAGACTTTACAAACAGAGTGTTTCCAAACTGCTCTATGAAAAGAAAGGTTAAACTCTGTGAGTGGAACGCACACATCACAAAGTGGTTTCTGAGAATGATTCTCTCTAGTTTTTATACGAGGGTATTTCCTTTTCTAACGTTGGTCCAAAATCGCTTGACATCTCCACATGCAAATTCCTCAAAAAGAGTGTTTCCAATCTGCTCTGTCAAAAGGAAGGTTCAACTCTGTGAGTTGAACACACACAAATCAAAGAAGTTTCTGAGTATTCTTCCTTTTAGCATTAGATGAAGAAACCCCGCTTCCAATGAAATCCTCAAAGAGGTCCAAATATCCACTTGCAGACTTCAAAACCAGAGTGTTTCCAAACTGCTCTATGAAAAGAAAGGTTAAACTCTGTGAGTGGAATGCACACATCACTAAGTAGTTTCTGAGAATGATTCTCTCTAGTTTTTATACGAGGATATTTCATTTTCTACCGTTGGCCCCAAAATGCTTGAAATCTCCACATGCATATTCCTCAAAAAGAGGGTTTCCAATCTGCTCTGTCTAAAGGAAGGTTCAACTCTGTGAGTTGAACACACACAAATCAACGAAGTTACTGAGAAATCTTCTGTGTAGCATTAGATGAAGAAATCCCGCTTCCAACGAAATCTTCAAAGAGGTCCAAATATCCACTTGAAGACTTTACAAACAGAGTGTTTACAAACTGCTCTATGAAAAGAAAGGTTAAACTCTGTGAGTGGAACGCACACATCACAAAGTGGTTTCTGAGAATGATTCTCTCTTGTTTTTATACGAGGATATTTCCTTTTGTACCGATGGCCCCAAAACGCTTGAAATCTCCACATGCAAATTCCTCAAAAAGAGGGTTTCCAATCTGCTCTGTCTAAAGGAAGGTTCACCTCTGTGTGTTGAAGACACACAAATCAAAGAAGTTTCTGAGAAATCTTCCTTCTAGCATTAGATGAAGAAATCCCGCTTCCAACGAAATCCTCAAAGAGGTCCAAATATCCACTTGCAGACTTTACAAACAGAGTGTTTCCAAACTGCTCTATGAAAAGAAAGGTTAAACTCTGTGAGTGGAACGCACACATCTCAAAGTAGTTTCTGAGAATGATTCTCTCTAGTTGTTATACGAGGATATTTCCTTTTCTACCGTTGGCCTCAAAATGCTTGAAATCTCCACATGCATATTCCTCAAAAAGAGGGTTTCCAATCTGCTCTGTCTGAAGGAAGGTTCAACTCTGTGAGTTGAACACACACAGATCAAAGAAGTTTCTGAGAATTCTTCCTTCTAGCATTAGATGAAGAAATCCCGCTTCCAACAAAATCCTCAAAGAGGTCTAAATATCCACTTGCAGACTTCACAAACAGAGTGTTTCCAAACTGCTCTATGAAGAGAAATGTTAAACTCTGTGAGTGGATCGCAAACATCACAAAGTGGTTTCTGAGAATGATTCTCTCTAGTTCTTATATGAGGATATTTCCTTTTCTACCGTTGGCAGCAAATCGCTTGAAATCTTCACATGCAAATTCCTCAAAAAGAGGGTTTCCAATCTGCTCTGTCTAAAGGAAGGTTCAACCCTGTTAGTTGAACACACACAAATCAATGAAGTTACTGAGAAATCTTCTGTATAGCATTAGATGAAGAAATCCCACTTCCAACGAAATCCTCAAAGAGGTCCAAATATCCACTTGCAGACTTTACAAACAGAGTGTTTCCAAACTGCTCTATGAAAAGAAAGGTTAAACTCTGTGAGTGGAACGCACACATCACAAAGTGGTTTCTGAGAATGATTCTCTCTAGTTTTTATACGAGGGTATTTCCTTTTCTAACGTTGGTCCAAAATCGCTTGACATCTCCACATGCAAATTCCTCAAAAAGAGTGTTTCCACTCTGCTCTGTCAAAAGGAAGGTTCAACTCTGTGAGTTGAACACACACAAATCAAAGAAGTTTCTGAGTATTCTTCCTTTTAGCATTAGATGAAGGAACCCCGCTTCCAATGAAATCCTCAAAGAGGTCCAAATATCCACTTGCAGACTTCAAAACCAGAGTGTTTCCAAACTGCTCTATGAAAAGAAAGGTTAAACTCTGTGAGTGGAATGCACACATCACTAAGTAGTTTCTGAGAATGATTCTCTCTAGTTTTTATACGAGGATATTTCATTTTCTACCGTTGGCCCCAAAATGCTTGAAATCTCCACATGCATATTCCTCAAAAAGAGGGTTCCAATCTGCTCTGTCTAAAGGAAGGTTCAACTCTGTGAGTTGAACACACACAAATCAACGAAGTTACTGAGAAATCTTCTGTGTAGCATTAGATGAAGAAATCCCGCTTCCAACGAAATCTTCAAAGAGGTCCAAATATCCACTTGAAGACTTTACAAACAGAGTGTTTACAAACTGCTCTATGAAAAGAAAGGTTAAACTCTGTGAGTGGAACGCACACATCACAAAGTGGTTTCTGAGAATGATTCTCTCTTGTTTTTATACGAGGATATTTCCTTTTGTACCGATGGCCCCAAAACGCTTGAAATCTCCACATGCAAATTCCTCAAAAAGAGGGTTTCCAATCTGCTCTGTCTAAAGGAAGGTTCAACTCTGTGAGTTGAACACACACAAATCAAAGAAGTTTCTGAGAATTCTTCCTTCTAGCATTAGATGAAGAAATCCTGCTTCCAACGAAATCCTCAAAGAGGTCCAAATATCCACTTGCAGACTTTACAAACAGAGTGTTTCCAAACTGCTCAATGAAAAGACAGTTTAAACTCTGTGAGTGGAACGCACACATCACAAAGTAGTTTCTGAGAATGATTCTCTCTAGTTTTTATACGAGGATATTTCTTTTTCTACCGTTGGCCCCAAAATGCTAGAAATCTCCACATGCATATTCCTCAAAAAGAGGGTTTCCAATCTGCTCTGTCTAAAGGAAGGTTCAACTCTGTTAGTTGAACACACACAAATCAACGAAGTTACTGAGAAATCTTCTGTGTAGCATTAGATGAAGAAATCCCGCTTCCAACGAAATCCACAAAGAGGTCCAAATATCCACTTGCAGACTTTACAGACAGAGTGTTTACAAAATGCTCTATCAAAAGAAAGGTTAAACTCTGTGAGTGGAACGCACACATCACAAAGTGGTTTCTGAGAATGATTCTCTCTAGTTTTTATACGAGGATATTTCCTTTTCTAACGTTGGTCCGAAATCGCTTGACATCTCCACATGCAAATTCCTCAAAAAGAGAGTTTCCAATCTGCTCTGTCTAAAGGAAGGTTCAACTCTGTGAGTTGAACACACACAAATCAAAGAAGTTTCTGAGAATTCTTCCTTCTAGCATTAGATGAAGAAATCCCGCTTCCAACGAAATCCTCAAAGTGGTCCAAATATCCACTTGCAGACTTCAAAACCAGAGTGTTTCCAAACTTCTCTATGAAAAGAAAGGTTAAACTCTGTGAGTGGAACGCACACATCTCAAAGTAGTTTCTGAGAATGATTCTCTCTAGTTTTTATTCGAGGATATTTCCTTTTCTACCGTTGGCCTCAAAATCCTTGAAATCTCCACATGCATATTCCTCAAAAAGAGGGTTTCCAATCTGCTCTGTCTGAAGGAAGGTTCAACTCTGTGAGTTGATCACACACAGATCAAAGAAGTTTCTGAGAATTCTTCCTTCTAGCATTAGATGAAGAAATCCCGCTTCCAACAAAATCCTCAAAGAGGTCCAAATATCCACTTGCAGACTTTACAAACAGAGTGTTTCCAAACTGCTCTATGAAAAGAAAGGTTATACTCTGTGAGTGGAACGCACACATCACAAAGTGGTTTCTGAGAATGATTCTCTCTAGTTTTTATACGAGGATATTTCGTTTTCTACAGTTGGCCCCAAAACGCTTGAAATCTCCACATGCAAATTCCTCAAAAAGAGGGTTTCCAATCTGCTCTGTCTAAAGAAAGGTTCACCTCTGTGAGTTGAACACACACAAATCAAAGAAGTTTCTGAGAATTCTTCCTTCTAGCATTAGATGAAGAAATCCCGCTTCCAACGAAATCCTCAAAGAGGTCCAAATATCCACTTGCAGACTTTACAAACAGAGTGTTTCCAAACTGCTCAATGAAAAGACAGGTTAAACTCTGTGAGTGGAACGCACACATCACAAAGTAGTTTCTGAGAATGATTCTCTCCAGTTTTTATACGAGGATATTTCTTTTTCTACCGTTGGCCCCAAATCGCTTGAAGTCTCCACATGCATATTCCTCAAAAAGAGGATTTCCAATCTGCTCTGTCTAAAGCAAGGTTCAACCCTGTTAGTTGAACACAAACAAATCAATGAAGTTACTGAGAAATCTTCTGTATAGCATTAGATGAAGAAATCCCACTTCCAACGAAATTCTCAAAGAGGTCCAAATATCCACTTGCAGACTTTACAAACAGAGTGTTTCCAAACTGCTCTATGAAAAGAAAGGTTAAACTCTGTGAGTGGAATGCACACATCACAAAGTGGTTTCTGAGAATGATTCTCTCTAGTTTTTATACGAAGATATTTCCTTTTCTACCGTTGGCCCCAAAACGCTTGAAATCTCCACATGCAAATTCCTCAAAAAGAGGGATTCCAATCTGCTCTGTCTAAAGAAGGTTCAACTCTGTGAGTTGAATACACACAAATCAAAGAACTTTCTGAGAATTCTTCCTTCTAGCATTAGATGAAAAAATCCCACTTCCAACGAAATCCTCAAAGAGGTCCAAATATCCACTTGCAGACTTCAAAACCAGAGTGTTTCCAAACTGCTCTATGAAAAGAAAGGTTAAACTCTGTGAGTGGAACACACACATCACAAAGTGGTTTCTGAGAATGATTCTCTCTAGTTTTTATACGAGGATATTTCCTTTTCTTCCGATGGCCCCAAAATGCTTGAAATCTCCACATGCAAATTCCTCAAAAAGAGGGTTTCCAATCTGCTCTGTCTAAAGGAAGGTTCAACTCTGTGAGTTGAACACACACAAATCAAAGAAGTTTCTGAGAATTCTTCCTTCTAGCATTAGATGAAGAAATCCCGCTTCCAACGAAATCCTCAAAGAGGTCCAAATATCCACTTGCAGACTTTACAAACAGAGTGTTTCCAAACTGCTCTATGAAAAGAAAGGTTAAACTCTGTGAGTGGAACGCACACATCACAAAGTGGTTTCTGAGAATGATTCTCTCTAGTTTTTATACGAGGATATTTCGTTTTCTACAGTTGGCCCCAAAACGCTTGAAATCTCCACATGCAAATTCCTCAAAAAGAGGGTTTCCAATCTGCTCTGTCAAAAGGAAGGTTCAACTCTGTGAGTTGAACACACACAAATCAAAGAAGTTTCTGAGTATTCTTCCTTTTAGCATTAGATGAAGAAACCCCGCTTCCAATGAAATCCTCAAAGAGGTCCAAATATCCACTTGCAGACTTCAAAACCAGAGTGTTTCCAAACTGCTCTATGAAAAGAAAGGTTAAACTCTGTGAGTGGAACGCACACATCACAAAGTAGTTTCTGAGAATGATTCTCTCTAGTTTTTATACGACGATATTTCCTTTTCTACCATTGGCCCCAAAATGCTTGAAATCTCCACATGCATATTCCTCAAAAAGAGGGTTTCCAATCTGCTCTGTCTAAAGGAAGGTTCAACTCTGTTACTTCAACACACAAAAATCAACGAAGTTACTGAGAAGTCTTCTGTGTAGCATTAGATGAAGAAATCCCGCTTCCAACGAAATCCTCAAAGAGGTCCAAATATCCACTTGCAGACTTTACAAACAGAGTGTTTACAAACTGCTCTATGAAAAGAAAGGTTAAACTGTGTGAGTGGAACGCTCACATCACAAACTAGTTTCTGTGAATGATTCTCTCTAGTTTTTATACGAGTATATTTCCTTTTCTACCGTTCGCCCCAAAAGCTTGAAATCTCCACATGCATATTCCCCAAAAAGAGGGTTTCCAATCTGCTCTGTCTAAAGAAGGTTCAACTCTGTTAGTTGAACACACACAAATCAACGAAGTTACTGAGAAATCTTCTGTATAGCATTAGATGTAGAAATCCCACTTCCAATGAAATCCTCAAAGAGGTCCAAATATCCACTTGCAGACTTTACAAACAGAGTGTTTCCAAACTGCTCTATGAAAAGAAAGGTTAAACTCTGTGAGTGGAACGCACACATCACAAAGTGGTTTCTGAGAATGAATCTCTCTAGTTTTTATACGAGGATATTTCCTTTTCTACCGATGGCCCCAAAACGCTTGAAATCTCCACATGCAAATTCCTCAAAAACAGGGTTTCCTATCTGCTCTGTCTAAAGGAAGGTTCAACTCTGTGAGTTGAACACACACAAATCAAAGAAGTTTCTGAGAATTCTTCCTTCTAGCATTAGATGAAGAAATCCCGCTTCCAACGAAATCCTCAAAGAGGTCCAAATATCCACTTGCAGACTTTACAAACAGAGTGTTTCCAAACTGCTCTATGAAAAGAAAAGTTAAACTCTGTGAGTGGAACGCACACATCACAAAGAGGTTTCTGAGAATGATTCCCTCTAGTTTTTATACGAGGATATTTCTTTTTCTACGTTGGCACCAAAATGCTTGAAATCTCCACATGCATATTCCTCAAAAAGAGGGTTTCCAATCTGCTCTGTCTAAAGGAAGGTTCAAATCTGTTAGTTGAACACACCCAAATCAACGAAGTTACTGAGAAATCTTCTGTGTAGCATTAGATGAAGAAATCCCGCTTCCAACGAAATCCTCAAAGAGGTCCAAATATCCACTTGCAGACTTTACAAACAGAGTGTTTCCAAACTGCTCTATGAAAAGAAAGGTTAAACTCTGTGAGTGGAACGCACACATCACAAAGTGGTTTCTGAGAATGATTCTCTCTAGTTTTTATACGAGGATATTTCCTTTTCTACCGTTGGCCACAAAACCCTTGAAATCTCCACATGCAAATTCCTCAAAAAGAGGGTTTCCAATCTGCTCTGTCTAAAGGAAGGTTCAACCCTGTGAGTTGAGCACACATAAATCAAAGAAGTTTCTGTGAATTCTTCCTTCTAGCATTAGATGAAGAAATCCCGCTTTCAACGAAATCCTCAAAGAGGTCTAAATATCCACTTGCAGACTTCACAAACAGAGTGTTTCCAAACTGCTCTATGAAGAGAAATGTTAAACTCTGTGAGTGGATCGCAAACATCACAAAGTGGTTTCTGAGAATGATTCTCTCTAGTTCTTATACGAGGATATTTCCTTTTCTACCGTTGGCCGCAAATCGCTTGAAATCTTCACATGCAAATTCCTCAAAAAGAGGGTTTCCAATCTGCTCTGTCTAAAGGAAGGTTCAACCCTGTTAGTTGAACACACACAAATCAATGAAGTTACTGAGAAATCTTCTGTATACCATTAGATGAAGAAATCCCACTTCCAACGAAATCCTCAAAGAGGTCCAAATATCCACTTGCAGACTTTACAAACAGAGTGTTTCCAAACTGCTCTATGAAAAGAAAGGTTAAACTCTGTGAGTGGAACGCACACATCACAAAGTGGTTTCTGAGAATGATTCTCTCTAGTTTTTATACGAGGGTATTTCCTTTTCTAACGTTGGTCCAAAATCGCTTGACATCTCCACATGCAAATTCCTCAAAAAGAGTGTTTCCAATCTGCTCTGTCAAAAGGAAGGTTCAACTCTGTGAGTTGAACACACACAAATCAAAGAAGTTTCTGAGTATTCTTCCTTTTAGCATTAGATGAAGAAACCCCGCTTCCAATGAAATCCTCAAAGAGGTCCAAATATCCACTTGCAGACTTCAAAACCAGAGTGTTTCCAAACTGCTCTATGAAAAGAAAGGTTAAACTCTGTGAGTGGAATGCACACATCACAAAGTAGTTTCTGAGAATGATTCTCTCTAGTTTTTATACGAGGATATTTCATTTTCTACCGTTGGCCCCAAAATGCTTGAAATCTCCACATGCATATTCCTCAAAAAGAGGGTTTACAATCTGCTCTGTCTAAAGGAAGGTTCAACTCTGTGAGTTGAACACACACAAATCAACGAAGTTACTGAGAAATCTTCTGTGTAGCATTAGATGAAGAAATCCCGCTTCCAACGAAATCTTCAAAGAGGTCCAAATATCCACTTGAAGACTTTACAAACAGAGTGTTTACAAACTGCTCTATGAAAAGAAAGGTTAAACTCTGTGAGTGGAACGCACACATCACAAAGTGGTTTCTGAGAATGATTCTCTCTTGTTTTTATACGAGGATATTTCCTTTTGTACCGATGGCCCCAAAACGCTTGAAATCTCCACATGCAAATTCCTCAAAAAGAGGGTTTCCAATCTGCTCTGTCTAAAGGAAGGTTCAACTCTGTGAGTTGAACACACACAAATGAAAGAAGTTTCTGAGAATTCTTCCTTCTAGCATTAGATGAAGAAATCCTGCTTCCAACGAAATCCTCAAAGAGGTCCAAATATCCACTTGCAGACTTTACAAACAGAGTGTTTCGAAACTGCTCAATGAAAAGACAGTTTAAACTCTGTGAGTGGAACGCACACATCACAAAGTAGTTTCTGAGAATGATTCTCTCTAGTTTTTATACGAGGATATTTCTTTTTCTACCGTTGGCCCCAAAATGCTAGAAATCTCCACATGCATATTCCTCAAAAAGAGGGTTTCCAATCTGCTCTGTCTAAAGGAAGGTTCAACTCTGTTAGTTGAACACACACAAATCAACGAAGTTACTGAGAAATCTTCTGTGTAGCATTAGATGAAGAAATCCCGCTTCCAACGAAATCCACAAAGAGGTCCAAATATCCACTTGCAGACTTTACAGACAGAGTGTTTACAAAATGCTCTATCAAAAGAAAGGTTAAACTCTGTGAGTGGAACGCACACATCACAAAGTGGTTTCTGAGAATGATTCTCTCTAGTTTTTATACGAGGATATTTCCTTTTCTAACGTTGGTCCGAAATCGCTTGACATCTCCACATGCAAATTCCTCAAAAAGAGAGTTTCCAATCTGCTCTGTCTAAAGGAAGGTTCAACTCTGTGAGTTGAACACACACAAATCAAAGAAGTTTCTGAGAATTCTTCCTTCTAGCATTAGATGAAGAAATCCCGCTTCCAACGAAATCCTGAAAGTGGTCCAAATATCCACTTGCAGACTTCAAAACCAGAGTGTTTCCAAACTTCTCTATGAAAAGAAAGGTTAAACTCTGTGAGTGGAACGCACACATCTCAAAGTAGTTTCTGAGAATGATTCTCTCTAGTTTTTATTCGAGGATATTTCCTTTTCTACCGTTGGCCTCAAAATCCTTGAAATCTCCACATGCATATATCTCAAAAAGAGGGTTTCCAATCTGCTCTGTCTGAAGGAAGGTTCAACTCTGTGAGTTGAACACACACAGATCAAAGAAGTTTCTGAGAATTCTTCCTTCTAGCATTAGATGAAGAAATCCCTCTTCCAACGAAATCCTCAAAGAGGTCCAAATATCCACTTGCAGACTTTACAAACAGAGGGTTTCCAAACTGCTCTATGAAAAGAAAGGTTATACTCTGTGAGTGGAACGCACACATCACAAAGTGGTTTCTGAGAATGATTCTCTCTAGTTTTTATACGAGGATATTTCATTTTCTACAGTTGGCCCCAAAACGCTTGAAATCTCCACATGCAAATTCCTCAAAAAGAGGGTTTCCAATCTGCTCTGTCTAAAGGAAGGTTCACCTCTGTGAGTTGAACACACACAAATCAAAGAAGTTTCTGAGAATTCTTCCTTCTAGCATTAGATGAAGAAATCCCGCTTCCAACGAAATCCTCAAAGAGGTCCAAATATCCACTTGCAGACTTTACAAACAGAGTGTTTCCAAACTGCTCAATGAAAAGACAGGTTAAACTCTGTGAGTGGAACGCACACATCACAAAGTAGTTTCTGAGAATGATTCTCTCCAGTTTTTATACGAGGATATTTCTTTTTCTACCGTTGGCCCCAAAATGCTTGAAATCTCCACATGCATATTCCTCAAAAAGAGGGTTTCTAATCTGCTCTGTCTAAAGGAAGGTTCAACTCTGTTAGTTGAACAGACACAAATCAACGAAGTTACTGAGAAATCTTCTGTGTAGCATTAGATGAAGAAATCCCGCTTCCAACGAAATCCACAAAGAGGTCCAAATATCCACGTGCAGACTTTACAGACAGAGTGTTTACAAAATGCTCTATGAAAAGAAAGGTTAAACTCTGTGAGTGGAAGGCACACATCACAAAGTGGTTTCTGAGAATGATTCTCTCTAGTTTTTATACGAGGATATTTCCTTTTCTAACGTTGGTCCGAAATCGCTTGACATCTCCACATGCAAATTCCTCAAAAAGAGAGTTTCCAATCTGCTCTGTCTAAAGGAAGGTTCAACTCTGTGAGTTGAACACACACAGATCAAAGAAGTTTCTGAGAATTCTTCCTTCTAGCATTAGATGTAGAAATCCCGCTTCCAACGAAATCCTCAAAGAGGTCCAAATATCCACTTGCAGACTTTACAAACAGAGTGTTTCCAAACTGCTCTATGAAAAGAAAAGTTAAACTCTGTGAGTGGAACGCACACATCACAAAGTGGTTTCTGAGAATGATTCTCTCTAGTTTTTATACGAGGATATTTCCTTTTCTACCGTTGGCCCCAAAACGCTTGAAATCTCCACATGCAAATTCCTCAGAAAGAGGGTTTCCAATCTGCTCTGTCTAAAGGAAGGTTCAACCCTGTGAGTTGAGCACACATAAATCAAAGAAGTTTCTGTGAATTCTTCCTTCTAGCATTAGATGAAGAAATCCCACTTCCAATGAAATCCTCAAAGAGGTCCAAATATCCACTTGCAGACTTTACAAACAGAGTGTTTCCAAACTGCTCTATGAAAAGAAAGGTTAAACTCTGTGAGTGGAACGCACACATCACAAAGTGGTTTCTGAGAATGATTCTCTCTAGTTTTTATACGAGGATATTTCCTTTTCTACCGTTGGCCCCAAAACGCTTGAAATCTCCACATGCAAATTCCTCAGAAAGAGGGTTTCCAATCTGCTCTGTCTAAAGGAAGGTTCAACCCTGTTAGTTGAACACACACAGATCAAAGAAGTTTCTGAGAATTCTTCCTTCTAGCATTAGATGAAGAAATCCCGCTTCCAACGAAATCCTCAAAGAGGTCCAAATATCCACTTGCAGACTTTACAAACAGAGTGTTTCCAAACTGCTCTATGAAAAGAAAGGTTATACTCTGTGAGTGGAACGCACACATCACAAAGTGGTTTCTGAGAATGATTCTCTCTAGTTTTTATACGAGGATATTTCCTTTTCTACAGTTGGCCCCAAAACGCTTGAAATCTCCACATGCAAATTCCTCAAAAAGAGGGTTTCCAATCTGCTCTGTCTAAAGGAAGGTTCACCTCTGTGAGTTGAACACACACAAATCAAAGAAGTTTCTGAGAATTCTTCCTTCTAGCATTAGATGAAGAAATCCCGCTTCCAACGAAATCCTCAAAGAGGTCCAAATATCCACTTGCAGACTTTACAAACAGAGTGTTTCCAAACTGCTCAATGAAAAGACAGGTTAAACTCTGTGAGTGGAACGCACACATCACAAAGTGGTTTCTGAGAATGGTTCTCTCTATTTCTTATACGAGGATATTTCCTTTTCTACCGTTGGCCCCAAATCGCTTGAAGTCTCCACATGCATATTCCTCAAAAAGAGGATTTCCAATCTGCTCTGTCTAAAGCAAGGTTCAACCCTGTTAGTTGAACACAAACAAATCAATGAAGTTACTGAGAAATCTTCTGTATAGCATTAGATGAAGAAATCCCACTTCCAACGAAATTCTCAAAGAGGTCCAAATATCCACTTGCAGACTTTACAAACAGAGTGTTTCCAAACTGCTCTATGAAAAGAAAGGTTAAACTCTGTGAGTGGAATGCACACATCACAAAGTGGTTTCTGAGAATGATTCTCTCTAGTTTTTATACGAAGATATTTCCTTTTCTACCGTTGGCCCCAAAACGCTTGAAATCTCCACATGCAAATTCCTCAAAAAGAGGGTTTCCAATCTGCTCTGTCTAAAGAAGGTTCAACTCTGTGAGTTGAACACACACAAATCAAAGAACTTTCTGAGAATTCTTCCTTCTAGCATTAGATGAAAAAATCCCACTTCCAACGAAATCCTCAAAGAGGTCCAAATATCCACTTGCAGACTTCAAAACCAGAGTGTTTCCAAACTGCTCTATGAAAAGAAAGGTTAAATTCTGTGAGTGGAACACACACATCACAAAGTGGTTTCTGAGAATGATTCTCTCTAGTTTTTATACGAGGATATTTCCTTTTCTTCCGATGGCCCCAAAACGCTTGAAATCTCCACATGCAAATTCCTCAAAAAGAGGGTTTCCAATCTGCTCTGTCTAAAGGAAGGTTCAACTCTGTGAGTTGAACACACACAAATCAAAGAAGTTTCTGAGAATTCTTCCTTCTAGCATTAGATGAAGAAATCCCGCTTCCAACGAAATCCTCAAAGAGGTCCAAATATCCACTTGCAGACTTTACAAACAGAGTGTTTCCAAACTGCTCTATGAAAAGAAAGGTTAAACTCTGTGAGTGGAACGCACACATCACAAAGTGGTTTCTGAGAATGATTCTCTCTAGTTTTTATACGAGGATATTTCGTTTTCTACAGTTGGCCCCAAAACGCTTGAAATCTCCACATGCAAATTCCTCAAAAAGAGGGTTTCCAATCTGCTCTGTCTAAAGGAAGGTTCAACCCTGTGAGTTGAGCACACAGAAATCAAAGAAGTTTCTGTGAATTCTTCCTTCTAGCATTAGATGAAGAAATCCCGCTTCCAACGAAATCCTCAAAGAGGTCTAAATATCCACTTGCAGACTTCACAAACAGAGTGTTTCCAAACTGCTCTATGAAGAGAAATGTTAAACTCTGTGAGTGGATCGCAAACATCACAAAGTGGTTTCTGAGAATGATTCTCTCTAGTTCTTATACGAGGATATTTCCTTTTCTACCGTTGGCCGCAAATCGCTTGAAATCTCCACATGCAAATTCCTCAAAAAGAGGGTTTCCAATCTGCTCTGTCTAAAGGAAGGTTCAACCCTGTTAGTTGAACACACACAAATCAATGAAGTTACTGAGAAATCTTCTGTATAGCATTAGAAGAAGAAATCCCACTTCCAACGAAATCCTCAAAGAGGTCCAAATATCCACTTGCAGATTTTACAAACAGAGTGTTTCCAAACTGCTCTATGAAAAGAAAGGTTAAACTCTGTGAGTGGAACGCACACATCACAAAGTGGTTTCTGAGAATGATTCTCTCTAGTTTTTATACGAGGGTATTTCCTTTTCTAACGTTGGTCCAAAATCGCATGACATCTCCACATGCAAATTCCTCAAAAAGAGGGTTTCCAATCTGCTCTGTCAAAAGGAAGGTTCAACTCTGTGAGTTGAACACACACAAATCAAAGAAGTCTCTGAGTATTCTTCCTTTTAGCATTAGATGAAGAAACCCCGCTTCCAAAGAAATCCTCAAAGAGGTCCAAATATCCACTTGCAGACTTCAAAACCAGAGTGTTTCCAAACTGCTCTATGAAAAGAAAGGTTAAACTCTGTGAGTGGAACGCACACATCACAAAGTAGTTTCTGAGAATGATTCTCTCTAGTTTTTATACCAAGATATTTCCTTTTTTACCATTGGCCCCAAAATGCTTGAAATCTCCACATGCATATTCCTCAAAAAGAGGGTTTCCAATCTGCTCTGTCTAAAGGAAGGTTCAACTCTGTGAGTTGAACACACACAAATCAACGAAGTTACTGAGAAATCTTCTGTGTAGCATTAGATGAAGAAATCCCGCTTCCAACGAAATCTTCAAAGAGGTCCAAATATCCACTTGAAGACTTTACAAACAGAGTGTTTACAAACTGCTCTATGAAAAGAAAGGTTAAACTCTGTGAGTGGAACGCACACATCACAAAGTGGTTTCTGAGAATGATTCTCTCTTGTTTTTATACGAGGATATTTCCTTTTGTACCGATGGCCCCAAAACGCTTGAAATCTCCACATGCAAATTCCTCAAAAAGAGGGTTTCCAATCTGCTCTGTCTAAAGGAAGGTTCAACTCTGTTAGTTGAACACACACAAATCAAAGAAGTTTCTGAGAATTCTTCCTTCTAGCATTAGATGAAGAAATCCCGCTTCCAACGAAATCCTCAAAGAGGTCCAAATATCCACTTGCAGACTTTACAAACAGAGAGTTTCCAAACTGCTCAATTAAAAGACAGGTTAAACTCTGTGAGTGGAACGCACACATCACAAAGTAGTTTCTGAGAATGATTCCCTCTAGTTTTTATACGAGGATATTTCTTTTTCTACCGTTGGCAACAAAATGCTTGAAATCTCCACATGCATATTCCTCAAAAAGAGGGTTTCCAATCTGCTCTGTCTAAAGGAAGGTTCAACTCTGTTAGTTGAACACACACAAATCAACGAAGTTACTGAGAAGTCTTCTGTGTAGCATTAGATGAAGAAATCCCGCTTCCAACGAAATCCTCAAAGACGTCCAAATATCCACTTGCAGACTTTACAAACAGAGTGTTTACAAACTGCTCTATGAAAAGAAAGGTTAAACTGTGTGAGTGGAACGCTCACATCACAAACTAGTTTCTGTGAATGATTCTCTCTATTTTTTATACGAGTATATTTCCTTTTCTACCGCTCGCCCCAAAAGCTTGAAATCTCCACATGCATATTCCCCAAAAAGAGGGTTTCCAATCTGCTCTGTCTAAAGGAAGGTTCAACTCTGTTAGTTGAACACACACAAATCAACGAAGTTACTGAGAAATCTTCTGTATAGCATTAGATGTAGAAATCCCACTTCCAATGAAATCCACAAAGAGGTCCAAATATCCACTTGCAGACTTTACAAACAGAGTGTTTCCAAACTGCTCTATGAAAAGAAAGGTTAAACTCTGTGAGTGGAACGCACACATCACAAAGTGGTTTCTGAGAATGATTCTCTCTAGTTTTTATACGAGGATATTTCCTTTTCTACCGTTGGCCCCAAAACGCTTGAAATCTCCACATGCAAATTCCTCAAAAAGAGGGTTTCCAATCTGCTCTGTCTAAAGGAAGATTCAACTCTGTGAGTTGAACACACACAAATCAAAGAACTTTCTGAGAATTCATCCTTCTAGCATTAGATGAAGAAATCCCGCTTCCAACGAAATCCACAAAGAGGTCCAAATATCCACTTGCAGACTTCACAAACAGAGTGTTTCCAAACTGCTCTATGAAAAGAAAGGTTAAACTCTGTGAGTGGAACGCACACATCACAAAGTGGTTTCTGAGAATGATTCTCTCTAGTTTTTATACGAGGATATTTCCTTTTCTACCGTTGGCACCAAATCGCTTGAAATCTCCACATGCAAATTCCTCAGAAAGAGGGTTTCCAATCTGCTCTGTCTAAAGGAAGGTTCAACCCTGTGAGTTGAGCACACATAAATCAAAGAAGTTTCTGTGAATTCTTCCTTCTAGCATTAGATGAAGAAATCCCGCTTCCAACGAAATCCTCAAAGAGGTCCAAATATCCACTTGCAGACTTCACAAACAGAGTGTTTACAAACTGCTCTATGAAAAGAAAGGTTAAACTCTGTGAGTGGATCGCACACATCACAAAGTGGTTTCTGAGAATGATTCTCTCTATTTCTTATACGAGGATATTTCTTTTTCTACCGTTGGCCCCAAAACGCTTGAAATCTCCACATGCAAATTCCTCAGAAAGAGGGTTTCCAATCTGCTCTGTCTAAAGGAAGGTTCAAATCTGTTAGTTGAACACACCCAAATCAACGAAGTTACTGAGAAATCTTCTGTGTAGCATTAGATGAAGAAATCCCTCTTCCAACGAAATCCTCAAAGGGGTCCAAATATCCACTTGCAGACTTTACAAACAGAGTGTTTCCAAACTGCTCTATGAAAAGAAAGGTTAAACTCTGTGAGTGGAACGCACACATCACAAAGTGGTTTCTGAGAATGATTCTCTCTAGTTTTTATACGAGGATATTTCCTTTTCTACCGTTGGCCACAAAGCCCTTGAAATCTCGACATGCAAATTCCTCAAAAAGAGGGTTTCCAATCTGCTCTGTCTAAAGGAAGGTTCAACCCTGTGAGTTGAGCACACATAAATCAAAGAAGTTTCTGTGAATTCTTCCTTCTAGCATTAGATGAAGAAATCCCGCTTCCAACGAAATCCTCAAAGAGGTCCAAATATCCACTTGCAGACTTCACAAACAGAGTGTTTACAAACTGCTCTATGAAAAGAAAGGTTAAACTCTGTGAGTGGAACGCACACATCACAAAGTGGTTTCTGAGAATGATTCTCTCTAGTTTTTATACGAGGATATTTCCTTTTCTAACGTTGGTCCGAAATCGCTTGACATCTCCACATGCAAATTCCTCAAAAAGAGAGTTTCCAATCTGCTCTGTCTAAAGGAAGGTTCAACTCTGTGAGTTGAACACACACAAATCAAAGAAGTTTCTGAGAATTCTTCCTTCTAGCATTAGATGAAGAAATCCCGCTTCCAACGAAATCCTGAAAGTGGTCCAAATATCCACTTGCAGACTTCAAAACCAGAGTGTTTCCAAACTTCTCTATGAAAAGAAAGGTTAAACTCTGTGAGTGGAACGCACACATCTCAAAGTAGTTTCTGAGAATGATTCTCTCTAGTTTTTATTCGAGGATATTTCCTTTTCTACCGTTGGCCTCAAAATCCTTGAAATCTCCACATGCATATATCTCAAAAAGAGGGTTTCCAATCTGCTCTGTCTGAAGGAAGGTTCAACTCTGTGAGTTGAACACACACAGATCAAAGAAGTTTCTGAGAATTCTTCCTTCTAGCATTAGATGAAGAAATCCCTCTTCCAACGAAATCCTCAAAGAGGTCCAAATATCCACTTGCAGACTTTACAAACAGAGGGTTTCCAAACTGCTCTATGAAAAGAAAGGTTATACTCTGTGAGTGGAACGCACACATCACAAAGTGGTTTCTGAGAATGATTCTCTCTAGTTTTTATACGAGGATATTTCATTTTCTACAGTTGGCCCCAAAACGCTTGAAATCTCCACATGCAAATTCCTCAAAAAGAGGGTTTCCAATCTGCTCTGTCTAAAGGAAGGTTCACCTCTGTGAGTTGAACACACACAAATCAAAGAAGTTTCTGAGAATTCTTCCTTCTAGCATTAGATGAAGAAATCCCGCTTCCAACGAAATCCTCAAAGAGGTCCAAATATCCACTTGCAGACTTTACAAACAGAGTGTTTCCAAACTGCTCAATGAAAAGACAGGTTAAACTCTGTGAGTGGAACGCACACATCACAAAGTAGTTTCTGAGAATGATTCTCTCCAGTTTTTATACGAGGATATTTCTTTTTCTACCGTTGGCCCCAAAATGCTTGAAATCTCCACATGCATATTCCTCAAAAAGAGGGTTTCTAATCTGCTCTGTCTAAAGGAAGGTTCAACTCTGTTAGTTGAACAGACACAAATCAACGAAGTTACTGAGAAATCTTCTGTGTAGCATTAGATGAAGAAATCCCGCTTCCAACGAAATCCACAAAGAGGTCCAAATATCCACTTGCAGACTTTACAGACAGAGTGTTTACAAAATGCTCTATGAAAAGAAAGGTTAAACTCTGTGAGTGGAAGGCACACATCACAAAGTGGTTTCTGAGAATGATTCTCTCTAGTTTTTATACGAGGATATTTCCTTTTCTAACGTTGGTCCGAAATCGCTTGACATCTCCACATGCAAATTCCTCAAAAAGAGAGTTTCCAATCTGCTCTGTCTAAAGGAAGGTTCAACTCTGTGAGTTGAACACACACAGATCAAAGAAGTTTCTGAGAATTCTTCCTTCTAGCATTAGATGTAGAAATCCCGCTTCCAACGAAATCCTCAAAGAGGTCCAAATATCCACTTGCAGACTTTACAAACAGAGTGTTTCCAAACTGCTCTATGAAAAGAAAAGTTAAACTCTGTGAGTGGAACGCACACATCACAAAGTGGTTTCTGAGAATGATTCTCTCTAGTTTTTATACGAGGATATTTCCTTTTCTACCGTTGGCCCCAAAACGCTTGAAATCTCCACATGCAAATTCCTCAGAAAGAGGGTTTCCAATCTGCTCTGTCTAAAGGAAGGTTCAACCCTGTGAGTTGAGCACACATAAATCAAAGAAGTTTCTGTGAATTCTTCCTTCTAGCATTAGATGAAGAAATCCCACTTCCAATGAAATCCTCAAAGAGGTCCAAATATCCACTTGCAGACTTTACAAACAGAGTGTTTCCAAACTGCTCTATGAAAAGAAAGGTTAAACTCTGTGAGTGGAACGCACACATCACAAAGTGGTTTCTGAGAATGATTCTCTCTAGTTTTTATACGAGGATATTTCCTTTTCTACCGTTGGCCCCAAAACGCTTGAAATCTCCACATGCAAATTCCTCAGAAAGAGGGTTTCCAATCTGCTCTGTCTAAAGGAAGGTTCAACCCTGTTAGTTGAACACACACAGATCAAAGAAGTTTCTGAGAATTCTTCCTTCTAGCATTAGATGAAGAAATCCCGCTTCCAACGAAATCCTCAAAGAGGTCCAAATATCCACTTGCAGACTTTACAAACAGAGTGTTTCCAAACTGCTCTATGAAAAGAAAGGTTATACTCTGTGAGTGGAACGCACACATCACAAAGTGGTTTCTGAGAATGATTCTCTCTAGTTTTTATACGAGGATATTTCCTTTTCTACAGTTGGCCCCAAAACGCTTGAAATCTCCACATGCAAATTCCTCAAAAAGAGGGTTTCCAATCTGCTCTGTCTAAAGGAAGGTTCACCTCTGTGAGTTGAACACACACAAATCAAAGAAGTTTCTGAGAATTCTTCCTTCTAGCATTAGATGAAGAAATCCCGCTTCCAACGAAATCCTCAAAGAGGTCCAAATATCCACTTGCAGACTTTACAAACAGAGTGTTTCCAAACTGCTCAATGAAAAGACAGGTTAAACTCTGTGAGTGGAACGCACACATCACAAAGTGGTTTCTGAGAATGGTTCTCTCTATTTCTTATACGAGGATATTTCCTTTTCTACCGTTGGCCCCAAATCGCTTGAAGTCTCCACATGCATATTCCTCAAAAAGAGGATTTCCAATCTGCTCTGTCTAAAGCAAGGTTCAACCCTGTTAGTTGAACACAAACAAATCAATGAAGTTACTGAGAAATCTTCTGTATAGCATTAGATGAAGAAATCCCACTTCCAACGAAATTCTCAAAGAGGTCCAAATATCCACTTGCAGACTTTACAAACAGAGTGTTTCCAAACTGCTCTATGAAAAGAAAGGTTAAACTCTGTGAGTGGAATGCACACATCACAAAGTGGTTTCTGAGAATGATTCTCTCTAGTTTTTATACGAAGATATTTCCTTTTCTACCGTTGGCCCCAAAACGCTTGAAATCTCCACATGCAAATTCCTCAAAAAGAGGGTTTCCAATCTGCTCTGTCTAAAGAAGGTTCAACTCTGTGAGTTGAACACACACAAATCAAAGAACTTTCTGAGAATTCTTCCTTCTAGCATTAGATGAAAAAATCCCACTTCCAACGAAATCCTCAAAGAGGTCCAAATATCCACTTGCAGACTTCAAAACCAGAGTGTTTCCAAACTGCTCTATGAAAAGAAAGGTTAAATTCTGTGAGTGGAACACACACATCACAAAGTGGTTTCTGAGAATGATTCTCTCTAGTTTTTATACGAGGATATTTCCTTTTCTTCCGATGGCCCCAAAACGCTTGAAATCTCCACATGCAAATTCCTCAAAAAGAGGGTTTCCAATCTGCTCTGTCTAAAGGAAGGTTCAACTCTGTGAGTTGAACACACACAAATCAAAGAAGTTTCTGAGAATTCTTCCTTCTAGCATTAGATGAAGAAATCCCGCTTCCAACGAAATCCTCAAAGAGGTCCAAATATCCACTTGCAGACTTTACAAACAGAGTGTTTCCAAACTGCTCTATGAAAAGAAAGGTTAAACTCTGTGAGTGGAACGCACACATCACAAAGTGGTTTCTGAGAATGATTCTCTCTAGTTTTTATACGAGGATATTTCGTTTTCTACAGTTGGCCCCAAAACGCTTGAAATCTCCACATGCAAATTCCTCAAAAAGAGGGTTTCCAATCTGCTCTGTCTAAAGGAAGGTTCAACCCTGTGAGTTGAGCACACAGAAATCAAAGAAGTTTCTGTGAATTCTTCCTTCTAGCATTAGATGAAGAAATCCCGCTTCCAACGAAATCCTCAAAGAGGTCTAAATATCCACTTGCAGACTTCACAAACAGAGTGTTTCCAAACTGCTCTATGAAGAGAAATGTTAAACTCTGTGAGTGGATCGCAAACATCACAAAGTGGTTTCTGAGAATGATTCTCTCTAGTTCTTATACGAGGATATTTCCTTTTCTACCGTTGGCCGCAAATCGCTTGAAATCTCCACATGCAAATTCCTCAAAAAGAGGGTTTCCAATCTGCTCTGTCTAAAGGAAGGTTCAACCCTGTTAGTTGAACACACACAAATCAATGAAGTTACTGAGAAATCTTCTGTATAGCATTAGAAGAAGAAATCCCACTTCCAACGAAATCCTCAAAGAGGTCCAAATATCCACTTGCAGATTTTACAAACAGAGTGTTTCCAAACTGCTCTATGAAAAGAAAGGTTAAACTCTGTGAGTGGAACGCACACATCACAAAGTGGTTTCTGAGAATGATTCTCTCTAGTTTTTATACGAGGGTATTTCCTTTTCTAACGTTGGTCCAAAATCGCATGACATCTCCACATGCAAATTCCTCAAAAAGAGGGTTTCCAATCTGCTCTGTCAAAAGGAAGGTTCAACTCTGTGAGTTGAACACACACAAATCAAAGAAGTCTCTGAGTATTCTTCCTTTTAGCATTAGATGAAGAAACCCCGCTTCCAAAGAAATCCTCAAAGAGGTCCAAATATCCACTTGCAGACTTCAAAACCAGAGTGTTTCCAAACTGCTCTATGAAAAGAAAGGTTAAACTCT
Source organism: Gorilla gorilla gorilla (assembly GCF_029281585.2). NCBI lineage: Eukaryota > Metazoa > Chordata > Mammalia > Primates > Hominidae > Gorilla > Gorilla gorilla. Next base: position 75,166,670 of record NC_073232.2, read on the forward strand.
GTGAGTGGAACGCACACATCACAAAGTAGTTTCTGAGAATGATTCTCTCTAGTTTTTATACCAAGATATTTCCTTTTTTACCATTGGCCCCAAAATGCTTGAAATCTCCACATGCATATTCCTCAAAAAGAGGGTTTCCAATCTGCTCTGTCTAAAGGAAGGTTCAACTCTGTGAGTTGAACACACACAAATCAACGAAGTTACTGAGAAATCTTCTGTGTAGCATTAGATGAAGAAATCCCGCTTCCAACGAAATCTTCAAAGAGGTCCAAATATCCACTTGAAGACTTTACAAACAGAGTGTTTACAAACTGCTCTATGAAAAGAAAGGTTAAACTCTGTGAGTGGAACGCACACATCACAAAGTGGTTTCTGAGAATGATTCTCTCTTGTTTTTATACGAGGATATTTCCTTTTGTACCGATGGCCCCAAAACGCTTGAAATCTCCACATGCAAATTCCTCAAAAAGAGGGTTTCCAATCTGCTCTGTCTAAAGGAAGGTTCAACTCTGTTAGTTGAACACACACAAATCAAAGAAGTTTCTGAGAATTCTTCCTTCTAGCATTAGATGAAGAAATCCCGCTTCCAACGAAATCCTCAAAGAGGTCCAAATATCCACTTGCAGACTTTACAAACAGAGAGTTTCCAAACTGCTCAATTAAAAGACAGGTTAAACTCTGTGAGTGGAACGCACACATCACAAAGTAGTTTCTGAGAATGATTCCCTCTAGTTTTTATACGAGGATATTTCTTTTTCTACCGTTGGCAACAAAATGCTTGAAATCTCCACATGCATATTCCTCAAAAAGAGGGTTTCCAATCTGCTCTGTCTAAAGGAAGGTTCAACTCTGTTAGTTGAACACACACAAATCAACGAAGTTACTGAGAAGTCTTCTGTGTAGCATTAGATGAAGAAATCCCGCTTCCAACGAAATCCTCAAAGACGTCCAAATATCCACTTGCAGACTTTACAAACAGAGTGTTTACAAACTGCTCTATGAAAAGAAAGGTTAAACTGTGTGAGTGGAACGCTCACATCACAAACTAGTTTCTGTGAATGATTCTCTCTATTTTTTATACGAGTATATTTCCTTTTCTACCGCTCGCCCCAAAAGCTTGAAATCTCCACATGCATATTCCCCAAAAAGAGGGTTTCCAATCTGCTCTGTCTAAAGGAAGGTTCAACTCTGTTAGTTGAACACACACAAATCAACGAAGTTACTGAGAAATCTTCTGTATAGCATTAGATGTAGAAATCCCACTTCCAATGAAATCCACAAAGAGGTCCAAATATCCACTTGCAGACTTTACAAACAGAGTGTTTCCAAACTGCTCTATGAAAAGAAAGGTTAAACTCTGTGAGTGGAACGCACACATCACAAAGTGGTTTCTGAGAATGATTCTCTCTAGTTTTTATACGAGGATATTTCCTTTTCTACCGTTGGCCCCAAAACGCTTGAAATCTCCACATGCAAATTCCTCAAAAAGAGGGTTTCCAATCTGCTCTGTCTAAAGGAAGATTCAACTCTGTGAGTTGAACACACACAAATCAAAGAACTTTCTGAGAATTCATCCTTCTAGCATTAGATGAAGAAATCCCGCTTCCAACGAAATCCACAAAGAGGTCCAAATATCCACTTGCAGACTTCACAAACAGAGTGTTTCCAAACTGCTCTATGAAAAGAAAGGTTAAACTCTGTGAGTGGAACGCACACATCACAAAGTGGTTTCTGAGAATGATTCTCTCTAGTTTTTATACGAGGATATTTCCTTTTCTACCGTTGGCACCAAATCGCTTGAAATCTCCACATGCAAATTCCTCAGAAAGAGGGTTTCCAATCTGCTCTGTCTAAAGGAAGGTTCAACCCTGTGAGTTGAGCACACATAAATCAAAGAAGTTTCTGTGAATTCTTCCTTCTAGCATTAGATGAAGAAATCCCGCTTCCAACGAAATCCTCAAAGAGGTCCAAATATCCACTTGCAGACTTCACAAACAGAGTGTTTACAAACTGCTCTATGAAAAGAAAGGTTAAACTCTGTGAGTGGATCGCACACATCACAAAGTGGTTTCTGAGAATGATTCTCTCTATTTCTTATACGAGGATATTTCCTTTTCTACCGTTGGCCCCAAAACGCTTGAAATCTCCACATGCAAATTCCTCAGAAAGAGGGTTTCCAATCTGCTCTGTCTAAAGGAAGGTTCAAATCTGTTAGTTGAACACACCCAAATCAACGAAGTTACTGAGAAATCTTCTGTGTAGCATTAGATGAAGAAATCCCTCTTCCAACGAAATCCTCAAAGAGGTCCAAATATCCACTTGCAGACTTTACAAACAGAGTGTTTCCAAACTGCTCTATGAAAAGAAAGGTTAAACTCTGTGAGTGGAACGCACACATCACAAAGTGGTTTCTGAGAATGATTCTCTCTAGTTTTTATACGAGGATATTTCCTTTTCTACCGTTGGCCACAAAGCCCTTGAAATCTCGACATGCAAATTCCTCAAAAAGAGGGTTTCCAATCTGCTCTGTCTAAAGGAAGGTTCAACCCTGTGAGTTGAGCACACATAAATCAAAGAAGTTTCTGTGAATTCTTCCTTCTAGCATTAGATGAAGAAATCCCGCTTCCAACGAAATCCTCAAAGAGGTCCAAATATCCACTTGCAGACTTCACAAACAGAGTGTTTACAAACTGCTCTATGAAAAGAAAGGTTAAACTCTGTGAGTGGAACGCACACATCACAAAGTGGTTTCTGAGAATGATTCTCTCTAGTTTTAATACGAGGATATTTCCTTTTCTACCATTGGCCCCAAAACGCTTGAAATCTCCACATGCAAATTCCTCAAAAAGAGGGTTTCCAATCTGCTCTGTCTAAAGGAAGGTTCAACTCTATGAGTTGAACACACACAAATCAAAGATCTTTCTGAGAATTCTTCCTTCTAGCATTAGATGAAAATATTCCGCTTCCAACGAAATCCTCAAAGAGGTCCAAATATCCACTTGCAGACTTTACAAACAGAGTGTTTCCAAACTGCTCTATGAAAAGAAAGGTTAAACTCTGTGAGTGGAACGCACACATCACATAGTGGTTTCTGAGAATGATTCTCTCTAGTTTTTATACGAGGATATTTCGTTTTCTACCGTTGGCCCCAAAACGCTTGAAATCTCCACAAGCAAATTCCTCAAAAAGAGGGTTTCCACTCTGCTCTGTCTAAAGGAAGGTTCAACCCTGTTAGTTGAACACACACAAATCAATGAAGTTACTGAGAAATCTTCTGTATAGCATTAGATGAAGAAATCTCGCTTCCAACGAAATCCTCAAACAGGTCCAAATATCCACTTGCAGACTTCTCAAACAGAGTGTTTCCAATCTGCTCTATGAAAAGAAAGGTTAAACTCTGTGAGTGGAACGCCCACATCACAATGTGGTTTCTGAGAATGATTCTCTCTAGTATTTATACGAGGATATTTCCTTTTCTACTGTTGGCCCCAAAACGCTTGAAATCTCCACATGCAAATTCCTCCCAAAGGGGTTGTCCAATCTGCTCTGTCTAAAGGAAGGTTGAACTCTGTGAATTGAACACACACAAATCAAAGAAGTTTCTGAGAATTCTTCCTTCTAGCATTAGATGAAGAAATCCCGCTTCCAACGAAATCCTCAAAGAGGTCCAAATATCCACTTGCAGACTTTACAAACAGAGTGTTTCCAAACTGCTCAATGAAAAGACAGGTTAAACTCTGTGAGTGGAACGCACACATCACAAAGTAGTTTCTGAGAATGATTCTCTCTATTTTTAAGACGAGGATATTTCTTTTTCTACCGTTGGCCCCAAAATGCTTGAAATCTCCACATGCATATTCCTCAAAAAGAGGGTTTCCAATCTGCTCTGTCTAAAGGAAGGTTCAACTCTGTGAGTTCAACACATACAAATCAAAGAACTTTCTGAGAATTCTTCCTTCTAGCATTAGATGAAGAAATCCCGCTTCCAACGAAATCCTCAAAGAGGTCCAAATATCCACTTGCAGATTTTACAAACAGAGTGTTTCCAAACTGCTCTGTGAAAAGAAAGGTAAAACTCTGTGAGTGGAATGCTCACATCACAAAGTAGTTTCTGAGAATGATTCTCTCTAGTTTTTATACGAGGATATTTCCTTTTCTATCGTTGGCCCCAAAAGGCTTGAAATCTCCACATGCATATTCCTCAAAAGGAGTGTTTCCCATCTGCTCTGTCGAAAGGAAGGTTCAACTCTGTTAGTTGAACACACACAAATCAACGAAGTTTCTGAGAATTCTTCCTTCTAGCATTAGATGAAGAAATCCCGCTTCCAATGAAATCCTCAAAGAGGTCCTAATATCCACTTGCAGACTTTACAAACAGAGTGTTTCCAAACTGCTCTATGAAAAGAAAGGTTAAACTCTGTGAGTGGAACGCACACATCACAAAGTGGTTTCTGAGAATGATTCTCTCTAGTTTTTATACGAGGATATTTCCTTTTCTACCGTTGGCCCCAAAACGCTTGAAATCTCCACATGCAAATTCCTCAAAAAGAGGGTTTCCAATCTGCTCTGTCTAAAAGAAGGTTCAACTCTGTGAGTTCAACACACACAAATCAAAGAACTTTCTGAGAATTCTTCCTTCTAGCATTAGATGAAGAAATCCCGCTTCCAACGAAATCCTCAAAAGGTCCAAATATCCACTTGCAGACTTTACAAACAGAGTGTTTCCAAACTGCTCTATGAAAAGAAAGGTTAAACTCTGTGAGTGGAACGCACACATCACAAAGTGGTTTCTGAGAATGATTCTCTCTAGTTTTTATACGAGGATATTTCCTTTTCTACCGTTGGCCCCAAAACGCTTGAAATTTCCACATGCAAATTCCTCAAAAAGAGGGTTTCCAATCTGCTCTGTCTAAAGGAAGGTTCAACTCTGTGAGTTCCACACACACAAATCAAAGAACTTTCTGAGAATTCTTCCTTCTAGCATTAGATGAAGAAATCCCGCTTCCAACGAAATCCTCAAAGAGGTCCAAAAATCCACTTGCAGACTTTACAAACAGAGTGTTTCCAAACTGCTCTATGAAAAGAAAGGTTAAACTCTGTGAGTGGAACGCACACATCACAAAGCGGTTTCTGAGAATGATTCTCTGTAGTTTTTCTACGAGGATATTTCCTTTTGTACCTTTGGCCCCAAAAGGCTTGAAATCTCCACATGCAATTTCGTCAAAAACAGGGTTTCCAATCTGCTCTGTCTAAAGGGAGGTTCAACTCTGTGAGTTGAACACACACAAATCAAAGAAGTTTCTGAGAATTCTTCCTTCTAGCATTAGATGAAGAAATCCCGCTTCCAACGAAATCCTCAAAGAGGTCCAAATATCCACTTGCACACTTTACAAACAGAGTGTTTCCAAACTGCTCTATGAAAAGAAAGGTTAAACTCTGTGAGTGGAACGCACACATCACAAAGTAGTTTCTGAGAATGATTCTCTCTTGTTTTTATACTAGGATATTTCCTTTTCTACCGTTGGCCCCAAAAGCTTGAAATCTCCACATGCATATTGCTCAAAAAGAGGGATTCCAATCTGCTCTGTCTAAAGGAAGGTTCAACTCTGTTAGTTGAACACACAGAAATCAACGAAGTTACTGAGAAATCTTCTGTGTAGCATTAGATGAAGAAATCCCTCTTCCAACGAAATCCTCAAAGAGGTCCAAATATCCACTTGCAGACTTTATAAACATAGTGTTTCCAATCTGCTCTATGAAAAGAAAGGTTAAACTCTGTGAGTGGAACGCCAACATGACAAAGTGGTTTCTGAGAATGATTCTTTCTAGGATTTATACGAGGATATTTCCTTTTCTACTGTTGGCCCAAAAACGCTTGAAATCTCCACAAGCAAATTCCTCAAAAAGAGGGTTTCCAATCTACTCTGTCTAAAGGAAGGTTCAACTCTGTGAGTTGAACACACACAAATCAAAGAAGTTTCTGAGAATTCTTCCTTCTAGCATTAGATGAAGAAATACCGCTTCTAATGAAATCCTCAAAGAGGTCCAAATATCCCCTTGCAGACTTCAAAACCAGAGTGTTTCCAAACTGCTCTATGAAAAGAAAGGTTAAACTCTGTGAGTGGAACGCACACATGACAAAGTAGTTTCTGAGAATGATGCTCTCCAGTTTTTATACGAGGATATTTCCTTTTCTACCGTTGGCCCCAAAATGTTAGAAATCTCCACATGCATATTCCTCAAAAAGAGGGTTTCCAATCTGCACTGTCTAAAGGAAGGTTCCACTCTGTTAGTTGAACACACAAATAAACGAAGTTACTGAGAAATCTTCTGTGTAGCATAAGATGAAGAAATCCCGCTTCCAATGAAATCCACAAAGAGGTCCATATATCTCTTGCAGACTTTACAAAAAGAGTGTTTCCAAAGTGCTCTATGAAAAGAAAGGTTAAACTCTGTGAGTGGAACGCACACATCACAATGCGGTTTCTGGAATGATTCTCTGTAGTTTTTATACGAGGATATTTCCTTTTCTACCGTTGGGCCCAAAAAGGTTGAAATCTCCACATGCAAATTCCTCCAAAAGAGGATTTCCAATCTGCTCTGTCTAAAGGAAGGTTCAACTCTGTGATTTGAACACACACAAATCAAAGAAGTTTCTGAGAATTCTTCCTTCTAGCATTAGATGAAGAAATCCTGCTTCCAATGAAATCCTCAGTGAGGTCCAAATATCCACTTGAAGACTTCACATACAGAGTGTTTCCAAACTGCTCTGTGAAAAGAAAGATTAAACTCTGTGAGTGGAACGCACACAACACAAAGTGGTTTCTGAGAATGATTCTCTCTAGTTTTTATACGAGGATATTTCCTTTTGTACCGTTGGCCCCAAAAGGCTTGAAATCTCCACATGCAAATTCGTCATAAACAGGGTTTCCAATCTGCTCTGTCTAAAGGAAGGTTCAACTCTGTGAGTTGAACACACACAAATCAAGGAAGTTTCTGAGAATTCTTCCTTCTAGCATTAGATGAAGAAATCCCGCTTCCAACGAAATCCTCAAAGAGGTCCAAATATCCACTTGCAGACTTTACAAACAGAGTGTTTCCAAACTGCTCTATGAAAAGAAAGGTTAAACTCTGTGAGTGGAACGCACACATCACAAAGTGGTTTCTGAGAATGATTCTCTCTAGTTTTTATACGAGGATATTTCCTTTTCTACCGTTGGCCCCAAAACGCTTGAAATTTCCACATGCAAATTCCTCAAAAAGAGGGTTTCCAATCTGCTCTGTCTAAAGGAAGGTTCAACTCTGTGAGTTCAACACACACAAATCAAAGAACTTTCTGAGAATTCTTCCTTCTAGCATTAGATGAAGAAATCCCGCTTCCAACGAAATCCTCAAAGAGGTCCAAAAATCCACTTGCAGACTTTACAAACAGAGTGTTTCCAAACTGCTCTATGAAAAGAAAGGTTAAACTCTGTGAGTGGAACGCCAACATGACAAAGTGGTTTCTGAGAATGATTCTTTCTAGGATTTATACGAGGATATTTCCTTTTCTACTGTTGGCCCCAAAACGCTTGAAATCTCCACAAGCAAATTCCTCAAAAAGAGGGTTTCCAGTCTTCTCTGACTAAAGGAAGGTTCAACTCTGTGAGTTGAACACACACAAATCAAAGAAGTTTCTGAGAATTCTTCCTTCTAGCATTAGATGAAGAAATATCGCTTCTAATGAAATCCTCAAAGAGGTCCAAATATCCCCTTGCAGACTTCAAAACCAGAGTGTTTCCAAACTGCTCTATGAAAAGAAAGGTTAAACTCTGTGAGTGGAACGCACACATCACAAAGTAGTTTCTGAGAATGATTCTCTCCAGTTTTTATACGAGGATATTTCCTTTTCTACCGTTGGCCCCAAAATGTTTGAAATCTCCACATGCATATTCCTCAAAAAGAGGGTTTCCAATCTGCTCTGTCTAAAGGAAGGTTCAACTCGGTTAGTTGAACACACAAATCAACGAAGTTACTCAGAAATCTTCTGTGTAGCATTAGATGAAGAAATCCCGCTTCCAATGAAATATACAAAGAGGTCCTTATATCCACTTGCAGACTTTACAAACAGAGTGTTTCCAAACTGCTCTATGAAAAGAAATGTTCAACTCTGTGAGTGGAACACACACAAATCAATGAAGTTACTGAGAATTCTTCTGTGTAGCATTAGATGAAGAAATCCCGCTTCCAACGAAATCCTCAAAGAGGTCCAAATATACGCTTACAGAGTTTATAGAGTGTTTCGAAACTGCTCTATGAAAAGAAAGGTTAAACCCTGTGAGTGGAACGCACACTTCACAAAGTGGTTTCTGAGAATGATTCTCTCTAGTTTTTATACGAGGATATTTCCTTTTCTACCGTTGGCCCCCAAACCCTTGAAATCTCCACATGCAAATTCCTCAAAAAGAGGGTGTCCAATCTGCTCTGTCTAAAGGAAGGTTCAACTCTGTGAGTTGAACACACACAAATCAACGAAGTTTCTGAGAATTCTTCCTTCTAGCATTAGATGAAGAAATCCCTCTTCCAACAAAATCCTCAAAGAGGTCCAAATATCCACTTGCAGACTTTACAAACAGAGTGTTTCCAAACTGCTCTATCAAAAGAAAGGTTAAACTCTGTGAGTGGAACGCACACATCACAAAGTGGTTTCTGAGAATGATTCTCTCTAGTTTTTATACGAGGATATTTCCTTTTCTACCGTTGGCCCCAAAACGCTTGAAATCTCCACATGCAAATTCCTCAAAAAGAAGGTTTCCAATCTGCACTGTCTAAAGGAAGGTTCAACTCTGTTAGTTGAACACACACAAATCAACGAAGTTACTGGGAAATCTTCTGTGTAGCATTAGATGAAGAAATCCCGCTTCCAGCGAAATCCTCAAAGAGGTCTAAATATCCACTTGCAGACTTTACAAGCAGAGTGTTTCCATACTGCTCTATGAAAAGAAAGGTTAAACTCTGTGAGTGGAACGCACACATCACAAAGTGGTTTCTGAGAATGATTCTCTCTTGTTTTTATACGAGAATATATCCTTTTCTTACATTGGTCCAAAATCGCTTGACCTCTCCACATGCTAATTCCTCAAAAAGAGGGTTTCCAATCTGTTCTGCCTAAAGGAAGGTTCAACTCTGTGTGTTGAACACACACAAATCAAAGAAGTTTCTGAGAATTCTTCCTTCTAGCATTAGCTGAAGAAATCCCGCTTCCAATGAAATCCTCAAAGAGGTCCAAATATCCACTTGCAGACTTCAAAACCAGAGGGTTTTCAAACTGCTCTATGAAAAGAAAGGTTAAACTCTGTGAGTGGAACGCACACATCCCAAAGTAGTTTCTGAGAATGATTCTCTCTAGTTTTTATACGAGGATATTTCCTTTTCTACCGTTGGCCCCAAAACGCTTGAAATCTCCGCATGCAAATTCCTCAAACAGAGGGTTTCCAATCTGCTCTGTCTAAAGGAAGGTTCAACTCTGTGAATTGAACACACAGAAATCAAAGAACTTTCTGAGAATTCTTCCTTCTAGCATTAGATGAAGAAATCCCGCTTCCAACGAAATCCTCAAAGAGGTCCAAATATCCACTTGCAGACTTTACAAACAGAGTGTTTCCAAACTGCTCTATGAAAAGAAAGGTTAAACTCTGTGAGTGGAACGCACACATCACAAAGTGGTTTCTGAGAATGATTCTCTCTAGTTTTTATACGAGGATATTTCGTTTTGTACCATTGGCCCCAAAACGCTTGAAATCTCCACATGCAAATTCCTCCAAAAGAGGGTTTCCAATCTGCTCTGTCTAAAGGAAGGTTCAACTCTGTGAGTTGAACACACACAAATGAAAGAACTTTCTGAGAATTCTTCCTTCTAGCATTAGATGAAGAAATCCCGCTTCCAATGAAATCCTCAAAGAGGTCAAAATATCCCCTTGCAGACTTTACAAACAGAGTGTTTCCAAACTGCTCTATGAAAAGAAAGGTTAAACTCTGTGAGAGGAACGCTCACATCACAAACTGGTTTCTGAGAATGATTCTTTCTAGTTATTATACGAGGATATTTCCTTTTCTACCGTTGGCCCCAAAACGCTTGAAATCTCCACATGCAAATTCCTCAAAAAGAAGGTTTCCAATCTGCTCTGTCTAAAGGAAGGTCCAACTCTGTTAGTTGAACATACACAAATCAACGAAGTTACTGAGAAATCTTCTGGGTAGCATTAGATGAAGAAATCCCGCTTCCAACGAAATCCTAAAAGAGGTCTAAATATCCACTTGCAGATTTACAAACAGAGCGTTCCGAAACTGCTCTATGAAAAGAAAGGTTAAACTCTGTGAGTGGAACGCACACATCACAAAGTGGTTTCTGAGAATGATTCTTTCTAGTTTTTATACGAGGATATTTCCTTTTCTACCGTTGGCCCCAAAGTGCTTGAAATCTCCACATGCATATTCCTCAAAAAGAGGGTTTCCAATCGGCTCTGTCTAAAGGAAGGTTCAACTCTGTTAGTTGAACACACACAAATCAACGAAGTTACTGAGAAATCTTCAGTGTAGCAGTAGATGAAGAAATCCCGCTTCCAACGAAATCCACAAAGAGGTCCAAATATCCACTTGCAGAGTTTACAAACATAGTGTTTACAAACTGCTCTATGAAAAGAAAGGTTAAACTCTGTGAGTGGAACGCACGCATCACAAAGTGGTTTCTGAGAATGATTCTCTCTAGTTTTATACTAGGATATTTCCTTTTCTACCGAAGGCCCAAAAACGCTTGAAATCTCCACATGCAAATTCTGCAAAAAGAGGGTATCCAATCTGCTCTGTCTAAGGAAGGTTCAACACTGTGAGTTGAGCACACATAAATCAAAGAAGTTTCTGTGAATTCTTCCTTCTAGCATTAGATGAAAAAATCCCGCTTCCAACGAAATCCTCAAAGAGGACCAAATATGCATTTGAAGACTTCACAAACAGAGAGTTTCCAAACTGCTCTATGAAAAGAAAGGTTAAACTCTGTGAGTGGAACGCTCACATCACAAAGTAGTTTCTGAGAATGACTCTCTCGAGTTTTTATACGAGGATATTTCCTTTCTTACAGTTGGCCCCAAAACGCTAGAAATCCCCACATGCAAATTCCTCAAAAAGAGGGTTTCCAATCTGCTCTGTCTAAAGGAAGGTTCAACTCTGTTAGTTGAACACACACAAATCAACGAAGTTACTGAGAAATCTTCTGTGTAGCATTAGATGAAGAAATCCCGCTTCCAACGAAATCCTCAAAGAGTTCCAAATATCCACTTGCAGACTTTACAAACATAGTGCTTCCAGTCTGCTCTATGAAAAGAAAGGTTAAACTCTGTGAGTGGAACGCCAACATGACAAAGTGGTTTCTGAGAATGATTCTTTCTAGTATTTATACGAGGATATTTCCTTTTCTACTGTTGGCCCCAAAACACTTGAAATCTCCACATGCAAATTCCTCAAAAAGAGGGTTTCCAATCTGCTCTGTCTAAAGGAAGGTTCAACTCTGTGAGTTGAACACACACAAATCAAAGAAGTTTCTGAGAATTCTTCCTTCTAGCATTAGATGAAGAAATACCGCTTCCAATGAAATCCTCAAAGAGGTCCAAATATCCCCTTGTAGACTTCACAAACAGAGTGTTTCCAAACTGCTCTTTGAAAAGAAAGGTTAAACTCTGTGAGTGGAACGCACACATCACAAAGTGGTTTCTGAGAATGATTCTCTCTAGTTTTTATACGAGGATAGTTCCTTTTCTACCGTTGGCCCCAAAACGCTTGAAATCTCCACATGCAAATTCCTCAAAAAGAGCGTTTCCAATCTGCTCTGTCTAAAGGAAGGTCCAACTCTGTTAGTTGAACATACACAAATCAACGAAGTTACTGAGAAATCTTCTGTGTAGCATTAGATGAAGAAATCCCGCTTCCAACGAAATCCTAAAAGAGGTCTAAATATCCACTTGCAGATTTACAAACAGAGCGTTCCGAAACTGCTCTATGAAAAGAAAGGTTAAACTCTGTGAGTGGAACGCACACATCACAAAGTGGTTTCTGAGAATGATTCTTTCTAGTTTTTATACGAGGATATTTCCTTTTCTACCGTTGGCCCCAAAGTGCTTGAAATCTCCACATGCATATTCCTCAAAAAGAGGGTTTCCAATCTGCTCTGTCTAAAGGAAGGTTCAACTCTGTTAGTTGAACACACACAAATCAACGAAGTTACTGAGAAATCTTCAGTGTAGCATTAGATGAAGAAATCCCGCTTCCAACGAAATCCACAAAGAGGTCCAAATATCCACTTGCAGACTTTACAAACATAGTGTTTACAAACTGCTCTATGAAAAGAAAGGTTAAACTCTGTGAGTGGAACGCACGCATCACAAAGTGGTTTCTGAGAATGATTCTCTCTAGTTTTATACTAGGATATTTCCTTTTCTACCGAAGGCCCAAAAACGCTTGAAATCTCCACATGCAAATTCCGCAAAAAGAGGGTATCCAATCTGCTCTGTCTAAGGAAGGTTCAACACTGTGTGTTGAGCACACATAAATCAAAGAAGTTTCTGTGAATTCTTCCTTCTAGCATTAGATGAAAAAATCCCGCTTCCAACGAAATCCTCAAAGAGGACCAAATATGCATTTGAAGACTTCACAAACAGAGAGTTTCCAAACTGCTCTATGAAAAGAAAGGTTAAACTCTGTGAGTGGAACGCTCACATCACAAAGTAGTTTCTGAGAATGACTCTCTCGAGTTTTTATACGAGGATATTTCCTTTCTTACAGTTGGCCCCAAAACGCTAGAAATCCCCACATGCAAATTCCTCAAAAAGAGGGTTTCCAATCTGCTCTGTCTAAAGGAAGGTTCAACTCTGTTAGTTGAACACACACAAATCAACGAAGTTACTGAGAAATCTTCTGTGTAGCATTAGATGAAGAAATCCCGCTTCCAACGAAATCCTCAAAGAGTTCCAAATATCCACTTGCAGACTTTACAAACATAGTGCTTCCAGTCTGCTCTATGAAAAGAAAGGTTAAACTCTGTGAGTGGAACGCCAACATGACAAAGTGGTTTCTGAGAATGATTCTTTCTAGTATTTATACGAGGATATTTCCTTTTCTACTGTTGGCCCCAAAACACTTGAAATCTCCACATGCAAATTCCTCAAAAAGAGGGTTTCCAATCTGCTCTGTCTAAAGGAAGGTTCAACTCTGTGAGTAGAACACACAAAAATCAAAGAAGTTTCTGAGAATTCTTCCTTCTAGCATTAGATGAAGAAATACCGCTTCCAATGAAATCCTCAAAGAGGTCCAAATATCCCCTTGTAGACTTCACAAACAGAGTGTTTCCAAACTGCTCTTTGAAAAGAAAGGTTAAACTCTGTGAGTGGAACGCACACATCACAAAGTGGTTTCTGAGAATGATTCTCTCTAGTTTTTATACGAGGATAGTTCCTTTTCTACCGTTGGCCCCAAAACGCTTGAAATCTCCACATGCAAATTCCTCAAAAAGAGGGTTTCCAATCTGCTCTGTCTAAAGTTAGGTTCAACTCTGTGAGTTGAACACACACAAATCAACGAAGTTACTGAGAAATCTTCTGTGTAGCATTAGGTGAAGAAATCCCGCTTCCAATGAAATCCTCAAAGAGGTCCAAATATCCACTTGCAGATTTTACAAACAGAGTGTTTCCAAACTGCTCTATGAAAAGAAAAGTTAAACTCTGTGAGGGGAACGCACACTTCACAAAGCGGTTTCTGAGAATGATTCTCTCTAGTTTTTATACGAGGATATTTCCTTTTCTACCATTGGCCCCCAAACCCTTGAAATCTCCACATGCAAATTCCTCAAAAAGAGGGTGTCCAATCTGCTCTGTCTAAAGGAAGGTTCAACTCTGTGAGTTGAACACACACAAATCAAAGAAGTTTCTGAGAATTCTTCCTTCTAGCATTAGATGTAGAAATCCCGCTTCCAACGAAATCCTCAAAGAGGTCCAAATATCCACTTGCAGACTTTACAAACAGAGTGATTCCAAACTGCTCTATCAAAAGAAAGGTTAAACTCTGTGAGTGGAACGCACACATCACAAAGTGGTTTCTGAGAATGATTCTCTCTAGTTTTTATACGAGGATATTTCCTTTTCTACCGTTGGCCCCAAAACGCTTGAAATCTCCACATGCAAATTCCTCAAAAAGAAGGTTTCCAATCTGCACTGTGTAAAGGAAGGTTCAACTCTGTTAGTTGAACACACACAAATCAACGAAGTTACTGGGAAATCTTCTGTGTAGCATTAGATGAAGAAATCCCGCTTCCAGCGAAATCCTCAAAGAGGTCTAAATATCCACTTGCAGACTTTACAAACAGAGTGTTTCCATACTGCTCTATGAAAAGAAAGGTTAAACTCTGTGAGTGGATCGCACACATCACAAAGTGGTTTCTGAGAATGATTCTCTCTAGTTTTTATACGAGAATATATCCTTTTCTAACGTTGGTCCAAAATCGCTTGACCTCTCCACATGCTAATTCCTCAAAAAGAGGGTTTCCAATCTGCTCTGTCTAAAGGAAGGGTCAACTCTGTGTGTTGAACACACACAAATCAAAGAAGTTTCTGAGAATTCTTCCTTCTAGCATTAGATGAAGAAATCCCGCTTCCAATGAAATCCTCAAAGAGGTCCAAATATCCACTTGCAGACTTCAAAACCAGAGGGTTTTCAAACTGCTCTAAGAAAAGAAAGGTTAAACTCTGTGAGTGGAACGCACACATCACAAAGTAGTTTCTGAGAATGATTCTCTCTAGTTTTTATACGAGGATATTTCCTTTTCTACCGTTGGCCCCAAAACGCTTGAAATCTCCGCATGCAAATTTCTCAAACAGAGGGTTTCCAATCTGCTCTGTCTAAAGGAAGGTTCAACTCTGTGAGTTGAACACACACAAATCAAAGAAGTTACTGAGAATTCTTCCTTCTAGCATTAGATGAAGAAATCCCGCTTCCAACGAAATCCTCAAAGAGGTCCAAATATCCACTTGCAGACTTTACAAACAGAGTGTTTCCAAACTGCTCTATGAAAAGAAAGGTTAATCTCTGTGAGTGGAACGCTCGCATGACAAAGTGGTTTCTGAGAATGATTCTCTCTAATTTTTATACGAGGATATCTCCTTTTCTACCGTTCGCCCCAAAACGCTTGAAATCTCCACATGCAAATTCCTCAAAAAGAGGGTTTCCAATCTCCTCTGTCTAAAGGAAGGTTCAACTCTGTTAGTTGAACACACACAAATCAAAGAAGTTACTGAAAAATCTTCTGTGTAGCATTAGAGGAAGAAATCCCGCTTCCAACGAAATCCTCAAAGAGGTCCAAATATCCACCTGCAGAATTTACAAACAGAGTGTTTCCAAAGTGCTCTATGAAAAGAAATGTTAAACTCTGTGAGTGGAACCCACACATCACAAAGTGGTTTCTGAGAATGATTCTCTCTAGTTTTTATACGAGGATATTTCCTTTTCTACCGTTGGCCCCAAATCGCTTGAAATCTCCACATGCATATTCCTCAAAAAGAGGGTTTCCAATCTG
This sequence comes from Gorilla gorilla gorilla, assembly GCF_029281585.2. Lineage (NCBI taxonomy): Eukaryota > Metazoa > Chordata > Mammalia > Primates > Hominidae > Gorilla > Gorilla gorilla. The sequence goes on from NC_073232.2 coordinate 75,182,265, forward strand.
CTCAGTCTAAAGGAAGGTTCAACTCCATGTGTTGAACACACACAAATCAACGAAGTTACTGAGAAATCTTCTGTGTAGCATTAGATGAAGAAATCCCGCTTCCAACGAAATCCTCAAAGAGGTCCAAATATCCACTTGCAGACTTTACAAACAGAGTGTTTCCAAACTGCTCTATGAAAAGAAAGGTTAAACTCTGTGAGTGGAACCCACACATCACAATGTGGTTTCTGAAAATGATTCTCTCTAGTTTTTATACGAGGATATTTCCTTTTCTTCCGTTGGCCCTAAAACTCTAGAAATCTCCACATGCAAATTCCTCAAAAAGAGGGTTTCCAATCTGCTCTGTCTAAAGGAAGGTTCAACTCTGTGAGTTCAACACATACAAATCAAAGAACTTTCTGAGAATTCTTCCTTCTAGCATTAGATGAAGAAATCCCGCTTCCAACGAAATCCTCAAAGAGGTCCAAATATCCACTTGCAGATTTTACAAACAGAGTGTTTCCAAACTGCTCTGTGAAAAGAAAGGTAAAACTCTGTGAGTGGAATGCTCACATCACAAAGTAGTTTCTGAGAATGATTCCCTCTAGTTTTTAGACGAGGATATTTCCTTTTCTACCGTTGGCCCTAAAACCCTTGAAATCTCCACATGCAAATTCCTCAAAAAGAGGGTTTTCAATCCCCTCTGTCTAAAGGAAGGTTCAAATCTGTGAGTTGAACACAGACAAATGAACCAAGTTACCGAGAAATCTTCTGTGCAGCATTAGATGAAGAAATCCCGCTTCCAACGAAATCCTCAAAGAGGTCCAAATATCCACTTGCAGATTTTACAAACAGAGTGTTTCCAAACTGCTCTGTGAAAAGAAAGGTAAAACTCTGTGAGTGGAATGCTCACATGACAAAGTAGTTTCTGAGAATGATTCTCTCTAGTTTTTATACGAGGATATTTCCTTTTCTAACGTTGGCCCCAAAAGGCTTGAAATCTCCACATGCATATTCCTCAAAAGGAGTGTTTCCCATCTGCTCTGTCGAAAGGAAGGTTCAACTCTGTTAGTTGAACACACACAAATCAACGAAGTTTCTGAGAATTCTTCCTTCTAGCATTAGATGAAGAAATCCCGCTTCCAACGAAATCCTGAAAGAGGTCCAAATATCCACGTGCAGACTTTACAAACAGAGTGTTTCCAAACTGCTCTATGAAAAGAAAGGTTAAACTCTGTGAGTGGAACGCACACATCACAAAGTGGTTTCTGAGAATGATTCTCTCTAGTTTTTATACGAGGATATTTCCTTTTCTACCGTTGGCCCCAAAACGCTTGAAATCTCCACATGCAAATTCCTCAAAAAGAGGGTTTCCAATCTGCTCTGTCTAAAAGAAGGTTCAACTCTGTGAGTTCAACACACACAAATCAAAGAACTTTCTGAGAATTCTTCCTTCTAGCATTAGATGAAGAAATCCCGCTTCCAACGAAATCCTCAAAGAGGTCCAAATATCCACTTGCAGACTTTACAAACAGAGTGTTTCCAAACTGCTCTATGAAAAGAAAGGTTAAACTCTGTGAGTGGAACGCACACATCACAAAGTGGTTTCTGAGAATGATTCTCTCTAGTTTTTATACGAGGATATTTCCTTTTCTACCGTTGGCCCCAAAACGCTTGAAATTTCCACATGCAAATTCCTCAAAAAGAGGGTTTCCAATCTGCTCTGTCTAAAGGAAGGTTCAACTCTGTGAGTTCCACACACACAAATCAAAGAACTTTCTGAGAATTCTTCCTTCTAGCATTAGATGAAGAAATCCCGCTTCCAACGAAATCCTCAAAGAGGTCCAAAAATCCACTTGCAGACTTTACAAACAGAGTGTTTCCAAACTGCTCTATGAAAAGAAAGGTTAAACTCTGTGAGTGGAACGCACACATCACAAAGCGGTTTCTGAGAATGATTCTCTGTAGTTTTTCTACGAGGATATTTCCTTTTGTACCTTTGGCCCCAAAAGGCTTGAAATCTCCACATGCAATTTCGTCAAAAACAGGGTTTCCAATCTGCTCTGTCTAAAGGAAGGTTCAACTCTGTGAGTTGAACACACACAAATCAAAGAAGTTTCTGAGAATTCTTCCTTCTAGCATTAGATGTAGAAATCCCGCTTCCAACGAAATCCTCAAAGAGGTCCAAATATCCACTTGCACACTTTACAAACAGAGTGTTTCCAAACTGCTCTATGAAAAGAAAGGTTAAACTCTGTGAGTGGAACGCACATATCACAAAGTAGTTTCTGAGAATGATTCTCTCTTGTTTTTATACGAGGATATTTCCTTTTCTACCGTTCGCCCCAAATGCTTGAAATCTCCACATGCATATTGCTCAAAAAGAGGGATTCCAATCTGCTCTGTCTAAAGGAAGGTTCAACTCTGTTAGTTGAACACACAGAAATCAACGAAGTTACTGAGAAATCTTCTGTGTAGCATTAGATGAAGTAATCCCGCTTCCAACGAAATCCTCAAAGAGGTCCAAATATCCACTTGCAGACTTTATAAACATAGTGTTTCCAATCTGCTCTATGAAAAGAAAGGTTAAACTCTGTGAGTGGAACGCCAACATGACAAAGTGGTTTCTGAGAATGATTCTTTCTAGGATTTATACGAGGATATTTCCTTTTCTACTGTTGGCCCAAAAACGCTTGAAATCTCCACAAGCAAATTCCTCAAAAAGAGGGTTTCCAATCTACTCTGTCTAAAGGAAGGTTCAACTCTGTGAGTTGAACACACACAAATCAAAGAAGTTTCTGAGAATTCTTCCTTCTAGCATTAGATGAAGAAATACCGCTTCTAATGAAATCCTCAAAGAGGTCCAAATATCCCCTTGCAGACTTCAAAACCAGAGTGTTTCCAAACTGCTCTATGAAAAGGAAGGTTAAACTCTGTGAGTGGAACGCACACATGACAAAGTAGTTTCTGAGAATGATTCTCTCCAGTTTTTATACGAGGATATTTCCTTTTCTACCGTTGGCCCCAAAATGTTTGAAATCTCCACATGCATATTCCTCAAAAAGAGGGTTTCCAATCTGCACTGTCTAAAGGAAGGTTCCACTCTGTTAGTTGAACACACAAATAAACGAAGTTACTGAGAAATCTTCTGTGTAGCATAAGATGAAGAAATCCCGCTTCCAATGAAATCCACAAAGAGGTCCATATATCTCTTGCAGACTTTACAAACAGAGTGTTTCCAAAGTGCTCTATGAAAAGAAAGGTTAAACTCTGTGAGTGGAACGCACACATCACAATGCGGTTTCTGAGAATGATTCTCTGTAGTTTTTATACGAGGATATTTCCTTTTCTACCGATGGGCCCAAAACGGTTGAAATCTCCACATGCAAATTCCTCCAAAAGAGGATTTCCAATCTGCTCTGTCTAAAGGAAGGTTCAACTCTGTGAGTTGAACACACACAAATCAAAGAAGTTTCTGAGAATTCTTCCTTCTAGCATTAGATGAAGAAATCCCGCTTCCAGTGAAATCCTCAGTGAGGTCCAAATATCCACTTGAAGACTTCACATACAGAGTGTTTCCAAACTGCTCTGTGAAAAGAAAGGTTAAACTCTGTGAGTGGAACGCACACATCACAAAGTGGTTTCTGAGAATGATTCTCTCTAGTTTTTATACGAGGATATTTCCTTTTGTACCGTTGGCCCCAAAAGGCTTGAAATCTCCACATGCAAATTCGTCATAAACAGGGTTTCCAATCTGCTCTGTCTAAAGGAAGGTTCAACTCTGTGAGTTGAACACACACAAATCAAAGAAGTTTCTGAGAATTCTTCCTTCTAGCATTAGATGAAGAAATCCCGCTTCCAACGAAATCCTCAAAGAGGTCCAAATATCCACTTGCAGACTTTACAAACAGAGTGTTTCCAAACTGCTCTATGAAAAGAAAGGTTAAACTCTGTGAGTGGAACGCACACATCACAAAGTGGTTTCTGAGAATGATTCTCTCTAGTTTTTATACGAGGATATTTCCTTTTCTACCGTTGGCCCGAAAACGCTTGAAATTTCCACATGCAAATTCCTCAAAAAGAGGGTTTCCAATCTGCTCTGTCTAAAGGAAGGTTCAACTCTGTGAGTTCAACACACACAAATCAAAGAACTTTCTGAGAATTCTTCCTTCTAGCATTAGATGAAGAAATCCCGCTTCCAACGAAATCCTCAAAGAGGTCCAAAAATCCACTTGCAGACTTTACAAACAGAGTGTTTCCAAACTGCTCTATGAAAAGAAAGGTTAAACTCTGTGAGTGGAACGCCAACATGACAAAGTGGTTTCTGAGAATGATTCTTTCTAGGATTTATACGAGGATATTTCCTTTTCTACTGTTGGCCCCAAAACGCTTGAAATCTCCACAAGCAAATTCCTCAAAAAGAGGGTTTCCAGTCTTCTCTGTCTAAAGGAAGGTTCAACTCTGTGAGTTGAACACACACAAATCAAAGAAGTTTCTGAGAATTCTTCCTTCTAGCATTAGATGAAGAAATACCGCTTCTAATGAAATCCTCAAAGAGGTCCAAATATCCCCTTGCAGACTTCAAAACCAGAGTGTTTCCAAACTGCTCTATGAAAAGAAAGGTTAAACTCTGTGAGTGGAACGCACACATCACAAAGTAGTTTCTGAGAATGATTCTCTCCAGTTTTTATACGAGGATATTTCCTTTTCTACCGTTGGCCCCAATATGTTTGAAATCTCCACATGCATATTCCTCAAAAAGAGGGTTTCCAATCTGCTCTGTCTAAAGGAAGGTTCAACTCTGTTAGTTGAACACACACAAATCAACGAAGTTACTGAGAAATCTTCTGTGTAGCATTAGATGAAGAAATACCGCTTCCAACGAAATCCACAAAGAGGTCCATATATCCACCTGCAGACTTTACAAACAGAGTGTTTACAAACTGCTCTATGAAAAGAAATGTTCAACTCTGTGAGTGGAACACACACAAATCAATGAAGTTACTGAGAATTCTTCTGTGTAGCATTAGATGAAGAAATCCCGCTTCCAACGAAATCCTCAAAGAAGTCCAAATATACGCTTGCAGACTTTACAAGCAGAGTGTTTCCATACTGCTCTATGAAAAGAAAGGTTAAACTCTGTGAGTGGAACGCACACATCACAAAGTGGTTTCTGAGAATGATTCTCTCTAGTTTTTATACGAGAATATATCCTTTTCTTACATTGGTCCAAAATCGCTTGACCTCTCCACATGCTAATTCCTCAAAAAGAGGGTTTCCAATCTGTTCTGTCTAAAGGAAGGTTCAACTCTGTGTGTTGAACACACACAAATCAAAGAAGTTTCTGAGAATTCTTCCTTCTAGCATTAGCTGAAGAAATCCCGCTTCCAACGAAATCCTCAAAGAGGTCCAAATATCCACTTGCAGACTTTACAAACAGAGTGTTTCCAAACTGCTCTATGAAAAGAAAGGTTAAACTCTGTGAGTGGAACGCACACATCACAAAGTGGTTTCTGAGAATGATTCTCTCTAGTTTTTATACGAGGATATTTCGTTTTCTACCATTGGCCCCAAAACGCTTGAAATCTCCACATGCAAATTCCTCAAAAAGAGGGTTTCCAATCTGCTCTGTCTAAAGGAAGGTTCAACTCTGTGAGTTGAACACACACAAATGAAAGAACTTTCTGAGAATTCTTCCTTCTAGCATTAGATGAAGAAATCCCGCTTCCAATGAAATCCTCAAAGAGGTAAAAATATCCACTTGCAGACTTTACAAACAGAGTGTTTCCAAACTGCTCTATGAAATGAAAGGTTAAACTCTGTGAGAGGAACGCTCACATCACAAACTGGTTTCTGAGAATGATTCTTTCTAGTTATTATACGAGGATATTTCCTTTTCTACCGTTGGCCCCAAAACGCTTGAAATCTCCACATGCAAATTCCTCAAAAAGAAGGTTTCCAATCTGCTCTGTCTAAAGGAAGGTCCAACTCTGTTAGTTGAACATACACAAATCAACGAAGTTACTGAGAAATCTTCTGTGTAGCATTAGATGAAGAAATCCCGCTTCCAACGAAATCCTAAAAGAGGTCTAAATATCCACTTGCAGATTTACAAACAGAGCGTTCCGAAACTGCTCTATGAAAAGAAAAGTTAAACTCTGTGAGTGGAACGCACACATCACAAAGTGGTTTCTGAGAATGATTCTTTCTAGTTTTTATACGAGGATATTTCCTTTTCTACCGTTGGCCCCAAAGTGCTTGAAATCTCCACATGCATATTCCTCAAAAAGAGGGTTTCCAATCTGCTCTGTCTACAGGAAGGTTCAACTCTGTTAGTTGAACACACACAAATCAACGAAGTTACTGAGAAATCTTCAGTGTAGCATTAGATGAAGAAATCCCGCTTCCAACGAAATCCACAAAGAGGTCCAAATATCCACTTGCAGACTTTACAAACATAGTGTTTACAAACTGCTCTATGAAAAGAAAGGTTAAACTCTGTGAGTGGAACGCACGCATCACAAAGTGGTTTCTGAGAATGATTCTCTCTAGTTTTATACTAGGATATTTCCTTTTCTACCGAAGGCCCAAAAACGCTTGAAATCTCCACATGCAAATTCCGCAAAAAGAGGGTATCCAATCTGCTCTGTCTAAGGAAGGTTCAACACTGTGAGTTGAGCACACATAAATTAAAGAAGTTTCTGTGAATTCTTCCTTCTAGCATTAGATGAAAAAATCCCGCTTCCAACGAAATCCTCAAAGAGGACCAAATATGCATTTGAAGACTTCACAAACAGAGAGTTTCCAAACTGCTCTATGAAAAGAAAGGTTAAACTCTGTGAGTGGAACGCTCACATCACAAAGTAGTTTCTGAGAATGACTCTCTCGAGTTTTTATACGAGGATATTTCCTTTCTTACAGTTGGCCCCAAAACGCTAGAAATCCCCACATGCAAATTCCTCAAAAAGAGGGTTTCCAATCTGCTCTGTCTAAAGGAAGGTTCAACTCTGTTAGTTGAACACACACAAATCAACGAAGTTACTGAGAAATCTTCTGTGTAGCATTAGATGAAGAAATCCCGCTTCCAACGAAATCCTCAAAGAGTTCCAAATATCCACTTGCAGACGTTACAAACATAGTGCTTCCAGTCTGCTCTATGAAAAGAAAGGTTAAACACTGTGAGTGGAACGCAAACATGACAAAGTGGTTTCTGAGAATGATTCTTTCTAGTATTTATACGAGGATATTTCCTTTTCTACTGTTGGCCCCAAAACACTTGAAATCTCCACATGCAAATTCCTCAAAAAGAGGGTTTCCAATCTGCTCTGTCTAAAGGAAGGTTCAACTCTGTGAGTTGAACACACACAAATCAAAGAAGTTTCTGAGAATTCTTCCTTCTAGCATTAGATGAAGAAATACCGCTTCCAATGAAATCCTCAAAGAGGTCCAAATATCCCCTTGTAGACTTCACAAACAGAGTGTTTCCAAACTGCTCTTTGAAAAGAAAGGTTAAACTCTGTGAGTGGAACGCACACATCACAATGTGGTTTCTGAGAATGATTCTCTCTAGTTTTTATACGAGGATAGTTCCTTTTCTACCGTTGGCCCCAAAACGCTTGAAATCTCCACATGCAAATTCCTCAAAAAGAGGTTTTCCAATCTCCTCTGTCTAAAGTTAGGTTCAACTCTGTGAGTTGAACACACACAAATCAACGAAGTTACTGAGAAATCTTCTGTGTAGCATTAGGTGAAGAAATCCCGCTTCCAATGAAATCCTCAAAGAGGTCCAAATATCCACTTGCAGATTTTACAAACAGAGTGTTTCCAAACTGCTCTATGAAAAGAAAAGTTAAACTCTGTGAGGGGAACGCACACTTCACAAAGCGGTTTCTGAGAATGATTCTCTCTAGTTTTTATACGAGGATATTTCCTTTTCTACTGTAGGCGCCAAAACTCTTGAAATCTCCACATGCAAATTCCTCAAAAAGAGGGTTTCCAATCTGCTCTGTCTAAAGGAAGGTTCAACTCTGTGAGCTGAACACACACAAATCAAAGAAGTTTCTGAGAATTCTTCCTTCTACCATTAGATGAAGAAATCCCACTTCCAACGAAATCCTCAAAGAGGTCCAAATATCCACTTGCAGATATCGCAAACAGAGTGTTTCGAAACTGCTCTATGAAAAGAAAGGTTAAACTCTGTGAGTGGAACTCACACATCACAAAGTGGTTTCTGAGAATGAGTCTCTCTAGTTTTTATACGACGATACTTCCTTTTCTACCATTGGCCCCAAAACCCTTGAAATCTTCACATGCAAATTCCTCAAAAAGAGGGTTTCCAATCTGCTCTGTCTAAAGGAAGGTTCAACTCTGTGAGTTGAACACACACAAATCAAAGAACTTTCTGAGAATTCTTCCTTCTAGCATTAGATGAAGAAATCCCGCTTCCAACGAAATCCTCAAAGAGGTCCAAATATCCACTTGCAGACTTTACAAACAGAGTGTTTCCAAACTGCTCTATGAAAAGAGAGGTTAAACTCTGTGAGTGGAACGCACACATCACAAATTGGTTTCTGAGAATGATTCTCTCTAGTTTTTATACGAGGATATTTCCTTTTCTACCGTTGGCCCCAAAACGCTTGAAATCTCCACATGCAAATTCCTCAAAAAGAGGGTTTCCAATCTGCTCTGTCTAAAGGAAGGTTCAACTCTGTGAGTTGAACACACACAAATCAAAGAAGTTTCTGAGAATTCTTCCTTCTAGCATTAGATGAAGAAATCCCTCTTCCAACGAAATCCTCAAAGAGGTCCAAATATCCACTTGCAGACTTCACAAACAGAGTGTTTCCAAACTGCTCTATGAAAAGAAAGGTTAAACTCTGTGAGTGGAACGCACACATCACAAAGTGGTTTCTGAGAATGATTCTCTCTAGTTTTTATACGAGGATATTTCCTTTTCTACCGTTGGCCCCAAAACGCTTGAAATCTCCACATGCAAATTCCTCGAAAAGAGGGTTTCCAATCTGCTCGGTCTAAAGGAAGGTTCAACTCTTTGAGTTGAACACACACAAATCAACGAAGTTGCTGAGAAATCTTCTGTGTAGCATTAGATGAAGAAATGCCGCTTCCAACGAAATCCTCAAAGAGGTCCAAATATCCACTTGCAGATTTTACAAACAGAGTGTTTCCAAACTGGTCTATGAAAAGAAAGGTTAAACTCTGTGAGTGGAACGCACACATCACAAAGTGGTTTCTGAGAATGATTCTCTCTAGTTTTTATACGAGGATATTTCCTTTTCTACCGTTGGCCCCAAAAAGCTTCAAATCTCCGCATGCAAATTCGTCAAAAACAGGGTTTCCAATCTGCTCTGTCTAAAGGAAGGTTCAACTCCGTGAGTTCAACCCACACAAATCAAAGAACTTTCTGAGAATTCTTCCTTCTAGCATTAGATTAAGAAATCCCGCTTCCAACGAAATCCTCAAAGAGGTCCAAATATCCACTTGCAGACTTCACAAACAGAGTGTTTCCAAAATGCTCTATGAAAAGAAAGGTTAAACTCTGTGAGTGGAACGCACACATCACAAAGTGGTTTCTGAGAATGATTCTCTCTAGTTTTTATACCAGGATATTTCCTTTTCTACAGTTGGCCCCAAAACGCTTGAAATCTCCACATGCAAATTCCTCAAAAAGAAGCTTTCCAACCTGCTCTGTCTAAAGGAAGGTTCAACTCTGTGAGTGGAACACACACAAATCAATGAAGTTACTGAGAAATCTTCTGTGTAGCATTAGATGAAGAAATCCCGCTTCCAACGAAATCCTCAAAGAGGTCCAAATATACGCTTGCAGACTTTACAGAGTGTTTCGAAACTGCTCTATGAAAAGAAAGGTTAAACCCTGTGAGTGGAACGCACACATCACAAAGTGGTTTCTGAGAATGATTCTCTCTAGTTTTTATACGAGGATATTTCCTTTTCTACCGTTGGCCCCCAAACCCTTGAAATCTCCACATGCAAATTCCTCAAAAAGAGGGTGTCCAATCTGCTCTGTCTAAAGCAAGGTTCAACTCTGTGAGTTGAACACACAGAAATCAAAGAAGTTTCTGAGAATTCTTCCTTCTAGCATTAGATGAAGAAATCCCTCTTCCAACGAATTCCTCAAAGAGGTCCAAATATCCACTTGCAGACTTTACAAACAGAGTGTTTGCAAACTGCTCTACGAAAAGAAAGGTTAATCTCTGTGAGTGGAACGCTCACCTCACAAAGTAGTTTCTGAGAATGATTCTCTCTATTTTTTATACGAGGATATTTCCTATTCTACCGTTCGCCCAAAAACGGTTGAAATCTCCACATGCAAATTCCTCAAAAAGAGGTTTTCCAATCTGCTCTGTCTAAAGGAATGCTCAACTCTGTTAGTTGAACACACACAAATCAAAGAAGTTACTGAGAAATCTTTTGTGTAGCATTAGAGGAAGAAATCCCGCTTCCAACGAAATCCTCAAAGAGGTCCTAATAACCACTTGCAGACTTTACAAACAGAGTGTTTCCAAACTGCTCTATGAAAAGAAAGGTTAAACTCTGTGAGTGGAACGCACACATCACAAAGAGGTTTCTGAGAATGATTCTCTGTAGTTTTTATATGAGGATATTTCATTTTCTGCCGTTGGGCCCAAGACGGTTGAAATCTCCACATGCAAATTCCTCCAAAAGAGGGTTTCCAATCTGCTCTGTCTAAAGGAAGGATCAACTCTGTGAGTTGAACACACACAAATCAAAGAAGTTTCTGAGAATTCTTCCTTCTAGCATTAGATGAAGAAATCCCGCTTCCAATGAAATCCTCAATGAGGTCCAAATATCCACTTGAAGACTTCACAAACAGAGTGTTTCCAAACTGCTCTATGAAAAGAAAGGTTAAACTCTGTGAGTGGAACGCACACATCACAAAGTGGTTTCTGAGAATGATTCTCTCTAGTTTTTTTACGAGGATATTTCCTTTTGTACCGTTGGCCCCAAAAGGCTTGAAATCTCCACATGCAAATTCGTCAAAAACAGGGTTTCCAATCTGCTCTGTCTAAAGGAAGGTTCAACTCTGTGAGTTCAACACACACAGATCAAAGAACTTTCTGAGAATTCTTCCTTCTAGCATTAGATGAAGAAATCCCGCTTCCAACGAAATCCTCAAAGAGGTCCAAATATCCACTTGCAGACTTCACAAACAGAGTGTTTCCAAACTGCTCTATGAAAAGAAAGGTTAAACTCTGTGAGTGGAACGCACACATCACAAAGTGGTTTCTGAGAATGATTCTCTCTAGTTTTTATACGAGGATAGTTCCTTTTCTACCGTTGGCCCCAAAACGCTTGAAATCTCCACATGCAAATTCCTCAAAAAGAGGGTTTCCAATCTCCTCTGTCTAAAGGTAGGTTCAACTCTGTGAGTTGAACACACACAAATCAACGAAGTTTCTGAGAAATCTTCTGTGTAGCATTAGATGAAGAAATCCCGCTTCCAAAGAAATCCTCAAAGAGGTCCAAATATCCACTTGCAGATTTTACAAACAGAGTGCTTCCAAACTGCTCTATGAAAAGAAAGGTTAAATTCTGTGAGTGGAACGCACACACCACAAAGTGGTTTCTGAGAATGATTCTCTCTAGTTTTTATACGAGGATATTTCCTTTTCTACCGTTGGCCCCAAAACTCTTGAAATCTCCACAAGCAAATTCCTCAAAAAGAGGGTTTCCAATCTGCTCTATCTAAAGGAAGGTTCAACTCTGTGAGTTGAACACACACAAATCAAAGTATTTTCTGAGACTTCTTCCTTCTAGCATTAGATGAAGAAATCCCGCTTCCAACGAAATCCTCAAAGAGGTCCAAATATCCACTTGCAGATATCACAAACAGAGTGTTTCGAAACTGCTCTATGAAAAGAAGGGTTAAATTCTGTGAGTGGAACTCACACATCACAAAGTGGTTTCTGAGAATAATTCTCTCTAGTTTTTATACAATGATACTTCCTTTTCTACCGTTGGCCCCAAAACGCTTGAAATCTCCACATGCAAATTCCTCAAAAAGAGGGTTTCCAATCTCCTCTGTCTAAAGGAAGGTTCAACTCTGTGAGTTGAACACACACAAATCAAAGAAGTTTCTGAGAATTCTTCCTTCTAGCATTAGATGAAGAAATCCCACTTCCAACGAAATCCTCAAAGAGGTCCAAATATCCACTTGCAGACTTCACAAACAGAGTGTTTCCAAACTGCTCTATGAAAGGAAAGTTAAACTCTGTGAGTGGAACGCACACATCACAAAGTGGTTTCTGAGAATGATTCTCTCTAGTTTTTATACGAGGATATTTCCTTTTCTATCGTTGGCCCCAAATCTCTTGAAATCTCCACATGCAAATTCCTCAAAAAGAGGGTTTCCAATCTGCTCTGTCTAAAGGAAGGTTCAACTCTGTGAGTTCAACCCACACAAATCAAAGAACTTTCTGAGAATTCTTCCTTCTAGCATTAGATGAAGAAATCCCGCTTCCAACGAAATCCTCAAAGTGGTCCAAATATCCACTTGCAGACTTCACAAACAGAGTGTTTCCAAACTGCTCTATGAAAAGAAAGGTTAAACTCTGTGAGTGGAACGCACACATCACAAAGTGGTTTCTGAGAATGATTCTCTCTAGTTTTTATACGAGGATAATTCCTTTTCTACCGTTGGGCCCAAAACGCTTGAAATTTCCACATGCAACTTCCTCAAAAAGAGGGTTTCCAATCTGCTCTGTCTAAAGGAAGGTTCAACTCTGTGAATGGAACACACACAAATCATTGAAGTTACTGACGAATCTTCTGTGTAGCATTAGATGAAGAAATCCCGCTTCCAACGAAATCCTCAAATAGGTCCAAATATCCACTTGCAGACTTTACAGAGTGTTTCGAAACTGCTCTATGAAAGGAAAGGTTAAACCCTGTGAGTGGAACGCACACATCACAAAGTGGTTTCTGAGAATGATTCTCTCTAGTTTTTATACGAGGATATCTCCTTTTCCACCGTTGGCCCCCAAACCCTTGAAATCTCCACATGCAAACTCCTCAAAATAGGGTGTCCAATCTGCTCTGTCTAAAGCAAGGTTCATCTCTGTGAGTTGAACACACACAAATCAAAGGACTTTCTGAGAATTCCTCCTTCTAGCATTAGATGAAGAAATCCCGCTTCCAACGAAATTCTCAAAGAGGTCCAAATATGCATTTGCAGACTTCACAAACAGAGTGTTTCCAAACTGCTCTATGAAAAGAAAGGTTAGACTCTGTGAGTGGAACGCACACATCACAAAGTGGTTTCTGAGAATGATTCTCTCTAGTTTTTATACGAGGATATTTCCTTTTCTACTGATGGCCCCAAAAGGATTGGAATCTCCACATGCAAATTCCTCAAAAAGAGGGTTTCCAATCTGCTCTGTCTAAAGGAAGGTTCAACTCTGTGAGTTGAACACACACAAATCAAAGAACTTTCTGAGAATTCTTCCTTCTAGCATTAGATGAAGGAATCCCGCTTCCAACGAAATCCTCAAAGAGGTCCAAATATCCGCTTGCAGACTTTACAAACAGAGTGTTTCCAAACTGCTCTATGAAAAGAAAGGTTAAACTCTGTGAGTGGAACGCACACATCACAAAGTGGTTTCTGAGAATGATTCTCTCTAGTTTTTATACGAGGATATTTCCTTTTCTACCGTTGGCCCCAAAACGCTTGAAATCCCCACATGCAAATTCCTCAAAAAGAGGATTTCCAATCTGCTCTGTCTAAAGGAAGGTTCAACCCTGTTAGTTGAACACACACAAATCAACGAAGTTACTGAGAAATCTTCTGTATAGCGTTATGTGACGAAATCCCACTTCCAACGAAATCCTCAAAGAGGTCCAAATATCCACTTGCAGATTTTACAAACAGAGTGTTTCCAAACTGCTCTATGAAAAGAAAGGTTGAACTCTGTGAGTGGAACGCACACATCACAAAGTGGGTTCTGAGAATGATTCTCTCTAGTTTTTATACGAGGATATTACCTTTTCTAACGTTGGTCCGAAATCGCTTGAAATCTCCACATGCAAATTCCTCAAAAAGAGGGTTTCCAACCTGCTCTGTCTAAAGGAAGGTTCAACTCTGTGAGTTGAACACACACAAATCAAAGAAGTTACTGAGAAATCTTCTGTGTTGCATTAGAGGAAGAAATCCCGCTTCCAACAAAATCCTCTAAGAGGTCCAAATATCCACTTGCAGACTTTACAAACAGAGTGTTTCCAAACTGCTCTATGAAAAGAAAGGTTAAACTCTGTGAGTGGAAACCACACATCACAAAGTGGTTTCTGAGAATGATTCTCTCTAGTTTTTCTACGAGGATATTCCCTTTTCTACCGTTGGCCCCAAAACGCTTGAAATCTCCACATGTATATTCCTCAAAAAGAGGGTTTCCAATCTGCCCTGTCTAAAGGAAGTTTCACCTCTGTGAGTTGAACACACACAAATCAACGAAGTTACTGAGAAATCTTCTGTCTAGCATTAGATGAAGAAATCCCGCTTCCAACGAAATCCTCAAAGAGGTCCAAATATCCACTTGCAGACTTTACAAACAGAGTGTTTCCAAACTGCTCTATGAAAAGAAAGGTTAAACTCTGTGAGTGGAACGCCCACATCACAAAGTGGTTTCTGAGAATGATTCTCTCTAGTTTTTATACGAGGATATTTCCTTTTCTACCGTTGACCCCAAAACCCTTGAAATCTCCACATGCAAATTCCTCAAAAAGAGGGTTTCCTATCCCCTCTGTCTAAAGGGAGGTTCAACTCTGTGAGTTGAACACAGACAAATCAACGAAGTTACTGAGAAATCTTCTGTGTAGCATTAGATGAAGAAATCCCGCTTCCAACGAAATCCTCAAAGAGGTCCAAATATCCACTTTCAGAGTTTACAAACAGAGTGTTTCCAAACTGCTCTGTGAAAAGAAAGGTAAAACTCTGTGAGTGGAATGCTCACATGACAAAGTAGTTTCTGAGAATGATTCTCTCTAGTTTTTATACGAGGATATTTCCTTTTCTACCGTTGGCCCCAAAACGCTTGAAATCTCCACATGCATATTCCTCAAAAAGAGTGTTTCCAATCTGCTCTGTCTAAAGGAAGGTTCAACTCTGTGAGTTGAACACACACAAATCAACGAAGTTACTGAGAAATCTTCTGTGTAGCATTAGATGAAGAAATCCCGCTTCCAACGAAATCCACAAAGAGGTCCATATATCCACTTGCAGACTTACAAACAGAGTGTTTCCAAACTGCTCTATGAAAAGAAAGGTTAAACTCTGTGAGTGGAACGCACACATCACAAAGTGGTTTCTGAGAATGATTCTCTCTAGTTTTTATACGAGGATATTTCCTTTTCTAACGTTGTCCCAAAATGCTTGAAATCTCCACATGCAAATTCCTCAAAAAGAGGGTTTCCAATCTGCTCTGTCTAAAGGAAGGTTCAACTCTGTGAGTTCAACACATACAAATCAAAGAACTTTCAGAGAATTCTTCCTTCTAGCATTAGATGAAGAAATCCTGCTTCCAACGAAATCCTCAAAGAGGTCCAAATATCCACTTGCGAACTTTATAAACAGAGTGTTTCCAAACTGCTCTATGAAAAGAAAGGTTAAACTCTGTGTGTGGAACCCACACATCACATAGTGGTTTCAGAGAATGATTCTCTCTAGTTTCCCTACGAGGATATTCCCTTTTCTACCGTTGGCCCCAAAACGCTTGAAATCTCCACATGCATATTCCTCAAAAAGAGGGTTTCCAATCTGCTCTGTCTAAAGGAAGGTTCAACTCTGTTAGTTGAACACACACAAATCAAAGAAGTTACTGAGAAATCTTCTGTGCAGCATTAGAGGAAGAAATCCCGCTTCCAACGAAATCCTCAAAGAGGTCCAAATATCCACTTGAAGACTTTACAAACAGAGTGTTTCCAAACTGCTCTATGAAGAGAAAGGTTAAACTCTGTGAGTGGAACCCACACATCACAAAGTGGTTTCTGAGAATGATTCTCTCTAGTTTTTATACGAGGATATTTCCTTTTCTACCGTTGGCCCCAAAACCCTTGAAATCTCCACATGCAAATTCCTCAAAAAGAGGGTTTCCTATCCCCTCTGTCTAAAGGAAGGCTCAACTCTGTGAGTTGAACACAGACAAATCAACGAAGTTACTGAGAAATCTTCTGTGTAGCATTAGATGAAGAAATCCCGCTTCCAACGAAATCCTCAAAGAGGTCCAAATATCCACTTGCAGATTTTACAAACAGAGTGTTTCCAAACTGCTCTGTGAAAAGAAAGGTAAAACTCTGTGAGTGGAATGCTCACATCACAAAGTAGTTTCTGAGAATGATTCTCTCTAGTTTTTATACGAGGATATTTCCTTTTCTACCGTTCGCCCCAAAACGCTTGAAATCTCCGCATGCAAATTACTCAAAAAGAGGGTTTAAAATCTGCTCTGTCTAAAGGAAGGTTCAAATCTGTTAGTTGAACACACACAAATCCAAGAAGTTACTGAGAAATCTTCTGTGTAGCATTAGAGGAAGAAATCCCGCTTCCAACGAAATCCGCAAGGAGGTCCAAATATCCACTTTCAGACTTTACAAACAGAGTGTTTCCAAACTGCTCTATGAAAAGAAAGGTTGAACTCTGTGAGTGGAACCCACACATCACAAAGTGGTTTCTGAGAATGATTCTCTCTAGTTTTTATACGAGGATATTTCCTTTTCTACCGTTGGCCCCAAATCGCTTGAAATCTCCACATGCATATTCCTCAAAAAGAGGGTTTCCTATCTGCTCAGTCTAAAGGAAGGTTCAACTCTGTGAGTTGAACACACACAAATCAACGAAGTTACTGAGAAATCTTCTGTCTAGCATTAGATGAAGAAATCCCGCTTCCAATGAAATCCTCAAAGAGGTCCAAATATCCACTTGCAGACTTTACAAACAGAGTGTTTCCAAACTGCTCTATGAAAAGAAAGGTTAAACTCTGTGAGTGGAACGCACACATCACAAAGTGGTTTCTGAGAATGATTCTCTCTAGTTTTTCTACGAGGATATCTCCTTTTCTACTGTTGGCCCCAAAACGCTTGAAATCTCCACATGCAAATTCCTCAAAAAGAGGGTTTCCAATCTGCTCTGTCTAAAGGAAGGTTCAACTCTGTGAGTTCAACACATACAAATCAAAGAACTTTCTGAGAATTCTTCCTTCTAGCATTAGATGAAGAAATCCCGCTTCCAACGAAATCCTCAAAGAGGTCCAAATATCCACTTGCAGACTTTACAAACAGAGTGTTTCCAAACTGCTCTATGAAAAGAAAGGTTAAACTCTGTGAGTGGAACCCACACGTCACATAGTGGTTTCAGAGAATGATTCTCTCTAGTTTCTCTACGAGGATATTCCCTTTTCTACCGTTGGCCCCAAAACTCTTGAAATCTCCACATGCATATTCCTCAAAAAGAGGGTTTCCAATCTGCTCTGTCTAAAGGAAGGTTCAACTCTGTTAGTTGAACGCACACAAGTCAAAGAAGTTACTGAGAAATCTTCTGTGTAGCATTAGAGGAAGAAATCCCGCTTCCAACGAAATCCTCAAAGAGGTCCAAATATCCACTTGCAGACTTTACAAACAGAGTGTTTCCAAACTGCTCTATGTAGAGAAAGGTTAAACTCTGTGAGTGGAACCCACACATCACAAAGTGGTTTCTGAGAATGATTCTCTCTAGTTTTTCTACGAGGATATTTCCTTTTCTACCGTTGGCCCCAAATCGCTTGAAATCTCCACATGCATATTCCTCAAAAAGAGGGTTTCCAATCTGCTCTGTCTAAAGGAAGGTTCAACTCTGTGAGTTGAACACACACAAATCAACGAAGTTACTGAGAAATCTTCTGTGTAGCATTAGATGAAGAAATCCTGCTTCCAAAGAAATCCTCAAAGAGGTCCAAATATCCACTTGCAGACTTTACAAACAGAGTGTTTCCAAACTGCTCTATGAAAAGAAAGGTTAAACTCTGTGAGTGGAACGCACACATCACAATGTGGTTTCTGAGAATGATTCTCTCTAGTTTTTCTACGAGGATATCTCCTTTTCAACCGTTGGCCCCAAAACGCTTGAAATCTCCGCATGCAAATTCCTCAAAAAGAGGGTTTCCAATCTGCTCTGTCTAAAGGAAGGTTCAACTCTGTGAGTTCAACACATACAAATCAAAGAACTTTCTGAGAATTCTTCCTTCTAGCATTAGATGAAGAAATCGCACTTCCAACGAAATCCTCAAAGAGGTCCAAATATCCACTTGCAGACTTCACAAACAGAGTGTTTACAAACTGCTCTGTGAAAAGAAAGGATAATCTCTGTGAGTGGAACGCTCACCTCACAAAGTAGTTTCTGAGAATGATTCTCTCTATTTTTTATACGAGGATATTTCCTTTTCTACCGTTCCCCCCAAAACGCTTGAAATCTCCACATGCAAATTCCTCAAAAAGAGGGTTTCCAATCTGCTCTGTCTAAAGGAAGTTTCAACTCTGTTAGTTGAACACACACAAATCAAAGAAGTTACTGAGAAATCTTCTGTGTAGCATTAGAGGAAGAAATCCCGCTTCCAACGAAATCCTCAAAGAGGTCCAAATATCCACTTGCAGACTTTACAAACAGAGTGTTTCCAAACTGCTCTATGAAAAGATAGGTTAAACTCTATGAGTGGAACCCACACATCACAAAGTGGTTTCAGAGAATGATTCTCTCTAGTTTTTCTACGAGGATATTCCCTTTTCTACCGTTGGCCCCAAAACTCTTGAAATCTCCACATGCATATTCCTCAAAAAGAGGGTTTCCAACCTGCTCTGTCTAAAGGAAGGTTCAAGTCTGTGAGTTGAACACACACAAATCAAAGAAGTTACTGAGAATTCTTCCTTCTAGCATTAGATGAAGAAATCCCGCTTCCAACGATATTCTCAAAGAGGTCTAAATATCCACTTGCAGACTTCACAAACAGAGTGTTTCCAAACTGCTCTATGAAAAGAAAGGTTAAACTCTGTGAGTGGATCGCACACATCACAAAGTGGGTTCTGAGAATGATTCTCTCTAGTTCTTTTACGAGGATATTTCCTATTCTACCGTTGGCACTAAAACGCTTGAAATCTCCACATGCAAATTCCTCAAAAAGAGGGTTTCCCATCTGCTCTGTCTAAAGGAAGGTTTAACCCTGTTAGTTGAACACACACAAATCAACGAAGTTACTGAGAAATCTTCTGCATAGCATTAGATGAGGAAATCCCACTTCCAACGAAATCCTCAAAGAGGTCCAAATATCCACTTGCAGACTTTACAAACAGAGTATTTCCAAACTGCTCTATGAAAAGAAAGGTAAAACTCTGTGAGTGGAACGCACACATCACAAAGTGGTTCCTGAGAATGATTCTCTCTAGTTTTTCTACGAGGATATCTCCTTTTCTACCGTTGGCCCCAAAACGCTTGAAATCTCCACATGCAAATTCCTCAAAAAGAGGGTTTCCAATCTGCTCTGTCTAAAGGAAGGTTCAACTCTGTGAGTTCAACACATACAAATCAAAGAACTTTCTGAGAATTCTTCCTTCTAGCATTAGATGAAGAAATCCCGCTTCCAACGAAATCCTCAAAGAGGTCCAAATATCCACTTGCAGACTTTACAAACAGAGTGTTTCCAAACTGCTCTATGAAAAGAAAGGTTAAACTCTGTGAGTGGAAGGCACACATCACAAGGTGGTTTCTGAGAATGATTCTCTCTAGTTTTTATAGGAGGATATTTCCTTTTCTAACATTGGCCTCAAAATGCTTGAAATCTCCACATGCAAATTCCTCAAAAAGAGGTTTTCCAATCTGCTCTGTCTAAAGGAAGGTTCAACTCAGTGAGTTGAACACACACAAATCAAAGAAGTTTCTGAGAATTCTTCCTTCTATCATTAGATGATGAAATCCCGCTTCCAACGAAATCCTCAAAGAGGTCCTAATATCCACTTGCAGTCTTTACAGACAGAGTGTTTCCAAACTGCTCTATGAAAAGAAAGGTTAAACTCTGTGAGTGGAACGCACACATCACAAAGTGGTTTCTGAGAATGATTCTCTCTAGTTTTTATACGAGGATATTTCCTTTTCTAACGTTGTCCCAAAACGCTTGAAATCTCCACATGCAAATTCCTCAAAAAGAGGGTTTCCAACCTGCTCTGTCTAAAGGAAGGTTCAACTCTGTGAGTTGAACACACACAAATCAAAGAAGTTACTGAGAATTCTTCCTTCTAGCATTAGATGAAGAAATCCCGCTTCCAACGATATTCTCAAAGAGGTCTAAATATCCACTTGCAGACTTCACAAACAGAGTGTTTCCAAACTGCTCTATGAAAAGAAAGGTTAAACTCTGTGAGTGGATCGCACACATCACAAAGTGGGTTCTGAGAATGATTCTCTCTAGTTCTTTTACGAGGATATTTCCTATTCTACCGTTGGCACTAAAACGCTTGAAATCTCCACATGCAAATTCCTCAAAAAGAGGGTTTCCCATCTGCTCTGTCTAAAGGAAGGTTTAACCCTGTTAGTTGAACACACACAAATCAACGAAGTTACTGAGAAATCTTCTGCATAGCATTAGATGAGGAAATCCCACTTCCAACGAAATCCTCAAAGAGGTCCAAATATCCACTTGCAGACTTTACAAACAGAGTGTTTCCAAACTGCTCTATGAAAAGAAAGGTTAAACTCTGTGAGTGGAAGGCACACATCACAAAGTGGTTTCTGAGAACGATTCTCTCTAGTTTTTATACGAGGATATTTCCTTTTCTAACGTTGGTCCGAAATCGCTTGAAATCTCCACATGCAAATTCCTCAAAAAGAGTGTTTCCAATCTGCTCTGTTGAAAGGAAGGTTCAACTCTGTGAGTTGAACACACACAAATCAAAGAAGTTTCTGAGAATTCTTCCCTCTAGCATAAGACGAAGAAATCCCGCTTCCAATGAAATCCACAAAGAGGTCCAAATATCCACTTGCAGACTTCAGAACCAGAGTGTTTCCAAACTGCTCTATGAAAAGAAAGGTTGAACTCTGTGAGTGGATCGCACACATCACAAAGTGGGTTCTGAGAATGATTCTCTATAGTTCTTTTACGAAGATATTACCTATTCTACCGTTGGCACTAAAACGCTTGAAATCTCCACATGCAAATTCCTCAAAAAGAGGGTTTCCCATCTGCTCTGTCTAAAGGAAGGTTTAACCCTGTTAGTTGAACACACACAAATCAACGAAGTTACTGAGAAATCTTCTGCATAGCATTAGATGAGGAAATCCCACTTCCAACGAAATCCTCAAAGAGGTCCAAATATCCACTTGCAGACTTTACAAACAGAGTGTTTCCAAACTGCTCTATGAAAAGAAAGGTTAAACTCTGTGAGTGGAACGCACACATCACAAAGTGGTTTCTGAGAATGATTCTCTCTAGTTTTTATACGAGGATATTTCCTTTTCTAACGTTGGTCCGAAATCGCTTGAAATCTCCACATGCAAATTCCTCAAAAAGAGTGTTTCCAATCTGCTCTGTCGAAAGGAAGGTTCAACTCTGTGAGTTGAACACACACAAATCAAAGAAGTTACTGAGAAATCTTCTGTGTTGCATTAGAGGAAGAAATCCCGCTTCCAACGAAATCCTCTAAGAGGTCCAAATATCCACTTGCAGACTTTACAAACAGAGTGTTTCCAAACTGCTCTATGAAAAGAAAGGTTAAACTCTGTGAGTGGAAACCACACATCACAAAGTGGTTTCTGAGAATGATTCTCTCTAGTTTTTCTACGAAGATATTTCCTTTTCTACCGTTGGCCCCAAAACGCTTGAAATCTCCACATGTATATTCCTCAAAAAGAGGGTTTCCAATCTGCTCTGTCTAAAGGAAGTTTCACCTCTGTGAGTTGAACACACACAAATCAACGAAGTTACTGAGAAATCTTCTGTCTAGCATTAGATGAAGAAATTCCGCTTCCAACGAAATCCTCAAACAGGTCCAAATATCCACTTGCAGACTTTACAAACAGAGGGTTTCCAAACTGCTCTATGAAAAGAAAGGTTAAACTCTGTGAGTGGAACGCCCACATCACAAAGTGGTTTCTGAGAATGATTCTCTCTAGTTTTTATACGAGGATATTTCCTTTTCTACCGTTGACCCCAAAACCCTTGAAATCTCCACATGCAAATTCCTCAAAAAGAGGGTTTCCTATCCCCTCTGTCTAAAGGGAGGTTCAACTCTGTGTGTTGAACACAGACATATCTACGAAGTTACTGAGAAATCTTCTGTGTAGCATTAGATGAAGAAATCCCGCTTCCAACGAAATCCTCAAAGAGGTCCAAATATCCACTTTCAGATTTTACAAACAGAGTGTTTCCAAACTGCTCTGTGAAAAGAAAGGTAAAACTCTGTGAGTGGAATGCTCACATGACAAAGTCGTTTCTGAGAATGATTCTCTCTAGTTTTTATACGAGGATATTTCCTTTTCTACCGTTGGCCCCAAAACGCTTGAAATCTCCACATGCATATTCCTCAAAAAGAGTGTTTCCAATCTGCTCTGTCTAAAGGAAGGTTCAACTCTGTGAGTTGAACACACACAAATCAACGAAGTTACTGAGAAATCTTCTGTGTAGCATTAGATGAAGAAATCCCGCTTCCAACGAAATCCACAAAGAGGTCCATATATCCACTTGCAGACTTACAAGCAGAGTGTTTCCAAACTGCTCTATGAAAAGAAAGGTTAAACTCTGTGAGTGGAACGCACACATCACAAAGTGGTTTCTGAGAATGATTCTCTCTAGTTTTTATACGAGGATATTTCCTTTTCTAACGTTGTCCCAAAATGCTTGAAATCTCCACATGCAAATTCCTCAAAAAGAGGGTTTCCAATCTGCTCTGTCTAAAGGACGGTTCAACTCTGTGAGTTGAACACACACAAATCAAAGAAGTTACTGAGAATTCTTCCTTCTAGCATTAGATGAAGAAATCCCGCTTCCAACGAAATCCTCAAAGAGG
Organism: Gorilla gorilla gorilla; assembly: GCF_029281585.2. Classification (NCBI taxonomy): domain Eukaryota; kingdom Metazoa; phylum Chordata; class Mammalia; order Primates; family Hominidae; genus Gorilla; species Gorilla gorilla. Next base: position 75,205,314 of record NC_073232.2, read on the forward strand.
TCCAAATATCCACTTGCAGACTTTACAAACAGAGTGTTTCCAAGCTCCTCTATGAGAAGAAAGGTTAAACTCTGTGAGTGGAACTCTCACATCAGAAAGTAGTTTCTGAGAATGATTCTCTCTAGTTTTTATTCGAGGATATTTCCTTTTCTACCGTTCGCCCCAAAACCCTTGAAATCTCCACATGCAAATTCCTCAAAAAGAGGGTTTCCAATCTGCTCTGTCTAAAGGAAGGTTCAGCTCTGTGAGTTCAACACATACAAATCAACGAACTTTCAGAGAATTCTTCCTTCTAGCATTAGATGAAGAAATCCTGCTTCCAACGAAATCCTCAAAGAGGTCCAAATATCCACTTGCGAACTTTATAAACAGAGTGTTTCCAAACTGCTCTATGAAAAGAAAGGTTAAACTCTGTGAGTGGAACCCACACATCACATAGTGGTTTCAGAGAATGATTCTCTCTAGTTTCCCTACGAGGATATTCCCTTTTCTACCGTTGGCCCCAAAACTCTTGAAATCTCCACATGCATATTCCTCAAAAAGAGGGTTTCCAATCTGCTCTGTCTAAAGGAAGGTTCAACTCTGTTAGTTGAACACACACAAATCAAAGAAGTTACTGAGAAATCTTCTGTGCAGCATTAGAGGAAGAAATCCCGCTTCCAACGAAATCCTCAAAGAGGTCCAAATATCCACTTGCAGACTTTACAAACAGAGTGTTTCCAAACTGCTCTATGAAGAGAAAGGTTAAACTCTGTGAGTGGAACCCACACATCACAAAGTGGTTTCTGAGAATGATTCTCTCTAGTTTTTATACGAGGATATTTCCTTTTCTACCGTTGGCCCCAAAACCCTTGAAATCTCCACATGCAAATTCCTCAAAAAGAGGGTTTCCTATCCCCTCTGTCTAAAGGAAGGTTCAACTCTGTGAGTTGAACACAGACAAATCAACGAAGTTACTGAGAAATCTTCTGTGTAGCATTAGATGAAGAAATCCCGCTTCCAACGAAATCCTCAAAGAGGTCCAAATATCCACTTGCAGATTTTACAAACAGAGTGTTTCCAAACTGCTCTGTGAAAAGAAAGGTAAAACTCTGTGAGTGGAATGCTCACATCACAAAGTAGTTTCTGAGAATGATTCTCTCTAGTTTTTATACGAGGACATTTCCTTTTCTACCGTTCGCCCCAAAACGCTTGAAATCTCCGCATGCAAATTACTCAAAAAGAGGGTTTAAAATCTGCTCTGTCTAAAGGAAGGTTCAAATCTGTTAGTTGAACACACACAAATCCAAGAAGTTACTGAGAAATCTTCTGTGTAGCATTAGAGGAAGAAATCCCGCTTCCAACGAAATCCTCAAGGAGGTCCAAATATCCACTTGCAGACTTTACAAACAGAGTGTTTCCAAACTGCTCTATGAAAAGAAAGGTTGAACTCTGTGAGTGGAACCCACACATCACAAAGTGGTTTCTGAGAATGATTCTCTCTAGTTTTTATACGAGGATATTTCCTTTTCTACCGTTGGCCCCAAATCGCTTGAAATCTCCACATGCATATTCCTCAAAAAGAGGGTTTCCTATCTGCTCAGTCTAAAGGAAGGTTCAACTCTGTGAGTTGAACACACACAAATCAACGAAGTTACTGAGAAATCTTCTGTCTAGCATTAGATGAAGAAATCCCGCTTCCAACGAAATCCTCAAAGAGGTCCAAATATCCACTTGCAGACTTTACAAACAGACTGTTTCCAAACTGCTCTATGAAAAGAAAGGTTAAACTCTGTGAGTGGAACGCACACATCACAAAGTGGTTTCTGAGAATGATTCTCTCTAGTTTTTCTACGAGGATATCTCCTTTTCTACCTTTGGCCCCAAAACGCTTGAAATCTCCACATGCAAATTCCTCAAAAAGAGGGTTTCCAATCTGCTCTGTCTAAAGGAAGGTTCAACTCTGTGAGTTCAACACATACAAATCAAAGAACTTTCTGAGAATTCTTCCTTCTAGCATTAGATGAAGAAATCCCGCTTCCAACGAAATCCTCAAAGAGGTCCAAATATCCACTTGCAGACTTTACAAACAGAGTGTTTCCAAACTGCTCTATGAAAAGAAAGGTTAAACTCTGTGAGTGGAACCCACACATCACATAGTGGTTTCAGAGAATGATTCTCTCTTGTTTCTCTACGAGGATATTCCCTTTTCTACCGTTGGCCCCAAAACTCTTGAAATCTCCACATGCATATTCCTCAAAAAGAGGGTTTCCAATCTGCTCTGTCTAAAGGAAGGTTCAACTCTGTTAGTTGAACGCACACAAGTCAAAGAAGTTACTGAGAAATCTTCTGTGTAGCATTAGAGGAAGAAATCCCGCTTCCAACGAAATCCTCAAAGAGGTCCAAATATCCACCTGCAGACTTTACAAACAGATTGTTTCCAAACTGCTCTATGTAGAGAAAGGTTAAACTCTGTGAGTGGAACCCACACATCACAAAGTGGTTTCTGAGAATGATTCTCTCTAGTTTTTCTACGAGGATATTTCCTTTTCTACCGTTGGCCCCAAATCGCTTGAAATCTCCACATGCATATTCCTCAAAAAGAGGGTTTCCAATCTGCTCTGTCTAAAGGAAGGTTCAACTCTGTGAGTTGAACACACACAAATCAACGAAGTTACTGAGAAATCTTCTGTGTAGCATTAGATGAAGAAATCCTGCTTCCAAAGAAATCCTCAAAGAGGTCCAAATATCCACTTGCAGACTTTACAAACAGAGTGTTTCCAAACTGCTCTATGAAAAGAAAGGTTTAACTCTGTGAGTGGAACGCACACATCACAATGTGGTTTCTGAGAATGATTCTTTCTAGTTTTTCTACGAGGATATCTCCTTTTCTACCGTTGGCCCCAAAACGCTTGAAATCTCCGCATGCAAATTCCTCAAAAAGAGGGTTTCCAATCTGCTCTGTCAAAATGAAGGTTCAACCCTGTTAGTTGAACACACACAAATCAACGAAGTTACTGAGAAATCTTCTGTATAGCATTATATGACGAAATCCCACTTCCAACGAAATCCTCAAAGAGGTCCAAATATCCACTTGCAGATTTTACAAACAGAGTGTTTCCAAACTGCTCAATGAAAAGAAAGGTTGAACTCTGTGAGTGGAACGCACACATCACAAAGTGGGTTCTGAGAATGATTCTCTCTAGTTTTTATACGAGGATATTACCTTTTCTAACGTTGGTCCGAAATCGCTTGAAATCTCCACATGCAAATTCCTCAAAAAGAGGGTTTCCAATCTGCTCAGTCTAAAGGAAGGTTCAACTATGTTAGTTGAACACACCCAAATCAAAGAGATTTCTGAGAATTCTTCCTTCTGGCATTAGATGAAGAAATCCCGCTTCCAATGAAATCCTCAAAGAGGTCCAAATATCCACTTGCAGACTTCAGAACCAGAGTGTTTCCAAACTGCTCTATGAAAAGAAAGGTTAAACTCTGTGAGTGGAACGCACACATCACAAAGTAGTTTCTGAGAATGATTTTCACTAGTTTTTATACGAGGATATTTCCTTTTCTACCGTTGGCCCCAAAATGCTTGAAATCTCCACATGCACATTCCTCAAAAAGAGGATTTCCAATCTGCTCTGTCTAAACGAAGGTTCAACTCTGTTAGTTGAACACACACAGATCAACGAAGTTACTGAGAAATCTTCTGTGTAGCATTAGATGAAGAAATCCCGCTTCCAACGAAATCCTCAAAGAGGTCCAAATATCCATTTGCGGACTTTACAAACAGAGTGTTTCCAAACTGCTCTATGAAAACAAAGGTTAAACTCTGTGAGTGGAACGCCCACATCACAAAGTGATTTCTGAGAATGAATCTCTCTATTTTTTATAGGAGGTTATTTCCTTTTCTAACGTTGGCCTAAAAATGCTTGAAATCTCCACATGCAAATTCCTCAAAAAGAGGTTTTCCAATCTGCTCTGTCTAAAGGAAGGTTCAACTCAGGGAGTTGAACACACACAAATCAAAGAAGTTTCTGAGAATTCTTCCTTCTATCATTAGACGATGAAATCCCGCTTCCAACTAAATCCTCAAAGAGGTCCTAATATCCACTTGCAGTCTTTACAGACAGAGTGTTTCCAAACTGCTCTATGAAAAGAAAGGTTGAACTCTGTGAGTGGATCGCACACATCACAAAGTGGGTTCTGAGAATGATTCTCTCTAGTTCTTTTACGAGGATATTTCCTATTCTACCGTTGGCACTAAAACGCTTGAAATCTCCACATGCAAATTCCTCAAAAAGAGGGTTTCCCATCTGCTCTGTCTAAAGGAAGGTTTAACCCTGTTAGTTGAACACACACAAATCAACGAAGTTACTGAGAAATCTTCTGCATAGCATTAGATGAGGAAATCCCACTTCCAACGAAATCCTCAAAGAGGTCCAAATATCCACTTGCAGACTTTACAAACAGAGTGTTTCCAAACTGCTCTATGAAAAGAAAGGTTAAACTCTGTGAGTGGAACGCACACATCACAAAGTGGTTTCTGAGAACGATTCTCTCTAGTTTTTATACGAGGATATTTCCTTTTCTAACGTTGGTCCGAAATCGCTTGAAATCTCCACATGCAAATTCCTCAAAAAGAGTGTTTCCAATCTGCTCTGTTGAAAGGAAGGTTCAACTCTGTGAGTTGAACACACACAAATCAAAGAAGTTTCTGAGAATTCTTCCCTCTAGCATAAGACGAAGAAATCCCGCTTCCAATGAAATCCTCAAAGAGGTCCAAATATCCACTTGCAGACTTCAGAACCAGAGTGTTTCCAAACTGCTCTATGAAAAGAAAGGTTGAACTCTGTGAGTGGATCGCACACATCACAAAGTGGGTTCTGAGAATGATTCTCTATAGTTCTTTTACGAAGATATTACCTATTCTACCGTTGGCACTAAAACGCTTGAAATCTCCACATGCAAATTCCTCAAAAAGAGGGTTTCCCATCTGCTGTGTCTAAAGGAAGGTTTAACCCTGTTAGTTGAACACACACAAATCAACGAAGTTACTGAGAAATCTTCTGCATAGCATTAGATGAGGAAATCCCACTTCCAACGAAATCCTCAAAGAGGTCCAAATATCCACTTGCAGACTTTACAAACAGAGTGTTTCCAAACTGCTCTATGAAAAGAAAGGTTAAACTCTGTGAGTGGAACGCACACATCACAAAGTGGTTTCTGAGAATGATTCTCTCTAGTTTTTATACGAGGATATTTCCTTTTCTAACGTTGGTCCGAAATCGCTTGAAATCTCCACATGCAAATTCCTCAAAAAGAGTGTTTCCAATCTGCTCTGTCGAAAGGAAGGTTCAACTCTGTGAGTTGAACACACACAAATCAAAGAAGTTACTGAGAAATCTTCTGTGTTGCATTAGAGGAAGAAATCCCGCTTCCAACGAAATCCTCTAAGAGGTCCAAATATCCACTTGCAGACTTTACAAACAGAGTGTTTCCAAACTGCTCTATGAAAAGAAAGGTTAAACTCTGTGAGTGGAAACCACACATCACAAAGTGGTTTCTGAGAATGATTCTCTCTAGTTTTTCTACGAAGATATTTCCTTTTCTACCGTTGGCCCCAAAACGCTTGAAATCTCCACATGCATATTCCTCAAAAAGAGTGTTTCCAATCTGCTCTGTCTAAAGGAAGGTTCAACTCTGTGAGTTGAACACACACAAATCATCGAAGTTACTGAGAAATCTTCTGTGTAGCATTAGATGAAGAAATCCCGCTTCCAACGAAATCCACAAAGAGGTCCATATATCCACTTGCAGACTTACAAGCAGAGTGTTTCCAAACTGCTCTATGAAAAGAAAGGTTAAACTCTGTGAGTGGAACGCACACATCACAAAGTGGTTTCTGAGAATGATTCTCTCTAGTTTTTATACGAGGATATTTCCTTTTCTAACGTTGTCCCAAAATGCTTGAAATCTCCACATGCAAATTCCTCAAAAAGAGGGTTTCCAATCTGCTCTGTCTAAAGGACGGTTCAACTCTGTGAGTTGAACACACACAAATCAAAGAAGTTACTGAGAATTCTTCCTTCTAGCATTAGATGAAGAAATCCCGCTTCCAACGAAATCCTCAAAGAGGTCCAAATATCCACTTGCAGACTTTACAAACAGAGTGTTTCCAAGCTCCTCTATGAGAAGAAAGGTTAAACTCTGTGAGTGGAACTCTCACATCAGAAAGTAGTTTCTGAGAATGATTCTCTCTAGTTTTTATTCGAGGATATTTCCTTTTCTGCCGTTCGCCCCAAAACCCTTGAAATCTCCACATGCAAATTCCTCAAAAAGAGGGTTTCCAATCTGCTCTGTCTAAAGGAAGGTTCAGCTCTGTGAGTTCAACACATACAAATCAACGAACTTTCAGAGAATTCTTCCTTCTAGCATTAGATGAAGAAATCCTGCTTCCAACGAAATCCTCAAAGAGGTCCAAATATCCACTTGCGAACTTTATAAACAGAGTGTTTCCAAACTGCTCTATGAAAAGAAAGGTTAAACTCTGTGAGTGGAACCCACACATCACATAGTGGTTTCAGAGAATGATTCTCTCTAGTTTCCCTACGAGGATATTCCCTTTTCTACCGTTGGCCCCAAAACGCTTGAAATCTCCACATGCATATTCCTCAAAAAGAGGGTTTCCAATCTGCTCTGTCTAAAGGAAGGTTCAACTCTGTTAGTTGAACACACACAAATCAAAGAAGTTACTGAGAAATCTTCTGTGCAGCATTAGAGGAAGAAATCCCGCTTCCAACGAAATCCTCAAAGAGGTCCAAATATCCACTTGCAGACTTTACAAACAGAGTGTTTCCAAACTGCTCTATGAAGAGAAAGGTTAAACTCTGTGAGTGGAACCCACACATCACAAAGTGGTTTCTGAGAATGATTCTCTCTAGTTTTTATACGAGGATATTTCCTTTTCTACCGTTGGCCCCAAAACCCTTGAAATCTCCACATGCAAATTCCTCAAAAAGAGGGTTTCCTATCCCCTCTGTCTAAAGGAAGGTTCAACTCTGTGAGTTGAACACAGACAAATCAACGAAGTTACTGAGAAATCTTCTGTGTAGCATTAGATGAAGAAATCCCGCTTCCAACGAAATCCTCAAAGAGGTCCAAATATCCACTTGCAGATTTTACAAACAGAGTGTTTCCAAACTGCTCTGTGAAAAGAAAGGTAAAACTCTGTGAGTGGAATGCTCACATCACAAAGTAGTTTCTGAGAATGATTCTCTCTAGTTTTTATACGAGGACATTTCCTTTTCTACCGTTCGCCCCAAAACGCTTGAAATCTCCGCATGCAAATTACTCAAAAAGAGGGTTTAAAATCTGCTCTGTCTAAAGGAAGGTTCAAATCTGTTAGTTGAACACACACAAATCCAAGAAGTTACTGAGAAATCTTCTGTGTAGCATTAGAGGAAGAAATCCCGCTTCCAACGAAATCCTCAAGGAGGTCCAAATATCCACTTGCAGACTTTACAAACAGAGTGTTTCCAAACTGCTCTATGAAAAGAAAGGTTGAACTCTGTGAGTGGAACCCACACATCACAAAGTGGTTTCTGAGAATGATTCTCTCTAGTTTTTATACGAGGATATTTCCTTTTCTACCGTTGGCCCCAAATCGCTTGAAATCTCCACATGCATATTCCTCAAAAAGAGGGTTTCCTATCTGCTCAGTCTAAAGGAAGGTTCAACTCTGTGAGTTGAACACACACAAATCAACGAAGTTACTGAGAAATCTTCTGTCTAGCATTAGATGAAGAAATCCCGCTTCCAACGAAATCCTCAAAGAGGTCCAAATATCCACTTGCAGACTTTACAAACAGACTGTTTCCAAACTGCTCTATGAAAAGAAAGGTTAAACTCTGTGAGTGGAACGCACACATCACAAAGTGGTTTCTGAGAATGATTCTCTCTAGTTTTTCTACGAGGATATCTCCTTTTCTACCTTTGGCCCCAAAACGCTTGAAATCTCCACATGCAAATTCCTCAAAAAGAGGGTTTCCAATCTGCTCTGTCTAAAGGAAGGTTCAACTCTGTGAGTTCAACACATACAAATCAAAGAACTTTCTGAGAATTCTTCCTTCTAGCATTAGATGAAGAAATCCCGCTTCCAACGAAATCCTCAAAGAGGTCCAAATATCCACTTGCAGACTTTACAAACAGAGTGTTTCCAAACTGCTCTATGAAAAGAAAGGTTAAACTCTGTGAGTGGAACCCACACATCACATAGTGGTTTCAGAGAATGATTCTCTCTTGTTTCTCTACGAGGATATTCCCTTTTCTACCGTTGGCCCCAAAACTCTTGAAATCTCCACATGCATATTCCTCAAAAAGAGGGTTTCCAATCTGCTCTGTCTAAAGGAAGGTTCAACTCTGTTAGTTGAACGCACACAAGTCAAAGAAGTTACTGAGAAATCTTCTGTGTAGCATTAGAGGAAGAAATCCCGCTTCCAACGAAATCCTCAAAGAGGTCCAAATATCCACCTGCAGACTTTACAAACAGATTGTTTCCAAACTGCTCTATGTAGAGAAAGGTTAAACTCTGTGAGTGGAACCCACACATCACAAAGTGGTTTCTGAGAATGATTCTCTCTAGTTTTTCTACGAGGATATTTCCTTTTCTACCGTTGGCCCCAAATCGCTTGAAATCTCCACATGCATATTCCTCAAAAAGAGGGTTTCCAATCTGCTCTGTCTAAAGGAAGGTTCAACTCTGTGAGTTGAACACACACAAATCAACGAAGTTACTGAGAAATCTTCTGTGTAGCATTAGATGAAGAAATCCTGCTTCCAAAGAAATCCTCAAAGAGGTCCAAATATCCACTTGCAGACTTTACAAACAGAGTGTTTCCAAACTGCTCTATGAAAAGAAAGGTTTAACTCTGTGAGTGGAACGCACACATCACAATGTGGTTTCTGAGAATGATTCTTTCTAGTTTTTCTACGAGGATATCTCCTTTTCTACCGTTGGCCCCAAAACGCTTGAAATCTCCGCATGCAAATTCCTCAAAAAGAGGGTTTCCAATCTGCTCTGTCAAAATGAAGGTTCAACCCTGTTAGTTGAACACACACAAATCAACGAAGTTACTGAGAAATCTTCTGTATAGCATTATATGACGAAATCCCACTTCCAACGAAATCCTCAAAGAGGTCCAAATATCCACTTGCAGATTTTACAAACAGAGTGTTTCCAAACTGCTCAATGAAAAGAAAGGTTGAACTCTGTGAGTGGAACGCACACATCACAAAGTGGGTTCTGAGAATGATTCTCTCTAGTTTTTATACGAGGATATTACCTTTTCTAACGTTGGTCCGAAATCGCTTGAAATCTCCACATGCAAATTCCTCAAAAAGAGGGTTTCCAATCTGCTCAGTCTAAAGGAAGGTTCAACTATGTTAGTTGAACACACCCAAATCAAAGAGATTTCTGAGAATTCTTCCTTCTGGCATTAGATGAAGAAATCCCGCTTCCAATGAAATCCTCAAAGAGGTCCAAATATCCACTTGCAGACTTCAGAACCAGAGTGTTTCCAAACTGCTCTATGAAAAGAAAGGTTGAACTCTGTGAGTGGAACGCACACATCACAAAGTAGTTTCTGAGAATGATTTTCACTAGTTTTTATACGAGGATATTTCCTTTTCTACCGTTGGCCCCAAAATGCTTGAAATCTCCACATGCACATTCCTCAAAAAGAGGATTTCCAATCTGCTCTGTCTAAACGAAGGTTCAACTCTGTTAGTTGAACACACACAGATCAACGAAGTTACTGAGAAATCTTCTGTGTAGCATTAGATGAAGAAATCCCGCTTCCAACGAAATCCTCAAAGAGGTCCAAATATCCATTTGCGGACTTTACAAACAGAGTGTTTCCAAACTGCTCTATGAAAACAAAGGTTAAACTCTGTGAGTGGAACGCCCACATCACAAAGTGATTTCTGAGAATGAATCTCTCTATTTTTTATAGGAGGTTATTTCCTTTTCTAACGTTGGCCTAAAAATGCTTGAAATCTCCACATGCAAATTCCTCAAAAAGAGGTTTTCCAATCTGCTCTGTCTAAAGGAAGGTTCAACTCAGGGAGTTGAACACACACAAATCAAAGAAGTTTCTGAGAATTCTTCCTTCTATCATTAGACGATGAAATCCCGCTTCCAACTAAATCCTCAAAGAGGTCCTAATATCCACTTGCAGTCTTTACAGACAGAGTGTTTCCAAACTGCTCTATGAAAAGAAAGGTTAAACTCTGTGAGTGGAACGCACACATCACAAAGTGGTTTCTGAGAATGATTCTCTCTAGTTTTTATACGAGGATATTTCCTTTTCTAACGTTGTCCCAAAACGCTTGAAATCTCCACATGCAAATTCCTCAAAAAGAGGGTTTCCAACCTGCTCTGTCTAAAGGAAGGTTCAACTCTGTGAGTTGAACACACACAAATCAAAGAAGTTACTGAGAAATCTTCTGTGTTGCATTAGAGGAAGAAATCCCGCTTCCAACGAAATCCTCTAAGAGGTCCAAATATCCACTTGCAGACTTTACAAACAGAGTGTTTCCAAACTGCTCTATGAAAAGAAAGGTTAAACTCTGTGAGTGGAAACCACACATCACAAAGTGGTTTCTGAGAATGATTCTCTCTAGTTTTTCTACGAGGATATTCCCTTTTCTGCCGTTGGCCCCAAAACGCTTGAAATTTCCACATGTATATTCCTCAAAAAGAGGATTTCCAATCTGCTCTGTCTAAAGGAAGTTTCACCTCTGTGAGTTGAACACACACAAATCAACGAAGTTACTGAGAAATCTTCTGTCTAGCATTAGATGAAGAAATCCCGCTTCCAACGAAATCCTCAAACAGGTCCAAATATCCACTTGCAGACTTTACAAACAGAGGGTTTCCAATCTGCTCTATGAAAAGAAAGGTTAAACTCTGTGAGTGGAACGCCCACATCACAAAGTGGTTTCTGAGAATGATTCTCTCTAGTTTTTATACGAGGATATTTCCTTTTCTACCGTTGACCCCAAAACCCTTGAAATCTCCACATGCAAATTCCTCAAAAAGAGGGTTTCCTATCCCCTCTGTCTAAAGGGAGGTTCAAATCTGTGAGTTGAACACAGACAAATCAACGAAGTTACTGAGAAATCTTCTGTGTAGCATTAGATGAAGAAATCCCGCTTCCAACGAAATCCTCAAAGAGGTCCAAATATCCACTTGCAGATTTTACAAACAGAGTGTTTCCAAACTGCTCTGTGAAAAGAAAGGTAAAACTCTGTGAGTGGAATGCTCACATGACAAAGTAGTTTCTGAGAATGATTCTCTCTAGTTTTTATACGAGGATATTTCCTTTTCTACCGTTTGCCCCAAAACGCTTGAAATCTCCACATGCATATTCCTCAAAAAGAGTGTTTCCAATCTGCTCTGTCTAAAGGAAGGTTCAACTCTGTGAGTTGAACACACACAAATCAACGAAGTTACTGAGAAATCTTCTGTGTAGCATTAGATGAAGAAATCCCGCTTCCAACGAAATCCACAAAGAGGTCCATATATCCACTTGCAGACTTACAAACAGAGTGTTTCCAAACTGCTCTATGAAAAGAAAGGTTAAACTCTGTGAGTGGAACGCACACATCACAAAGTGGTTTCTGAGAATGATTCTCTCTAGTTTTTATACGAGGATATTTCCTTTTCTAACGTTGTCCCAAAATGCTTGAAATCTCCACATGCAAATTCCTCAAAAAGAGGGTTTCCAATCTGCTCTGTCTAAAGGACGGTTCAACTCTGTGAGTTGAACACACACAAATCAAAGAAGTTACTGAGAATTCTTCCTTCTAGCATTAGATGAAGAAATCCCGCTTCCAACGAAATCCTCAAAGAGGTCCAAATATCCACTTGCAGACTTTACAAACAGAGTGTTTCCAAACTGCTCTATGAAAAGAAAGGTTAATCTCTGTGAGTGGAACTCTCACATCAGAAAGTAGTTTCTGAGAATGATTCTCTCTAGTTTTTATTCGAGGATATTTCCTTTTCTACCGTTCGCCCCAAAACCCTTGAAATCTCCACATGCAAATTCCTCAAAAAGAGGGTTTCCAATCTGCTCTGTCTAAAGGAAGGTTCAACTCTGTGAGTTCAACACATACAAATCAACGAACTTTCAGAGAATTCTTCCTTCTAGCATTAGATGAAGAAATCCTGCTTCCAACGAAATCCTCAAAGAGGTCCAAATATCCACTTGCGAACTTTATAAACAGAGTGTTTCCAAACTGCTCTATGAAAAGAAAGGTTAAACTCTGTGAGTGGAACCCACACATCACATAGTGGTTTCAGAGAATGATTCTCTCTAGTTTCCCTACGAGGATATTCCCTTTTCTACCGTTGGCCCCAAAACGCTTGAAATCTCCACATGCATATTCCTCAAAAAGAGGGTTTCCAATCTGCTCTGTCTAAAGGAAGGTTCAACTCTGTTAGTTGAACACACACAAATCAAAGAAGTTACTGAGAAATCTTCTGTGCAGCATTAGAGGAAGAAATCCCGCTTCCAACGAAATCCTCAAAGAGGTCCAAATATCCACTTGCAGACTTTACAAACAGAGTGTTTCCAAACTGCTCTATGAAGAGAAAGGTTAAACTCTGTGAGTGGAACCCACACATCACAAAGTGGTTTCTGAGAATGATTCTCTCTAGTTTTTATACGAGGATATTTCCTTTTCTACCGTTGGCCCCAAAACCCTTGAAATCTCCACATGCAAATTCCTCAAAAAGAGGGTTTCCTATCCCCTCTGTCTAAAGGAAGGTTCAACTCTGTGAGTTGAACACAGACAAATCAACGAAGTTACTGAGAAATCTTCTGTGTAGCATTAGATGAAGAAATCCCGCTTCCAACGAAATCCTCAAAGAGGTCCAAATATCCACTTGCAGATTTTACAAACAGAGTGTTTCCAAACTGCTCTGTGAAAAGAAAGGTAAAACTCTGTGAGTGGAATGCTCACATCACAAAGTAGTTTCTGAGAATGATTCTCTCTAGTTTTTATACGAGGATATTTCCTTTTCTACCGTTGGCCCCAAAACGCTTGAAATCTGCGCATGCAAATTACTCAAAAAGAGGGTTTAAAATCTGCTCTGTCTAAAGGAAGGTTCAAATCGGTTAGTTGAACACACAGAAATCCAAGAAGTTACTGAGAAATCTTCTGTGTAGCATTAGAGGAAGAAATCCCGCTTCCAACGAAATCCTCAAGGAGGTCCAAATATCCACTTGCAGACTTTACAAACAGAGTGTTTCCAAACTGCTCTATGAAAAGAAAGGTTGAACTCTGTGAGTGGAACCCACACATCACAAAGTGGTTTCTGAGAATGATTCTCTCTAGTTTTTATACGAGGATATTTCCTTTTCTACCGTTGGCCCCAAATCGCTTGAAATCTCCACATGCATATTCCTCAAAAAGAGGGTTTCCTATCTGCTCAGTCTAAAGGAAGGTTCAACTCTGTGAGTTGAACACACACAAATCAACGAAGTTACTGAGAAATCTTCTGTCTAGCATTAGATGAAGAAATCCCGCTTCCAACGAAATCCTCAAAGAGGTCCAAATATCCACTTGCAGACTTTACAAACAGACTGTTTCCAAACTGCTCTATGAAAAGAAAGGTTAAACTCTGTGAGTGGAATGCACACATCACAAAGTGGTTTCTGAGAATGATTCTCTCTAGTTTTTCTACGAGGATATCTCCTTTTCTACCTTTGGCCCCAAAATGCTTGAAATCTCCACATGCAAATTCCTCAAAAAGAGGGTTTCCAATCTGCTCTGTCTAAAGGAAGGTTCAACTCTGTGAGTTCAACACATACAAATCAAAGAACTTTCTGAGAATTCTTCCTTCTAGCATTAGATGAAGAAATCCCGCTTCCAACGAAATCCTCAAAGAGGTCCAAATATCCACTTGCAGACTTTACAAACAGAGTGTTTCCAAACTGCTCTATGAAAAGAAAGGTTAAACTCTGTGAGTGGAACCCACACGTCACATAGTGGTTTCAGAGAATGATTCTCTCTAGTTTCTCTACGAGCATATTCCCTTTTCTACCGTTGGCCCCAAAACTCTTGAAATCTCCACATGCATATTCCTCAAAAAGAGGGTTTCCAATCTGCTCTGTCTAAAGGAAGGTTCAACTCTGTTAGTTGAACGCACACAAGTCAAAGAAGTTACTGAGAAATCTTCTGTGTAGCATTAGAGGAAGAAATCCCGCTTCCAACGAAATCCTCAAAGAGGTCCAAATATCCACTTGCAGACTTTACAAACAGAGTGTTTCCAAACTGCTCTATGTAGAGAAAGGTTAAACTCTGTGAGTGGAACACACACATCACAAAGTGGTTTCTGAGAATGATTCTCTCTAGTTTTTCTACGAGGATATTTCCTTTTCTACCGTTGGCCCCAAATCGCTTGAAATCTCCACATGCATATTCCTCAAAAAGAGGGTTTCCAATCTGCTCTGTCTAAAGGAAGGTTCAACTCTGTGAGTTAAACACACACAAATCAACGAAGTTACTGAGAAATCTTCTGTGTAGCATTAGATGAAGAAATCCTGCTTCCAAAGAAATCCTCAAAGAGGTCCAAATATCCACTTGCAGACTTTACAAACAGAGTGTTTCCAAACTGCTCTATGAAAAGAAAGGTTAAACTCTGTGAGTGGAACGCACACATCACAATGTGGTTTCTGAGAATGATTCTCTCTAGTTTTTCTACGAGGATATCTCCTTTTCTACCGTTGGCCCCAAAACGCTTGAAATCTCCGCATGCAAATTCCTCAAAAAGAGGGTTTCCAATCTGCTCTGTCTAAAGGAAGGTTCAACTCTGTGAGTTCAACACATACAAATCAAAGAACTTTCTGAGAATTCTTCCTTCTAGCATTAGATGAAGAAATCGCACTTCCAACGAAATCCTCAAAGAGGTCCAAATATCCACTTGCAGACTTCACAAAGAGAGTGTTTACAAACTGCTCTGTGAAAAGAAAGGTTAATCTCTGTGAGTGGAACGCTCACCTCACAAAGTAGTTTCTGAGAATGATTCTCCCTATTTTTTCTACGAGGATATTTCCTTTTCCACCGTTCGCCACAAAACGCTTGAAATCTCCACATGCAAATTCCTCAAAAAGAGGGTTTCCAATCTGCTCTGTCTAAAGGAAGTTTCAACTCTGTTAGTTGAACACACACAAATCAAAGAAGTTACTGAGAAATCTTCTGTGTAGCATTAGAGGAAGAAATCCCGCTTCCAACGAAATCCTCAAAGAGGTCCAAATATCCACTTGCAGACTTCACAAACAGAGTGTTTACAAACTGCTCTGTGAAAAGAAAGGTTAATCTCTGTGAGTGGAACGCTCACCTCACAAAGTAGTTTCTGAGAATGATTCTCTCTATTTTTTATACGAGGATATTTCCTTTTCTACCGTTCGCCCCAAAACGCTTGAAATCTCCACATGCAAATTCCTCAAAAAGAGGGTTTCCAATCTGCTCTGTCTAAAGGAAGTTTCAACTCTGTTAGTTGAACACACACAAATCAAAGAAGTTACTGAGAAATCTTCTGTGTAGCATTAGAGGAAGAAATCCCGCTTCCAACGAAATCCTCAAAGAGGTCCAAATATCCACTTGCAGACTTTACAAACAGAGTGTTTCCAAACTGCTCTATGAAAAGAAAGGTTAAACTCTATGAGTGGAACCCACATATCACAAAGTGGTTTCAGAGAATGATTCTCTCTAGTTTTTCTACGAGGATATTCCCTTTTCTACCGTTGGCCCCAAAACGCTTGAAATCTCCACATGCATATTCCTCAAAAAGAGGGTTTCCAATCTGCTCTGTCTAAAGGAAGTTTCACCTCTGTGAGTTGAACACACACAAATCAACGAAGGTACTGAGAAATCTTCTGTCTAGCATTAGATGAAGAAATCCCGCTTCCAACGAAATCCTCAAACAGGTCCAAATATCCACTTGCAGACTTTACAAACAGAGTGTTTCCAAACTGCTCTATGAAAAGAAAGGCTAAACTCTGTGAGTGGAACGCCCACATCACAAAGTGGTTTCTGAGAATGATTCTCTCTTGTTTTTATACGAGGATATTTCCTTTTCTACCGTTGGCCCCAAAACCCTTGAAATCTCCACATGCAAATTCCTCAAAAAGAGGGTTTCCAATCCCCTCTGTCTAAAGGAAGGTTCATCTCTGTGAGTTGAACACAGACAAATCAACGAAGTTACTGAGAAATCTTCTGTGTAGCATTAGATGAAGAAATCCCGCTTCCAACGAAATCCTCAAGGAGGTCCAAATATCCACTTGCAGACTTTACAAACAGAGTGTTTCCAAACTGCTCTATGAAAAGAAAGGTTAAACTCTGTGAGTGGAACCCACACATCAAATAGTGGTTTCAGAGAATGATTCTCTCTAGTTTCTCTACGAGGATATTCCCTTTTCTACCGTTGGCCCCAAAACTCTTGAAATCTCCACATGCATATTCCTCAAAAAGAGGGTTTCCAATCTGCTCTGTCTAAAGGAAGGTTCAACTCTGTGAGTTGAACACACACAAATCAAAGAAGTTACTGAGAATTCTTCCTTCTAGCATTAGATGAAGAAATCCCGCTTCCAACGAAATCCTCAAAGAGGTCCAAATATCCACTTGCAGACTTCACAAACAGAGTGTTTACAAACTGCTCTATGAAAAGAAAGGTTAATCTCTGTGAGTGGAACGCTCACCTCACAAAGTAGTTTCTGAGAATGATTCTCTCTATTTTTTATACGAGGATATTTCCTTTTCTACCGTTCCCCCCAAAACGCTTGAAATCTCCACATGCAAATTCCTCAAAAAGAGGGTTTCCAATCTGCTCTGTCTAAAGGAAGGTTCAACTCTGTTAGTTGAACACACACAAATCAAAGAAGTTACTGAGAAATCTTCTGTGTAGCATTAGATGAAGAAATCCCGCTTTCAACGAAATCCTCAAAGAGGTCCAAATATCCACTTGCAGACTTTACAAACAGAGTGTTTCCAAACTGCTCTATGAAAAGAAAGGTTAAACTCTGTGAGTGGAACCCACACATCACAAAGTGGTTTCAGAGAATGATTCTCTCTAGTTTTTCTACGAGGATATTCCCTTTTCTACCGTTGGCACCAAAACGCTTGAAATCTCCACATGCATGTTCCTCAAAAAGAGGGTTTCCAATCTGCTCTGTCTAAAGGAAGTTTCACCTCTGTGAGTTGAACACACACAAATCAACGAAGTTACTGAGAAATCTTCTGTCTAGCATTAGATGAAGAAATCCCGCTTCCAACGAAATCCCCAAAGAGGTCCAAATATCCACTTGCAGACTTTACAAACAGAGTGTTTCCAAACTGCTCTATGAAAAGAAAGGTTAAACTCTGTGAGTGGAATGCCCACATCACAAAGTGGTTTCTGAGAATCATTCTCTCTAGTTTTTATACGAGGATATTTCCTTTTCTACCGTTGGCGCCAAAACCCTTGAAATCTCCACATGCAAATTCCTCAAAAAGAGGGTTTCCATTCCCCTCTGTCTAAAGGAAGGTTCAACTCTGTGAGTTGAACACAGACAAATCAACGAAGTTACTGAGAATTCTTCCTTCTAGCATTAGATGAAGAAATCCCGCTTCCAACAAAATCCTCAAAGAGGTCCAAATATCCACTTGCAGATTTT
This sequence comes from Gorilla gorilla gorilla, assembly GCF_029281585.2. Taxonomy (NCBI): domain Eukaryota; kingdom Metazoa; phylum Chordata; class Mammalia; order Primates; family Hominidae; genus Gorilla; species Gorilla gorilla. Next base: position 75,223,013 of record NC_073232.2, read on the forward strand.
ACAAACAGAGTGTTTACAAACTGCTCTGTGAAAAGAAAGGTAAAACTCTGTGAGTGGAATGCTCACATCACAAAGTAGTTTCTGAGAATGATTCTCTCTAGTTTTTATACGAGGATATTTCCTTTTCTACCGTTGGCCACAAATGGCTTGAAATCTCCACATGCATATTCCTCAAAAAGAGTGTTTCCAATCTGCTCTGTCGAAAGGAAGGTTCAACTCTGTTAGTTGAACACACACAAATCAACGAAGTTTCTGAGAAATCTTCTGTGTAGCATTAGAGGAAGAAATCCCGCTTCCAACGAAATCCTCAAACAGGTCCAAATATCCACTTGCAGACTTTACAAACAGAGTGTTTCCAAACTGCTCTATGAAGAGAAAGGTTAAACTCTGTGAGTGGAACCCACACATCACAAAGTGGTTTCTGAGAATGATTCTCCCTAGTTTTTCTACGAGGATATTTCCTTTTCTACCGTTGGCCCCAAATCGCTTGAAATCTCCACATGCATATTCCTCAAAAAGAGGGTTTCCAATCTGCTCAGTCTAAAGGAAGGTTCAACTCTGTGAGTTGAACACACACAAATCAACGAAGTTACTGAGAAATCTTCTGTGTAGCATTAGATGAAGAAATCCCGCTTCCAAAAAATCCTCAAAGAGGTCCAAATATCCACTTGCAGACTTTACAAACAGAGTGTTTCCAAACTGCTCTATGAAAAGAAAGGTTAAACTCTGTGAGTGGAACGCACACATCACAATGTGGTTTCTGAGAATGATTCTCTCTAGTTTTTCTACGAGGATATCTCCTTTTCTACCGTTGGCCCCAAAACGCTTGAAATCTCCACATGCAAATTCCTCAAAAAGAGGATTTCCAATCTGCTCTCTCTAAAGGAAGGTTCAACTCTGTGAGTTCAACACATACAAATCAAAGAACTTTCTGAGAATTCTTCCTTCTAGCATTAGATGAAGAAATCGCACTTCCAACGAAATCCTCAAAGAGGTCCAAATATCCACTTGCATACTTCACAAACAGAGTGTTTACAAACTGCTCTGTGAAAAGAAAGGTTAATCTCTGTGAGTGGAACGCTCACCTCACAAATTAGTTTCTGAGAATGATTCTCTCTATTTTTTATATGAGGATATTTCCTTTTCTACCGTTCGCCCCAAAACGCTTGAAATCTCCACATGCAAATTCCTCAAAAAGAGGGTTTCCAATCTGCTCTGTCTAAAGGAAGTTTCAACTCTGTTAGTTGAACACACACAAATCAAAGAAGTTACTGAGAAATCTTCTGTGTAGCATTAGAGGAAGAAATCCCGCTTCCAACGAAATCCTCAAAGAGGTCCAAATATCCACTTGCAGACTTTACAAACAGAGTGTTTCCAAACTGCTCTATGAAAAGAAAGGTTAAACTCTATGAGTGGAACCCACACATCACAAAGTGGTTTCAGAGAATGATTCTCTCTAGTTTTTCTACGAGGATATTCCCTTTTCTACCGTTGGCCCCAAAACGCTTGAAATCTCCACATGCATATTCCTCAAAAAGAGGGTTTCCAATCTGCTCTGTCTAAAGGAAGTTTCACCTCTGTGAGTTGAACACACACAAATCAACGAAGGTACTGAGAAATCTTCTGTCTAGCATTAGATGAAGAAATCCCGCTTCCAACGAAATCCTCAAACAGGTCCAAATATCCACTTGCAGACTTTACAAACAGAGTGTTTCCAAACTGCTCTATGAAAAGAAAGGTTAAACTCTGTGAGTGGAACGCCCACATCACAAAGTGGTTTCTGAGAATGATTCTCTCTTGTTTTTATACGAGGATATTTCCTTTTCTACCGTTGGCCCCAAAACCCTTGAAATCTCCACATGCAAATTCCTCAAAAAGAGGGTTTCCAATCCCCTCTGTCTAAAGGAAGGTTCATCTCTGTGAGTTGAACACAGACAAATCAACGAAGTTACTGAGAAATCTTCTGTGTAGCATTAGATGAAGAAATCCCGCTTCCAACGAAATCCTCAAAGAGGTCCAAATATCCACTTGCAGATTTTACAAACAGAGTGTTTCCAAACTGCTCTGTGAAAAGAAAAGTAAAACTCTGTGAGTGGAATGCTCACATCACAAAGTAGTTTCTGAGAATGATTCTCTCTAGTTTTTATACGAGGATATTTCCTTTTCTACCGTTCCCCCAAAACGCTTGAAATCTCCGCATGCAAATTCCTCAAAAAGAGGGTTTCCAATCTGCTCTGTCTAAAGGAAGGTTCAACTCTGTTAGTTCAACACACACAAATCCAAGAAGTTACTGAGAAATCTTCTGTGTAGCATTAGAGGAAGAAATCCCGCTTCCAACGAAATCCTCAAGGAGGTCCAAATATCCACTTGCAGACTTTACAAACAGAGTGTTTCCAAACTGCTCTATGAAAAGAAAGGTTGAACTCTGTGAGTGGAACCCACACATCACAAAGTGGTTTCTGAGAATGATTCTCTCTAGTTTTTCTACGAGGATATTTCCTTTTCTACCGTTGGCCCCAAATCGCTTGAAATCTCCACAAGCATATTCCTCAAAAAGAGGGTTTCCAATCTGCTCTGTCTAAAGGAAGGTTCAACTCTGTGAGTTGAACACAGACAAATCAAAGAAGTTACTGAGAAATCTTCTGTGTAGCATTAGATGAAGAAATCCCGCTTCCAACGAAATCCTCAAAGAGGTCCAAATATCCACTTGCAGATTTTACAAACAGAGTGTTTCCAAACTGCTCTGTGAAAAGAAAGGTAAAACTCTGTGAGTGGAATGCTCACATCACAAAGTAGTTTCTGAGAATGATTCTCTCTAGTTTTTATACGAGGATATTTCCTTTTCTACCGTTGGCCCCAAATGGCGTGAAATCTCCACATGCATATTCCTCAAAAAGAGTTTTTCCAATCTGCTCTGTCGAAAGGAAGGTTCAACTCTGTTAGTTGAACACACACAAATCAACGAAGTTTCTGAGAATTCTTCCTTCTATCATTAGATGAAGAAATCCCGCTTCCAACGAAATCCTCAGAGAGGTCCTAATATCCACTTGCAGACTTTACAAACAGAGTGTTTCCAAACTGCTCTATGAAAAGAAAGGTTAAACTCTGTGAGTGGAACGCACACATCACAAAGTGGTTTCTGAGAATGATTCTCTCTAGTTTTTATACGAGGATATTTCCTTTTCTAACGTTGTCCCAAAACGCTTGAAATCTCCACATGCAAATTCCTCAAAAAGAGGGTTTCCAATCTGCTCTGTCTAAAGGAAGGTTCAACTCTGTTAGTTGAACACACACAAATCAAAGAAGTTACTGAGAAATCTTCTGTGTAGCATTAGAGGAAGAAATGCCGCTTCCAACGAAATCCTCAAAGAGGCCCAAATATCCACTTGCAGACTTTACAAAGAGAGTGTTTCCAAACTGCTCTACGAAAAGAAAGGTTATAGTCTGTGAGTGGAACCCACACATCACAAAGTGGTTTCTGAGAATGATTCTCTCTAGTTTTTCTACGAGGATATTTCCTTTTCTACCATTGACCCCAAATCGCTTGAAATCTCCACATGCATATTCCTGAAAAAGAGGGTTTCCAATCTGCTCAGTCTAAAGGAAGGTTCAACTCTTTGCGTTGAACACACACAAATCAACGAAGTTTCTGAGAAGTCTTCTGTGTAGCATTAGAAGAAGAAATCCCGCTTCCAACGAAATCCTCAAAGAGGTCCAAATATCCACTTGCAGACTTTACAAACAGAGTGTTTCCAAACTGCTCTATGAAAAGAAAGGTTAAACTCTGTGAGTGGAACGCACACATCACAAAGTGGTTTCTGAGAATGATTCTCTCTAGTTTTTCTACGAGGATATCTCCTTTTCTACCGTTGGCCCCAAAACGCTTGAAATCTCCACATGCAAATTCCTCAAAAAGAGGGTTTCCAATCTGCTCTGTCAAAAGGAAGGTTCAACTCTGTGAGTTCAACACATACAAATCAAAGAACTTTCTGAGAATTCTTCCTTCTAGCATTAGATGATGAAATCCCGCTTCCAACGAAATCCTCAAAGAGGTCCAAATATCCACTTGCAGACTTCCCAAACAGAGTGTTTACAAACTGCTCTATGAAAAGAAAGATTAATCTCTGTGAGTGGAACGCTCACCTCACAAAGTAGTTTCTGAGAATGATTCTCTCTATTTTTTATACGAGGATATTTCCTTTTCTACCGTTCGCCCCAAAACGCTTGAAATCTCCACATGCAAATTCCTCAAAAAGAGGGTTTCCAATCTGCTCTGTCTAAAGGAAGGTTCAACTCTGTTAGTTGAACACACACAAATCAAAGAAGTTACTGAGAAATCTTCTGTGTAGCATTAGAGGAAGAAATCCCGCTTCCAACGAAATCCTCAAAGAGGTCCAAATATCCACTTGCAGACTTTACAAACAGAGTGTTTCCAAACTGCTCAATGAAAAGAAAGGTTAAACTCTGTGAGTGGAACCCACACATCACAAAGTGGTTTCAGAGAATGATTCTCTCTAGTTTTTCTACGAGGATATTCCCTTTTCTACCGTTGGCCCCAAAACGCTTGAAATCTCCACATGCATATTCCTCAAAATGGAGTTTCCAATCTGCTCTGTCTAAAGGAAGTTTCACCTCTGTGAGTTGAACACACACAATCAACGAAGTTACTGAGAAATCTTCTGTCTAGCATTAGATGAAGAAATCCCGCTTCCAACGAAATCCTCAAAGAGGTCCAAATATCCACTTGCAGACTTTACAAACAGAGTGTTTCCAAACTGCTCTATGAAAAGAAAGGTTAAACACTGTGAGTGGAACGCCCACATCACAAAGTGGTTTCTGAGAATGATTCTCTCTAGTTTTAATACGAGGATATTTCCTTTTCTACCGTTGGCCCCAAAACCCTTGAAATCTCCACATGCAAATTCCTCAAAAAGAGGGTTTCCAATCCCCTCTGTCTAAAGGAAGGTTCAACTCTGTGAGTTGAACACAGACAAATCAACGAAGTTACTGAGAAATCTTCTGTGTAGCATTAGATGAAGAAATCCCGCTTCCAACGAAATCCTCAAAGAGGTCCAAATATCCACTTGCAGACTTCACAAACAGAGTGTTTACAAACTGCTCTTTGAAAAGAAAGGGAAAACTCTGTGAGTGGAATGCTCACATCACAAAGTATTTTCTGAGAATGATTCTCTCTAGTTTTAATACGAGGATATTTCCTTTTCTACTGTTGGCCCCAAATGGTTTGAAATCTCCACATGCATATTCCTCAAAAAGAGGGTTTCCAATCTGCTCTGTCTAAAGGAAGGTTCAACTCTGTTAGTTGAACACACCCAAATCAAAGGGATTTCTGAGAATTCTTCCTTCTAGCATTAGATGAAGAAATCCCGCTTCCAATGAAATCCTCAAAGAGGTCCAAATATCCACTTGCAGACTTCAAAACCAGAGTGTTTCCAAACTGCTCTATGAAGAGAAAGGTTAAACTCTGTGAGTGGAAGGCACACATCACAAAGTGGGTTCTGAGAATGATTCTCTCTAGTTCTTTTACGAGGATATTTCCTATTCTACCGTTGGCACTAAAACGCTTGAAATCTCCACATGCAAATTCCTCAAAAAGAGGGTTTCCCATCTGCTCTGTCTAAAGGAAGGTTTAACCCTGTTAGTTGAACCCACACAAATCAACGAAGTTACTGAGAAATCTTCTGCATAGCATTAGATGAGGAAATCCCACTTCCAACGAAATCCTCAAAGAGGTCCAAATATCCACTTGCAGACTTTACAAACAGAGTGTTTCCAAACTGCTCTATGAAAAGAAAGGTTAAACTCTGTGAGTGGAACGCACACATCACAAAGTGGTTTCTGAGAATGATTCTCTCTAGTTTTTATACGAGGATATTTCCTTTTCTAACGTTGGTCCGAAATCGCTTGAAATCTCCACATGCAAATTCCTCAAAAAGAGTGTTTCCAATCTGCTCTGTCTAAAGGAAGGTTCAACTCTGTGAGTTGAACACAAACAAATCAAAGAAGTTTCTGAGAATTCTTCCCTCTAGCATTAGACGAAGAAATCCCGCTTCCAATGAAATCCTCAAAGAGGTCCAAATATCCACTTGCAGACTTCAAAACCAGAGTGTTTCCAAACTGCTCTATGAAAAGAAAGGTTAAACTCTGTGAGTGGAACGCACACATCACAAAGTAGTTTCTGAGAATGATTCTCACTAGTTTTATACGAGGATATTTCCTTTTCTACCGTTCGCCACAAAACGCTTGAAATCTCCACATGCAAATTCCTCAAAAAGAGGGTTTCCAATCTGCTCTGTCTAAAGGAAGTTTCAACTCTGTTAGTTGAACACACACAAATCAAAGAAGTTACTGAGAAATCTTCTGTGTAGCATTAGAGGAAGAAATCCCGCTTCCAACGAAATCCTCAAAGAGGTCCAAATATCCACTTGCAGACTTTACAAACAGAGTGTTTCCAAACTGCTCTATGAAAAGAAAGGTTAAACTCTGTGAGTGGAACCCACACATCACAAAGTGGTTTCAGAGAATGACTGTCTCTAGTTTTTCTACGAGGATATTCCCTTTTCTACCGTTTGGCCCCAAAACGCTTGAAATCTCCACATGCATATTCCTCAAAAAGAGGTTTTCCAATCTGCTCTGTCTAAAGGAAGTTTCACCTCTGTGAGTTGAACACACACAAATCAACGAAGTTACTGAGAAATCTTCTGTCTAGCATTAGATGAAGAAATCCCGCTTCCAACGAAATCCTCAAACAGGTCCAAATATCCAGTTGCAGACTTTACAAACAGAGTGTTTCCAAACTGCTCTATGAAAAGGAAGGTTAAACTCTGTGAGTGGAACGCACACATCACAAAGTGGTTTCTGAGAATGATTCTCTCTTGTTTTTATACGAGGATATTTCCTTTTCTACCGTTGGCCCCAAAACCCTTGAAATCTCCACATGCAAATTCCTCAAAAAGGGGGTTTCCAATCCCCTCTGTCTAAAGGAAGGTTCAACTCTGTGAGTTGAACACAGACAAATCAACGAAGTTACTGAGAAATCTTCTGTGTAGCATTAGATGAAGAAATCCCGCTTCCAACGAAATCCTCAAAGAGGTCCAAATATCCACTTGCAGATTTTACAAACAGAGTGTTTCCAAACTGCTCTGTGAAAAGAAAGGTAAAACTCTGTGAGTGGAATGCTCACATCAGAAAGTAGTTTCTGAGAATGATTCTCTCTAGTTTTTATACGAGGATATTTCCTTTTCTACCGTTGGCCCCAAATGGCGTGAAATCTCCACATGCATATTCCTCAAAAAGAGTTTTTCCAATCTGCACTGTCGAAAGGAAGGTTCAACTCTGTTAGTTGAACACACACAAATCAACGAAGTTTCTGAGAATTCTTCCTTCTATCATTAGATGAAGAAATCCCGCTTCCAACGAAATCCTCAAAGAGGTCCTAATATCCACTTGCAGACTTTACAAACAGAGTGTTTCCAAACTGCTCTATGAAAAGAAAGGTTAAACTCTGTGAGTGGAACGCACACATCACAAAGTGGTTTCTGAGAATGATTCTCTCTAGTTTTTATACGAGGATATTTCCTTTTCTAACGTTGTCCCAAAACGCTTGAAATCTCCACATGCAAATTCCTCAAAAAGAGGGTTTCCAATCTGCTCTGCCTAAAGGAAGGTTCAACTCTGTTAGTTGAACACACACAAATCAAAGAAGTTACTGAGAAATCTTCTGTGTAGCATTAGAGGAAGAAATCCCGCTTCCAACGAAATCCTCAAAGAGGTCCAAATATCCACTTGCAGACTTTACAAAGAGAGTGTTTCCAAACTGCTCTATGAAAAGAAAGGTTAAACTCTGTGAGTGGATCCCACACATCACAAAGTGGTTTCTGAGAATGATTCTCTCTAGTTTTTCTACGAGGATATTTCCTTTTCTACCGTTGGCCCCAAATCGCTTGAAATCTCCACATGCATATTCCTGAAAAAGAGGGTTTCCAATCTGCTCAGTCTAAAGGAAGGTTCAACTCTGTGCGTTGAACACACACAAATCGACGAAGTTTCTGAGAAGTCTTCTGTGTAGCATTAGAAGAAGAAATCCCGCTTCCAACGAAATCCTCAAAGAGGTCCAAATATACACTTGCAGACTTTACAAACAGAGTGTTTCCAAACTGCTCTATGAAAAGAAAGGTTAAACTCTGTGAGTGGAACGCACACATCACAAAGTGGTTTCTGAGAATGATTCTCTCTAGTTTTTCTACGAGGATATCTCCTTTTCTACCGTTGGCCCCAAAACGCTTGAAATCTCCACATGCAAATTCCTCAGAAAGAGGGTTTCCAATCTGCTCTGTCAAAAGGAAGGTTCAACTCTGTGAGTTCAACACATACAAATCAAAGAACTTTCTGAGAATTCTTCCTTCTAGCATTAGATGATGAAATCCCGCTTCCAAAGAAATCCTCAAAGAGGTCCAAATATCCACTTGCAGACTTCCCAAACAGAGTGTTTACAAACTGCTCTATGAAAAGAAAGGTTAATCTCTGTGAGTGGAACGCTCACCTCACAAAGTAGTTTCTGAGAATGATTCTCTCTATTTTTTATACGAGGATATTTCCTTTTCTACAGTTCGCCCCAAAACGCTTGAAATCTCCACATGCAAATTCCTCAAAAAGAGGGTTTCCCATCTGCTCTGTCTAAAGGAAGGTTCAACTCTGTTAGTTGAACACACACAAATCAAAGAAGTTACTGAGAAATCTTCTGTGTAGCATTAGATGAAGAAATCCCGCTTCCAACGAAATCCTCAAAGAGGTCCAAATATCCACTTGCAGATTTTACAAACAGAGTGTTTCCAAACTGCCCTTTGAAGAGAAAGGTAAAACTCTGTGAGTGGAATGCTCACATCACAAAGTAGTTTCTGAGAATGATTCTCTCTAGTTTTAATACGAGGATATTTCCTTTTCTACCGTTGGCCCCAAATGGTTTGAAATCTCCACATGCATATTCCTCAAAAAGAGTGTTTCCAATCTGCTCTGTCGAAAGGAAGGTTCAAGTCTGTTAGTTGAACACACACAAATCAACGAAGTTACTGAGAATTCTTCCTTCTATCATTAGATGAAGAAATCCCGCTTCCAACAAAATCCTCAAAGAGGTCCTAATATCCACTTGCAGACTTTACAAACAGAGTGTTTCCAAACTGCTCTATGAAAAGAAAGGTTAAACTCTGTGAGTGGAACGCACACATCACAAAGTGGTTTCTGAGAATGATTCTCTCCAGTTTTTATACGAGGATATTTCCTTTTGTAACGTTGTCCCAAAACGCTTGAAATCTCCACATGCAAATTCCTCAAAAAGAGGGTTTCCAATCTGTTCTGTCTAAAGGAAGGTTCAACTCTGTTAGTTGAACACACACAAATCAACGAAGTTACTGAGAAATCTTCTGTGTAGCATTAGAGGAAGAAATCCCGCTTCCAACAAAATCCTCAAAGAGGTCCAAATATCCACTTGCAGACTTTACAAACAGAGTGTTTCCAAAGTGCTCTATGAAAAGAAAGGTTAAACTCTGTGAGTGGAACCCACACATCACAAAGTGGTTTCTGAGAATGATTCTCTCTAGTTTTTCTTCGAGGATATTTCCTTTTCTACCGTTGGCCCCAAATCGCTTGAAATCTCCACATGCATATTCCTCAAAAAGAGGGTTTCCAATCTGCTCAGTCTAAAGGAAGGTTCAACTCTGTGAGTTGAACACACACAAATCAACGAAGTTACTGAGAAATCTTCTTTGTAGCATTAGATGAAGAAATCCCGCTTCCAACGAAATCCTCAAAGAGTTCCAAATATCCACTTGCAGACTTTACAAACAGAGTGTTTCCAAACTGCTCTATGAAAAGAAAGGTTAAACTCTGTGAGTGAAACGCACACATCACAAAGTGGTTTCTGAGAATGATTCTCTCTAGTTTTTCTACGAGGATATCTCCTTTTCCACCGATGGCCCCAAAACGCTTGAAATCTCCACATGCAAATTCCTCAAAAAGAGGGTTTCCAAACCCCTCTGTCTAAAGGAAGGTTCAACTCTGTGAGTTGAACACAGACAAATCAACGAAGTTACTCAGAAATCTTCTGTGTAGCATTAGATGAAGAAATCCCGCTTCCAACGAAATCCTCAAAGAGGTCCAAATATCCGCTTGCAGATTTTACAAACAGAGTGTTTCCAAACTGCTCTGTGAAAAGAAAGGTAAAACACTGTGAGTGGAATGCTCACATCACAAAGTAGTTTCTGAGAATGATTCTCTCTAGTTTTTATACGAGGATATTTCCTTTTCTACCGTTCGCCACAAAACGCTTGAAATCTCCACATGCAAATTCCTCAAAAAGAGGGTTTCCAATGTGCTCTGTCTAAAGGAAGGTTCAACTCTGTTAGCTGAACACACACAAATGAAAGAGGTTACTGAGAAATCTTCTGTGTAGCATTAGAGGAAGAAATCCCGCTTCCAACGAAATCCTCAAAGAGGTCCAAATATCCACTTGCAGACTTTACAAACAGAGTGTTTCCAAACTGGTCTATGAAAAAAAAGGTTAAACTCTGTGAGTGGAACCCACACATCACAAAGTGGTTTCAGAGAATGATTCTCTCTAGTTTTTCTACGAGGATATTCCCCTTTCTACCGTTGGCCCCAAAACGCTTGAAATCTCCACATGCATATTCCTCAAAAAGAGGGTTTCCAATCCCCTCAGTCTAAAGGAAGGTTCAACTCTCTGAGTTGAACACAGACAAATCAACGAAGTTACTGAGAAATCTTCTGTGTAGTATTAGATGAAGAAATCCCGCTTCCAACGAAATCCTCAAAGAGGTCCAAATATCCACTTGCAGATTTTACAAACAGATTGTTTCCAAACTGCTCTGTGAAAAGAAAGGTAAAACTCTGTGAGTGGAACGCACACATCACAAAGTGGTTTCTGAGAATGATTCTCTCTAGTTTTTATTCGAGGATATTTCCTTTTCTACCGTTCGCCCCAAAACCCTTGAAATCTCCACATGCAAATTCCTCAAAAAGAGGGTTTCCCATCTGTTCTGTCTAAAGGAAGGTTCAACTCTGTTAGTTGAACACACACAAATCAAAGAAGTTACTGAGAAATCTTCTGTGTAGCATTAGAGGAAGAAATCCCGCTTCCAATGAAATCCTCAAAGAGGTCCAAATATCTACTTGCAGACTTTACAAACAGAGTGTTTCCAAACTGCTCTATAAAGAGAAAGGTTAAACTCTGTGAGTGGAACCCACACATCACAAAGTGGTTTCTGAGAATGATTCTCTCTAGTTTTTCTACGAGGATATTTCCTTTTCTACCGTTGGCCCCAAAACCCTTGAAATCTCCACATGCATATTCCTCAAAAAGAGGGTTTCCAATCTGCTCAGTCTAAAGGAAGTTTCACCTCTGTGAGGTGAACACACACAAATCAACGAAGTTACTGAGAAATCTTCTGTCTAGCATTAGATGAAGAAATCCCGCTTCCAATGAAATCCTCAAAGAGGTCCAAATATCCACTTGCAGACTTTACAAACAGAGTGTTTCCAAACTGCTCTATCAAAAGAAAGGTTAAACTCTGTGAGTGGAACGCCCACATCACAAAGTGGTTTCTGAGAATGATTCTCTCTAGTTTTTATACGAGGATATTTCCTTTTCTACCATTGGCCCCAAAACCCTTGAAATCTCCACATGCAAATTCCTCAAAAAGAGGGTTTCCAATCTGCTCTGTCTAAAGGAAGGTTCAACTCTGTGAGTTGAACACACACAAATCAAAGAAGTTTCTGAGAATTCTTCCTTCTAGCACTAGATGAAGAAATCCCGCTTCCAATGAAATCCTCAATGAGGTCCAAATATCCACTTGAAGACTTCACAAACAGAGTGTTTCCAAACTGCTCTATGAAAAGAAAGGTTAAACTCTGTGAGTGGAACGCACACATCACAAACAGGTTTCTGAGAATGATTCTCTCTAGTTTTTATACGAGGATATTTCCTTTTGTACCGTTGGCCCCAAAAGGCTTGAAATCTCCACATGCAAATTAGTCAAAAACAGGGTTTACAATCTGCTCTGTCTAAAGGAAGGTTCAACTCTGTGAGTTGAACACACACAAATCAAAGAAGTTTCTGAGAATTCTTCCTTCTAGCATTAGATGAAGAAATCCCGCTTCCAACGAAATCCTCAAAGAGGTCCAAATATCCACTTGCAGACTTTACAAACAGAGTGTTTCCAAACTGCTCTATGAAAAGAAAGGTTAAACTCTGTGAGTGGAATGCACACATCAAAAAGCAGTTTCTGAGAATGATTCTCTCTTGTTTTTATACGAGGATATTTCCTTTCCTACCGTTCGCCCCAAAAGCTTGAAATCTCTCATGCATATTCCTCAAAAAGAGGGATTCCACTCTGCTCTGTCTATAGGAAGGTTCAACTCTGTTAGTTGAACACACAGAAATCAACGAAGTTACTGAGAAATCTTCTGTGTAGCATTAGATGAAGAAATCCCGCTTCCAACGAAATCCTCAAAGAGTTCCAAATATCCACTTGCAGACTTTACAAACATAGTGTTTCCAATCTGCTCTATGAAAAGAAAGGTTAAACTCTGTGAGTGGAACGCCAACATGACAAAGTGGTTTCTGAGAATGATTCTTTCTAGTTTTTATAGGAGGATATTTCCTTTTCTACCGATGGCCCCAAAACGCTTGAAATCTCCACAAGCATATTCCGCAAAAAGAGGGTTTCCAATCTACTCTGTCTAAAGGAAGGTTCAACTCTGTGAGTTCAACACACACAAATCAAAGAGCTTTCTGAGAATTCTTCCTTCTAGCATTAGATGAAGAACTCCCGCTTCCAACGAAATCCTCAAAGAGGTCCAAATATCCACTTGCAGACCTTACAAACAGAGTGTTTCCAAACTGCTCTGTGAAAAGAAAGGTAAAACTCAGTGAGTGGAATGCTCACATCACAAAGTAGTTTCTGAGAATGATTCTCTCTAGTTTTTATACGAGGATATTTCCTTTTCTACCGTTGGCCCCAAATGGCTTGAAATCTCCACATGCATATTCCTCAAAAAGAGTGTTTCCAATCTGCTCTGTCGAAAGGAAGGTTCAACTCTGTTAGTTGAACACACACAAATCAACGAAGTTTCTGAGAATTCTTCCTTCTAGCATTAGATGAAGAAATCCCGCTTCCAACGAAATCCTCAAATAGGTCCAAATATCCACTTGCAGACTTCACAAACAGAGTGTTTACAAACTGCTCTATGAAAAGAAAGGTTAATCTCTGTGAGTGGAACGCTCACCTCACAAAGTAGTTTCTGAGAATGATTCTCTCTATTTTTTATACGAGGATATTTCCTTTTCTACCGTTCGCCCCAAAACGCTTGAAATCTCCACATGCAAATTCCTCAAAAAGAGCGTTTCCAATCTGCTCTGTCTAAAGGAAGGTTCAACTCTGTTAGTTGAACACACACAAATCAAAGAAGTTACTGAGAAATCTTCTGTGTAGCATTAGAGGAAGAAATCCCGCTTCCAACGAAATCCTCAAAGTGGTCTAAATATCCACTTGCAGACTTCACAGAGGGTTTCCAAACTGCTCTATGAAAAGAAAGGTTAAACTCTGTCAGTGGATCGCACACATCACAAAGTAGTTTCTGAGAATGATTCTCTCTAGTTTTTCTATGAGGATATTTCCTTTACTACCGTTGGCCCCAAATCGCTTGAAATCTCCACATGCAAATTCCTCAAAAAGAGGGTTTCCCATCTGCTCTGTCTAAAGGAAGGTTCAACCCTGTTAGTTGAACACACACAAATCAACGAAGTTACTGAGAAATCTTCTGTATAGCATTAGATGAAGAAATCCCACTTCCAACGAAATCCTCAAAGAGGTCCAAATATCCACTTGCAGACTTTACAAACAGTGTGTTTCCAAACTGCTCTATGAAAAGAAAGGTTAAACTCTGTGAGTGGAACGCACACATCACAAAGTGGTTTCCGAGAATGATTCTCTCTAGTTTTTATACGAGGATAATTCCTTTTCTAACGTTGGTCCGAAATCGCTTGAAATCTCCACATGCAAATTCCTCAAAAAGAGTTTTTCCAATCTGCTCTGTCTAAAGGAAGGTTCAACCCTGTTAGTTGAACACACACAAATCAACGAAGTTACTGAGAAATCTTCTGTATAGCATTAGATGACGAAATCCCACTTCCAACGAAATCCTCAAAGAGGTCCAAATATCCACTTGCAGATTTTACAAACAGAGTGTTTCCAAACTGCTCTATGAAAAGAAAGGTTGAACTCTGTGAGTGGAACGCACACATCACAAAGTGGGTTCTGAGAATGATTCTCTCTAGTTTTCATACGAGGATATTACCTTTTCTAACGTTGGTCCGAAATCGCTTGAAATCTCCACATGCAAATTCCTCAAAAAGAGGGTTTCCAATCTGCTCTTTCTAAAGGAAGGTTCAACTCTGTTAGTTGAACACACCCAAATCAAAGTGATTTCTGAGAATTCTTCCTTCTAGCATTAGATGAAGAAATCCCGCTTCCAATGAAATCCTCAAAGAGGTCCAAATATCCACTTGCAGACTTCAAAACCAGAGTGTTTCCAAACTGCTCTATGAAGAGAAAGGTTAAACTCTGTGAGTGGAAGGCACACATCACAAAGTGGTTTCTGAGAATGATTCTCTCTAGTTGTTATACGAGGATACTTCCTTTTCTACCGTTGGCCCAAAAACGCTTGAAATCTCCACATGCAAATTCCTCAAAAGGGGGTTTCCAATCTGCTCTGTCTAAAGGAAGGTTCAACTCTGTGAGTTGAGCACACATTAATCAAAGAAGTTTCTGTGAATTGTTCCTTCTAGCATTAGAAGAAGAAATCCCGCTTCCAACGAAATTCTCAAAGAGGTCTAAATATCCACTTGCAGACTTCACAAACAGAGTGTTTCCAAACCGCTCTATGAAAAGAAAGGTTAAACTCTGTGAGTGGATCGCACACATCACAAAGTGGGTTCTGAGAATGATTCTCTCTAGTTCTTTTACGAGGATATTTCCTATTCTACCGTTGGCACTAAAACGCTTGAAATCTCCACATGCAAATTCCTCAAAAAGAGGGTTTCCCATCTGCTCTGTCTAAAGGAAGGTTTAACCCTGTTAGTTGAACACACACAAATCAACGAAGTTACTGAGAAATCTTCTGCATAGCATTAGATGAGGAAATCCCGCTTCAAACGAAATCCACAAAGAGGTCCATATATCCACTTGCAGACTTTACAAACAGAGTGTTCCCAAACTGCTCTATGAAAAGAAAGGTTAAACTCTGTGAGTGGAACGCACACATCACAAAGTCGTTTCTGAGAATGATTCTCTCTAGTTTTTATACGAGGATATTTACTTTTCTACCGATGACCCCAAAACGCTTGAAATCTCCACATGCAAATTCCTCAAAAAGAGGGTTTCCAATCTGCTCTGTCTAAAGGAAGGTTCAACTCTGTGAGTTCAACACACACAAATCAAAGAGCTTTCTGAGAATTCTTCCTTCTAGCATTAGATGAAGAAATCCCGCTTCCAACGAAATCCTCAAAGAGGTCCAAATATCCACTTGCAGACCTTACAAACAGAGTGTTTCCAAACTGCTCTGTGAAAAGAAAGGTAAAACTCTGTGAGTGGAATGCTCACATCACAAAGTAGTTTCTGAGAATGATTCTCTCTAGTTTTTATACGAGGATATTTCCTTTTCTACCGTTGGCCCCAAATGGCTTGAAATCTCCACATGCATATTCCTCAAAAAGAGTGTTTCCAATCTGCTCTGTCGAAAGGAAGGTTCAACTCTGTTAGTTGAACACACACAAATCAACGAAGTTTCTGAGAATTCTTCCTTCTAGCATTAGATGAAGAAATCCCGCTTCCAACGAAATCCTCAAATAGGTCCAAATATCCACTTGCAGACTTCACAAACAGAGTGTTTACAAACTGCTCTATGAAAAGAAAGGTTAATCTCTGTGATTGGAACGCTCACCTCACAAAGTAGTTTCTGAGAATGATTCTCTCTATTTTTTATACGAGGATATTTCCTTTTCTACCGTTCGCCCCAAAACGCTTGAAATCTCCACATGCAAATTCCTCAAAAAGAGCGTTTCCAATCTGCTCTGTCTAAAGGAAGGTTCAACTCTGTTAGTTGAACACACACAAATCAAAGAAGTTACTGAGAAATCTTCTGTGTAGCATTAGAGGAAGAAATCCCGCTTCCAACGAAATCCTCAAAGTGGTCTAAATATCCACTTGCAGACTTCACAGAGGGTTTCCAAACTGCTCTATGAAAAGAAAGGTTAAACTCTGTCAGTGGATCGCACACATCACAAAGTGGTTTCTGAGAATGATTCTCTCTAGTTTTTCTATGAGGATATTTCCTTTACTACCGTTGGCCCCAAATCGCTTGAAATCTCCACATGCAAATTCCTCAAAAAGAGGGTTTCCCATCTGCTCTGTCTAAAGGAAGGTTCAACCCTGTTAGTTGAACACACACAAATCAACGAAGTTACTGAGAAATCTTCTGTATAGCATTAGATGAAGAAATCCCACTTCCAACGAAATCCTCAAAGAGGTCCAAATATCCACTTGCAGACTTTACAAACAGTGTGTTTCCAAACTGCTCTATGAAAAGAAAGGTTGAACTCTGTGAGTGGAACGCACACATCACAAAGTGGTTTCCGAGAATGATTCTCTCTAGTTTTTATACGAGGATATTTCCTTTTCTAACGTTGGTCCGAAATCGCTTGAAATCTCCACATGCAAATTCCTCAAAAAGAGGGTTTCCAATCTGCTCTGTCTAAAGGAAGGTTCAACCCTGTTAGTTGAACACACTCAAATCAACGAAGTTACTGAGAAATCTTCTGTATAGCATTAGATGACGAAATCCCACTTCCAACGAAATCCTCAAAGAGGTCCAAATATCCACTTGCAGATTTTACAAACAGAGTGTTTCCAAACTGCTCTATGAAAAGAAAGGTTGAACTCTGTGAGTGGAACGCACACATCACAAAGTGGGTTCTGAGAATGATTCTCTCTAGTTTTCATACGAGGATATTACCTTTTCTAACGTTGGTCCGAAATCGCTTGAAATCTCCACATGCAAATTCCTCAAAAAGAGGGTTTCCAATCTGCTCTTTCTAAAGGAAGGTTCAACTCTGTTAGTTGAACACACCCAAATCAAAGTGATTTCTGAGAATTCTTCCTTCTAGCATTAGATGAAGAAATCCCGCTTCCAATGAAATCCTCAAAGAGGTCCAAATATCCACTTGCAGACTTCAAAACCAGAGTGTTTCCAAACTGCTCTATGAAGAGAAAGGTTAAACTCTGTGAGTGGAAGGCACACATCACAAAGTGGTTTCTGAGAATGATTCTCTCTAGTTGTTATACGAGGATACTACCTTTTCTACCGTTGGCCCAAAAACGCTTGAAATCTCCACATGCAAATTCCTCAAAAGGGGGTTTCCAATCTGCTCTGTCTAAAGGAAGGTTCAACTCTGTGAGTTGAGCACACAAAAATCAAAGAAGTTTCTGTGAATTGTTCCTTCTAGCATTAGATGAAGAAATCCCGCTTCCAACGAAATTCTCAAAGAGGTCTAAATATCCACTTGCAGACTTCACAAACAGAGTGTTTCCAAACTGCTCTATGAAAAGAAAGGTTAAACTCTGTGAGTGGATCGCACACATCACAAAGTGGGTTCTGAGAATGATTCTCTCTAGTTCTTTTACGAGGATATTTCCTATTCTACCGTTGGCACTAAAACGCTTGAAATCTCCACATGCAAATTCCTCAAAAAGAGGGTTTCCCATCTGCTCTGTCTAAAGGAAGGTTTAACCCTGTTAGTTGAACACACACAAATCAACGAAGTTACTGAGAAATCTTCTGCATAGCATTAGATGAGGAAATCCCACTTCCAACGAAATCCTCAAAGAGGTCCAAATATCCACTTGCAGACTTTACAAACAGAGTGTTTCCAAACTGCTCTATGAAAAGAAAGGTTAAACTCTGTGAGTGGAACGCACACATCACAAAGTGGTTTCTGAGAATGATTCTCTCTAGTTTTTATACGAGGATATTTCCTTTTCTAACGTTGGTCCGAAATCGCATGAAATCTCCACATGCAAATTCCTCAAAAAGAGTGTTTCCAATCTGCTCTGTCTAAAGGAAGGTTCAACTCTGTGAGTTGAACACAAACAAATCAAAGAAGTTTCTGAGAATTCTTCCCTCTAGCATTAGACGAAGAAATCCCGCTTCCAATGAAATCCTCAAAGAGGTCCAAATATCCACTTGCAGACTTCAAAACCAGAGTGTTTCCAAACTGCTCAATGAAAAGAAAGGTTAAGCTCTGTGAGTGGAACGCACACATCACAAAGTAGTTTCTGAGAATGATTCTCACTAGTTTTTATACGAGGATATTTCCTTTTCTACCGTTGGCCCCAAAATGCTTGAAATCTCCACATGCATATTCCTCAAAAAGAGGATTTCCAATCTGCTCTGTCTAAAGGAAGGTTCAACTCTGTTAGTTGAACACACACAAATCAACGAAGTTACTGAGAAATCTTCTGTGTGGCATTAGATATAGAAATCCCGCTTCCAACGAAATCCTCAAAGAGGTCCAAATATCCACTTGCAGACTTTACAAACAGAGTGTTTCCAAACTGCTCTATGAAAACAAAGGTTAAACTCTGTGAGTGGAACGCCCACATCACAAAGTGATTTCTGAGAATGATTCTCTCTACTTTTTATAGGAGGATATTTCCTTTTCTAACGTTGGCCTCAAAACGCTTGAAATCTCCACATGCAAATTCCTCAAAAAGAGGTTTTCCAATCTGCTCTGTCTAAAGGAAGGTTCATCTCAGTGAGTTGAACACACACAAATCAAAGAAGTTTCTGAGAATTCTTCCTTCTATCATTAGATGATGAAATCCCGCTTCCAACGAAATCCTCAAAGAGGTCCTAATATCCACTTGCAGTCTTTACAGACAGAGTGTTTCCAAACTGCTCTATGAAAAGAAAGGTTAAACTCTGTGAGTGGAACGCACACATCACAAAGTGGTTTCTGAGAATGATTCTCTCTAGTTTTTATACGAGGATATTTCCTTTTCTACCGATGGCCCCAAACGCTTGAAATCTCCACATGCAAATTCCTCAAAAAGAGGGTTTCCAACCTGCTCTGTCTAAAGGAAGGTTCAACTCTGTGAGTTGAACACACACAAATCAAAGAAGTTACTGAGAATTCTTCCTTCTAGCATTAGATGAAGAAATCCCGCTTCCAATGAAATCCTCAAAGAGGTCCAAATATCCACTTGCAGACTTTACAAACAGAGTGTTTCCAAACTGCTCTATGAAAAGAATGGTTAATCTCTGTGAGTGGAATGCTCGCATCACAAAGTAGTTTCTGAGAATGATTCTCTCTAGTTTTTATACGAGGATATTTCCTTTTCTACCGTTCGCCCCAAAACGCTTGAAATCTCCACATGCAAATTCCTCAAAAAGAGGGTTTCCAATCTGCTCTGTCTAAAGGAAGGTTCAACTCTCTGAGTTCAACACACACAAATCAAAGAACTTTCTGAGAATTCTTCCTTCTAGCATTAGATGAAGGAATCACCCTTCCAACGAAATCCTCAAAGAGGTCCTAATATCCACTTGCAGACTTTACAAACAGAGTGTTTCCAAACTGCTCTATGAAAAGAAAGGTTAAACTCTGTGAGTGGAACGCACACATCACAAAGCGGTTTCTGAGAATGATTCTCTGTAGTTTTTCTACGAGGATATTTCCTTTTGTACCGTTGGCCCCAAAATGCTTGAAATCTCCACATGCAATTTCGTCAAAAACAGGGTTTCCAATCTGCTCTGTCTAAAGGAAGGTTCAACTCTGTGAGTTGAACACACACAAATCAAAGAAGTTTCTGAGAATTCTTCCTTCTAGCATTAGATGAAGAAATCCCGCTTCCAACGAAATCCTCAAAGAGGTCCAAATATCCACTTGCAGACTTTACAAACAGAGTGTTTCCAAACTGCTCTATGAAAAGAAAGGTTAAACTCTGTGAGTGGAACGCACACATCACAAAGTAGTTTCTGAGAATGATTCTCTCTTGTTTTTATACGAGGATATTTCCTTTTCTACCGTTCGCCCCAAAAGCTTGAAATCTCCACATGCATATTCCTCAAAAACAGGGATTCCAATCTGCTCTGTCTAAAGGAAGGTTCAACTCTGTTAGTTTAACACACAGAAATCAACAAAGTTACAGAGAAATCTTCTGTGTAGCATTAGATGAAGAAATCCCGCTTCCAACGAAATCCTCAAAGAGTTCCAAATATCCACTTTCAGACTTTACAAACATAGTGTTTCCAATCTGCTCTATGAAAAGAAAGGTTAAACTCTGTGAGTGGAACGCCAACATGACAAAGTGGTTTCTGAGAATGATTCTTTCTAGGATTTATACAAGGATATTTCCTTTTCTAACGTTGTCCCAAAATGCTTGAAATCTCCACAAGCAAATTCCTCAAAAAGAGGGTTTCCAATCTACTCTGTGTAAAGGAAGGTTCAACTCTGTGAGTTGAACACACAACAATCAAAGAAGATTCTGAGAATTCTTCCTTCTAGCATTAGATGAAGAAATACCGCTTCTAATGAAATCCTCAAAGAGGTCCAAATATCCCCTTGCAGACTTCAAAACCAGAGTGTTTCCAAACTGCTCTATGAAAAGAAAGGTTAAACTCTGTGAGTGGAACGCACACATCACAAAGTAGTTTCTGAGAATGATTCTCTCTAGTTTTTATACGAGGATATTTCCTTTTCTACCGTTGGCCCCAAAATGTTTGAAATCTCCACATGCATATTCCTCAAAAAGAGGGTTTCCAATCTGCTCTGTCTAAAGGAAGGTTCAACTCTGTTAGTTGAACACTCAAATCAACGAAGTTACTGAGAAATCTTCTGTGTAGCATTAGATGAAGAAATCCCGCTTCCAATGAAATCCACAAAGAGGTCCTTATATCCACTTGCAGACTTTACAAACAGAGTGTTTCCAAACTGCTCTATGAAAGGAAAGGTTAAACTCTGTGAGTGGAACCCACACATCACAAAGTGGTTTCTGAGAATGATTCTCTCTAGTTTTTCTACGAGGATATTTCCTTTTCTACCGTTGGGCCCAAAACGGTTGAAATCTCCACATGCAAATTCCTCCAAAACAGGGTTTCCAATCTGCTCTGTCTAAAGGAAGTTTCAACTCTGTGAGTTGAACACACACAAATCAAAGAAGTTTCTGAGAATTCTTCCTTCTAGCATTAGATGAAGAAATCCCGCTTCCAACGAAATCCTCAATGAGGTCCAAATATCCACTTGCAGACTTTACAAACAGTGTGTTTCCAAACTGCTCTATGAAAAGAAAGGTTAAACTCTGTGAGTGGAACGCACACATCACAAAGTGGTTTCCGAGAATGATTCTCTCTAGTTTTTATACGAGGATATTTCCTTTTCTAACGTTGGTCCGAAATCGCTTGAAATCTCCACATGCAAATTCCTCAAAAAGAGGGTTTCCAATCTGCTCTGTCTAAAGGAAGGTTCAACCCTGTTAGTTGAACACACACAAATCAACGAAGTTACTGAGAAATCTTCTGTATAGCATTAGATGACGAAATCCCACTTCCAACGAAATCCTCAAAGAGGTCCAAATATCCACTTGCAGATTTTACAAACAGAGTGTTTCCAAACTGCTCTATGAAAAGAAAGGTTGAACTCTGTGAGTGGAACGCACACATCACAAAGTGGGTTCTGAGAATGATTCTCTCTAGTTTTCATACGAGGATATTACCTTTTCTAACGTTGGTATGAAATCGCTTGAAATCTCCACATGCAAATTCCTCAAAAAGAGGGTTTCCAATCTGCTCTTTCTAAAGGAAGGTTCAACTCTGTTAGTTGAACACACCCAAATCAAAGTGATTTCTGAGAATTCTTCCTTCTAGCATTAGATGAAGAAATACCGCTTCCAATGAAATCCTCAAAGAGGTCCAAATATCCACTTGCAGACTTCAAAACCAGAGTGTTTCCAAACTGCTCTATGAAGAGAAAGGTTAAACTCTGTGAGTGGAAGGCACACATCACAAAGTGGTTTCTGAGAATGATTCTCTCTAGTTGTTATACGAGGATACTTCCTTTTCTACCGTTGGCCCAAAAACGCTTGAAATCTCCACATGCAAATTCCTCAAAAGGGGGTTTCCAATCTGCTCTGTCTAAAGGAAGGTTCAACTCTGTGAGTTGAGCACACATAAATCAAAGAAGTTTCTGTGAATTGTTCCTTCTAGCATTAGATGAAGAAATCCCGCTTCCAACGAAATTCTCAAAGAGGTCTAAATATCCACTTGCAGACTTCACAAACAGAGTGTTTCCAAACTGCTCTATGAAAAGAAAGGTTAAACTCTGTGAGTGGATCGCACACATCACAAAGTGGGTTCTGAGAATGATTCTCTCTAGTTCTTTTACGAGGATATTTCCTATTCTACCGTTGGCACTAAAACGCTTGAAATCTCCACATGCAAATTCCTCAAAAAGAGGTTTTCCCATCTGCTCTGTCTAAAGGAAGGTTTAACCCTGTTAGTTGAACACACACAAATCAACGAAGTTACTGAGAAATCTTCTGCATAGCATTAGATGAGGAAATCCCACTTCCAACGAAATCCTCAAAGAGGTCCAAATATCCACTTGCAGACTTTACAAACAGAGTGTTTCCAAACTGCTCTATGAAAAGAAAGGTTAAACTCTGTGAGTGGAACGCACACATCACAAAGTGGTTTCTGAGAATGATTCTCTCTAGTTTTTATACGAGGATATTTCCTTTTCTAACGTTGGTCCGAAATCGCATGAAATCTCCACATGCAAATTCCTCAAAAAGAGTGTTTCCAATCTGCTCTGTCTAAAGGAAGGTTCAACTCTGTGAGTTGAACACACACAAATCAAAGAAGTTTCTGAGAATTCTTCCCTCTAGCATTAGACGAAGAAATCCCGCTTCCAATGAAATCCTCAAAGAGGTCCAAATATCCACTTGCAGACTTCAAAACCAGAGTGTTTCCAAAATGCTCAATGAAAAGAAAGGTTAAGCTCTGTGAGTGGAACGCACACATCACAAAGTAGTTTCTGAGAATGATTCTCACTAGTTTTTATACGAGGATATTTCCTTTTCTACCGTTGGCCCCAAAATGCTTGAAATCTCCACATGCATATTCCTCAAAAAGAGGATTTCCAATCTGCTCTGTCTAAAGGAAGGTTCAACTCTGTGAGTTGAACACACACAAATCAACGAAGTTACTGAGAAATCTTCTGTGTGGCATTAGATGAAGAAATCCCGCTTCCAACGAAATCCTCAAAGAGGTCCAAATATCCACTTGCAGACTTTACAAACAGAGTGTTTCCAAACTGCTCTATGAAAACAAAAGTTAAACTCTGTGAGTGGAACGCCCACATCACAAAATGGTTTCTGAGAATGATTCTCTCTAGTTTTTATACGAGGATATTTCCTTTTCTACCATTGGCCCCAAAACCCTTGAAATCTCCACATGCAAATTCCTCAAAAAGAGGGTTTCCAATCTGCTCTGTCTAAAGGAAGGTTCAACTCTGTGAGTTGAACACACACAAATCAAAGAAGTTTCTGAGAATTCTTCCTTCTAGCACTAGATGAAGAAATCCCGCTTCCAATGAAATCCTCAATGAGGTCCAAATATCCACTTGAAGACTTCACAAACAGAGTGTTTCCAAACTGCTCTATGAAAAGAAAGGTTAAACTCTGTGAGTGGAACGCACACATCACAAACTGGTTTCTGAGAATGATTCTCTCTAGTTTTTATACGAGGATATTTCCTTTTGTACCGTTGGCCCCAAAAGGCTTGAAATCTCCACATGCAAATTAGTCAAAAACAGGGTTTACAATCTGCTCTGTCTAAAGGAAGGTTCAACTCTGTGAGTTGAACACACACAAATCAAAGAAGTTTCTGAGAATTCTTCCTTCTAGCATTAGATGAAGAAATCCCGCTTCCAACGAAATCCTCAAAGAGGTCCAAATATCCACTTGCAGACTTTACAAACAGAGTGTTTCCAAACTGCTCTATGAAAAGAAAGGTTAAACTCTGTGAGTGGAATGCACACATCAAAAAGCAGTTTCTGAGAATGATTCTCTCTTGTTTTTATACGAGGATATTTCCTTTCCTACCGTTCGCCCCAAAAGCTTGAAATCTCTCATGCATATTCCTCAAAAAGAGGGATTCCACTCTGCTCTGTCTATAGGAAGGTTCAACTCTGTTAGTTGAACACACAGAAATCAACGAAGTTACTGAGAAATCTTCTGTGTAGCATTAGATGAAGAAATCCCGCTTCCAACGAAATCCTCAAAGAGTTCCAAATATCCACTTGCAGACTTTACAAACATAGTGTTTCCAATCTGCTCTATGAAAAGAAAGGTTAAACTCTGTGAGTGGAACGCCAACATGACAAAGTGGTTTCTGAGAATGATTCTTTCTAGTTTTTATAGGAGGATATTTCCTTTTCTACCGATGGCCCCAAAACGCTTGAAATCTCCACAAGCATATTCCGCAAAAAGAGGGTTTCCAATCTACTCTGTCTAAAGGAAGGTTCAACTCTGTGAGTTCAACACACACAAATCAAAGAGCTTTCTGAGAATTCTTCCTTCTAGCATTAGATGAAGAACTCCCGCTTCCAACGAAATCCTCAAAGAGGTCCAAATATCCACTTGCAGACCTTACAAACAGAGTGTTTCCAAACTGCTCTGTGAAAAGAAAGGTAAAACTCTGTGAGTGGAATGCTCACATCACAAAGTAGTTTCTGAGAATGATTCTCTCTAGTTTTTATACGAGGATATTTCCTTTTCTACCGTTGGCCCCAAATGGCTTGAAATCTCCACATGCATATTCCTCAAAAAGAGTGTTTCCAATCTGCTCTGTCGAAAGGAAGGTTCAACTCTGTTAGTTGAACACACACAAATCAACGAAGTTTCTGAGAATTCTTCCTTCTAGCATTAGATGAAGAAATCCCGCTTCCAACGAAATCCTCAAATAGGTCCAAATATCCACTTGCAGACTTCACAAACAGAGTGTTTACAAACTGCTCTATGAAAAGAAAGGTTAATCTCTGTGAGTGGAACGCTCACCTCACAAAGTAGTTTCTGAGAATGATTCTCTCTATTTTTTATACGAGGATATTTCCTTTTCTACCGTTCGCCCCAAAACGCTTGAAATCTCCACATGCAAATTCCTCAAAAAGAGCGTTTCCAATCTGCTCTGTCTAAAGGAAGGTTCAACTCTGTTAGTTGAACACACACAAATCAAAGAAGTTACTGAGAAATCTTCTGTGTAGCATTAGAGGAAGAAATCCCGCTTCCAACGAAATCCTCAAAGTGGTCTAAATATCCACTTGCAGACTTCACAGAGGGTTTCCAAACTGCTCTATGAAAAGAAAGGTTAAACTCTGTCAGTGGATCGCACACATCACAAAGTAGTTTCTGAGAATGATTCTCTCTAGTTTTTCTATGAGGATATTTCCTTTACTACCGTTGGCCCCAAATCGCTTGAAATCTCCACATGCAAATTCCTCAAAAAGAGGGTTTCCCATCTGCTCTGTCTAAAGGAAGGTTCAACCCTGTTAGTTGAACACACACAAATCAACGAAGTTACTGAGAAATCTTCTGTATAGCATTAGATGAAGAAATCCCACTTCCAACGAAATCCTCAAAGAGGTCCAAATATCCACTTGCAGACTTTACAAACAGTGTGTTTCCAAACTGCTCTATGAAAAGAAAGGTTAAACTCTGTGAGTGGAACGCACACATCACAAAGTGGTTTCCGAGAATGATTCTCTCTAGTTTTTATACGAGGGTATTTCCTTTTCTAACGTTGGTCCGAAATCGCTTGAAATCTCCACATGCAAATTCCTCAAAAAGAGGGTTTCCAATCTGCTCTTTCTAAAGGAAGGTTCAACTCTGTTAGTTGAACACACCCAAATCAAAGTGATTTCTGAGAATTCTTCCTTCTAGCATTAGATGAAGAAATCCCGCTTCCAATGAAATCCTCAAAGAGGTCCAAATATCCACTTGCAGACTTCAAAACCAGAGTGTTTCCAAACTGCTCTATGAAGAGAAAGGTTAAACTCTGTGAGTGGAAGGCACACATCACAAAGTGGTTTCTGAGAATGATTCTCTCTAGTTGTTATACGAGGATACTTCCTTTTCTACCGTTGGCCCAAAAACGCTTGAAATCTCCACATGCAAATTCCTCAAAAGGGGGTTTCCAATCTGCTCTGTCTAAAGGAAGGTTCAACTCTGTTAGTTGAACACACATAAATCAAAGAAGTTTCTGTGAATTGTTCCTTCTAGCATTAGAAGAAGAAATCCCGCTTCCAACGAAATTCTCAAAGAGGTCTAAATATCCACTTGCAGACTTCACAAACAGAGTGTTTCCAAACCGCTCTATGAAAAGAAAGGTTAAACTCTGTGAGTGGATCGCACACATCACAAAGTGGGTTCTGAGAATGATTCTCTCTAGTTCTTTTACGAGGATATTTCCTATTCTACCGTTGGCACTAAAACGCTTGAAATCTCCACATGCAAATTCCTCAAAAAGAGGGTTTCCCATCTGCTCTGTCTAAAGGAAGGTTTAACCCTGTTAGTAGAACACACACAAATCAACGAAGTTACTGAGAAATCTTCTGCATAGCATTAGATGAGGAAATCCCGCTTCAAACGAAATCCACAAAGAGGTCCATATATCCACTTGCAGACTTTACAAACAGAGTGTTCCCAAACTGCTCTATGAAAAGAAAGGTTAAACTCTGTGAGTGGAATGCACACATCACAATGTCGTTTCTGAGAATGATTCTCTCTAGTTTTTATACGAGGATATTTACTTTTCTACCGATGGCCCCAAAACGCTTGAAATCTCCACATGCAAATTCCTCAAAAAGAGGGTTTCCAATCTGCTCTGTCTAAAGGAAGGTTCAACTCTGTGAGTTCAACACACACAAATCAAAGAGCTTTCTGAGAATTCTTCCTTCTAGCATTAGATGAAGAAACCCCGCTTCCAACGAAATCCTCAAAGAGGTCCAAATATCCACTTGCAGACCTTACAAACAGAGTGTTTCCAAACTGCTCTGTGAAAAGAAAGGTAAAACTCTGTGAGTGGAATGCTCACATCACAAAGTAGTTTCTGAGAATGATTCTCTCTAGTTTTTATACGAGGATATTTCCTTTTCTACCGTTGGCCCCAAATGGCTTGAAATCTCCACATGCATATTCCTCAAAAAGAGTGTTTCCAATCTGCTCTGTCGAAAGGAAGGTTCAACTCTGTTAGTTGAACACACACAAATCAACGAAGTTTCTGAGAATTCTTCCTTCTAGCATTAGATGAAGAAATCCCGCTTCCAACGAAATCCTCAAATAGGTCCAAATATCCACTTGCAGACTTCACAAACAGAGTGTTTACAAACTGCTCTATGAATAGAAAGGTTAATCTCTGTGAGTGGAACGCTCACCTCACAAAGTAGTTTCTGAGAATGATTCTCTCTATTTTTTATACGAGGATATTTCCTTTTCTACCGTTCGCCCCAAAACGCTTGAAATCTCCACACGCAAATTCCTCAAAAAGAGCGTTTCCAATCTGCTCTGTCTAAAGGAAGGTTCAACTCTGTTAGTTGAACACACACAAATCAAAGAAGTTACTGAGAAATCTTCTGTGTAGCATTAGAGGAAGAAATCCCGCTTCCAACGAAATCCTCAAAGTGGTCTAAATATCCACTTGCAGACTTCACAGAGGGTTTCCAAACTGCTCTATGAAAAGAAAGGTTAAACTCTGTCAGTGGATCGCACACATCACAAAGTGGTTTCTGAGAATGATTCTCTCTAGTTTTTCTATGAGGATATTTCCTTTACTACCGTTGGCCCCAAATCGCTTGAAATCTCCACATGCAAATTCCTCAAAAAGAGGGTTTCCCATCTGCTCTGTCTAAAGGAAGGTTCAACCCTGTTAGTTGAACACACACAAATCAACGAAGTTACTGAGAAATCTTCTGTATAGCATTAGATGAAGAAATCCCACTTCCAACGAAATCCTCAAAGAGGTCCAAATATCCACTTGCAGACTTTACAAACAGTGTGTTTCCAAACTGCTCTATGAAAAGAAAGGTTAAACTCTGTGAGTGGAACGCACACATCACAAAGTGGTTTCCGAGAATGATTCTCTCTAGTTTTTATACGAGGATATTTCCTTTTCTAACGTTGGTCCGAAATCGCTTGAAATCTCCACATGCAAATTCCTCAAAAAGAGGGTTTCCAATCTGCTCTGTCTAAAGGAAGGTTCAACCCTGTTAGTTGAACACACACAAATCAAAGTGATTTCTGAGAATTCTTCCTTCTAGCATTAGATGAAGAAATCCCGCTTCCAATGAAATCCTCAAAGAGGTCCAAATATCCACTTGCAGACTTCAAAACCAGAGTGTTTCCAAACTGCTCTATGAAGAGAAAGGTTAAACTTTGTGAGTGGAAGGCACACATCACAAAGTGGTTTCTGAGAATGATTCTCTCTAGTTGTTATACGAGGATACTACCTTTTCTACCGTTGGCCCAAAAACGCTTGAAATCTCCACATGCAAATTCCTCAAAAGGGGGTTTCCAATCTGCTCTGTCTAAAGGAAGGTTCAACTCTGTGAGTTGAGCACACAAAAATCAAAGAAGTTTCTGTGAATTGTTCCTTCTAGCATTAGATGAAGAAATCCCGCTTCCAACGAAATTCTCAAAGAGGTCTAAATATCCACTTGCAGACTTCACAAACAGAGTGTTTCCAAACTGCTCTATGAAAAGAAAGGTTAAACTCTGTGAGTGGATCGCACACATCACAAAGTGGGTTCTGAGAATGATTCTCTCTAGTTCTTTTACGAGGATATTTCCTATTCTACCGTTGGCACTAAAACGCTTGAAATCTCCACATGCAAATTCCTCAAAAAGAGGGTTTCCCATCTGCTCTGTCTAAAGGAAGGTTTAACCCTGTTAGTTGAACACACACAAATCAACGAAGTTACTGAGAAATCTTCTGCATAGCATTAGATGAGGAAATCCCACTTCCAACGAAATCCTCAAAGAGGTCCAAATATCCACTTGCAGACTTTACAAACAGAGTGTTTCCAAACTGCTCTATGAAAAGAAAGGTTAAACTCTGTGAGTGGAACGCACACATCACAAAGTGGTTTCTGAGAATGATTCTCTCTAGTTTTTATACGAGGATATTTCCTTTTCTAACGTTGGTCCGAAATCGCATGAAATCTCCACATGCAAATTCCTCAAAAAGAGTGTTTCCAATCTGCTCTGTCTAAAGGAAGGTTCAACTCTGTGAGTTGAACACAAACAAATCAAAGAAGTTTCTGAGAATTCTTCCCTCTAGCATTAGACGAAGAAATCCCGCTTCCAATGAAATCCTCAAAGAGGTCCAAATATCCACTTGCAGACTTCAAAACCAGAGTGTTTCCAAACTGCTCAATGAAAAGAAAGGTTAAGCTCTGTGAGTGGAAAGCACACATCACAAAGTAGTTTCTGAGAATGATTCTCTCTTGTTTTTATACGAGGATATTTCCTTTTCTACCGTTCGCCCCAAAAGCTTGAAATCTCCACATACATATTCCTCAAAAACAGGGATTCCAATCTGCTCTGTCTAAAGGAAGGTTCAACTCTGTTAGTTTAACACACAGAAATCAACGAAGTTACAGAGAAATCTTCTGTGTAGCATTAGATGAAGAAATCCCGCTTCCAACGAAATCCTCAAAGAGTTCCAAATATCCACTTTCAGACTTTACAAACATAGTGTTTCCAATCTGCTCTATGAAAAGAAAGGTTAAAGTCTGTGAGTGGAACGCCAACATGACAAAGTGGTTTCTGAGAATGATTCTTTCTAGGATTTATACAAGGATATTTCCTTTTCTAACGTTGTCCCAAAATGCTTGAAATCTCCACAAGCAAATTCCTCAAAAAGAGGGTTTCCAATCTACTCTGTGTAAAGGAAGGTTCAACTCTGTGAGTTGAACACACAACAATCAAAGAAGATTCTGAGAATTCTTCCTTCTAGCATTAGATGAAGAAATACCGCTTCTAATGAAATCCTCAAAGAGGTCCAAATATCCCCTTGCAGACTTCAAAACCAGAGTGTTTCCAAACTGCTCTATGAAAAGAAAGGTTAAACTCTGTGAGTGGAACGCACACATCACAAAGTAGTTTCTGAGAATGATTCTCTCTAGTTTTTATACGAGGATATTTCCTTTTCTACCGTTGGCCCCAAAATGTTTGAAATCTCCACATGCATATTCCTCAAAAAGAGGGTTTCCAATCTGCTCTGTCTAAAGGAAGGTTCAACTCTGTTAGTTGAACACTCAAATCAACGAAGTTACTGAGAAATCTTCTGTGTAGCATTAGATGAAGAAATCCCGCTTCCAATGAAATCCACAAAGAGGTCCTTATATCCACTTGCAGACTTTACAAACAGAGTGTTTCCAAACTGCTCTATGAAAGGAAAGGTTAAACTCTGTGAGTGGAACCCACACATCACAAAGTGGTTTCTGAGAATGATTCTCTCTAGTTTTTCTACGAGGATATTTCCTTTTCTACCGTTGGGCCCAAAACGGTTGAAATCTCCACATGCAAATTCCTCCAAAACAGGGTTTCCAATCTGCTCTGTCTAAAGGAAGTTTCAACTCTGTGAGTTGAACACACACAAATCAAAGAAGTTTCTGAGAATTCTTCCTTCTAGCATTAGATGAAGAAATCCCGCTTCCAACGAAATCCTCAATGAGGTCCAAATATCCACTGGCAGACTTTACAAACAGAGTGTTTCCAAACTGCTCTATGAAAAGAAAGGTTAAACTCTGTGAGTGGAACGCACACATCACAAAGTGGTTTCTGAGAATGATTCTCTCTAGTTCTTCTACGAGGATATTTCCTTTTCTACCGTTGGCCCCAAATCGCTTGAAATCTCCACATGCATATTCCTCAAAAAGAGGGTTTCCAATCTACTCAGTCTAAAAGAAGGTTCAACTCTGTGAGTTGAACACACACAAATCAACGAAGTTTCTGAGAATTCTTCCTTCTATCATTAGATGAAGAAATCCCGCTTCCAACGAAATCCTCAAAGTGGTCTAAATATCCACTTGCAGACTTCACAGAGGGTTTCCAAACTGCTCTATGAAAAGAAAGGTTAAACTCTGTCAGTGGATCGCACACATCACAAAGTGGTTTCTGAGAATGATTCTCTCTATTTTTTATATGAGGATATTTCCTTTACTACCGTTGGCCTCAAATCGCTTGAAATCTCCACATGCAAATTCCTCAAAAAGAGGGTTTCCCATCTGCTCTGTCTACAGGAAGGTTCAACCCTGTTAGTTGTACACACACAAATCAACGAAGTTACTGAGAAATCTTCTGTATAGCATTAGATGAAGAAATCCCACTTCCAAAGAAATCCTCAAAGAGGTCCAAATATCCACTTGCAGACTTTACAAACAGTGTGTTTCCAAACTGCTCTATGAAAAGAAAGGTTAAACTCTGTGAGTGGAACGCACACATCACAAAGTGGTTTCCGAGAATGATTCTCTCTAGTTTTTATACGAGGATATTTCCTTTTCTAACGTTGGTCCGAAATCGCTTGAAATCTCCACATGCAAATTCCTCAAAAAGAGGGTTTCCAATCTGCTCTGTCTAAAGGAAGGTTCAACCCTGTTAGTTGAACACACACAAATCAACGAAGTTACTGACAAATCTTCTGTATAGCATTAGATGACGAAATCCCACTTCCAACGAAATCCTCAAAGAGGTCCAAATATCCACTTGCAGATTTTACAAACAGAGTGTTTCCAAACTGCTCTATGAAAAGAAAGGTTGAACTCTGTGAGTGGAACGCACACATCACAAAGTGGGTTCTGAGAATGATTCTCTCTAGTTTTCATACGAGGATATTACCTTTTCTAACGTTGGTCCGAAATCGCTTGAAATCTCCACATGCAAATTCCTCAAAAAGAGGGTTTCCAATCTGCTCTTTCTAAAGGAAGGTTCAACTCTGTTAGTTGAACACACCCAAATCAAAGTGATTTCTGAGAATTCTTCCTTCTAGCATTAGATGAAGAAATACCGCTTCCAATGAAATCCTCAAAGAGGTCCAAATATCCACTTGCAGACTTCAAAACCAGAGTGTTTCCAAACTGCTCTATGAAGAGAAAGGTTAGACTCTGTGAGTGGAAGGCACACATCACAAAGTGGTTTCTGAGAATGATTCTCTCTAGTTGTTATACGAGGATACTTCCTTTTCTACCGTTGGCCCAAAAACGCTTGAAATCTCCACATGCAAATTCCTCAAAAGGGGGTTTCCAATCTGCTCTGTCTAAAGGAAGGTTCAACTCTGTGAGTTGAGCACACATAAATCAAAGAAGTTTCTGTGAATTGTTCCTTCTAGCATTAGATGAAGAAATCCCGCTTCCAACGAAATTCTCAAAGAGGTCTAAATATCCACCTGCAGACTTCACAAACAGAGTGTTTCCAAACTGCTCTATGAAAAGAAAGGTTAAACTCTGTGAGTGGATCGCACACATCACAAAGTGGGTTCTGAGAATGATTCTCTCTAGTTCTTTTACGAGGATATTTCCTATTCTACCGTTGGCACTAAAACGCTTGAAATCTCCACATGCAAATTCCTCAAAAAGAGGGTTTCCAATCTGCTCTGTCTAAAGGAAGGTTCAACTCTGTGAGTTGAACACACACAAATCAAAGAAGTTTCTGAGAATTCTTCCCTCTAGCATTAGACGAAGAAATCCCGCTTCCAATGAAATCCTCAAAGAGGTCCAAATATCCACTTGCAGACTTCAAAACCAGAGTGTTTCCAAAATGCTCAATGAAAAGAAAGGTTAAGCTCTGTGAGTGGAACGCACACATCACAAAGTAGTTTCTGAGAATGATTCTCACTAGTTTTTATACGAGGATATTTCCTTTTTTACCGTTGGCCCCAAAATGCTTGAAATCTCCACATGCATATTCCTCAAAAAGAGGATTTCCAATCTGCTCTGTCTAACGGAAGGTTCAACTCTGTTAGTTGAACACACACAAATCAACGAAGTTACTGAGAAATCTTCTGTGTGGCATTAGATGAAGAAATCCCGCTTCCAACGAAATCCTCAAAGAGGTCCAAATATCCACTTGCAGACTTTACAAACAGAGTGTTTCCAAACTGCTCTATGAAAACAAAAGTTAAACTCTGTGAGTGGAACGCCCACATCACAAAGTGATTTCTGAGAATGATTCTCTCTAGTTTTTATACGAGGATATTTCCTTTTCTAACGTTGGCCTCAAAACGCTTGAAATCTCCACATGCAAATTCCTCAAAAAGAGGTTTTCCAATCTGCTCTGTCTAAAGGAAGGTTCAACTCAGTGAGTTGAACACACACAAATCAAAGAAGTTTCTGAGAATTCTTCCTTCTATCATTAGATGATGAAATCCCGCTTCCAACGAAATCCTCAAAGAGGTCCTAATATCCACTTGCAGTCTTTACAGACAGAGTGTTTCCAAACTGCTCTATGAAAACAAAGCTTAAACTCTGTGAGTGGAACGCACACATCACAAAGTGGTTTCTGAGAATGATTCTCTCTAGTTTTTATACGAGGATATTTCCTTTTCTACCGATGGCCCCAAAACGCTTGAAATCTCCACATGCAAATTCCTCAAAAAGAGGGTTTCCAACCTGCTCTGTCTAAAGGAAGGTTCAACTCTGTGAGTTGAACACACACAAATCAAAGAAGTTACTGAGAATTCTTCCTTCTAGCATTAGATGAAGAAATCCCGCTTCCAACGAAATCCTCAAAGAGGTCCAAATATCCACTTGCAGACTTTACAAACAGAGTGTTTCCAAACTGCTCTATGAAAAGAATGGTTAATCTCTGTGAGTGGAACGCTCACATCACAAAGTAGTTTCTGAGAATGATTCTCTCTAGTTTTTATACGAGGATATTTCCTTTTCTACCGTTCGCCCCAAAACGCTTGAAATCTCCACATGCAAATTCCTCAAAAAGAGGGTTTCCAATCTGCTCTGTCTAAAGGAAGGTTCAACTCTGTGAGTTCAACACACACAAATCAAAGAACTTTCTGAGAATTCTTCCTTCTAGCATTAGATGAAGGAATCCCCCTTCCAACGAAATCCTCAAAGAGGTCCTAATATCCACTTGCAGACTTTACAAACAGAGTGTTTCCAAACTGCTCTATGAAAAGAAAGGTTAAACTCTGTGAGTGGAACGCACACATCACAAAGCGGTTTCTGAGAATGATTCTCTGTAGTTTTTCTACAAGGATATTTCCTTTTGTACCGTTGGCCCCAAAATGCTTGAAATCTCCACATGCAATTTCGTCAAAAACAGGGTTTCAAATCTGCTCTGTCTAAAGGAAGGTTCAACTCTGTGAGTTGAACACACACAAATCAAAGAAGTTTCTGAGAATTCTTCCTTCTAGCATTATATGAAGCAATCCCGCTTCCAACGAAATCCTCAAAGAGGTCCAAATATCCACTTGCAGACTTTACAAACAGAGTGTTTCCAAACTGCTCTATGAAAAGAAAGGTTAAACTCTGTGAGTGGAACGCACACATCACAAAGTAGTTTCTGAGAATGATTCTCTCTTGTTTTTATACGAGGATATTTCCTTTTCTACCGTTCGCCCCAAAAGCTTGAAATCTCCACATGCATATTCCTCAAAAACAGGGATTCCAATCTGCTCTGTCTAAAGGAAGGTTCAACTCTGTTAGTTTAACACACACAAATCAACGAAGTTACAGAGAAATCTTCTGTGTAGCATTAGATGAAGAAATCCCGCTTCCAACGAAATCCTCAAAGAGTTCCAAATATCCACTTTCAGACTTTACAAACATAGTGTTTCCAATCTGCTCTATGAAAAGAAAGGTTAAACACTGTGAGTGGAACGCCAACATGACAAAGTGGTTTCTGAGAATGATTCTTTCTAGGATTTATACGAGGATATTTCCTTTTCTAACGTTGTCCCAAAATGCTTGAAATCTCCACATGCTGATTCCTCAAAAAGAGGGTTTCCAATCTGCTCTGTCTAAAGGAAGGTTCAACTCTGTGAGTTGAACACACACAAATCAAAGAAGTTACTGAGAATTCTTCCTTCTAGCATTAGATGAAGAAATCCCGCTTCCAACGAAATCCTCAAAGAGGTCCAAATATCCACTTGCAGACTTTACAAACAGAGTGTTTCCAAACTGCTCTATGGGAAGAAAGGTTAATCTCTGTGAGTGGAACGCTCACATCACAAAGTGGTTTCTGAGAATGATTCTCTCTAGTTTTTATTCGAGGATATTTCCTCTTCTACCGTTCGCCCCAAAACCCATGAAATCTCCACATGCAAATTCCTCAAAAAGAGGGTTTCCAATCTGCTCTGTCTAATGGAAGGTTCAACTCTGTTAGTTGAACACACACAAATCAAAGAAGTGACTGAGAAACCTTCTGTGTAGCATTAGAGGAAGAAATCCCGCTTCCAACGAAATCCTCAAAGAGGTCCAAATATCCACTTGCAGACTTTACAAACAGAGTGTTTCCAAACTGCTCTATGAAGAGAAAGGTTAAACTCTGTGAGTGGAACGCACACATCACAATGTGGTTTCTGAGAATGATTCTCTCTAGTTTTTCTACGAGGATATCTCCTTTTCTACCGTTGGCCCCAAAACGCTTGAAATCTCCACATGCAAATTACTCAAAAAGAGGGTTTCCAATCTGCTCTGTCTAAAGGAAGGTTCAACTCTGTGAGTTCAACACATACAAATCAAAGAACTTTCTGAGAATTCTTCCTTCTAGAATTAGATGAAGAAATCGCACTTCCAACGAAATCCTCAAAGAGGTCAAAATATCCACTTGCAGACTTCACAAACAGAGTGTTTCCAAACTGCTCTGTGAAAAGAAAGGTTAATCTCTGTGAGTGGAACGCTCACCTCACAAAGTAGTTTCTGAGAATGATTCTCTCTATTTTTTCTACGAGGATATTTCCTTTTCTACCGTTCGCCACAAAACGCTTGAAATCTCCACATGCAAATTCCTCAAAAAGAGGGTTTCCAATCTACTCTGTGTAAAGGAAGGTTCAACTCTGTGAGTTGAACACACAACAATCAAAGAAGTTTCTGAGAATTCTTCCTTCTAGCATTAGATGAAGAAATACCGCTTCTAATGAAATCCTCAAAGAGGTCCAAATATCCCCTTGCAGACTTCAAAACCAGAGTGTTTCCAAACTGCTCTATGAAAAGAAAGGTTAAACTCTGTGAGTGGAACGCACACATCACAAAGTAGTTTCTGAGAATGATTCTCTCTAGTTTTTATACGAGGATATTTCCTTTTCTACCGTTGGCCCCAAAATGTTTGAAATCTCCACATGCATATTCCTCAAAAAGAGTGTTTCCAATCTGCTCTGTCGAAAGGAAGGTTCAACTCTGTTAGTTGAACACACACAAATCAACGAAGTTTCTGAGAATTCTTCCTTCTATCATTAGATGAAGAAATCCCGCTTCCAACGAAATCCTCACAGATGTCCTAATATCCACTTGCAGACTTTACAAACAGAGTGTTTCCAAACTGCTCTATGAAAAGAAAGGTTAAACTCTGTGAGTGGAACGCACACATCACAAAGTGGTTTCTGAGAATGATTCTCTCTAGTTTTTCTATGAGGATATTTCCTTTTCTAACGTAGGCCCCAAATCGCTTGAAATCTCCACATGCAAATTCCTCAAAAAGAGGGTTTCCAATCTGCTCAGTCTAAAGGAAGGTTCAATTCTGTGAGTTGAACACACACAAATCAACGAAGTTACTGAGAAATCTTCTGTGTAGCATTAGATGAAGAAATCCCGCTTCCAACGAAATCCTCAAAGAGGTCCAAATATCCACTTGCAGACTTTACAATCAGAGTGTTTCCAAACTGCTCTATGAAAAGAAAGGTTAAACTCTGTGAGTGGAACACACACATCACAAAGTGGTTTCTGAGAATGATTCTCTCTAGTTTTTCTACGAGGATATCTCCTTTACTACCGTTGGCCTCAAAACGCTTGAAATCTCCACATGCATATTCCTCAAAAAGAGGGTTTCCAATCTGCTCTGTCTAAAGGAAGTTTCACCTCTGTGAGTTGAACACACACAAATCAACGAAGTTACTGAGAAATCTTCTGTCTAGCATTAGATGAAGAAATCCCGCTTCCAACGAAATCCTCAAAGAGCTCCAAATATCCACTTGCAGACTTTACAAACAGAGTGTTTCCAAACTGCTCTATGAAAAGAAAGGTTAAACTCTGTGAGCGGAACGTCCACATCACAAAGTGGTTTCTGAGAATGATTCTCTCTAGTTTTTATTCGAGGATATTTCCTTTTCTACCATTGGCCCCAAAACCCTTGAAATCTCCACATGCAAATTCCTCAAAAAGAGGGTTTCCAATCCCCTCTGTCTAAAGGAAGGTTCAACTCTGTGAGTTGAACACAGACAAATCAACGAAGTTACTGAGAAATCTTCTGTGTAGCATTAGATGAAGAAATCCCGCTTCCAACGAAATCCTCAAAGAGGTCCTAATATCCACTTGCAGACTTTACAAACAGAGTGTTTCCAAACTGCTCTATGAATAGAAAGGTTAAACTCTGTGAGTGGAACGCTCACCTCACAAAGTAGTTTCAGAGAATGATTCTCTCTAGTTTCTCTACGAGGATATTCCCTTTTCTACCGTTGGCCCCAAAACGCTTGAAATCTCCACATGCATATTCCTCAAAAAGAGGGTTTCCAATCTGCTCTGTCTAAAGGAAGTTTCACCTCTGTGAGTTGAACACAGACAAATCAACGAAGTTACTGAGAATTCTTCCTTCTATCATTAGATGAAGAATTCCCGCTTCCAACGAAATCCTCAAAGAGGTCCTAATATCCACTTGCAGACTTTACAAACAGAGTGTTTCCAAACTGCTCTATGAAAAGAAAGGTTAAACTCTGTGAGTGGAACGCACACATCACAAAGTGGTTTCTGAGAATGATTCTCTCTAGTTTTTATACGAGGATATTTCCTTTTCTAACGTTGTCCCAAAACGCTTGAAATCTCCACATGCAAATTCCTCAAAAAGAGGGTTTCCAATCTGCTCTGTCTAAAGGAAGGTTCAACTCTGTGAGTTGAACACACACAAATCAAAGAAGTTACTGAGAATTCTTCCTTCTAGCATTAGATGAAGAAATCCCGCTTCCAACGAAATCCTCAAAGAGGTCCAAATATCCACTTGCAGACTTCACAAACAGAGTGTTTCCAAACTGCTCTGTGAAAAGAAAGGTTAATCTCTGTGAGTGGAACGCTCACCTCACAAAGTAGTTTCTGAGAATGATTCTCTCTATTTTTTCTACGAGGATATTTCCTTTTCTACCGTTCGCCACAAAACGCTTGAAATCTCCACATGCAAATTCCTCAAAAAGACGGTTTCCAATCTGCTCTGTCTAAAGAAAGTTTCAACTCTGTTAGTTGAACACACACAAATCAAAGAAGTTACTGAGAAATCTTCTGTGTAGCATTAGAGGAAGAAATCCCGCTTCCAACGAAATCCTCAAAGAGGTCCAAATATCCACTTGCAGACTTTACAAACAGAGTGTTTCCAAACTGCTCTATGAAAAGAAATGTTAAACTCTGTGAGTGGAACCCACACATCACAAAGTGGTTTCAGAGAATGATTGTCTCTAGTTTTTCTACGAGGATATTCCCTTTTCTACCGTTGGCCCCAAAACGCTTGAAATCTCCACATGCATATTCCTCTAAAAGAGGGTTTCCAATCTGCTCTGTCTAAAGGAAGTTTCACCTCTGTGAGTTGAACACACACAAATCAACGAAGTTACTGAGAAATCTTCTCTCTAGCATTAGATGAAGAAATCCCCCTTCCAACGAAATCCTCAAACAGGTCCAAATATACAGTTGCAGACTTTACAAACAGAGTGTTTCCAAACTGCTCTATGAAAAGAAATGTTAAACTCTGTGAGTGGAACGCCCACATCACAAAGTGGTTTCTGAGAATGATTCTCTCTTGTTTTTATACGAGGATATTTCCTTTTCTACCGTTGGCCCCAAAACCCTTGAAATCTCCACATGCAAATTCCTCAAAAAGAGGGTTTCCAATCCCCTCTGTCTAAAGGAAGGTTCAACTCTGTGAGTTCAACACAGACAAATCAACGAAGTTACTGAGAAATCTTCTGTGTAGCATTAGATGAAGAAATCCCGCTTCCAGCGAAATCCTCAAAGAGGTCCAAATATCCACTTGCAGATTTTGCAAAAAGAGTGTTTCCAAACTGCTCTGTGAAAAGAAAGGTAAAACTCTGTGAGTGGAATGCTCACATCACAAAGTAGTTTCTGAGAATGATTCTCTCTAGTTTTTATACGAGGATATTTCCTTTTCTACCGTTCGCCACAAAACGCTTGAAATCTCCACATGCAAATTCCTCAAAAAGAGGGTTTCCAATCTGCTCTGTCTAAAGGAAGGTTCAACTCTGTTAGTTGAACACACACAAATCAACGAAGTTTCTGAGAATTCTTCCTTCTAGCATTAGATGAAGAAATCCCGCTTCCAATGAAATCCTCAGTGAGTTCCAAATATCCACTTGAAAACTTCACAAACAGAGTGTTTCCAAACTGCTCTATGAAAAGAAAGGTTAAACTCTGTGAGTGGAACGCACACATCACAAACTGGTTTCTGAGAATGATTCTCTCTAGTTTTTATACGAGGATATTTCCTTTGTACCGTTGGCCCCAAAAGGCTTGAAATCTCCACATGCAAATTCGTCATAAACAGGGTTTCCAATCTGCTCTGTCTAAAGGAAGGTTCAACTCTGTGAGTTGAACACACACAAATCAAAGAAGTTTCTGAGAATTCTTCCTTCTAGCATTAGATGAAGAAATCCCGCTTCCAACGAAATCCTCACAGAGGTCCTAATATCCACTTGCAGACTTTACAAACAGAGTGTTTCCAAACTGCTCTATGAAAAGAAAGGTTAAACTCTGTGAGTGGAACGCACACATCACAAAGTGGTTTCTGAGAATGATTCTCTCTAGTTTTTCTATGAGGATATTTCCTTTTCTAACGTAGGCCCCAAATCGCTTGAAATCTCCACATGCAAATTCCTCAAAAAGAGGGTTTCCAATCTGCTCAGTCTAAAGGAAGGTTCAATTCTGTGAGTTGAACACACACAAATCAACGAAGTTACTGAGAAATCTTCTGTGTAGCATTAGATGAAGAAATCCCGCTTCCAACGAAATCCTCAAAGAGGTCCAAATATCCACTTGCAGACTTTACAATCAGAGTGTTTCCAAACTGCTCTATGAAAAGAAAGGTTAAACTCTGTGAGTGGAACACACACATCACAAAGTGGTTTCTGAGAATGATTCTCTCTAGTTTTTCTACGAGGATATCTCCTTTACTACCGTTCGCCTCAAAACGCATGAAATCTCCACATGCAAATTCCTCAAAAAGAGGGTTTCCAATCTGCTCTGTCTAAAGGAAGGTTGAACTCTGTGAGTTCAACACATACAAATCAAAGAACTTTCTGAGAATTCTTCCTTCTAGCATTAGATGAAGAAATCCCGCTTCCAACGAAATCCTCAAAGAGGTCCAAATATCCACTTGCAGACTTTACAAACAGAGTGTTTCCAAACTCCTCTATGAAAAGAAAGGTTAAACTCTGTGAGTTGAACCCACACATCACATAGTGGTTTCAGAGAATGATTCTCTCTAGTTTCTCTACGAGGATATTCCCTTTTCTACCGTTGGCCCCAAAACGCTTGAAATCTCCACATGCATATTCCTCAAAAAGAGGGTTTCCAATCTGCTCTGTCTAAAGGAAGGTTCAACTCTGTGAGTTGAACTCACACAAATCAAAGAAGTTACTGAGAATTCTTCCTTCTAGCATTAGATGAAGAAATCCCGCTTCCAACGAAATACTCAAAGAGCTCCAAATATCCACTTGCAGACTTTACAAACAGAGTGTTTCCAAACTGCTCTATGAAAAGAAAGGTTAAACTCTGTGAGTGGAACGCCCACATCAATAAGTGGTTTCTGAGAATGATTCTCTCTAGTTTTTATACGAGGATATTTCCTTTTCTAATGTTGTCCCAAAATGCTTGAAATCTCCACATGCTAATTCCTCAAAAAGAGGGTTTCCAATCTGCTCTGTCTAAAGGAAGGTTCAACTCTGTGAGTTGAACACACACAAATCAAAGAAGTTACTGAGAAATCTTCTGTCTAGCATTAGATGAAGAAAACCCGCTTCCAACGAAATCCTCAAAGAGGTCCTCATATCCACTTGCAGACTTTACAAACAGAGTGTTTCCAAACTGCTCTATGAATAGAAAGGTTAAACTCTGTGAGTGGAACGCTCACCTCACAAAGTAGTTTCAGAGAATGATTCTCTCTAGTTTCTCTACGAGGATATTCCCTTTTCTACCGTTGGCCCCAAAACGCTTGAAATCTCCACATGCATATTCCTCAAAAAGAGTGTTTCCAATCTGCTCTGTCTAAAGGAAGTTTCACCTCTGTGAGTTGAACACAGACAAATCAACGAAGTTACTGAGAATTCTTCCTTCTATCATTAGATGAAGAATTCCCGCTTCCAACGAAATCCTCAAAGAGGTCCTAATATCCACTTGCAGACTTTACAAACAGAGTGTTTCCAAACTGCTCTATGAAAAGAAAGGTTAAACTCTGTGAGTGGAATGCCCACATCACAAAGTGGTTTCTGAGAATGATTCTCTCTAGTTTTTATACGAGGATATTTCCTTTTCTAACGTTGTCCCAAAACGCTTGAAATCTCCACATGCAAATTCCTCAAAAAGAGGGTTTCCAATCTGCTCTGTCTAAAGGAAGGTTCAACTCTGTGAGTTGAACACACACAAATCAAAGAAGTTACTGAGAATTCTTCCTTCTAGCATTAGATGAAGAATTCCCGCTTCCAACGAAATCCTCAAAGAGGTCCTAATATCCACTTGCAGACTTTACAAACAGAGTGTTTCCAAACTGCTCTATGAAAAGAAAGGTTAAACTCTGTGAGTGGAATGCCCACATCACAAAGTGGTTTGTGAGAATGATTCTCTCTAGTTTTTATACGAGGATATTTCCTTTTCTAACGTTGTCCCAAAACGCTTGAAATCTCCACATGCAAATTCCTCAAAAAGAGGGTTTCCAATCTGCTCTGTCTAAAGGAAGGTTCAACTCTGTGAGTTGAACACACACAAATCAAAGAAGTTACTGAGAATTCTTCCTTCTAGCATTAGATGAAGAATTCCCGCTTCCAACGAAATCCTCAAAGAGGTCCTAATATCCACTTGCAGACTTTACAAACAGAGTGTTTCCAAACTGCTCTATGAAAAGAAAGGTTAATCTCTGTGAGTGGAACGCTTACCTCACAAAGTAGTTTCAGAGAATGATTCTCTCTAGTTTCTCTACGAGGATATTCCCTTTTCTACCGTTGGCCCCAAAACGCTTGAAATCTCCACATGCATATTCCACAAAAAGAGGGTTTCCAATCTGCTCTGTCTGAAGGAAGTTTCACCTCAGTGAGTTGAACACACACAAATCAACGAAGTTACTGAGAAATCTTCTGTCTAGCATTAGATGAAGAAATCCCGCTTCCAACGAAATACTCAAAGAGCTCCAAATATCCACTTGCAGACTTTACAAACAGAGTGTTTACAAACTGCTCTATGAAAAGAAAGGTTAAACTCTGTGAGTGGAATGCCCACATCACAAAGTGGTTTCTGAGAATGATTCTCTCTAGTTTTTATACGAGGATATTTCCTTTTCTACCGTTGGCCCCAAAACCCTTGAAATCTCCACATGCTAATTCCTCAAAAAGAGGGTTTCCAATCTACTCTGTCTAAAGGAAGGTTCAACTCTGTGAGTTGAACACACACAAATCAAAGAAGTTTCTGAGAATTCTTCCTTCTAGCATTAGATGAAGAAATCCCGCTTCCAACGAAATCCTCAAAGAGGTCCAAATATCCACTTGCAGACTTTACAAACAGAGTGTTTCCAAACTGCTGTATGAATAGAAAGGTTAAACTCTGTGAGTGGAACGCTCACCTCACAAAGTAGTTTCAGAGAATGATTCTCTCTAGTTTCTCTACGAGGATATTCCCTTTTCTACCGTTGGCCCCAAAACGCTTGAAATCTCCACATGCATATTCCTCAAAAAGAGGGTTTCCAGTCTGCTCTGTCTAAAGGAAGTTTCACCTCTGTGAGTTGAACACAGACAAATCAACGAAGTTACTGAGAATTCTTCCTTCTATCATTAGATGAAGAATTCCCGCTTCCAACGAAATCCTCAAAGAGGTCCTAATATCCACTTGCAGACTTTACAAACAGAGTGTTTCCAAACTGCTCTATGAAAAGAAAGGTTAAACTCTGTGAGTGGAATGTCCACATCACAAAGTGGTTTCTGAGAATGATTCTCTCTAGTTTTTATACGAGGATATTTCCTTTTCTAACGTTGTCCCAAAACGCTTGAAATCTCCACATGCAAATTCCTCAAAAAGAGGGTTTCCAATCTGCTCTGTCTAAAGGAAGGTTCAACTCTGTGAGTTGAACACACACAAATCAAAGAAGTTACTGAGAATTCTTCCTTCTAGCATTAGATGAAGAAATCCCGCTTCCAACGAAATCCTCAAAGAGGTCCTAATATCCACTTGCAGACTTTACAAACAGAGTGTTTCCAAACTGCTCTATGAAAAGAAAGGTTAATCTCTGTGAGTGGAACGCTCACCTCACAAAGTAGTTTCAGAGAATGATTCTCTCTTGTTTTTATACGAGGATATTCCCTTTTCTACCGTTGGCCCCAAAACGCTTGAAATCTCCACATGCATATTCCTCAAAAAGAGGGTTTCCAATCTGCTCTGTCTGAAGGAAGTTTCACCTCTGTGAGTTGAACACACACAAATCAACGAAGTTACTGAGAAATCTTCTGTCTAGCATTAGATGAAGAAATCCCGCTTCCAACGAAATACTCAAAGAGGTCCAAATATCCACTTGCAGACTTTACAAACAGAGTGTTTCCAAACTGCTCTATGAAAAGAAAGGTTAAACTCTGTGAGTGGAACGCCCACATCACAAAGTGGTTTCTGAGAATGTTTCTCTCTAGTTTTTATACGAGGATATTTCCTTTTCTACCGTTGGCCCCAAAACCCTTGAAATCTCCACATGCAAATTCCTCAAAAAGAGGGTTTCCAATCTACTCTGTCTAAAGGAAGGTTCAACTCTGTGAGTTGAACACACACAAATCAAAGAAGTTTCTGAGAATTCTTCCTTCTAGCATTAGATGAAGAAATCCCGCTTCCAACGAAATCCTCAAAGAGGTCCAAATATCCACTTGCAGACTTTACAAACAGAGTGTTTCCAAACTGCTCTATGAATAGAAAGGTTAAACTCTGTGAGTGGAACGCTCACTTCACAAAGTAGTTTCAGAGAATGATTCTCTCTAGTTTCTCTACGAGGATATTCCCTTTTCTACCGTTGGCCCCAAAACGCTTGAAATCTCCACATGCATATTCCTCAAAAAGAGGGTTTCCAATCTGCTCTGTCTAAAGGAAGTTTCACCTCTGTGAGTTGAACACAGACAAATCAACGAAGATTACTGAGAATTCTTCCTTCTATCATTAGATGAAGAATTCCCGCTTCCAACGAAATCCTCAAAGAGGTCCTAATATCCACTTGCAGACTTTACAAACAGAGTGTTTCCAAACTGCTCTATGAAAAGAAAGGTTAAACTCTGTGA
Source organism: Gorilla gorilla gorilla (assembly GCF_029281585.2). Lineage (NCBI taxonomy): Eukaryota > Metazoa > Chordata > Mammalia > Primates > Hominidae > Gorilla > Gorilla gorilla. The sequence continues at coordinate 75,267,893 of NC_073232.2, forward strand.
GTGGAATGCCCACATCACAAAGTGGTTTCTGAGAATGATTCTCTCTAGTTTTTATACGAGGATATTTCCTTTTCTAACGTTGTCCCAAAACGCTTGAAATCTCCACATGCAAATTCCTCAAAAAGAGGGTTTCCAATCTGCTCTGTCTAAAGGAAGGTTCAACTCTGTGAGTTGAACACACACAAATCAAAGAAGTTACTGAGAATTCTTCCTTCTAGCATTAGATGAAGAAATCCCGCTTCCAACGAAATCCTCAAAGAGGTCCAAATATCCACTTGCAGACTTTACAAACAGAGTGTTTCCAAACTGCTCTATGAATAGAAAGGTTAAACTCTGTGAGTGGAACGCTCACCTCACAAAGTAGTTTCAGAGAATGATTCTCTCTAGTTTCTCTACGAGGATATTCCCTTTTCTACCGTTGGCCCCAAAACGCTTGAAATCTCCACATGCATATTCCTCAAAAAGAGGGTTTCCAATCTGCTCTCTCTAAAGGAAGTTTCACCTCTGTGAGTTGAACACAGACAAATCAACGAAGTTACTGAGAATTCTTCCTTCTATCATTAGATGAAGAATTCCCGCTTCCAACGAAATCCTCAAAGAGGTCCTAATATCCACTTGCAGACTTTACAAACAGAGTGTTTCCAAACTGCTCTATGAAAAGAAAGGTTAAACTCTGTGAGTGGAATGCCCACATCACAAAGTGGTTTCTGAGAATGATTCTCTCTAGTTTTTATACGAGGATATTTCCTTTTCTAACGTTGTCCCAAAACGCTTGAAATCTCCACATGCAAATTCCTCAAAAAGAGGGTTTCCAATCTGCTCTGTCTAAAGGAAGGTTCAACTCTGTGAGTTGAACACACACAAATCAAAGAAGTTACTGAGAATTCTTCCTTCTAGCATTAGATGAAGAATTCCCGCTTCCAACGAAATCCTCAAAGAGGTCCTAATATCCACTTGCAGACTTTACAAACAGAGTGTTTCCAAACTGCTCTATGAAAAGAAAGGTTAAACTCTGTGAGTGGAATGCCCACATCACAAAGTGGTTTCTGAGAATGATTCTCTCTTGTTTTTATACGAGGATATTTCCTTTTCTAACGTTGTCCCAAAACGCTTGAAATCTCCACATGCAAATTCCTCAAAAAGAGGGTTTCCAATCTGCTCTGTCTAAAGGAAGGTTCAACTCTGTGAGTTGAACACACACAAATCAAAGAAGTTACTGAGAATTCTTCCTTCTAGCATTAGATGAAGAATTCCCGCTTCCAACGAAATCCTCAAAGAGGTCCTAATATCCACTTGCAGACTTTACAAACAGAGTGTTTCCAAACTGCTCTATGAAAAGAATTGTTAATCTCTGTGAGTGGAACGCTCACCTCACAAAGTAGTTTCAGAGAATGATTCTCTCTAGTTTCTCTACGAGGATATTCCCTTTTCTACCGTTGGCCCCAAAACGCTTGAAATCTCCACATGCATATTCCTCAAAAAGAGGGTTTCCAATCTGCTCTGTCTGAAGGAAGTTTCACCTCTGTGAGTTGAACACACACAAATCAACGAAGTTACTGAGAAATCTTCTGTCTAGCATTAGATGAAGAAATCCCGCTTCCAACGAAATACTCAAAGAGCTCCAAATATCCACTTGCAGACTTTACAAACAGAGTGTTTCCAAACTGCTCTATGAAAAGAAAGGTTAAACTCTGTGAGTGGAACGCCCACATCACAAAGTGGTTTCTGAGAATGATTCTCTCTAGTTTTTATACGAGGATATTTCCTTTTCTACCGTTGGCCCCAAAACCCTTGAAATCTCCACATGCAAATTCCTCAAAAAGAGGGTTTCCAATATACTCTGTCTAAAGGAAGGTTCAACTCTGTGAGTTGAACACACACAAATCAAAGAAGTTTCTGAGAATTCTTCCTTCTAGCATTAGATGAAGAAATCCCGCTTCCAACGAAATCCTCAAAGAGGTCCAAATATCCACTTGCAGACTTTACAAACAGAGTGTTTCCAAACTGCTCTATGAATAGAAAGGTTAAACTCTGTGAGTGGAACGCTCACCTCACAAAGTAGTTTCAGAGAATGATTCTCTCTAGTTTCTCTACGAGGATATTCCCTTTTCTACCGTTGGCCCCAAAACGCTTGAAATCTCCACATGCATATTCCTCAAAAAGAGGGTTTCCAATCTGCTCTGTCTAAAGGAAGTTTCACCTCTGTGAGTTGAACACAGAGAAATCAACGAAGTTACTGAGAATTCTTCCTTCTATCATTAGATGAAGAATTCCCGCTTCCAACGAAATCCTCAAAGAGGTCCTAATATCCACTTGCAGACTTTACAAACAGAGTGTTTCCAAACTGCTCTATGAAAAGAAAGGTTAAACTCTGTGAGTGGAATGCCCACATCACAAAGTGGTTTCTGAGAATGATTCTCTCTAGTTTTTATACGAGGATATTTCCTTTTCTAACGTTGTCCCAAAACGCTTGAAATCTCCACATGCAAATTCCTCAAAAAGAGGGTTTCCAATCTGCTCTGTCTAAAGGAAGGTTCAACTCTGTGAGTTGAACACACACAAATCAAAGAAGTTACTGAGAATTCTTCCTTCTAGCATTAGATGAAGAATTCCCGCTTCCAACGAAATCCTCAAAGAGGTCCTAATATCCACTTGCAGACTTTACAAACAGAGTGTTTCCAAACTGCTCTATGAAAAGAAAGGTTAAACTCTGTGAGTGGAATGCCCACATCACAAAGTGGTTTCTGAGAATGATTCTCTCTTGTTTTTATACGAGGATATTTCCTTTTCTAACGTTGTCCCAAAACGCTTGAAATCTCCACATGCAAATTCCTCAAAAAGAGGGTTTCCAATCTGCTCTGTCTAAAGGAAGGTTCAACTCTGTGAGTTGAACACACACAAATCAAAGAAGTTACTGAGAATTCTTCCTTCTAGCATTAGATGAAGAATTCCCGCTTCCAACGAAATCCTCAAAGAGGTCCTAATATCCACTTGCAGACTTTACAAACAGAGTGTTTCCAAACTGCTCTATGAAAAGAATTGTTAATCTCTGTGAGTGGAACGCTCACCTCACAAAGTAGTTTCAGAGAATGATTCTCTCTAGTTTCTCTACGAGGATATTCCCTTTTCTACCGTTGGCCCCAAAACGCTTGAAATCTCCACATGCATATTCCTCAAAAAGAGGGTTTCCAATCTGCTCTGTCTGAAGGAAGTTTCACCTCTGTGAGTTGAACACACACAAATCAACGAAGTTACTGAGAAATCTTCTGTCTAGCATTAGATGAAGAAATCCCGCTTCCAACGAAATACTCAAAGAGCTCCAAATATCCACTTGCAGACTTTACAAACAGAGTGTTTCCAAACTGCTCTATGAAAAGAAAGGTTAAACTCTGTGAGTGGAACGCCCACATCACAAAGTGGTTTCTGAGAATGATTCTCTCTAGTTTTTATACGAGGATATTTCCTTTTCTACTGTTGGCCCCAAAACCCTTGAAATCTCCACATGCAAATTCCTCAAAAAGAGGGTTTCCAATATACTCTGTCTAAAGGAAGGTTCAACTCTGTGAGTTGAACACACACAAATCAAAGAAGTTTCTGAGAATTCTTCCTTCTAGCATTAGATGAAGAAATCCCGCTTCCAACGAAATCCTCAAAGAGGTCCAAATATCCACTTGCAGACTTTACAAACAGAGTGTTTCCAAACTGCTCTATGAATAGAAAGGTTAAACTCTGTGAGTGGAACGCTCACCTCACAAAGTAGTTTCAGAGAATGATTCTCTCTAGTTTCTCTACGAGGATATTCCCTTTTCTACCGTTGGCCCCAAAACGCTTGAAATCTCCACATGCATATTCCTCAAAAAGAGGGTTTCCAATCTGCTCTCTCTAAAGGAAGTTTCACCTCTGTGAGTTGAACACAGACAAATCAACGAAGTTACTGAGAATTCTTCCTTCTATCATTAGATGAAGAATTCCCGCTTCCAACGAAATCCTCAAAGAGGTCCTAATATCCACTTGCAGACTTTACAAACAGAGTGTTTCCAAACTGCTCTATGAAAAGAAAGGTTAAACTCTGTGAGTGGAATGCCCACATCACAAAGTGGTTTCTGAGAATGATTCTCTCTAGTTTTTATACGAGGATATTTCCTTTTCTAACGTTGTCCCAAAACGCTTGAAATCTCCACATGCAAATTCCTCAAAAAGAGGGTTTCCAATCTGCTCTGTCTAAAGGAAGGTTCAACTCTGTGAGTTGCAAAAAGAGGGTTTCCAATCTGCTCTGTCTAAAGGAAGGTTCAACTCTGTGAGTTGAACACACACAAATCAAAGAAGTTACTGAGAATTCTTCCTTCTAGCATTAGATGAAGAATTCCCGCTTCCAACGAAATCCTCAAAGAGGTCCTAATATCCACTTGCAGACTTTACAAACAGAGTGTTTCCAAACTGCTCTATGAAAAGAAAGGTTAAACTCTGTGAGTGGAATGCCCACATCACAAAGTGGTTTGTGAGAATGATTCTCTCTTGTTTTTATACGAGGATATTTCCTTTTCTAACGTTGTCCCAAAACGCTTGAAATCTCCACATGCAAATTCCTCAAAAAGAGGGTTTCCAATCTGCTCTGTCTAAAGGAAGGTTCAACTCTGTGAGTTGAACACACACAAATCAAAGAAGTTACTGAGAATTCTTCCTTCTAGCATTAGATGAAGAATTCCCGCTTCCAACGAAATCCTCAAAGAGGTCCTAATATCCACTTGCAGACTTTACAAACAGAGTGTTTCCAAACTGCTCTATGAAAAGAATGGTTAATCTCTGTGAGTGGAACGCTCACCTCACAAAGTAGTTTCAGAGAATGATTCTCTCTAGTTTCTCTACGAGGATATTCCCTTTTCTACCGTTGGCCCCAAAACGCTTGAAATCTCCACATGCATATTCCTCAAAAAGAGGGTTTCCAATCTGCTCTGTCTGAAGGAAGTTTCACCTCTGTGAGTTGAACACACACAAATCAACGAAGTTACTGAGAAATCTTCTGTCTAGCATTAGATGAAGAAATCCCGCTTCCAACGAAATACTCAAAGAGCTCCAAATATCCACTTGCAGACTTTACAAACAGAGTGTTTCCAAACTGCTCTATGAAAAGAAAGGTTAAACTCTGTGAGTGGAACGCCCACATCACAAAGTGGTTTCTGAGAATGATTCTCTCTAGTTTTTATACGAGGATATTTCCTTTTCTACCGTTGGCCCCAAAACCCTTGAAATCTCCACATGCAAATTCCTCAAAAAGAGGGTTTCCAATCTACTCTGTCTAAAGGAAGGTTCAACTCTGTGAGTTGAACACACACAAATCAAAGAAGTTTCTGAGAATTCTTCCTTCTAGCATTAGATGAAAAAATCCCGCTTCCAACGAAATCCTCAAAGAGGTCCAAATATCCACTTGCAGACTTTACAAACAGAGTGTTTCCAAACTGCTCTATGAATAGAAAGGTTAAACTCTGTGAGTGGAACGCTCACCTCACAAAGTAGTTTCAGAGAATGATTCTCTCTAGTTTCTCTACGACGATATTCCCTTTTCTACCGTTGGCCCCAAAACGCTTGAAATCTCCACATGCATATTCCTCAAAAAGAGGGTTTCCAATCTGCTCTGTCTAAAGGAAGTTTCACCTCTGTGAGTTGAACACAGAGAAATCAACGAAGTTACTGAGAATTCTTCCTTCTATCATTAGATGAAGAATTCCCGCTTCCAACGAAATCCTCAAAGAGGTCCTAATATCCACTTGCAGACTTTACAAACAGAGTGTTTCCAAACTGCTCTATGAAAAGAAAGGTTAAACTCTGTGAGTGGAATGCCCACATCACAAAGTGGTTTGTGAGAATGATTCTCTCTAGTTTTTATACGAGGATATTTCCTTTTCTAACGTTGTCCCAAAACGCTTGAAATCTCCACATGCAAATTCCTCAAAAAGAGGGTTTCCAATCTGCTCTGTCTAAAGGAAGGTTCAACTCTGTGAGTTGAACACACACAAATCAAAGAAGTTACTGAGAATTCTTCCTTCTAGCATTAAATGAAGAATTCCCGCTTCCAACGAAATCCTCAAAGAGGTCCTAATATCGACTTGCAGACTTTACAAACAGAGTGTTTCCAAACTGCTCTATGAAAAGAAAGGTTAATCTCTGTGAGTGGAACGCTCACCTCACAAAGTAGTTTCAGAGAATGATTCTCTCTAGTTTCTCTACGAGGATATTCCCTTTTCTACCGTTGGCCCCAAAACGCTTGAAATCTCCACATGCATATTCCTCAAAAAGAGGGTTTCCAATCTGCTCTGTCTGAAGGAAGTTTCACCTCTGTGAGTTGAACACACACAAATCAACGAAGTTACTGAGAAATCTTCTGTCTAGCATTAGATGAAGAAATCCCGCTTACAACGAAATACTCAAAGAGCTCCAAATATCCACTTGCAGACTTTACAAACAGAGTGTTTCCAAACTGCTCTATGAAAAGAAAGGTTAAACTCTGTGAGTGGAACGCCCACATCACAAAGTGGTTTCTGAGAATGATTCTCTCTAGTTTTTATACGAGGATATTTCCTTTTCTACCGTTGGCCCCAAAACCCTTGAAATCTCCACATGCAAATTCCTCAAAAAGAGGGTTTCCAATCTACTCTGTCTAAAGGAAGGTTCAACTCTGTGAGTTGAACACACACAAATCAAAGAAGTTTCTGAGAATTCTTCCTTCTAGCATTAGATGAAGAAATCCCGCTTCCAACGAAATCCTCAAAGAGGTCCAAATATCCACTTGCAGACTTTACAAACAGAGTGTTTCCAAACTGCTCTATGAATAGAAAGGTTAAACTCTGTGAGTGGAACGCTCACCTCACAAAGTAGTTTCAGAGAATGATTCTCTCTAGTTTCTCTACGAGGATATTCCCTTTTCTACCGTTGGCCCCAAAACGCTTGAAATCTCCACATGCATATTCCTCAAAAAGAGGGTTTCCAATCTGCTCTGTCTAAAGGAAGTTTCACCTCTGTGAGTTGAACACAGACAAATCAACGAAGTTACTGAGAATTCTTCCTTCTATCATTAGATGAAGAATTCCCGCTTCCAACGAAATCCTCAAAGAGGTCCTAATATCCACTTGCAGACTTTACAAACAGAGTGTTTCCAAACTGCTCTATGAAAAGAAAGGTTAAACTCTGTGAGTGGAATGCCCACATCACAAAGTGGTTTCTGAGAATGATTCTCTCTAGTTTTTATACGAGGATATTTCCTTTTCTAACGTTGTCCCAAAACGCTTGAAATCTCCACATGCAAATTGCTCAAAAAGAGGGTTTCCAATCTGCTCTGTCTAAAGGAAGGTTCAACTCTGTGAGTTGAACACACACAAATCAAAGAAGTTTCTGAGAATTCTTCCTTCTAGCATTAGATGAAGAAATCCCGCTTCCAACGAAATCCTCAAAGAGGTCCAAATATCCACTTGCAGACTTTACAAACAGAGTGTTTCCAAACTGCTCTATGAAAAGAAAGGTTAATCTCTGTGAGTGGAACGCTCACCTCACAAAGTAGTTTCAGAGAATGATTCTCTCTAGTTTCTCTACGAGGATATTCCCTTTTCTACCGTTGGCCCCAAAACGCTTGAAATCTCCACATGCATATTCCTCAAAAAGAGGGTTTCCAATCTGCACTGTCTGAAGGAAGTTTCACCTCTGTGAGTTGAACACACACAAATCAACGAAGTTACTGAGAAATCTTCTGTCTAGCATTAGATGAAGAAATCCCGCTTCCAACGAAATACTCCAAGAGCTCCAAATATCCACTTGCAGACTTTACAAACAGAGTGTTTCCAAACTGCTCTATGAAAAGAAAGGTTAAACTCTGTGAGTGGAACGCCCACATCACAAAGTGGTTTCTGAGAATGATTCTCTCTAGTTTTTATACGAGGATATTTCCTTTTCTACCGTTGGCCCCAAAACCCTTGAAATCTCCACATGCAAATTCCTCAAAAAGAGGGTTTCCAATCTACTCTGTCTAAAGGAAGGTTCAACTCTGTGAGTTGAACACACACAAATCAAAGAAGTTTCTGAGAATTCTTCCTTCTAGCATTAGATGAAGAAATCCCGCTTCCAACGAAATCCACAAAGAGGTCCAAATATCCACTTGCAGACTTTACAAACAGAGTGTTTCCAAACTGCTCTATGAATAGAAAGGTTAAACTCTGTGAGTGGAACGCTCACCTCACAAAGTAGTTTCAGAGAATGATTCTCTCTAGTTTCTCTACGAAGATATTCCCTTTTCTACCGTTGGCCCCAAAACGCTTGAAATCTCCACATGCATATTCCTCAAAAAGAGGGTTTCCAATCTGCTCTGTCTAAAGGAAGTTTCACCTCTGTGAGTTGAACACAGACAAATCAACGAAGTTACTGAGAATTCTTCCTTCTATCATTAGATGAAGAATTCCCGCTTCCAACGAAATCCTCAAAGAGGTCCTAATATCCACTTGCAGACTTTACAAACAGAGTGTTTCCAAACTGCTCTATGAAAAGAAAGGTTAAACTCTGTGAGTGGAATGCCCACATCACAAAGTGGTTTGTGAGAATGATTCTCTCTAGTTTTTATACGAGGATATTTCCTTTTCTAACGTTGTCCCAAAACGCTTGAAATCTCCACATGCAAATTCCTCAAAAAGAGGGTTTCCAATCTGCTCTGTCTAAAGGAAGGTTCAACTCTGTGAGTTGAACACACACAAATCAAAGAAGTTACTGAGAATTCTTCCTTCTAGCATTAGATGAAGAATTCCCGCTTCCAACGAAATCCTCAAAGAGGTCCTAATATCCACTTGCAGACTTTACAAACAGAGTGTTTCCAAACTGCTCTATGAAAAGAAAGGTTAATCTCTGTGAGTGGAACGCTCACCTCACAAAGTAGTTTCAGAGAATGATTCTCTCTAGTTTCTCTACGAGGATATTCCCTTTTCTACCGTTGGCCCCAAAACGCTTGAAATCTCCACATGCATATTCCTCAAAAAGAGGGTTTCCAATCTGCTCCGTCTGAAGGAAGTTTCACCTCTGTGAGTTGAACACACACAAATCAACGAAGTTACTGAGAAATCTTCTGTCTAGCATTAGATGAAGAAATCCCGCTTACAACGAAATACTCAAAGAGCTCCAAATATCCACTTGCAGAATTTACAAACAGAGTGTTTCCAAACTGCTCTATGAAAAGAAAGGTTAAACTCTGTGAGTGGAACGCTCACCTCACAAAGTAGTTTCAGAGAATGATTCTCTCTAGTTTCTCTACGAGGATATTCCCTTTTCTACCGTTGGCCCCAAAACGCTTGAAATCTCCACATGCATATTCCTCAAAAAGAGGGTTTCCAATCTGCTCTGTCTAAAGGAAGTTTCACCTCTGTGAGTTGAACACAGACAAATCAACGAAGTTACTGAGAATTCTTCCTTCTATCATTAGATGAAGAATTCCCGCTTCCAACGAAATCCTCAAAGAGGTCCTAATATCCACTTGCAGACTTTACAAACAGAGTGTTTCCAAACTGCTCTATGAAAAGAAAGGTTAAACTCTGTGAGTGGAATGCCCACATCACAAAGTGGTTTCTGAGAATGATTCTCTCTAGTTTTTATACGAGGATATTTCCTTTTCTAACGTTGTCCCAAAACGCTTGAAATCTCCACATGCAAATTGCTCAAAAAGAGGGTTTCCAATCTGCTCTGTCTAAAGGAAGGTTCAACTCTGTGAGTTGAACACACACAAATCAAAGAAGTTTCTGAGAATTCTTCCTTCTAGCATTAGATGAAGAAATCCCGCTTCCAACGAAATCCTCAAAGAGGTCCAAATATCCACTTGCAGACTTTACAAACAGAGTGTTTCCAAACTGCTCTATGAAAAGAAAGGTTAATCTCTGTGAGTGGAACGCTCACCTCACAAAGTAGTTTCAGAGAATGATTCTCTCTAGTTTCTCTACGAGGATATTCCCTTTTCTACCGTTGGCCCCAAAACGCTTGAAATCTCCACATGCATATTCCTCAAAAAGAGGGTTTCCAATCTGCACTGTCTGAAGGAAGTTTCACCTCTGTGAGTTGAACACACACAAATCAACGAAGTTACTGAGAAATCTTCTGTCTAGCATTAGATGAAGAAATCCCGCTTCCAACGAAATACTCAAAGAGCTCCAAATATCCACTTGCAGACTTTACAAACAGAGTGTTTCCAAACTGCTCTATGAAAAGAAAGGTTAAACTCTGTGAGTGGAACGCCCACATCACAAAGTGGTTTCTGAGAATGATTCTCTCTAGTTTTTATACGAGGATATTTCCTTTTCTACCGTTGGCCCCAAAACCCTTGAAATCTCCACATGCAAATTCCTCAAAAAGAGGGTTTCCAATCTACTCTGTCTAAAGGAAGGTTCAACTCTGTGAGTTGAACACACACAAATCAAAGAAGTTTCTGAGAATTCTTCCTTCTAGCATTAGATGAAGAAATCCCTCTTCCAACGAAATCCTCAAAGAGGTCCAAATATCCACTTGCAGACTTTACAAACAGAGTGTTTCCAAACTGCTCTATGAATAGAAAGGTTAAACTCTGTGAGTGGAACGCTCACCTCACAAAGTAGTTTCAGAGAATGATTCTCTCTAGTTTCTCTACGAGGATATTCCCTTTTCTACCGTTGGCCCCAAAACGCTTGAAATCTCCACATGCATATTCCTCAAAAAGAGGGTTTCCAATCTGCTCTGTCTAAAGGAAGTTTCACCTCTGTGAGTTGAACACAGACAAATCAACGAAGTTACTGAGAATTCTTCCTTCTATCATTAGATGAAGAATTCCCGCTTCCAACGAAATCCCCAAAGAGGTCCTAATATCCACTTGCAGACTTTACAAACAGAGTGTTTCCAAACTGCTCTATGAAAATAAAGGTTAAACTCTGTGAGTGGAATGCCCACATCACAAAGTGGTTTGTGAGAATGATTCTCTCTAGTTTTTATACGAGGATATTTCCTTTTCTAACGTTGTCCCAAAACGCTTGAAATCTCCACATGCAAATTCCTCAAAAAGAGGGTTTCCAATCTGCTCTGTCTAAAGGAAGGTTCAACTCTGTGAGTTGAACACACACAAATCAAAGAAGTTACTGAGAATTCTTCCTTCTAGCATTAGATGAAGAATTCCCGCTTCCAACGAAATCCTCAAAGAGGTCCTAATATCCACTTGCAGACTTTACAAACAGAGTGTTTCCAAACTGCTCTATGAAAAGAAAGGTTAATCTCTGTGAGTGGAACGCTCACCTCACAAAGAAGTTTCAGAGAATGATTCTCTCTAGTTTCTCTACGAGGATATTCCCTTTTCTACCGTTGGCCCCAAAACGCTTGAAATCTCCACATGCATATTCCTCAAAAAGAGGGTTTCCAATCTGCTCTGTCTGAAGGAAGTTTCACCTCTGTGAGTTGAACACACACAAATCAACGAAGTTACTGAGAAATCTTCTGTCTAGCATTAGATGAAGAAATCCCGCTTACAACGAAATACTCAAAGAGCTCCAAATATCCACTTGCAGACTTTACAAACAGAGTGTTTCCAAACTGCTCTATGAAAAGAAAGGTTAAACTCTGTGAGTGGAACGCCCACATCACAAAGTGGTTTCTGAGAATGATTCTCTCTAGTTTTTATACGAGGATATTTCCTTTTCTACCGTTGGCCCCAAAACCCTTGAAATCTCCACATGCAAATTCCTCAAAAAGAGGGTTTCCAATCTACTCTGTCTAAAGGAAGGTTCAACTCTGTGAGTTGAACACACACAAATCAAAGAAGTTTCTGAGAATTCTTCCTTCTAGCATTAGATGAAGAAATCCCGCTTCCAACGAAATCCTCAAAGAGGTCCAAATATCCACTTGCAGACTTTACAAACAGAGTGTTTCCAAACTGCTCTATGAATAGAAAGGTTAAACTCTGTGAGTGGAACGCTCACCTCACAAAGTAGTTTCAGAGAATGATTCTCTCTAGTTTCTCTACGAGGATATTCCCTTTTCTACCGTTGGCCCCAAAACGCTTGAAATCTCCACATGCATATTCCTCAAAAAGAGGGTTTCCAATCTGCTCTGTCTAAAGGAAGTTTCACCTCTGTGAGTTGAACACAGACAAATCAACGAAGTTACTGAGAATTCTTCCTTCTATCATTAGATGAAGAATTCCCGCTTCCAACGAAATCCTCAAAGAGGTCCTAATATCCACTTGCAGACTTTACAAACAGAGTGTTTCCAAACTGCTCTATGAAAAGAAAGGTTAAACTCTGTGAGTGGAATGCCCACATCACAAAGTGGTTTCTGAGAATGATTCTCTCTAGTTTTTATACGAGGATATTTCCTTTTCTAACGTTGTCCCAAAACGCTTGAAATCTCCACATGCAAATTGCTCAAAAAGAGGGTTTCCAATCTGCTCTGTCTAAAGGAAGGTTCAACTCTGTGAGTTGAACACACACAAATCAAAGAAGTTTCTGAGAATTCTTCCTTCTAGCATTAGATGAAGAAATCCCGCTTCCAACGAAATCCTCAAAGAGGTCCAAATATCCACTTGCAGACTTTACAAACAGAGTGTTTCCAAACTGCTCTATGAAAAGAAAGGTTAATCTCTGTGAGTGGAACGCTCACCTCACAAAGTAGTTTCAGAGAATGATTCTCTCTAGTTTCTCTACGAGGATATTCCCTTTTCTACCGTTGGCCCCAAAACGCTTGAAATCTCCACATGCATATTCCTCAAAAAGAGGGTTTCCAATCTGCACTGTCTGAAGGAAGTTTCACCTCTGTGAGTTGAACACACACAAATCAACGAAGTTACTGAGAAATCTTCTGTCTAGCATTAGATGAAGAAATCCCGCTTCCAACGAAATACTCAAAGAGCTCCAAATATCAACTTGCAGACTTTACAAACAGAGTGTTTCCAAACTGCTCTATGAAAAGAAAGGTTAAACTCTGTGAGTGGAACGCCCACATCACAAAGTGGTTTCTGAGAATGATTCTCTCTAGTTTTTATACGAGGATATTTCCTTTTCTACCGTTGGCCCCAAAACCCTTGAAATCTCCACATGCAAATTCCTCAAAAAGAGGGTTTTTCAATCTACTCTGTCTAAAGGAAGGTTCAACTCTGTGAGTTGAACACACACAAATCAAAGAAGTTACTGAGAAATCTTCTGTGTAGCATTAGAGGAAGAAATCCCTCTTCCAACGAAATCCTCAAAGAGGTCCAAATATCCACTTGCAGACTTTACAAACAGAGTGTTTCCAAACTGCTCTATGAAAAGAAAGGTTAAACTCCGTGAGTGGAACCCACACATCACAAAGTGGTTTCAGAGAGTGATTCTCTCTAGTTTTTCTACGAGGATATTCCCTTTTCTACCGTTGGCCCCAAAACGCTTGAAATCTCCACATGCATATTCCTCAAAAAGAGGGTTTCCAATCTGCTCTGTCTAAAGGAAGTTACACCTCTGTGAGTTGAACACACACAAATCAACGAAGTTACTGAGAAATCTTCTGTCTAGCATTAGATGAAGAAATCCCGCTTCCAACGAAATCCTCAAAGAGGTCCAAATATCCACTGGCAGACTTTACAAACAGAGTGTTTCCAAACTGCTCTATGAAAAGAAAGTTTAAACTCTGTGAGTGGAACGCCCACATCACAAAGTGGTTTCTGAGAATGATTCTCTCTAGTTTTTATACGAGGATATTTCCTTTTATACCGTTGGCCCCAAAACCCTTGAAATCTCCACATGCAAATTCCTCAAAAAGAGGGTTTCGAATCCCCTCTGTCTAAAGGAAGGTTCAAATCTGTGAGTTGAACACAGACAAATCAACGAAGTTACTGAGAAATCTTCTGTGTAGCATTATATGAAGAAATCCCGCTTCCAACGAAATCCTCAAAGAGGTCCAAATATCCACTTGCAGACTTTACAAACAGAGTGTTTCCAAACTGCTCTGTGAAAAGAAAGGTAAAACTCTGTGAGTGGAATGCTCCCATCACAAAGTAGTTTCTGAGAATGATTCTCTCTAGTTTTTCTAAGAGGATATTTCCATTTCTAACTTTGGCCCCAAATCGCTAGAAATCTCCACTTGCAAATTCCTCAAAAACAGGGTTTCCAATCTGCTCTGTCTAAAGGAAGGTTCAACTCTGTGAGTTGAACACACGCAAATCAGAGAAGTTTCTGAAAATTCTTCCTTCTAGCATTAGATGAAGAAATCCCGCTTCCAATTAAATCCTCAAAGAGGTACAAATATCACCTTGCAGACTTCAAAACCAGAGTGTTTCCAAACTGCTCTATGAAAAGAAAGGTTAAACTCTGTGAGTGGAACACACACATCACAAAGTAGTTTCTGAAAATGATTCTCTCTAGTTTTTATACGAGGATATTTCCTTTTCTATCGTTGGCCACAAATTGCTTGAAATCTCCACATGCATATTCCTCAAAAAGAGGGTTTCCAATCTGCTCTGTCTAAAGGAAGGTTCAACTCTGTGAGTTGAACACTCACAAATCAAAGAAGTTTCTGAGAATTCTTCCTTCTAGCATTAGATGAAGAAATCCCGCTTCCAACGAAATCCTCAAAGAGGTCCAAATATCCACTTGCAGACTTTACAAACAGAGTGTTTCCAAACTGCTCTATGAAAAGAAAGGTAAAACTCTCTGAGTGGAATGCACACATCACAAAGTGGTTTCTGAGAATGATTCTCTCTAGTTTTTATACGAGGATATTTCCTTTTCTACCGATGGCCCCAAAACGCTTGAAATCTCCACATGCAAATTCCTCAAAAAGAGGGTTTCCAATCTGCTCTTTCTAAAGGAAGGTTCAACTCTGTGAGTTGAACACACACAAATCAAAGAACTTTCTGAGAATTCTTCCTTCTAGCATTAGATGAAGAAATCCCGCTTCCAACGAAATCCTCAAAGAGGTCCTAATATCCACTTGCAGACTTTACAAACAGAGTGTTTCCAAACTGCTCTATGAAAAGAAAGCTTAAACTCTGTGAGTGGAACGCACACATCACAAAGTGGTTTCTGAGAATGATTCTCTCTAGTTTTTATACGAGGATATTTCCTTTTCTACCGTTGGCCCCAAAACGCTTGAAATCTCCACATGCAAATTCCTCAAAAAGAGGGTTTCCAATCTGCTCTGTCTAAAGGAAGGTTCAACTCTGTGAGTTCAACACACACAAATCAAAGAACTTTCTGAGAATTCTTCCTTCTAGCATTAGATGAAGAAATCCCGCTTCCAACGAAATCCTCAAAGAGGTCCAAATATCCACTTGCAGACTTTACAAACAGAGTGTTTCCAAACTGCTCTGTGAAAAGAAAGGTTAAACTCTTTGAATGGAACGCACACATCACAAAGTGGTTTCTGAGAATGATTCTCTCTAGTTTTTATACGAGGATATTTCCTTTTGTACCGTTGGCCCCAAAAGGCTTGAAATCTCCACATGCAATTTCGTCAAAAACAGGGTTTCCAATCTGCTCTGTCTAAAGGAAGGTTCAACTCTGTGACTTCAACGCACACAAATCAAAGAAGTTTCTGAGAATTCTTCCTTATAGCATTAGATGAAGAAATCCCGCTTCCAACGAAATCCTCAAAGAGGTCCAAATATCCACTTGCAGACTTTACAAACAGAGTGTTTCCAATCTGCTCTATGAAAAGAAAGGTTAAACTCTGTGAGTGGAACGCCAACATGACAAAGTGGTTTCTGAGAATGATTCTTTCTAGGATTTATACGAGGATATTTCCTTTTCTACTGTTGGCCCCAAAACATTGGAATTCTCCACATGCATATTCCTCAAAAAGAGTGTTTCCAATCCGCTCTATCGAAAGGAAGGTTCAACTCTGTTAGTTGAACACACACAAATCAACGAAGTTTGTGAGAATTCTTCCTTCTATCATTAGATGAAGAAATCCTGTTTCCAACGAAATCCTCAAAGAGGTCCAAATATCCAATTGCAGACTTCACAAACAGAGTGTTTACAAACTGCTCTATGAAAAGAAAGGTTAATCTCTGTGAGTGGAACGCTCACCTCACAAAGTAGTTTCTGAGAATGATTCTCTCTATTTTTTATACGAGGATATTTCCTTTTCTACCGTTCGCCCCAAAACGCTTGAAATCTCCACATGCAAATTCCTCAAAAAGAGCGTTTCCAATCTGCTCTGTCTAAAGGAAGGTTCAACTCTGTTAGTTGAACACACACAAATCAAAGAAGTTACTGAGAAATCTTCTGTGTAGCATTAGAGGAAGAAATCCCGCTTCCAACGAAATCCTCAAAGAGGTCCAAATATCCACTTGCAGACTTTACAAACAGAGTGTTTCCAAACTGCTCTATGAAAAGAAAGGTTAAACTCCGTGAGTGGAACCCACACATCACAAAGTGGTTTCAGAGAATGATTCTCTCTAGTTTTTCTACGAGGATATTCCCTTTTCTACCGTTGGCCCCAAAACGCTTGAAATCTCCACATGCATATTCCTCAAAAAGAGGGTTTCCAACCTGCTCTGTCTAAAGGAAGTTACACCTCTGTGAGTTGAACACACACAAATCAACGAAGTTACTGAGAAATCTTCTGTCTAACATTACATGAAGAAATCCCGCTTCCAACGAAATCCTCAAGGAGGTCCAAATATCCACTTGCAGACTTTACAAACAGAGTGTTTCCAAACTGCTCTATGAAAAGAAAGGTTAAACTCTGTGAGTGGAACGCCCACATCACAAAGTGGTTTCTGAGAATGATTCTCTCTAGTTTTTATACGAGGATATTTCCTTTTCTACCGTTGGCCCCAAAACCCTTGAAATCTCCACATGCAAATTCCTCAAAAAGAGGGTTTCCAATCCCCTCTGTCTAAAGGAAGGTTCAAATCTGTGAGTTGAACACAGACAAATCGACGAAGTTACTGAGAAATCTTCTGTGTAGCATTAGATGAAGAAATCCCGCTTCCAACGAAAACCTCAAAGAGGTCCAAATATCCACTTGCAGAGTTTACAAACAGAGTGTTTCCAAACTGCTCTGTGAAAAGAAAGGTAAAACTCTGTGAGTGGAATGCTCCCATCACAAAGTAGTTTCTGAGAATGATTCTCTCTAGTTTTTCTAAGAGGATATTTCCATTTCTAACTTTGGCCCCAAATCGCTAGAAATCTCCACTTGCAAATACCTCAAAAAGAGGGTTTCCAATCTGCTCTGTCTAAAGGAAGGTTCAACTCTGTGAGTTGAACACACGCAAATCAGAGTAGTTTCTGAAAATTCTTCCTTCTAGCATTAGATGAAGAAATCCCGCTTCCAATTAAATCCTCAAAGAGGTACAAATATCCCCTTGCAGACTTCAAATCCAGAGTGTTTCCAAACTGCTCTATGAAAAGAAAGGTTAAACTCTGTGAGTGGAACACACACATCACAAAGTAGTTTCTGAAAATGATTCTCTCTAGTTTTTATACGAGGATATTTCCTTTTCTACCGTTGGCCACAAAATGCTTGAAATCTCCACATGCATATTCCTCCAAAAGAGGGTTTCCAATCTGCTCTGTCTAAAGGAAGGTTCAACTCTGTGAGTTGAACACTCACAAATCAAAGAACTTTCTGAGAATTCTTCCTTCTAGCATTAGATGAAGAAATCCCGCTTCCAACGAAATCCTCAAAGAGGTCCTAATATCCACTTGCAGACCTTACAAACAGAGTGTTTCCAAACTGCTCTATGAAAAGAAAGCTTAAACTCTGTGAGTGGAACGCACACATCACAAAGTAGTTTCTGAGAATGATTCTCTCTAGTTTTTCTTCGAGGATATTTCCTTTTCTAACGTTGGCCCCAAAACGCTTGAAATCTCCACATGCAAATTCCTCAAAAAGAGGGTTTCCAATCTGCTCTGTCTAAAGGAAGGTTCAACTCTGTGAGTTCAACACACACAAATCAAAGAACTTTCTGAGAATTCTTCCTTCTAGCATTAGATGAAGAAATCCCGCTTCCAACGAAATCCTCAAAGAGGTCCAAATATCCACTTGCAGACTTTACAAACAGAGTGTTTCCAAACTGCTCTGTGAAAAGAAAGGTTAAACTCTGTGAATGGAACGCCCACATCACAAAGTGGTTTCTGAGAATGATTCTCTCTAGTTTTTATACGAGGATATTTCCTTTTCTACCGTTGGCCCCTAAACCCTTGAAATCTCCACATGCAAATTCCTCAAAAAGAGGGTTTCCAATCCCCTCTGTCTAAAGGAAGGTTCAAATCTGTGAGTTGAACACAGACAAATCAACGAAGTTACTGAGAAATCTTCTGTGTAGCATTAGATGAAGAAATCCCGCTTCCAACGAAATCCTCAAAGAGTTCCAAATATCCACTTGCAGATTTTACAAACAGAGTGTTTCCAAACTGCTCTGTGAAAAGAAAGGTAAAACTCTGTGAGTGGAATGCTCACATCACAAAGTAGTTTCTGAGAATGATTCTCTCTAGTTTTTAAATGAGGATATTTCCTTTTCTATCGTTGGCCCCAAAAGGCTTGAAATCTACACATGCATATTCCTCAAAAGGAGTGTTTCCCATCTGCTCTGTCGAAAGGAAGGTTCAACTCTGTTAGTTGAACACACACAAATCAACGAAGTTTCTGAGAATTCTTCCTTCTAGCATTAGATGAGGAAATCCCGCTTCCAACGAAATCCTCAAAGAGGTCCTAATATCCACTTGCAGACTTTACAAACAGAGTGTTTCCAAACTGCTCTATGAAAAGAAAGCTTAAACTCTGTGAGTGGAACGCACACATCACAAAGTGGTTTCTGAGAATGATTCTCTCTAGTTTTTCTTCGAGGATATTTCCTTTTCTACCGTTGGCCCCAAATCGCTTGAAATCTCCACATTCAAATTCCTCAAAAAGAGGGTTTCCAATCTGCTCTGTCTAAAGAAAGGTTCAACTCTGTGAGTTCAACACACACAAATCAAAGAACTTTCTGAGAATTCTTCCTTCTAGCATTAGATGAAGAAATCCCGCTTCCAACGAAATCCTCAAAGAGGTCCAAATATCCACTTGCAGACTTTACAAACAGAGTGTTTCCAAACTGCTCTATGAAAAGAAAGGTTAAACTCTGTGAATGGAACGCACACATCACAAAGTGGTTTCTGAGAATGATTCTCTCTAGTTTTTATACGAGGATATTTCCTTTTCTACCGTTGGCCCCAAAACGCTTGAAATTTCCACATGCAAATTCCTCAAAAAGAGGGTTTCCAATCTGCTCTGTCTAAAGGAAGGTTCAACTCTGTGAGTTCAACACACACAAGTCAAAGAACTTTCTGAGAATTCTTCCTTCTAGCATTAGATGAAGGAATCCCCCTTCCAACGAAATCCTCAAAGAGGTCCAAATATCCACTTGCAGACTTCACAAACAGAGTGTTTCCAAACTGCTCTATGAAAAGAAAGGTTAAACTCTGTGAGTGGAACGCACACATCACAAAGCGGTTTCTGAGAATGATTCTCTCTAGTTTTTATAAGAGAATATTTCCTTTTGTACCGTTGGCCCCAAAAGGCTTGAAATCTCCACATGCAATTTCGACAAAAACAGGGTTTCCAATCTGCTCTGTCTAAAGGAAGGTTCAACTCTGTGAGTTCAACACACACAAATCAAAGAAGTTTCTGAGAATTCTTCCTTCTAGCATTAGATGAAGAAATCCTGCTTCCAACGAAATCCTCCAAGAGGTCCAAATATCCACTTGCAGACATTACAAACAGAGTGTTTCCAAACTGCTCTATGAAAAGAAAGGTTAAACTCTGTGAGTGGAACGCACACATCACAAAGTAGTTTCTGAGAATGATTCTCTCTTGTTTTTATACGAGGATATTTCCTTTTCTACCGTTGGCCCCAAAGTGCTTGAAATCTCCACATGCATATTCCTCAAAAAGAGGGTTTCCAATCTGCTCTGTCTAAAGGAAGGTTCAACTCTGTTAGTTGAATACACACAAATCAACGAAGTTACTGAGAAATCTTCTGTGTAGCATTAGATGAAGAAATCCCACTTCCAACGAAATCCTCAAAGAGGTACAAATATCCACCTGCAGACTTTACAAACTGAGTGTTTCCAAACTGCTCTATCAAAAGAAAGGTTAAACTCTGTGAGAGGAACGCACACATAACAAAGTGGTTTCTGAGAATGATTCTCTCTAGTTTTTCTATGAGGATATTTCCTTTTCTAACGTTGGCCCCAAATCGCTAGAAATCTCCACTTGCAAATTCCTCAAAAACAGGGTTTCCAATCTGCTCTGTCTAAAGGAAGGTTCAACTCTGTGAGTTGAACACACGCAAATCAGAGAAGTTTCTGAAAATTCTTCCTTCTAGCATTAGATGAAGAAATCCCGCTTCCAATGAAATCCTCAAAGAGGTCCAAATATCCCCTTGCAGACTTCAAAACCAGAGTGTTTCCAAACTGCTCTATGAAAAGAAAGGTTAAACTCTGTGAGTGGAACACACACATCACAAAGTAGTTTCTGAAAATGATTCTCTCTAGTTTTTATACGAGGATATTTCCTTTTCTACCGTTGGCCACAAAATGCTTGAAATCTCCACATGCATATTCCTCCAAAAGAGGGTTTCCAATCTGCTCTGTCTAAAGGAAGGTTCAACTCTGGAGTTGAACACTTACAAATCAAAGAAGTTTCTGAGAATTCTTCCTTCTAGCATTAGATGAAGAAATCCCGCTTCCAACGAAATCCTCAAAGAGGTCCAAATATCCACTTGCAGACTTTACAAACAGAGTGTTTCCAAACTGCTCTATGAAAAGAAAGGTTAAACTCTCTGAGTGGAACGCACACATCACAAAGTGGTTTCTGAGAATGATTCTCTCTAGTTTTTATACGAGGATATTTCCTTTTCTACCGTTGGCCCCAAAGTGCTTGAAATCTCCACATGCATATTCCTCAAAAAGAGGGTTTCCAATCTGCTCTGTCTAAAGGAAGGTTCAACTCTGTTAGTTGAACACACAAATCAACGAAGTTACTGAGAAATCTTCTGTGTAGCATTAGTTGAAGAAATTCCGCTTCCAACGAAATCCACAAAGAGGTCCAAATATCCACTTACAGACTTTACAAACAGAGTGTTTACAAACTTCTCTATGAAAAGAAAGGTTAAACTCTGTGAGTGCAACGCACACATCACAAAGTGGTTTCTGAGAATGATTCTCTCTAGTTTTTATACGAGGATATTTCCTTTTCTACCGATGGCTCCAAAGCGCTTGAAATCTCCACATGCAAATTCCTCAAAAAGAGGGTTTCCAATCTGCTCTGTCTAAAGGAAGGTTCAACTCTGTGAGTTGAACACACACAAATCAAAGAACTTTCTGAGAATTCTTCCTTCTAGCATTAGATGAAGAAATCCCTCTTCCAACGAAATCCTCAAAGAGGTCCAAATATCCACTTGCGGACTTCACAAACAGAGTGTTTCCAAACTGCTCTATGAAAAGAAAGGTTAAACTCTGTGAGTGGAACGCACACATCACAAAATAGTTTCTGAGAATGATTCTCTCTAGTTTTTATACGAGGATATTTCCTTTTCTACCGTTGGCCACAACATGCTTGAAATCTCCACATGCATATTCCTCAAAAAGAGGGTTTCCAATCTGCTCTCTCTAAACGAAGGTTCAACTCTGTTAGTTGAACACGCACAAATCAACGAAGTTACTGAGAAATCTTCTGTGTAGCATTAGATGAAGAAATCCCGCTTCCAACGAAATCCTCAAAGAGGTCCAAATATCCGCTTGCAGACTTTACAAACAGAGTGTTTCCAAACTGCTCTATCAAAAGAAAGGTTAAACTCTGTGAGAGGAACGCACACATAACAAAGTGGTTTCTGAGAATGATTCTCTCTAGTTTTTCTAAGAGGATATTTCCATTTCTAACGTTGGCCCCAAATCGCTAGAAATCTCCACTTGCAAATTCCTCAAAAACAGGGTTTCCAATCTGCTCTGTCTAAAGGAAGGTTCAACTCTGTGAGTTGAACACACGCAAATCAGAGAAGTTTCTGAAAATTCTTCCTTCTAGCATTAGATGAAGAAATCCCGCTTCCAATTAAATCCTCAAAGAGGTACAAATATCCCCTTGCAGACTTCAAAACCAGAGTGTTTCCAAACTGCTCTATGAAAAGAAAGGTTAAACTCTGTGAGTGGAACACACACATCACAAAGTAGTTTCTGAAAATGATTCTCTCTAGTTTTTATACGAGGATATTTCCTTTTCTACCGTTGGCCCCAAAACGCTTGAAATCTCCACATGCAAATTCCTCAAAAAGAGGGTTTCCAATCTGCTCTTTCTAAAGGAAGGTTCAACTCTGTCATTTGAACACTTACAAATCAAAGAAGTTTCTGAGAATTCTTCCTTCTAGCATTAGATGAAGAAATCCCGCTTCCAACGAAATCCTCAAAGAGGTCCAAATATCCACTTGCAGACTTTACAAACAGAGTGTTTCCAAACTGCTCTATGAAAAGAAAGGTTAAACTCTCTGAGTGGAACGCACACATCACAAAGTGGTTTCTGAGAATGATTCTCTCTAGTTTTTATACGAGGATATTTCCTTTCCTACCGATGGCCCCAAAACGCTTGAAATCTCCACATGAAATTCCTCAAAAAGAGGGTTTCCAATGTGCTCTGTCTAAAGGAAGGTTCAACTCTGTGAGTTGAACACACACAAATCAAAGAACTTTCTGAGAATTCTTCCTTCTAGCATTAGATGAAGAAATCCCGCTTCCAACGAAATCCTCAAAGAGGTCCAAATATCCACTTGCGGACTTCACAAACAGAGTGTTTCCAAACTGCTCTATGAAGAGAAAGGTTAAACTCTGTGAGTGGAACGCACACATCACAAAATAGTTTCTGAGAATGACTCTCTAGTTTTTATACGAGGATATTTCCTTTTCTACCGATGGCCACAAAATGCTTTAAATCTCCACATGCATATTCCTCAAAAAGAGGGTTTCCAATCTGCTCTCTCTAAAGGAAGGTCCAACTCTGTTAGTTGAACACAAACAAATCAACGAAGTTACTGAGAAATCTTCTGTGTAGCATTAGATGAAGAAATCCCGCTTCCAACGAAATCCTCAAAGAGGTCCAAATATCCACTTGCAGACTTTACAAACAGAGTGTTTCCAAACTGCTCTATCAAAAGAAAGGTTAAACTCTGTGAGAGGAACGCACACATAACAAAGTGGTTTCTGAGAATGATTCTCTCTAGTTTTTCTATGAGGATATTTCCTTTTCTAACGTTGGCCCCAAATCGCTAGAAATCTCCACTTGCAAATTCCTCAAAAAGAGGGTTTCCAATCTGCTCTGTCTAAAGGAAAGTTCAACTCTGTGAGTTGAACACACGCAAATCAGAGAAGTTTCTGAAAATTCTTCCTTCTAGCATTAGATGAAGAAATCCCGCTTCCAATGAAATCCACAAAGAGGTCCAAATATCCCCTTGCAGACTTCAAAACCAGAGTGTTTCCAAACTGCTCTATGAAAAGAAAGGTTAAACTCTGTGAGTGGAACACACACATCACAAAGTAGTTTCTGAAAATGATTCTCTCTAGTTTTTATACGAGGATATTTCCTTTTCTACCGTTGGCCACAAAATGCTTGAAATCTCCACATGCATATTCCTCCAAAAGAGGGTTTCCAATCTGCTCTGTCTAAAGGAAGGTTCAACTCTGTTAGTTGAATACACACAAATCAACGAAGTTACTGAGAAATCTTCTGTGTAGCATTAGATGAAGAAATCCCACTTCCAACGAAATCCTCAAAGAGGTACAAATATCCACCTGCAGACTTTACAAACAGAGTGTTTCCAAACTGCTCTATCAAAAGAAAGGTTAAACTCTGTGAGAGGAACGCACACATAACAAAGTGGTTTCTGAGAATGATTCTCTCTAGTTTTTCTATGAGGATATTTCCTTTTCTAACGTTGGCCCCAAATCGCTAGAAATCTCCACTTGCAAATTCCTCAAAAAGAGGGTTTCCAATCTGCTCTGTCTAAAGGAAGGTTCAACTCTGTGAGTTGAACACACGCAAATCAGAGAAGTTTCTGAAAATTCTTCCTTCTAGCATTACATGAAGAAATCCCGCTTCCAATGAAATCCTCAAAGTGGTCCAAATATCCCCTTGCAGACTTCAAAACCAGAGTGTTTCCAAACTGCTCTATGAAAAGAAAGGTTAAACTCTGTGAGTGGAACACACACATCACAAAGTAGTTTCTGAAAATGATTCTCTCTAGTTTTTATATGAGGATATTTCCTTTTCTACCGTTGGCCACAAAATGCTTGAAATCTCCACATGCATATTCCTCCAAAAGAGGGTTTCCAATCTGCTCTGTCTAAAGGAAGGTTCAACTCTGGAGTTGAACACTTACAAATCAAAGAAGTTTCTGAGAATTCTTCCTTCTAGCATTAGATGAAGAAATCCCGCTTCCAACGAAATCCTCAAAGAGGTCCAAATATCCACTTGCAGACTTTACAAACAGAGTGTTTCCAAACTGCTCTATGAAAAGAAAGGTTAAACTCTCTGAGTGGAACGCACACATCACAAAGTGGTTTCTGAGAATGATTCTCTCTAGTTTTTATACGAGGATATTTCCTTTTCTACCGTTGGCCCCAAAGTGCTTGAAATCTCCACATCCATATTCCTCAAAAAGAGGGTTTCCAATCTGCTCTGTCTAAAGGAAGGTTCAACTCTGTTAGTTGAACACAGAAATCAACGAAGTTACTGAGAAATCTTCTGTGTAGCATTAGTTGAAGAAATTCCGCTTCCAACGAAATCCACAAAGAGGTCCAAATATTCACTTGCAGACTTTACAAACAGAGTGTTTACAAACTTCTCTATGAAAAGAAAGGTTAAACTCTGTGAGTGCAACGCACACATCACAAAGTGGTTTCTGAGAATGATTCTCTCTAGTTTTTATACGAGGATATTTCCTTTTCTACCGATGGCTCCAAAGCGCTTGAAATCTCCACATGCAAATTCCTCAAAAAGAGGGTTTCCAATCTGTTCTGTCTAAAGGAAGGTTCAACTCTGTGAGTTGAACACACACAAATCAAAGAACTTTCTGAGAATTCTTCCTTCTAGCATTAGATGAAGAAATCCCGCTTCCAACGAAATCCTCAAAGAGGTCCAAATATCCACTTGCGGACTTCACAAACAGAGTGTTTCCAAACTGCTCTATGAAAAGAAAGGTTAAACTCTGTGAGTGGAACGCACACATCACAAAATAGTTTCTGAGAATGATTCTCTCTAGTTTTTATACGAGGATATTTCCTTTTCTACCGTTGGCCAAAAAATGCTTTAAATCTCCACATGCATATTCCTCAAAAAGAGGGTTTCCAATCTGCTCTCTCTAAAGGAAGGTTCAACTCTGTTAGTTGAACACACACAAATCAACGAAGTTACTGAGAAATCTTCTGTGTAGCATTAGATGAAGAAATCCCGCTTCCAACGAAATCCTCAAAGAGGTCCAAATATCCACTTGCAGACTTTACAAACAGAGTGTTTCCAAACTGCTCTATCAAAAGAAAGGTTAAACTCTGTGAGAGGAACGCACACATAACAAAGTGGTTTCTGTGAATGATTCTCTCTAGTTTTTCTAAGAGGATATTTCCATTTCTAACGTTGGCCCCAAATCGCTAGAAATCTCCACTTGCAAATTCCTCAAAAACAGGGTTTCCAATCTGCTCTGTCAAAAGGAAGGTTCAACTCTGTGAGTTGAACACACGCAAATCAGAGAAGTTTCTGAAAATTCTTCCTTCTAGCATTAGATGAAGAAATCCCGCTTCCAATGAAATCCTCAAAGAGGTCCAAATATCCCCTTGCAGACTTCAAAACCAGAGTGTTTCCAAACTGCTCTATGAAAAGAAAGGTTAAACTCTGTGAGTGGAACACACACATCACAAAGTAGTTTCTGAAAATGATTCTCTCTAGTTTTTATACGAGGATATTTCCTTTTCTACCGTTGGCCCCAAAACGCTTGAAATCTCCACATGCAAATTCCTCAAAAAGAGGGTTTCCAATCTGCTCTTTCTAAAGGAAGGTTCAACTCTGTGAGTTGAACACACACAAATCAAAGAACTTTCTGAGAATTCTTCCTTCTAGCATTAGATGAAGAAATCCCGCTTCCAACGAAATCCTCAAAGATGTCCAAATATCCACTTGCAGACTTCACAAACAGAGTGTTTCCAAACTGCTCTATGAAAAGAAAGGTTAAACTCTGTTAGTGGAACGCACACAACACAAAGTGGTTTCTGAGAATGATTCTCTCTAGTTTTTATACGAGGATATTTCCTTTTCTACCGATTGCCCCAAATCGCTTGAAATCTCCACATGCAAATTCCTCAAAAAGAGGGTTTCCAATCTGCTCTGTCTAAAGGAAGGTTCAACTCTGTCAGTTGAACACACACAAATCAACGAAGTTACTGAGAAATGTTCTGTGTAGCATTACATGAAGAAATCCCACTTCCAACGAAATCCTCAAAGAGTTACAAATATCCACTTGCAGACTTTACAAAGAGAGTGTTTCCAAACTGCTCTATCAAAAGAAAGGTTAAACTCTGTGAGAGGAACGCACACATAACAAAGTGGTTTCTGAGAATGATTCTCTCTAGTTTTTCTATGAGGATATTTCCTTTTCTAACGTTGGCCCCAAATCGCTAGAAATCTCCACTTGCAAATTCCTCAAAAAGAGGGTTTCCAATCTGCTCTGTCTAAAGGAAGGTTCAACTCTGTGAGTTGAACACACGCAAATCAGAGACGTTTCTGAAAATTCTTCCTTCTAGCATTAGATGAAGAAATCCCGCTTCCAATGAAATCCTCAAAGAGGTCCAAATATCCCCTTGCAGACTTCAAAACCAGAGTGTTTCCAAACTGCTCTATGAAAAGAAAGGTTAAACTCTGTGAGTGGAACACACACATCACAAAGTAGTTTCTGAAAATGATTCTCTCTAGTTTTTATACGAGGATATTTCCTTTTCTACCGTTGGCCACAAAATGCTTGAAATCTCCACATGCATATTCCTCCAAAAGAGGGTTTCCAATCTGCTCTGTCTAAAGGAAGGTTCAACTCTGGAGTTGAACACTGACAAATCAAAGAAGTTTCTGAGAATTCTTCCTTCTAGCATTAGATGAAGAAATCCCGCTTCCAACGAAATCCTCAAAGAGGTCCAAATATCCACTTGCAGACTTTACAAACAGAGTGTTTCCAAACTGCTCTATGAAAAGAAAGGTTAAACTCTCTGAGTGGAACGCACACATCACAAAGTGGTTTCTGAGAATGATTCTCTCTAGTTTTTATACGAGGATATTTCCTTTTCTACCGTTGGCCCCAAAGTGCTTGAAATCTCCACATGCATATTCCTCAAAAAGAGGGTTTCCAATCTGCTCTGTCTAAAGGAAGGTTCAACTCTGTTAGTTGAACACACAAATCAACGAAGTTACTGAGAAATCTTCTGTGTAGCATTAGTTGAAGAAATTCCGCTTCCAACGAAATCCACAAAGAGGTCCAAATATCCACTTGCAGACTTTACAAACAGAGTGTTTACAAACTTCTCTATGAAAAGAAAGGTTAAACTCTGTGAGTGCAACGCACACATCACAAAGTGGTTTCTGAGAATGATTCTCTCTAGTTTTTATACGAGGATATTTCCTTTTCTACCGATGGCTCCAAAGCGCTTGAAATCTCCACATGCAAATTCCTCAAAAAGAGGGTTTCCAATCTGTTCTGTCTAAAGGAAGGTTCAACTCTGTGAGTTGAACACACACAAATCAAAGAACTTTCTGAGAATTCTTCCTTCTAGCATTAGATGAAGAAATCCCGCTTCCAACGAAATCCTCAAAGAGGTCCAAATATCCACTTGCGGACTTCACAAACAGAGTGTTTCCAAACTGCTCTATGAAAAGAAAGGTTAAACTCTGTGAGTGGAACGCACACATCACAAAATAGTTTCTGAGAATGATTCTCTCTAGTTTTTATACGAGGATATTTCCTTTTCTACCGTTGGCCACAAAATGCTTGAAATCTCCACATGCATATTCCTCAAAAAGAGGGTTTCCAATCTGCTCTCTCTAAAGGAAGGTTCAACTCTGTTAGTTGAACACACACAAATCAACGAAGTTACTGAGAAATCTTCTGTGTAGCATTAGATGAAGAAATCCCGCTTCCAACGAAATCCTCAAAGAGGTCCAAATATCCACTTGCAGACTTTACAAACAGAGTGTTTCCAAACTGCTCTATCAAAAGAAAGGTTAAACCCTGTGAGAGGAACGCACACATAACAAAGTGGTTTCTGAGAATGATTCTCTCTAGTTTTTCTAAGAGGATATTTCCATTTCTAACGTTGGCCCCAAATCGCTAGAAATCTCCACTTGCAAATTCCTCAAAAACAGGGTTTCCAATCTGCTCTGTCTAAAGGAAGGTTCAACTCTGTGAGTTGAACACACGCAAATCAGAGAAGTTTCTGAAAATTCTTCCTTCTAGCATTAGATGAAGAAATCCCGCTTCCAATTAAATCCTCAAAGAGGTCCAAATATCCCCTTGCAGACTTCAAAACCAGAGTGTTTCCAAACTGCTCTATGAAAAGAAAGGTTAAACTCTGTGAGTGGAACACACACATCACAAAGTAGTTTCTGAAAATGATTCTCTCTAGTTTTTATACGAGGATATTTCCTTTTCTACCGTTGGCCCCAAAACGCTTGAAATCTCCACATGCAAATTCCTCAAAAAGAGGGTTTCCAATCTGCTCTTTCTAAAGGAAGGTTCAACTCTGTGAGTTGAACACACACAAATCAAAGAACTTTCTGAGAATTCTTCCTTCTAGCATTAGATGAAGAAATCCCGCTTCCAACGAAATCCTCAAACAGGTCCAAATATCCACTTGCAGACTTCACAAACAGAGTGTTTGCAAACTGCTCTATGAAAAGAAAGGTTAAACTCTGTGAGTGGAACGCACACATCACAAAGTGGTTTCTGAGAATGATTCTCTCTAGTTTTTATACGAGGATATTTCCTTTTCTACCGATTGCCCCAAATCGCTTGAAATCTCCACATGCAAATTCCTCAATAAGAGGGTTTCCAATCTGCTCTGTCTAAAGGAAGGTTCAACTCTGTTAGTTGAACACACACAAATCAACGAAGTTACTGAGAAATCTTCTGTGTAGCATTAGATGAAGAAATCCCACTTCCAACGAATTCCTCAAAGAGGTACAAATATCCACTTGCAGACTTTACAAAGAGAGTGTTTCCAAACTGCTCTATCAAAAGAAAGGTTAAACTCTGTGAGAGGAACGCACACATAACAAAGTGGTTTCTGAGAATGATTCTCTCTAGTTTTTCTATGAGGATATTTCCTTTTCTAATGTTGGCCCCAAATCGCTAGAAATCTCCACTTGCAAATTCCTCAAAAAGAGGGTTTCCAATCTGCTCTGTCTAAAGGAAGGTTCAACTCTGTGAGTTGAACACACGCAAATCAGAGAAGTTTCTGAAAATTCTTCCTTCTAGCATTAGATGAAGAAATCCCGCTTCCAATGAAATCCTCAAAGAGGTCCAAATATCCCCTTGCAGACTTCAAAACCAGAGTGTTTCCAAACTGCTCTATGAAAAGAAAGGTTAAACTCTGTGAGTGGAACACACACATCACAAAGTAGTTTCTGAAAATGATTCTCTCTAGTTTTTATACGAGGATATTTCCTTTTCTACCGTTGGCCACAAAATGCTTGAAATCTCCACATGCATATTCCTCCAAAAGAGGGTTTCCAATCTGCTCTGTCTAAAGGAAGGTTCAACTCTGGAGTTGAACACTGACAAATCAAAGAAGTTTCTGAGAATTCTTCCTTCTAGCATTAGATGAAGAAAACCCGCTTCCAACGAAATCCTCAAAGAGGTCCAAATATCCACTTGCAGACTTTACAAACAGAGTGTTTCCAAACTGCTCTATGAAAAGAAAGGTTAAACTCTCTGAGTGGAACGCACACATCACAAAGTGGTTTCTGAGAATGATTCTCTCTAGTTTTTATACGAGGATATTTCCTTTTCTACCGTTGGCCCCAAAGTGCTTGAAATCTCCACATGCATATTCCTCAAAAAGAGGGTTTCCAATCTGCTCTGTCTAAAGGAAGGTTCAACTCTGTTAGTTGAACACACAAATCAACGAAGTTACTGAGAAATCTTCTGTGTAGCATTAGTTGAAGAAATTCCGCTTCCAACGAAATCCACAAAGAGGTCCAAATATCCACTTGCAGACTTTACAAACAGAGTGTTTACAAACTTCTCTATGAAAAGAAAGGTTAAACTCTGTGAGTGCAACGCACACATCACAAAGTGGTTTCTGAGAATGATTCTCTCTAGTTTTTATACGAGGATATTTCCTTTTCTACCGATGGCTCCAAAGCGCTTGAAATCTCCACATGCAAATTCCTCAAAAAGAGGGTTTCCAATCTGTTCTGTCTAAAGGAAGGTTCAACTCTGTGAGTTGAACACACACAAATCAAAGAACTTTCTGAGAATTCTTCCTTCTAGCATTAGATGAAGAAATCCCGCTTCCAACGAAATCCTCAAAGAGGTCCAAATATCCACTTGCGGACTTCACAAACAGAGTGTTTCCAAACTGCTCTATGAAAAGAAAGGTTAAACTCTGTGAGTGGAACGCACACATCACAAAATAGTTTCTGAGAATGATTCTCTCTAGTTTTTATACGAGGATATTTCCTTTTCTACCGTTGGCCACAAAATGCTTGAAATCTCCACATGCATATTCCTCAAAAAGAGGGTTTCCAATCTGCTCTCTCTAAAGGAAGGTTCAACTCTGTTAGTTGAACACACACAAATCAACGAAGTTACTGAGAAATCTTCTGTGTAGCATTAGATGAAGAAATCCCGCTTCCAACGAAATCCTCAAAGAGGTCCAAATATCCACTTGCAGACTTTACAAACAGAGTGTTTCCAAACTGCTCTATCAAAAGAAAGGTTAAACCCTGTGAGAGGAACGCACACATAACAAAGTGGTTTCTGAGAATGATTCTCTCTAGTTTTTCTAAGAGGATATTTCCATTTCTAACGTTGGCCCCAAATCGCTAGAAATCTCCACTTGCAAATTCCTCAAAAACAGGGTTTCCAATCTGCTCTGTCTAAAGGAAGGTTCAACTCTGTGAGTTGAACACACGCAAATCAGAGAAGTTTCTGAAAATTCTTCCTTCTAGCATTAGATGAAGAAATCCCGCTTCCAATGAAATCCTCAAAGAGGTCCAAATATCCCCTTGCAGACTTCAAAACCAGAGTGTTTCCAAACTGCTCTATGAAAAGAAAGGTTAAACTCTGTGAGTGGAACACACACATCACAAAGTAGTTTCTGAAAATGATTCTCTCTAGTTTTTATACGAGGATATTTCCTTTTCTACCGTTGGCCCCAAAGTGCTTGAAATCTCCACATGCATATTCCTCAAAAAGAGGGTTTCCAATCTGCTCTGTCTAAAGGAAGGTTCAACTCTGTTAGTTGAACACACACAAATCAACGAAGTTACTGAGAAATCTTCTGTGTAGCATTAGTTGAAGAAATCCCGCTTCCAACGAAATCCACAAAGAGGTCCAAATATCCACTTGCAGACTTTACAAACAGAGTGTTTACAAACTGCTCTATGAAAAGAAAGGTTAAACTCTGTGAGTGCAACGCACACATCACAAAGTGGTTTCTGAGAATGATTCTCTCTAGTTTGTATACGAGGATATTTCCTTTTCTACCGATGGCCCCAAAACGCTTGAAATCTCCACATGCAAATTCCTCAAAAAGAGGGTTTCCAATCTGCTCTCTCTAAAGGAAGGTTCAACTCTGTGAGTTGAACACACACAAATCAAAGAACTTTCTGAGAATTCTTCCTTCTAGCATTAGATGAAGAAATCCCGCTTCCAACGAAATCCTCAAAGAGGTCCAAATATCCACTTGCGGACTTCACAAACAGAGTGTTTCCAAACTGCTCTATGAAAAGAAAGGTTAAACTCTGTGAGTGGAACGCACACATCACAAAATAGTTTCTGAGAATGATTCTCTCTAGTTTTTATACGAGGATATTTCCTTTTCTACCGTAGGCCACAAAATGCTTGAAATCTCCACATGCATATTCCTCAAAAAGAGGGTTTCCAATCTGCTCTCTCTAAAGGAAGGTTCAACTCTGTTAGTTGAACACACACAAATCAACGAAGTTACTGAGAAATCTTCTGTGTAGCATTAGATGAAGAAATCCCGCTTCCAACGAAATCCTCAAAGAGGTCCAAATATCCACTTGCAGACTTTACAAACAGAGTGTTTCCAAACTGCTCTATCAAAAGAAAGGTTAAACTCTGTGAGAGGAACGCACACATAACAAAGTGGTTTCTGAGAATGATTCTCTCTAGTTTTTCTATGAGGATATTTCCATTTCTAACGTTGGCCCCAAATGACTAGAAATCTCCACTTGCAAATTCCTCAAAAACAGGGTTTCCAATCTGCTCTGTCTAAAGGAAAGTTCAACTCCGTGAGTTGAACACACGCAAATCAGAGAAGTTTCTGAAAATTCTTCCTTCTAGAATTAGATGAAGAAATCCCGCTTCCAATGAAATCCTCAAAGAGGTACAAATATCCCCTTGCAGACTTCAAAACCAGAGTGTTTCCAAACTGCTCTATGAAAAGAAAGGTTAAACTCTGTGAGTGGAACACACACATCACAAAGTAGTTTCTGAAAATGATTCTCTCTAGTTTTTATACGAGGATATTTCCTTTTCTAACGTTGGCCACAAAATGCTTGAAATCTCCACATGCATATTCCTCCAAAAGAGGGTTTCCAATCTGCTCTGTCTAAAGGAAGGTTCAACCCTGTGAGTTGAACACTCACAAATCAAAGAAGTTTCTGAGAATTCTTCCTTCTAGCATTAGATGAAGAAATCCCGCTTCCAACGAAATCCTCAAAGAGGTCCAAATATCCACTTGCAGACTTTACAAACAGAGTGTTTCCAAACTGCTCTATGAAAAGAAAGGTAAAACTCTCTGAGTGGAATGCACACATCACAAAGTGGTTTCTGAGAATGATTCTCTCTAGTTTTTATACGAGGATATTCCCTTTTCTACCGATGGCCCCAAAACGCTTGAAATCTCCACATGCAAATTCCTCAAAAAGAGGGTTTCCAATCTGCTCTTTCTAAAGGAAGGTTCAACTCTGTGAGTTGAACACACACAAATCAAAGAACTTTCTGAGAATTCTTCCTTCTAGCATTAGATAAAGAAATCCCGCTTCCAACGAAATCCTCAAAGATATCCAAATATCCACTTGCAGACTTCACAAACGGAGTGTTTCCAAACTGCTCTATGAAAAGAAAGGTTAAACTCTTTGAGTGGAACACACACATCACAAAGTGGTTTCTGAGAATGATTCTCTCTAGTTTTTATACGAGGATATTTCCTTTTCTACCGATGGCCCCAAATCGCTTGAAATCTCCACATGCAAATTCCTCAATAAGAGGGTTTCCAATCTGCTCTGTCTAAAGGAAGGTTCAACTCTGTTAGTTGAACACACACAAATCAACGAAGTTACTGAGAAATCTTCTGTGTAGCATTAGATGAAGAAATCCCGCTTCCAACGAAATCCTCAAAGAGGTCCAAATATCCACTTGCAGACTTTACAAACAGAGTGTTTCCAAACTGCTCTATCAAAAGAAAGGTTAAACTCTGTGAGAGGAACGCACACATAACAAAGTGGTTTCTGAGAATGATTCTCTCTAGTTTTTCTAAGAGGATATTTCCATTTCTAACGTTGGCCCCAAATCGCTAGAAATCTCCACTTGCAAATTCCTCAAAAACAGGGTTTCCAATCTGCTCTGTCTAAAGGAAGGTTCAACTCTGTGAGTTGAACACACGCAAATCAGAGAAGTTTCTGAAAATTCTTCCTTCTAGCATTAGATGAAGAAATCCCGCTTCCAATTAAATCCTCAAAGAGGTCCAAATATCCCCTTGCAGACTTCAAAACCAGAGTGTTTCCAAACTGCTCTATGAAAAGAAAGGTTAAACTCTGTGAGTGGAACACACACATCACAAAGTAGTTTCTGAAAATGATTCTCTCTAGTTTTTATACGAGGATATTTCCTTTTCTACCGTTGGCCCCAAAACGCTTGAAATCTCCACATGCAAATTCCCCAAAAAGAGGGTTTCCAATCTGCTCTTTCTAAAGGAAGGTTCAACTCTGTGAGTTGAACACACACAAATCAAAGAACTTTCTGAGAATTCTTCCTTCTAGCATTAGATGAAGAAATCCCGCTTCCAACGAAATCCTCAAACAGGTCCAAATATCCACTTGCAGACTTCACAAACAGAGTGTTTGCAAACTGCTCTATGAAAAGAAAGGTTAAACTCTGTGAGTGGAACGCACACATCACAAAGTGGTTTCTGAGAATGATTCTCTCTAGTTTTTATACGAGGATATTTCCTTTTCTACCGATTGCCCCAAATCGCTTGAAATCTCCACATGCAAATTCCTCAAAAAGAGGGTTTCCAATCTGCTCTGTCTAAAGGAAGGTTCAACTCTGTTAGTTGAACACACACAAATCAACGAAGTTACTGAGAAATGTTCTGTGTAGCATTAGATGAAGAAATCCCACTTCCAACGAAATCCTCAAAGAGGTACAAATATCCACTTGCAGACTTTACAAAGAGAGTGTTTCCAAACTGCTCTATCAAAAGAAAGGTTAAACTCTGTGAGAGGAACGCACACATAACAAAGTGGTTTCTGAGAATGATTCTCTCTAGTTTTTCTATGAGGATATTTCCTTTTCTAATGTTGGCCCCAAATCGCTAGAAATCTCCACTTGCAAATTCCTCAAAAAGAGGGTTTCCAATCTGCTCTGTCTAAAGGAAGGTTCAACTCTGTGAGTTGAACACAAGCAAATCAGAGAAGTTTCTGAAAATTCTTCCTTCTAGCATTAGATGAAGAAATCCCGCTTCCAATGAAATCCTCAAAGAGGTCCAAATATCCCCTTGCAGACTTCAAAACCAGAGTGTTTCCAAACTGCTCTATGAAAAGAAAGGTTAAACTCTGTGAGTGGAACACACACATCACAAAGTAGTTTCTGAAAATGATTCTCTCTAGTTTTTATACGAGGATATTTCCTTTTCTACCGTTGGCCCCAAAGTGCTTGAAATCTCCACATGCATATTCCTCAAAAAGAGGGTTTCCAATCTGCTCTGTCTAAAGGAAGGTTCAACTCTGTTAGTTGAACACACACAAATCAACGAAGTTACTGAGAAATCTTCTGTGTAGCATTAGTTGAAGAAATCCCGCTTCCAACGAAATCCACAAAGAGGTCCAAATATCCACTTGCAGACTTTACAAACAGAGTGTTTACAAACTGCTCTATGAAAAGAAAGGTTAAACTCTGTGAGTGCAACGCACACATCACAAAGTGGTTTCTGAGAATGATTCTCTCTAGTTTGTATACGAGGATATTTCCTTTTCTACCGATGGCCCCAAAACGCTTGAAATCTCCACATGCAAATTCCTCAAAAAGAGGGTTTCCAATCTGCTCTCTCTAAAGGAAGGTTCAACTCTGTGAGTTGAACACACACAAATCAAAGAACTTTCTGAGAATTCTTCCTTCTAGCATTAGATGAAGAAATCCCGCTTCCAACGAAATCCTCAAAGAGGTCCAAATATCCACTTGCGGACTTCACAAACAGAGTGTTTCCAAACTGCTCTATGAAAAGAAAGGTTAAACTCTGTGAGTGGAACGCACACATCACAAAATAGTTTCTGAGAATGATTCTCTCTAGTTTTTATACGAGGATATTTCCTTTTCTACCGTAGGCCACAAAATGCTTGAAATCTCCACATGCATATTCCTCAAAAAGAGGGTTTCCAATCTGCTCTCTCTAAAGGAAGGTTCAACTCTGTTAGTTGAACACACACAAATCAACGAAGTTACTGAGAAATCTTCTGTGTAGCATTAGATGAAGAAATCCCGCTTCCAACGAAATCCTCAAAGAGGTCCAAATATCCACTTGCAGACTTTACAAACAGAGTGTTTCCAAACTGCTCTATCAAAAGAAAGGTTAAACTCTGTGAGAGGAACGCACACATAACAAAGTGGTTTCTGAGAATGATTCTCTCTAGTTTTTCTAAGAGGATATTTCCATTTCTAACGTTGGCCCCAAATGACTAGAAATCTCCACTTGCAAATTCCTCAAAAGCAGGGTTTCCAATCTGCTCTGTCTAAAGGAAAGTTCAACTCCATGAGTTGAACACACGCAAATCAGAGAAGTTTCTGAAAATTCTTCCTTCTAGCATTAGATGAAGAAATCCCGCTTCCAATGAAATCCTCAAAGAGGTACAAATATCCCCTTGCAGACTTCAAAACCAGAGT
The DNA here is from genome assembly GCF_029281585.2 of Gorilla gorilla gorilla. Taxonomy (NCBI): domain Eukaryota; kingdom Metazoa; phylum Chordata; class Mammalia; order Primates; family Hominidae; genus Gorilla; species Gorilla gorilla. The sequence continues at coordinate 75,304,260 of NC_073232.2, forward strand.
GTTTCCAAACTGCTCTATGAAAAGAAAGGTTAAACTCTGTGAGTGGAACACACACATCACAAAGTAGTTTCTGAAAATGATTCTCTCTAGTTTTTATACGAGGATATTTCCTTTTCTAACGTTGGCCACAAAATGCTTGAAATATCCACATGCATATTCCTCCTAAAGAGGGTTTCCAATCTGCTCTGTCTAAAGGAAGGTTCAACCCTGTGAGTTGAACACTCACAAATCAAAGAAGTTTCTGAGAATTCTTCCTTCTAGCATTAGATGAAGAAATCCCGCTTCCAACGAAATCCTCAAAGAGGTCCAAATATCCACTTGCAGACTTTACAAACAGAGTGTTTCCAAACTGCTCTATGAAAAGAAAGGTAAAACTCTCTGAGTGGAATGCACACATCACAAAGTGGTTTCTGAGAATGATTCTCTCTAGTTTTTATACGAGGATATTCCCTTTTCTACCGATGGCCCCAAAACGCTTGAAATCTCCACATGCAAATTCCTCAAAAAGAGGGTTTCCAATCTGCTCTTTCTAAAGGAAGGTTCAACTCTGTGAGTTGAACACACACAAATCAAAGAACTTTCTGAGAATTCTTCCTTCTAGCATTAGATAAAGAAATCCCGCTTCCAACGAAATCCTCAAAGATATCCAAATATCCACTTGCAGACTTCACAAACAGAGTGTTTCCAAACTGCTCTATGAAAAGAAAGGTTAAACTCTTTGAGTGGAACACACACATCACAAAGTGGTTTCTGAGAATGATTCTCTCTAGTTTTTATACGAGGATATTTCCTTTTCTACCGATGGCCCCAAATCGCTTGAAATCTCCACATGCAAATTCCTCAATAAGAGGGTTTCCAATCTGCTCTGTCTAAAGGAAGGTTCAACTCTGTTAGTTGAACACACACAAATCAACGAAGTTACTGAGAAATGTTCTGTGTAGCATTAGATGAAGAAATCCCACTTCCAACGAAATCCTCAAAGAGGTACAAATATCCACTTGCAGACTTTACAAAGAGAGTGTTTCCAAACTGCTCTATCAAAAGAAAGGTTAAACTCTGTGAGAGGAAGGCACACATAACAAAGTGGTTTCTGAGAATGATTCTCTCTAGTTTTTCTATGAGGATATTTCCTTTTCTAACGTTGGCCCCAAATCGCTAGAAATCTCCACTTGCAAATTCCTCAAAAAGAGGGTTTCCAATCTGCTCTGTCTAAAGGAAGGTTCAACTCTGTGAGTTGAACACACGCAAATCAGAGAAGTTTCTGAAAATTCTTCCTTCTAGCATTAGATGAAGAAATCCCGCTTCCAATGAAATCCTCAAAGAGGTCCAAATATCCCCTTGCAGACTTCAAAACCAGAGTGTTTCCAAACTGCTCTATGAAAAGAAAGGTTAAACTCTGTGAGTGGAACACACACATCACAAAGTATTTTCTGAAAATGATTCTCTCTAGTTTTTATACGAGGATATTTCCTTTTCTACCGTTGGCCACAAAATGCTTGAAATCTCCACATGCATATTCCTCCAAAAGAGGGTTTCCAATCTGCTCTGTCTAAAGGAAGGTTCAACTCTGTGAGTTGAACACTTACAAATCAAAGAAGTTTCTGAGAATTCTTCCTTCTAGCATTAGAGAAAGAAATCCCGCTTCCAACGAAATCCTCAAAGATATCCAAATATCCACTTGCAGACTTCACAAACAGAGTGTTTCCAAACTGCTCTATGAAAAGAAAGGTTAAACTCTTTGAGTGGAACACACACATCACAAAGTGGTTTCTGAGAATGATTCTCTCTAGTTTTTATACGAGGATATTTCCTTTTCTACCGATGGCCCCAAATCGCTTGAAATCTCCACATGCAAATGCCTCAATAAGAGGGTTTCCAATCTGCTCTGTCGAAAGGAAGGTTCAACTCTGTTAGTTGAACACACACAAATCAACGAAGTTACTGAGAAATCTGTGTAGCATTAGATGAAGAAATCCTGCTTCCAACGAAATCCTCAAAGAGGTCCAAATATCCACTTGCAGACTTTACAAACAGAGTGTTTCCAAACTGCTCTATCAAAAGAAAGGTTAAACTCTGTGAGAGGAACGCACACATAACAAAGTGGTTTCTGAGAATGATTCTCTCTAGTTTTTCTAAGAGGATATTTCCATTTCTAACGTTGGCCCCAAATCGCTAGAAATCTCCACTTGCAAATTCCTCAAAAACAGGGTTTCCAATCTGCTCTGTCTAAAGGAAGGTTCAACTCTGTGAGTTGAACACACGCAAATCAGAGAAGTTTCTGAAAATTCTTCCTTCTAGCATTATATGAAGAAATCCCGCTTCCAATTAAATCCTCAAAGAGGTCCAAATATCCCCTTGCAGACTTCAAAACCAGAGTGTTTCCAAACTGCTCTATGAAAAGAAAGGTTAAACTCTGTGAGTGGAACACACACATCACAAAGTAGTTTCTGAAAATGATTCTCTCTAGTTTTTATACGAGGATATTTCCTTTTCTACCGTTGGCCCCAAAACGCTTGAAATCTCCACATGCAAATTCCTCAAAAAGAGGGTTTCCAGTCTGCTCTTTCTAAAGGAAGGTTCAACTCTGTGAGTTGAACACACACAAATCAAAGAACTTTCTGAGAATTCTTCCTTCTAGCATTAGATGAAGAAATCCCGCTTCCAACGAAATCCTCAAACAGGTCCAAATATCCACTTGCAGACTTCACAAACAGAGTGTTTGCAAACTGCTCTATGAAAAGAAAGGTTAAACTCTGTGAGTGGAACGCACACATCACAAAGTGGTTTCTGAGAATGATTCTCTCTAGTTTTTATACGAGGATATTTCCTTTTCTACCGATTGCCCCAAATCGCTTGAAATCTCCACATGCAAATTCCTCAAAAAGAGGGTTTCCAATCTGCTCTGTCTAAAGGAAGGTTCAACTCTGTTAGTTGAACACACACAAATCAACGAAGTTACTGAGAAATGTTCTGTGTAGCATTAGATGAAGAAATCCCACTTCCAACGAAATCCTCAAAGAGGTACAAATATCCACTTGCAGACTTTACAAAGAGAGTGTTTCCAAACTGCTCTATCAAAAGAAAGGTTAAACTCTGTGAGAGGAACGCACACATAACAAAGTGGTTTCTGAGAATGATTCTCTCTAGTTTTTCTATGAGGATATTTCCTTTTCTAATGTTGGCCCCAAATCGCTAGAAATCTCCACTTGCAAATTCCTCAAAAAGAGGGTTTCCAATCTGCTCTGTCTAAAGGAAGGTTCAACTCTGTGAGTTGAACACACGCAAATCAGAGAAGTTTCTGAAAATTCTTCCTTCTAGCATTAGATGAAGAAATCCCGCTTCCAATGAAATCCTCAAAGAGGTCCAAATATCCCCTTGCAGACTTCAAAACCAGAGTGTTTCCAAACTGCTCTATGAAAAGAAAGGTTAAACTCTGTGAGTGGAACACACACATCACAAAGTAGTTTCTGAAAATGATTCTCTCTAGTTTTTATACGAGGATATTTCCTTTTCTACCGTTGGCCCCAAAGTGCTTGAAATCTCCACATGCATATTCCTCAAAAAGAGGGTTTCCAATCTGCTCTGTCTAAAGGAAGGTTCAACTCTGTTAGTTGAACACACACAAATCAACGAAGTTACTGAGAAATCTTCTGTGTAGCATTAGTTGAAGAAATCCCGCTTCCAACGAAATCCACAAAGAGGTCCAAATATCCACTTGCAGACTTTACAAACAGAGTGTTTACAAACTGCTCTATGAAAAGAAAGGTTAAACTCTGTGAGTGCAACGCACACATCACAAAGTGGTTTCTGAGAATGATTCTCTCTAGTTTGTATATGAGGATATTTCCTTTTCTACCGATGGCCCCAAAACGCTTGAAATCTCCAAATGCAAATTCCTCAAAAAGAGGGTTTCCAATCTGCTCTCTCTAAAGGAAGGTTCAACTCTGTGAGTTGAACACACACAAATCAAAGAACTTTCTGAGAATTCTTCCTTCTAGCATTAGATGAAGAAATCCCGCTTCCAACGAAATCCTCAAAGAGGTCCAAATATCCACTTGCGGACTTCACAAACAGAGTGTTTCCAAACTGCTCTATGAAAAGAAAGGTTAAACTCTGTGAGTGGAACGCACACATCACAAAATAGTTTCTGAGAATGATTCTCTCTAGTTTTTATACGAGGATATTTCCTTTTCTACCGTAGGCCACAAAATGCTTGAAATCTCCACATGCATATTCCTCAAAAAGAGGGTTTCCAATCTGCTCTGTCTAAAGGAAGGTTCAACTCTGTTAGTTGAACACACACAAATCAACGAAGTTACTGAGAAATCTTCTGTGTAGCATTAGATGAAGAAATCCCGCTTCCAACGAAATCCTCAAAGAGGTCCAAATATCCACTTGCAGACTTTACAAACAGAGTGTTTCCAAACTGCTCTATCAAAAGAAAGGTTAAACTCTGTGAGAGGAACGCACACATAACAAAGTGGTTTCTGAGAATGATTCTCTCTAGTTTTTCTATGAGGATATTTCCATTTCTAACGTTGGCCCCAAATGACTAGAAATCTCCACTTGCAAATTCCTCAAAAACAGGGTTTCCAATCTGCTCTGTCTAAAGGAAAGTTCAACTCCGTGAGTTGAACACACGCAAATCAGAGAAGTTTCTGAAAATTCTTCCTTCTAGCATTAGATGAAGAAACCGCGCTTCCAATGAAATCCTCATAGAGGTACAAATATCCCCTTGCAGACTTCAAAACCAGAGTGTTTCCAAACTGCTCTATGAAAAGAAAGGTTAAACTCTGTGAGTGGAACACACACATCACAAAGTAGTTTCTGAAAATGATTCTCTCTAGTTTTTATACGAGGATATTTCCTTTTCTAACGTTGGCCACAAAATGCTTGAAATCTCCACATGCATATTCCTCCAAAAGAGGGTTTCCAATCTGCTCTGTCTAAAGGAAGGTTCAACCCTGTGAGTTGAACACTCACAAATCAAAGAAGTTTCTGAGAATTCTTCCTTCTAGCATTAGATGAAGAAATCCCGCTTCCAACGAAATCCTCAGAGAGGTCCAAATATCCACTTGCAGACTTTACAAACAGAGTGTTTCCAAACTGCTCTATGAAAAGAAAGGTAAAACTCTCTGAGTGGAATGCACACATCACAAAGTGGTTTCTGAGAATGATTCTCTCTAGTTTTTATACGAGGATATTCCCTTTTCTACCGATGGCCCCAAAACGCTTGAAATCTCCACATGCAAATTCCTCAAAAAGAGGGTTTCCAATCTGCTCTTTCTAAAGGAAGGTTCAACTCTGTGAGTTGAACACACACAAATCAAAGAACTTTCTGAGAATTCTTCCTTCTAGCATTAGATAAAGAAATCCCGCTTCCAACGAAATCCTCAAAGATATCCAAATGTCCACTTGCAGACTTCACAAACAGAGTGTTTCCAAACTGCTCTATGAAAAGAAAGGTTAAACTCTTTGAGTGGAACACACACATCACAAAGTGGTTTCTGAGAATGATTCTCTCTAGTTTTTATACGAGGATATTTCCTTTTCTACCGATGGCCCCAAATCGCTTGAAATCTCCACATGCAAATTCCTCAATAAGAGGGTTTCCAATCTGCTCTGTCTAAAGGAAGGTTCAACTCTGTTAGTTGAACACACACAAATCAACGAAGTTACTGAGAAATATTCTGTGTAGCATTAGATGAAGAAATCCCGCTTCCAACGAAATCCTCAAAGAGGTCCAAATATCCACTTGCAGACTTTACAAACAGAGTGTTTCCAAACTGCTCTATCAAAAGAAAGGTTAAACTCTGTGAGAGGAACGCACACATAACAAAGTGGTTTCTGAGAATGATTCTCTCTAGTTTTTCTAAGAGGATATTTCCATTTCTAACGTTGGCCCCAAATCGCTAGAAATCTCCACTTGCAAATTCCTCAAAAACAGGGTTTCCAATCTGCTCTGTCTAAAGGAAGGTTCAACTCGGTGAGTTGAACACACGCAAATCAGAGAAGTTTCTGAAAATTCTTCCTTCTAGCATTAGATGAAGAAATCCCGCTTCCAATTAAATCCTCAAAGAGGTCCAAATATCCCCTTGCAGACTTCAAAACCAGAGTGTTTCCAAACTGCTCTATGAAAAGAAAGGTTAAACTCTGTGAGTGGAACACACACATCACAAAGTAGTTTCTGAAAATGATTCTCTCTAGTTTTTATACGAGGATATTTCCTTTTCTACCGTTGGCCCCAAAACGCTTGAAATCTCCACATGCAAATTCCTCAAAAAGAGGGTTTCCAATCTGCTCTTTCTAAAGGAAGGTTCAACTCTGTGAGTTGAACACACACAAATCAAAGAACTTTCTGAGAATTCTTCCTTCTTGCATTAGATGAAGAAATCCCGCTTCCAACGAAATCCTCAAACAGGTCCAAATATCCACTTGCAGACTTCACAAACAGAGTGTTTGCAAACTGCTCTATGAAAAGAAAGGTTAAACTCTGTGAGTGGAACGCACACATCACAAAGTGGTTTCTGAGAATGATTCTCTCTAGTTTTTATACGAGGATATTTCCTTTTCTACCGATTGCCCCAAATCGCTTGAAATCTCCACATGCAAATTCCTCAAAAAGAGGGTTTCCAATCTGCTCTGTCTAAAGGAAGGTTCAACTCTGTTAGTTGAACACACACAAATCAACGAAGTTACTGAGAAATGTTCTGTGTAGCATTAGATGAAGAAATCCCACTTCCAACGAAATCCTCAAAGAGGTACAAATATCCACTTGCAGACTTTACAAAGAGAGTGTTTCCAAACTGCTCTATCAAAAGAAAGGTTAAACTCTGTGAGAGGAACGCACACATAACAAAGTGGTTTCTGAGAATGATTCTCTCTAGTTTTTCTATGAGGATATTTCCTTTTCTAATGTTGGCCCCAAATCGCTAGAAATCTCCACTTGCAAATTCCTCAAAAAGAGGGTTTCCAATCTGCTCTGTCTAAAGGAAGGTTCAACTCTGTGAGTTGAACACACGCAAATCAGAGAAGTTTCTGAAAATTCTTCCTTCTAGCATTAGATGAAGAAATCCCGCTTCCAATGAAATCCTCAAAGAGGTCCAAATATCCCCTTGCAGACTTCAAAACCAGAGTGTTTCCAAACTGCTCTATGAAAAGAAAGGTTAAACTCTGTGAGTGGAACACACACATCACAAAGTAGTTTCTGAAAATGATTCTCTCTAGTTTTTATACGAGGATATTTCCTTTTCTACCGTTGGCCCCAAAGTGCTTGAAATCTCCACATGCATATTCCTCAAAAAGAGGGTTTCCAATCTGCTCTGTCTAAAGGAAGGTTCAACTCTGTTAGTTGAACACACACAAATCAACGAAGTTACTGAGAAATCTTCTGTGTAGCATTAGTTGAAGAAATCCCGCTTCCAACGAAATCCACAAAGAGGTCCAAATATCCACTTGCAGACTTTACAAACAGAGTGTTTACAAACTGCTCTATGAAAAGAAAGGTTAAACTCTGTGAGTGCAACGCACACATCACAAAGTGGTTTCTGAGAATGATTCTCTCTAGTTTGTATACGAGGATATTTCCTTTTCTACCGATGGCCCCAAAACGCTTGAAATCTCCACATGCAAATTCCTCAAAAAGAGGGTTTCCAATCTGCTCTCTCTAAAGGAAGGTTCAACTCTGTGAGTTGAACACACACAAATCAAAGAACTTTCTGAGAATTCTTCCTTCTAGCATTAGATGAAGAAATCCCGCTTCCAACGAAATCCTCAAAGAGGTCCAAATATCCACTTGCGGACTTCACAAACAGAGTGTTTCCAAACTGCTCTATGAAAAGAAAGGTTAAACTCTGTGAGTGGAACGCACACATCACAAAATAGTTTCTGAGAATGATTCTCTCTAGTTTTTATACGAGGATATTTCCTTTTCTACCGTAGGCCACAAAATGCTTGAAATCTCCACAAGCATATTCCTCAAAAAGAGGGTTTCCAATCTGCTCTCTCTAAAGGAAGGTTCAACTCTGTTAGTTGAACACACACAAATCAACGAAGTTACTGAGAAATCTTCTGTGTAGCATTAGATGAAGAAATCCCGCTTCCAACGAAATCCTCAAAGAGGTCCAAATATCCACTTGCAGACTTTACAAACAGAGTGTTTCCAAACTGCTCTATCAAAAGAAAGGTTAAACTCTGTGAGAGGAACGCACACATAACAAAGTGGTTTCTGAGAATGATTCACTCTAGTTTTTCTATGAGGATATTTCCATTTCTAACGTTGGCCCCAAATGACTAGAAATCTCCACTTGCAAATTCCTCAAAAACAGGGTTTCCAATCTGCTCTGTCTAAAGGAAAGTTCAACTCCGTGAGTTGAACACACGCAAATCAGAGAAGTTTCTGAAAATTCTTCCTTCTAGCATTAGATGAAGAAACCCCGCTTCCAATGAAATCCTCATAGAGGTACAAATATCCCCTTGCAGACTTCAAAACCAGAGTGTTTCCAAACTGCTCTATGAAAAGAAAGGTTAAACTCTGTGAGTGGAACACACACATCACAAAGTAGTTTCTGAAAATGATTCTCTCTAGTTTTTATACGAGGATATTTCCTTTTCTAACGTTGGCCACAAAATGCTTGAAATATCCACATGCATATTCCTCCTAAAGAGGGTTTCCAATCTGCTCTGTCTAAAGGAAGGTTCAACCCTGTGAGTTGAACACTCACAAATCAAAGAAGTTTCTGAGAATTCTTCCTTCTAGCATTAGATGAAGAAATCCCGCTTCCAACGAAATCCTCAAAGAGGTCCAAATATCCACTTGCAGACTTTACAAACAGAGTGTTTCCAAACTGCTCTATGAAAAGAAAGGTAAAACTCTCTGAGTGGAATGCACACATCACAAAGTGGTTTCTGAGAATGATTCTCTCTAGTTTTTATACGAGGATATTCCCTTTTCTACCGATGGCCCCAAAACGCTTGAAATCTCCACATGCAAATTCCTCAAAAAGAGGGTTTCCAATCTGCTCTTTCTAAAGGAAGGTTCAACTCTGTGAGTTGAACACACACAAATCAAAGAACTTTCTGAGAATTCTTCCTTCTAGCATTAGATAAAGAAATCCCGCTTCCAACGAAATCCTCAAAGATATCCAAATGTCCACTTGCAGACTTCACAAACAGAGTGTTTCCAAACTGCTCTATGAAAAGAAAGGTTAAACTCTTTGAGTGGAACACACACATCACAAAGTGGTTTCTGAGAATGATTCTCTCTAGTTTTTATACGAGGATATTTCCTTTTCTACCGATGGCCCCAAATCGCTTGAAATCTCCACATGCAAATTCCTCAATAAGAGGGTTTCCAATCTGCTCTGTCTAAAGGAAGGTTCAACTCTGTTAGTTGAACACACACAAATCAACGAAGTTACTGAGAAATATTCTGTGTAGCATTAGATGAAGAAATCCCACTTCCAACGAAATCCTGAAAGAGGTACAAATATCCACTTGCAGACTTTACAAAGAGAGTGTTTCCAAACTGCTCTATCAAAAGAAAGGTTAAACTCTGTGAGAGGAAGGCACACATAACAAAGTGGTTTCTGAGAATGATTCTCTCTAGTTTTTCTATGAGGATATTTCCTTTTCTAACGTTGGCCCCAAATCGCTAGAAATCTCCACTTGCAAATTCCTCAAAAAGAGGGTTTCCAATCTGCTCTGTCTAAAGGAAGGTTCAACTCTGTGAGTTGAACACACGTAAATCAGAGAAGTTTCTGAAAATTCTTCCTTCTAGCATTAGATGAAGAAATCCCGCTTCCAATGAAATCCTCAAAGAGGTCCAAATATCCCCTTGCAGACTTCAAAACCAGAGTGTTTCCAAACTGCTCTATGAAAAGAAAGGTTAAACTCTGTGAGTGGAACACACACATCACAAAGTATTTTCTGAAAATGATTCTCTCTAGTTTTTATACGAGGATATTTCCTTTTCTACCGTTGGCCACAAAATGCTTGAAATCTCCAAATGCATATTCCTCCAAAAGAGGGTTTCCAATCTGCTCTGTCTAAAGGAAGGTTCAACTCTGTGAGTTGAACACTTACAAATCAAAGAAGTTTCTGAGAATTCTTCCTTCTAGCATTAGATGAAGAAATCCCGCTTCCAACGAAATCCTCAAAGAGGTCCAAATATCCACTTACAGACTTTACAAACAGAGTGTTTCCAAACTGCTCTATGAAAAGAAAGGTTAAACTCTCTGAGTGGAACGCACACATCACAAAGTGCTTTCTGAGAATGATTCTCTCTAGTTTTTATACGAGGATATTTCCTTTTCTACCGTTGGCCCCAAAGTGCTTGAAATCTCCACATGCATATTCCTCAAAAAGAGGGTTTCCAATCTGCTCTCTCTAAAGGAAGGTTCAACTCTGTTAGTTGAACACACACAAATCAACGAAGTTACTGAGAAATCTTCTGTGTAGCATTAGTTGAAGAAATCACGCTTCCAACGAAATCCACAAAGAGGTCCAAATATCCACTTGCAGACTTTACAAACAGAGTGTTTACAAACTGCTCTATGAAAAGAAAGGTTAAACTCTGTGAGTGGAATGCACACATCACAAAGCGGTTTCTGAGAATGATTCTCTCTAGTTTTTATACGAGGATATTTCCTTTTCTACCGATGGCCGCAAAACGCTTGAAATCTCCACATGAAATTCCTCAAAAAGAGGGATTCCAATCTGCTCTGTCTAAAGGAAGGTTCAACTCTGTGAGTTGAACACACACAAATCAAAGAACTTTCTGAGAATTCTTCCTTCTAGCATTAGATGAAGAAATCCCGCTTCCAACGAAATCCTCAAAGAGGTCCAAATATCCACTTGCGGACTTCACAAACAGAGTGTTTCCAAACTGCTCTATGAAGAGAAAGGTTAAACTCTGTGAGTGGAACGCACACATCACAAAATAGTTTCTGAGAATGACTCTCTAGTTTTTATACGAGGATATTTCCTTTTCTACCGTTGGCCACAAAATGCTTGAAATCTCCAAATGCATATTCCTCAAAAAGAGGGTTTCCAATCTGCTCTCTCTAAAGGAAAGTTCAACTCTGTTAGTTGAACACACACAAATCAACGAAGTTACTGAGAAATCTTCTGTGTAGCATTAGATGAAGAAATCCCGCTTCCAACGAAATCCTCAAAGAGGTCCAAATATCCACTTGCAGACGTTACAAACAGAGTGTTTCCAAACTGCTCTATCAAAAGAAAGGTTAAACTCTGTGAGAGGAAAGCACACATAACAAAGTGGTTTCTGAGAATGATTCTCTCTAGTTTTTCTATGAGGATATTTCCTTTTCTAACGTTGGCCCCAAATCGCTAGAAATCTCCACATGCAAATTCCTCAAAAAGAGGGTTTCCAATCTGCTCTGTCTAAAGGAAGTTTCAACTCTGTGAGTTGAACACACACAAATCAAAGAAGTTTCTGAAAATTCTTCCTTCTAGCATTAGATGAAGAAATCCCGCTTCCAATGAAATCCTCAAAGAGGTCCAAATATCCCCTTGAAGACTTCAAAACCAGAGTGTTTCCAAACTGCTCTATGAAAAGAAAGGTTAAACTCTGTGAGTGGAACACACACATCACAAAGTAGTTTCTGAAAATGATTCTCTCTAGTTTTTATACGAGGATATTTCCTTTTCTACCGTTGGCCACAAAATGCTTGAAATCTCCACATGCATATTCCTCCAAAAGAGGGTTTCCAATCTGCTCTGTCTAAAGGAAGGTTCAACTCTGTTAGTTGAACACACACAAATCAACGAAGTTACTGAGAAATCTTCTGTGTAGCATTAGATGAAGAAATCCCGCTTCCAACGAAATCCTCAAAGAGGTCCAAATATCCACTTGCAGACTTTACAAACAGAGTGTTTCCAAACTGCTCTATCAAAAGAAAGGTTAAACTCTGTGAGAGGAACGCACACATAACAAAGTGGTTTCTGAGAATGATTCTCTCCAGTTTTTCTATGAGGATATTTCCTTTTCTAACGTTGGCCCCAAATCGCTAGAAGTCTCCACTTGCAAATTCCTCAAAAAGAGGGTTTCCAATCTGCTCTGTCTAAAGGAAGGTTCAACTCTGTGAGTTGAACACACGCAAATCAGAGAAGTTTCTGAAAATTCTTCCTTCTAGCATTAGATGAAGAAATCCCGCTTCCAACGAAAACCTCAAAGAGGTCCAAATATCCACTTGCAGACTTTACAAACAGAGTGTTTCCAAACTGCTCTATGAAAAGAAAGGTTAAACTCTCTGAGTGGAACGCACACATCACAAAGTGGTTTCTGAGAATGATTCTCTCTAGTTTTTATACGAGGATATTGCCTTTTCTACCGATGGCCCCAAAACGCTTGAAATCTCCACATGCAAATTCCTCAAAAAGAGGGTTTCCAATCTGCTCTGTCTAAAGGAAGGTTGAACTCTGTGAGTTGAACACACACAAATAAAAGAACTTTCTGAGAATTCTTCCTTCTAGCATTAGATGAAGAAATCCTGCTTCCAAGGAAATCGTCAAAGAGGTCCAAATATCCACTTGCAGACTTCACAAACAGAGTGTTTCCAAACTGCTCTATGAAAAGAAAGGTTAACCTCTGTGAGTGGATCGCACACATCACAAAGTGGTTTCTGAGAATGACTCTCTCTAGTTTTTATACGAGGATATTTCCTTTTCTACCGTTGGCCCCAAATCGCTTGAAATCTCCACATGCAAATTCCTCAAAAAGAGGGTTTCCAATCTGCTCTGTCTAAAGGAAGGTTCAACTCTGTTAGTTGAACACACACAAATCAACGAAGTTACTGAGAATTCTTCTGTGTAGCATTAGATGAAGAAATCCCACTTCCAACGAAATCCTCAAAGAGGTACAAATATCCACTTGCAGACTTTACAAACAGAGTGTTTCCAAACTGCTCTATGAAAAGAAAGGTTAAACTCTGTGAGTGGAATGCACACATCACAAAGTAGTTTCTGAGAATGATTCTCTCTAGTTTTTATACGAGGATGTTTCGTTTTCTACCGTTGGCCCTAAAAGGCTTGAAATCTCCACATGCATATTCCTCAAAAAGAGTGTTTCCAATCTGCTCTGTCGAAAGGAAGGTTCAACTCTGTGAGTTGAACACACACAAATCAACGAAGTTACTGAGAAATCTTCTGTGTAGCATTAGATGAAGAAATGCCGCTTCCAACGAAATCCTCAAAGAGGTCCAAATATCCACTTGCAGACTTTACAAACAGAGTGTTTCGAAACTGCTCTATGAAAAGAAAGGTTAAACTCTCTGAGTGGAATGCACACATCACAAAGTGGTTTCTGAGAATGATTCTCTCTAGTTTTTATACGAGGATATTTCCTTTTCTAACGTTGGCCCCAAAATGCTTGAAATCTCCACATGCAAATCCCGCAAAAAGAGGGTTTCCAATCTGCTCTGTCTAAAGGAAAGTTCAACTCTATGAGTTGAACACACACAAATGAAAGAAGTTTCTGAGAATTCTTCCTTCTAGCATTAGATGAAGAAATCCCGCTTCCAACGAAATCCTCAAAGAGGTCCAAATATCCACTTGCAGAGTTTACAAACAGAGTGTTTCCAAACTGCTCTATGAAAAGAAAGGTTCAACTCTGTGAGTGGAACGCACACATCACAAATTGGTTTCTGAGAATGATTCTCTCTAGTTTTTATACGAGGATATTTCCTTTTCTTCCGATGGCCCAAAAACGCTTGAAATCTCCACATGCAAATTCCTCAAAAAGAGGGTTTCCAATCTGCTCTGTCTAAAGGAAGGCTCAACTCTGTGAGTTCAACACACACAAATAAAAGAACTTTCTGAGAATTCTTCCTTCAAGCATTAGATGAAGAAATACCGCTTCCAATGAAATCCTCCAAGAGGTCCTAATATCCACTTGCAGACTTCACAAACAGAGTGTTTCCAAACTGCTCTATGAAAGGAAAGGTTAAACTCTGTGAGTGGATCGCACACATCACAAAGTGGTTTCTGAAAATGATTCTCTCTAGTTTTTATACGAGGATATTTCCTTTTCTACCGTTGGCCCCAAATCGCTTGAAATCTCCACATGCAAATTCCTCAAAAAGAGGGTTTCCAATCTGCTCTGTCTAAAGGAAGGTTCAACTCTGTTAGTTGAACACACACAAATCAACGAAGTTACTGAGAAATCTTCTGTGTAGCATTAGATGAAGAAATCCCGCTTCCAACGAAATCCTCAAAGAGGTCCAAATATCCACTTGCAGACTTTACAAACAGAGTGTTTCCAAACTGCTCTATCAAAAGAAAGGTTAAACTCTGTGAGAGGAACGCACACATAACAAAGTGGTTTCTGAGAATGATTCTCTCCAGTTTTTCTATGAGGATATTTCCTTTTCTAACGTTGGCCCCAAATCACTAGAAATCTCCACTTGCAAATTCCTCAAAAAGAGGGTTTCCAATCTGCTCTGTCTAAAGGAAGGTTCAACTCTGTGAGTTGAACACACGCAAATCAGAGAAGTTTCTGAAAATTCTTCCTTCTAGCATTAGATGAAGAAATCCCGCTTCCAACGAAAACCTCAAAGAGGTCCAAATATCCACTTGCAGACTTTACAAACAGAGAGTTTCCAAACTGCTCTATGAAAAGAAAGGTTAAACTCTCTGAGTGGAACGCACACATCACAAAGTGGTTTCTGAGAATGATTCTCTCTAGTTTTTATACGAGGATATTGCCTTTTCTACCGATGGCCCCAAAACGCTTGAAATCTCCACATGCAAATTCCTCAAAAAGAGGGTTTCCAATCTGCTCTGTCTAAAGGAAGGTTGAACTCTGTGAGTTGAACACACACAAATAAAAGAACTTTCTGAGAATTCTTCCTTCTAGCATTAGATGAAGAAATCCCACTTCCAACGAAATCCTCAAAGAGGTACAAATATCCACTTGCAGACTTTACAAACAGAGTGTTTCCAAACTGCTCTATGAAAAGAAAGGTTAAACTCTGTGAGTGGAATGCACACATCACAAAGTAGTTTCTGAGAATGATTCTCTCTAGTTTTTATACGAGGATGTTTCGTTTTCTACCGTTGGCCCTAAAAGGCTTGAAATCTCCACATGCATATTCCTCAAAAAGAGTGTTTCCAATCTGCTCTGTCGAAAGGAAGGTTCAACTCTGTGAGTTGAACACACACAAATCAAAGAAGTTACTGAGAAATCTTCTGTGTAGCATTAGATGAAGAAATGCCGCTTCCAACGAAATCCTCAAAGAGGTCCAAATATCCACTTGCAGAGTTTACAAACAGAGTGTTTCCAAACTGCTCTATGAAAAGAAAGGTTCAACTCTGTGAGTGGAACGCACACATCACAAATTGGTTTCTGAGAATGATTCTCTCTAGTTTTTATACGAGGATATTTCCTTTTCTTCCGATGGCCCAAAAACGCTTGAAGTCTCCACATGCAAATTCCTCAAAAAGAGGGTTTCCAATCTGCTCTGTCTAAAGGAAGGCTCAACTCTGTGAGTTGAACACACACAAATCAACGAAGTTACTGAGAAATCTTCTGTGTAGCATTAGATGAAGAAATCCCGCTTCCAACGAAATCCTCAAAGAGGTCCAAATATCCACTTGCAGACTTTACAAACAGAGTGTTTACAAACTGCTCTATCAAAAGAAAGGTTAAACTCTGTGAGTGGAACGCACACATCACAAAGTGGTTTCTGAGAATGACTCTCTCCAGTTTTTATACGAGGATATTTCCTTTTCTACCGATGGCACAAAAACGCTTGAAATCTCCACATGCAAATTCCTCAAAAAGAAGGTTTCCAATCTGCTCTGTCTAAAGGAAGGTTCAACTCTGTGAGTTGAACACACACAAATCAAAGAAGTTTCTGAGAATTCTTCCTTCTAGCATTAGATGAAGAAATCCCGCTTCCAACGAAATCCTCAAAGAGGTCCAAATATCCACTTGCAGACTTTACAAACAGAGTGTTTCGAAACTGCTCTATGAAAAGAAAGTTTAAACTCTCTGAGAGGAACGCACACATCACAAAGTGGTTTCTGAGAATGATTCTCTCTAGTTTTTATACGAGGATATTTCCTTTCCTAAAGTTGGCCCCAAAACGCTTGAAATCTCCACATGCAAATCCCGCAAAAAGAGGGTTTCCAATCTGCTCTGTCTAAAGGAAAGTTCAACTCTATGAGTTGAACACACACAAATGAAAGAAGTTTCTGAGAATTCTTCCTTCTAGCATTAGATGAAGAAATCCCGCTTCCAACGAAATCCTCAAAGAGGTCCAAATATCCACTTGCAGACTTTACAAACAGAGTGTTTCCAGACTGCTCTATGAGAAGAAAGATTCAACTCTGTGAGTGGAACGCACACATCACAAAGTGGTTTCTGACAATGATTCTCTCTAGTTTTTATACGAGGATATTTCATTTTCTACCGATGGCCCCAAAACGCTTGAAATCTCCACATGCAAATTCCTCAAAAAGAGGGTTTCCAATCTGCTCTGTCTAAAGGAAGGTTCAACTCTGTGAGTTGAACACACACAAATAAAAGAACTTTCTGAGAATTCTGCCTTCTAGCATTAGATGAAGAAATCCCGCTTCCAACGAAATCCTCAAAGAGGTCCAAATATCTGCTTGCAGACTTCACAAACTGAGTGTTTCCAAACTGCTCTATGAAAAGAAAGGTTAAACTCTGTGAGTGGATCGCACACATCACAAAGTGGTTTCTGAGAATGATTCTCTCTAGTTTTTATACGAGGATATTTCCTTTTCTACCGTTGGCCCCAAATCGCTTGAAATCTCCACATGGAAATTCCTCAAAAAGAGGGTTTCCAATCTGCTCTGTCTAAAGGAAGGTTCAACTCTGTTAGTTGAACACACACAAATCAACGAAGTTACTGAGAAATCTTCTGTGTAGCATTAGATTAAGAAATCCCGCTTCCAGCGAAATCCTCAAAGAGGTCCAAATATCCACTTGCAGACTTCACAAACAGAGTGTTTCCAAACTGCTCTATCAAAAGAAAGGTTAAACTGTGTGAGAGGAAAGCACACATAACAAAGTGGTTTCTGAGAATGATTCTCTCTAGTTTTTCTATGAGGATATTTCCTTTTCTAACTTTGGCCCCAAATCGCTAGAAATCTCCACTTGCAAATTCCTCAAAAAGAGGGTTTCCAATCTGCTCTGTCTAAAGGAAGGTTCAACTCTGTGAGTTGAACACACGCAAATCAGAGAAGTTTCTGAAAATTCTTCCTTCTATCATTAGATGAAGAAATCCCGCTTCCAATGAAATCCTCAAAGAGGTCCAAATATCCCCTTGCAGACTTCAAAACCAGAGTGTTTCCAAACTGCTCTATGAAAAGAAAGGTTAAACTCTGTGAGTGGAACACTCACATCACAAAGTAGTTTCTGAAAATGATTCTCTCTAGTTTTTATACGAGGATATTTCCTTTTCTACCGTTGGCCACAAATGCTTGAAATCTCCACATGCATATTCCTCCAAAAGAGGGTTTCCAATCTGCTCTGTCTAAAGAAGGTTCAACTCTGTAAGTTCAACACACACAAATCAAAGAAGTTTCTGAGCATTCTTCCTTCTAGCATTAGATGAAGAAATCCCGCTTCCAACGAAATCCTCAAAGAGGTCCAAATATCCACTTGCAGACTTTACAAACAGAGTGTTTACAAACTGCTCTATCAAAAGAAAGGTTAAACTCTGTGAGTGGAACGCACACATCACAAAGTGGTTTCTGAGAATGATTCTCTCTAGTTTTTATACGAGGATATTTCCTTTTCTACCGATGGCCCCAAAACGCTTGAAATCTCCACATGCAAATTCCTCAAAAAGAGGGTTTCCAATCTGCTCTGTCTAAAGGAAGGTTCAACTCTGTTAGTTGAACACACACAAATCAACGAAGTTACTGAGAAATCTTCTGTGTAGCATTAGATGAAGAAATGCCACTTCCAACGAAATCCTCAAAGAGGTACACAAATATCCACTTGCAGACTTTACAAACAGAGTGTTTCCAAACTGCTCTATGAAAAGAAAGGTTAAACTCTGTGAGTGGAACGCACACATAACAAAGTGGTTTCTGAGAATGATTCTCTCTAGTCTTTCTATGAGGATATTTCCTTTTTCTAACGTTGGCCCCAAATCGCTTGAAATCTCCACATGCAAATTCCTCAAAAAGAGGGTTTCCAATCTGCTCTGTCTAAAGGAAGGTTCAACTCTGTGAGTTGAACACACGCAAATCAAAGAAGTTATTGAAAATTCTTCCTTCTAGCATTAGATGAAGAAATCCCGCTTCCAATGAAATCCTCAAAGAAGTCCAAATATCCCCTTGCAGACTTCAAAACCAGAGTGTTTCCAAACTGCTCTATGAAAAGAAAGGTTAAACTCTGTGAGTGGAATGCATTCATCACAAAGTAGTTTCTGAAAATGATTCTCTCTAGTTTTTATACGAGGATATTTCCTTTTCTACCGTTGGCCACAAAATGCTTGAAATCTCCACATGCATATCCCTCAAAAAGAGGGTTTCCAATCTGCTCTGTCTAAAGGAAGGTTCAACTCTGTTAGTTGAACACACACAAATCAACGAAGTTACTGAGAAATCTTCTGTGTAGCATTAGATGAAGAAATCCCGCTTCCAACGAAATCCTCAAAGAGGTCCAAATATCCACTTGCAGACTTTACAAACAGAGTGTTTATAAACTGCTCTATCAAAAGAAAGGTTAAACTCTGTGAGTGGAACGCACACATCACAAAGTGGTTTCTGAGAATGACTCTCTCTAGTTTTTATACGAGGATATTTCCTTTTCTACCGATGGCCCAAAAACGCTTGAAATCTCCACATGCAAATTCCTCAAAAAGAGTGTTTCCAATCTGCTCTGTCTAAAGGAAGGTTCAACTCTGTGAGTTGAACACACACAAATCAAAGAAGTTTCTGAGAATTCTTCCTTCTAGCATTAGATGAAGAAATCCCGCTTCCAACGAAATCCTCAAAGAGGTCCAAATATCCACATACAGACTTTACAAACAGAGTGTTTCCAAACTGCTCTATGAAAAGAAAGGTTAAACTCTGTGAGTGGAACGCACACATCACAAAGTAGTTTCTGAGAATGATTCTCTCTAGTTTTTATACGAGGAGATTTCCTTTTCTACCGTTGGCCCCAAAGTGCTTGAAATCTCCACATGCATATTCCTCAAAAAGAGGGTTTCCAATCTGCTCTGTCTAAAGGAAGGTTCAACTCTGCTAGTTGAACACACACAAATCAACGAAGTTACTGAGAAATCTTCTGTGTAGCATTAGATGAAGAAATCCCGCTTCCAACGAAATCCACAAAGAGGTCCAAATATCCACTTGCAGACTTTACAAACAGAGTGTTTCCAAACTGCTCTATGAAAAGAAAGGTTAAACTCTGTGAGTGGAACGCACACATCACAAAGTGGTTTCTGAGAATGATTCTCTCTAGTTTTTATACGAGGATATTTCCTTTTCTACCGATGGCCCCAAAACGCTTGAAATCTCCACATGCAAATTCCTAAAAAAGAGGGTTTCCAATCTGCTCTGTCTAAAGGAAGGTTCAACTCTGTGAGTTGAACACACACAAATCAAAGAAGTTTCTGAGAATTCTTCCTTCTAGCATTAGATGAAGAAATCCCGCTTCCAATGAAATCCTCCAAGAGGTCCAAATATCCACTTGCAGACTTTACAAACAGAGTGTTTCCAAACTGCTCTATGAAAAGAAAGGTTAAACTCTGTGAGTGGAACGCACACATCACAAAGTAGTTTCTGAGAATGATTCTCTCCTGTTTAAATACGAGGATATTTCCTTTTCTACCGTTGGCCCCAAAGTGAGTGAAATCTCCACATGCATATTCCTCAAAAAGAGTGTTTCCAATCTGCTCTGTCGAAAGGAAGGTTCAACTCTGTGAGTTGAACACACACAAATCAAAGAAGTTTCTGAGAATTCTTCCTTCTAGCATTAGATGAAGAAATCCCGCTTCCAACGAAATCCTCAAAGAGGTCCAAATATCCACTTGCAGACTTTACAAACAGAGTGTTTCGAAACTGCTCTATGAAAAGAAAGTTTAAACTCTCTGAGAGGAACGCACACATCACAAAGTGGTTTCTGAGAATGATTCTCTCTAGTTTTTATACGAGGATATTTCCTTTCCTAACGTTGGCCCCAAAACGCTTGAAATCTCCACATGCAAATTCGTCAAAAAGAGGGTTTCCAATCTGCTCTGTCTAAAGGAAAGTTCAACTCTATGAGTTGAACACACACAAATGAAAGAAGTTTCTGAGAATACTTCCTTCTAGCATTAGATGAAGAAATCCCGCTTCCAACGAAATCCTCAAAGAGGTCCAAATATCCACTTGCAGACTTTACAAACAGAGTGTTTCCAAACTGCTATATGAAAACAAAGTTTAAACTCTGTGAGTGGAACGCACACATCACAAAGTGGTTTCTGAGAATGATTCTCTCTAGTTTTTATACGGGGATATTTCCTTTTCTACCGATGGCCCCAAAACGCTTGAAATCTACACATGCAAATTCCTCAAAAAGAGGGTTTCCAATCTGCTCTGTCTAAAGAAGGTTCAACTCTGTAAGTTCAACACACACAAATCAAAGAAGTTTCTGAGCATTCTTCCTTCTAGCATTAGATGAAGAAATCCCGCTTCCAACGAAATCCTCAAAGAGGTCCAAATATCCACTTGCAGACTTTACAAACAGAGTGTTTACAAACTGCTCTATCAAAAGAAAGGTTAAACTCTGTGAGTGGAACGCACACATCACAAAGTGGTTTCTGAGAATGATTCTCTCTAGTTTTTATACGAGGATATTTCCTTTTCTACCGATGGCCCCAAAACGCTTGAAATCTCCACATGCAAATTCCTCAAAAAGAGGGTTTCCAATCTGCTCTGTCTAAAGGAAGGTTCAACTCTGTTAGTTGAACACACACAAATCAACGAAGTTACTGAGAAATCTTCTGTGTAGCATTAGATGAAGAAATGCCACTTCCAACGAAATCCTCAAAGAGGTACACAAATATCCACTTGCAGACTTTACAAACAGAGTGTTTCCAAACTGCTCTATGAAAAGAAAGGTTAAACTCTGTGAGTGGAACGCACACATAACAAAGTGGTTTCTGAGAATGATTCTCTCTAGTCTTTCTATGAGGATATTTCCTTTTTCTAACGTTGGCCCCAAATCGCTTGAAATCTCCACATGCAAATTCCTCAAAAAGAGGGTTTCCAATCTGCTCTGTCTAAAGGAAGGTTCAACTCTGTGAGTTGAACACACGCAAATCAAAGAAGTTATTGAAAATTCTTCCTTCTAGCATTAGATGAAGAAATCCCGCTTCCAATGAAATCCTCAAAGAAGTCCAAATATCCCCTTGCAGACTTCAAAACCAGAGTGTTTCCAAACTGCTCTATGAAAAGAAAGGTTAAACTCTGTGAGTGGAATGCACTCATCACAAAGTAGTTTCTGAAAATGATTCTCTCTAGTTTTTATACGAGGATATTTCCTTTTCTACCGTTGGCCACAAAATGCTTGAAATCTCCACATGCATATCCCTCAAAAAGAGGGTTTCCAATCTGCTCTGTCTAAAGGAAGGTTCAACTCTGTTAGTTGAACACACACAAATCAACGAAGTTACTGAGAAATCTTCTATGTAGCATTAGATGAAGAAATCCCGCTTCCAACGAAATCCTCAAAGAAGTCCAAATATCCACTTGCAGACTT
This sequence comes from Gorilla gorilla gorilla, assembly GCF_029281585.2. Taxonomy (NCBI): domain Eukaryota; kingdom Metazoa; phylum Chordata; class Mammalia; order Primates; family Hominidae; genus Gorilla; species Gorilla gorilla. Next base: position 75,326,005 of record NC_073232.2, read on the forward strand.
TACAAACAGAGTGTTTATAAACTGCTCTATCAAAAGAAAGGTTAAACTCTGTGAGTGGAACGCACACATCACAAAGTGGTTTCTGAGAATGACTCTCTCTAGTTTTTATACGAGGATATTTCCTTTTCTACCGATGGCCCAAAAACGCTTGAAATCTCCACATGCAAATTCCTCAAAAAGAGTGTTTCCAATCTGCTCTGTCTAAAGGAAGGTTCAACTCTGTGAGTTGAACACACACAAATCAAAGAAGTTTCTGAGAATTCTTCCTTCTAGCATTAGATGAAGAAATCCCGCTTCCAACGAAATCCTCAAAGAGGTCCAAATATCCACATACAGACTTTACAAACAGAGTGTTTCCAAACTGCTCTATGAAAAGAAAGGTTAAACTCTGTGAGTGGAACGCACACATCACAAAGTAGTTTCTGAGAATGATTCTCTCTAGTTTTTATACGAGGAGATTTCCTTTTCTACCGTTGGCCCCAAAGTGCTTGAAATCTCCACATGCATATTCCTCAAAAAGAGGGTTTCCAATCTGCTCTGTCTAAAGGAAGGTTCAACTCTGCTAGTTGAACACACACAAATCAACGAAGTTACTGAGAAATCTTCTGTGTAGCATTAGATGAAGAAATCCCGCTTCCAACGAAATCCACAAAGAGGTCCAAATATCCACTTGCAGACTTTACAAACAGAGTGTTTCCAAACTGCTCTATGAAAAGAAAGGTTCAACTCTGTGAGTGGAACGCACACATCACAAAGTGGTTTCTGAGAATGATTCTCTCTAGTTTTTATACGAGGATATTTCCTTTTCTACCGATGGCCCCAAAACGCTTGAAATCTCCACATGCAAATTCCTAAAAAAGAGGGTTTCCAATCTGCTCTGTCTAAAGGAAGGTTCAACTCTGTGAGTTGAACACACACAAATCAAAGAAGTTTCTGAGAATTCTTCCTTCTAGCATTAGATGAAGAAATCCCGCTTCCAATGAAATCCTCCAAGAGGTCCAAATATCCACTTGCAGACTTTACAAACAGAGTGTTTCCAAACTGCTCTATGAAAAGAAAGGTTAAACTCTGTGAGTGGAACGCACACATCACAAAGTAGTTTCTGAGAATGATTGTCTCCTGTTTAAATACGAGGATATTTCCTTTTCTACCGTTGGCCCCAAAGTGAGTGAAATCTCCACATGCATATTCCTCAAAAAGAGTGTTTCCAATCTGCTCTGTCGAAAGGAAGGTTCAACTCTGTGAGTTGAACACACACAAATCAAAGAAGTTTCTGAGAATTCTTCCTTCTAGCATTAGATGAAGAAATCCCGCTTCCAACGAAATCCTCAAAGAGGTCCAAATATCCACTTGCAGACTTTACAAACAGAGTGTTTCGAAACTGCTCTATGAAAAGAAAGTTTAAACTCTCTGAGAGGAACGCACACATCACAAAGTGGTTTCTGAGAATGATTCTCTCTAGTTTTTATACGGGGATATTTCCTTTTCTACCGATGGCCCCAAAACGCTTGAAATCTACACATGCAAATTCCTCAAAAAGAGGGTTTCCAATCTGCTCTGTCTAAAGAAGGTTCAACTCTGTAAGTTCAACACACACAAATCAAAGAAGTTTCTGAGCATTCTTCCTTCTAGCATTAGATGAAGAAATCCCGCTTCCAATGAAATCCTCAAAGAGGTCCAAATATCCACTTGCAGACTTTACAAACAGAGTGTTTACAAACTGCTCTATCAAAAGAAAGGTTAAACTCTGTGAGTGGAACGCACACATCACAAAGTGGTTTCTGAGAATGATTCTCTCTAGTTTTTATACGAGGATATTTCCTTTTCTACCGATGGCCCCAAAACGCTTGAAATCTCCACATGCAAATTCCTCAAAAAGAGGGTTTCCAATCTGCTCTGTCTAAAGGAAGGTTCAACTCTGTTAGTTGAACACACACAAATCAACGAAGTTACTGAGAAATCTTCTGTGTAGCATTAGATGAAGAAATGCCACTTCCAACGAAATCCTCAAAGAGGTACACAAATATCCACTTGCAGACTTTACAAACAGAGTGTTTCCAAACTGCTCTATGAAAAGAAAGGTTAAACTCTGTGAGTGGAACGCACACATAACAAAGTGGTTTCTGAGAATGATTCTCTCTAGTCTTTCTATGAGGATATTTCCTTTTTCTAACGTTGGCCCCAAATCGCTTGAAATCTCCACATGCAAATTCCTCAAAAAGAGGGTTTCCAATCTGCTCTGTCTAAAGGAAGGTTCAACTCTGTGAGTTGAACACACGCAAATCAAAGAAGTTATTGAAAATTCTTCCTTCTAGCATTAGATGAAGAAATCCCGCTTCCAATGAAATCCTCAAAGAAGTCCAAATATCCCCTTGCAGACTTCAAAACCAGAGTGTTTCCAAACTGCTCTATGAAAAGAAAGGTTAAACTCTGTGAGTGGAATGCACTCATCACAAAGTAGTTTCTGAAAATGATTCTCTCTAGTTTTTATACGAGGATATTTCCTTTTCTACCGTTGGCCACAAAATGCTTGAAATCTCCACATGCATATCCCTCAAAAAGAGGGTTTCCAATCTGCTCTGTCTAAAGGAAGGTTCAACTCTGTTAGTTGAACACACACAAATCAACGAAGTTACTGAGAAATCTTCTGTGTAGCATTAGATGAAGAAATCCCGCTTCCAACGAAATCCTCAAAGAGGTCCAAATATCCACTTGCAGACTTTACAAACAGAGTGTTTATAAACTGCTCTATCAAAAGAAAGGTTAAACTCTGTGAGTGGAACGCACACATCACAAAGTGGTTTCTGAGAATGACTCTCTCTAGTTTTTATACGAGAATATTTCCTTTTCTACCGATGGCCCAAAAACGCTTGAAATCTCCACATGCAAATTCCTCAAAAAGAGTGTTTCCAATCTGCTCTGTCTAAAGGAAGGTTCAACTCTGTGAGTTGAACACACACAAATCAAAGAAGTTTCTGAGAATTCTTCCTTCTAGCATTAGATGAAGAAATCCCGCTTCCAACGAAATCCTCAAAGAGGTCCAAATATCCACATACAGACTTTACAAACAGAGTGTTTCCAAACTGCTCTATGAAAAGAAAGGTTAAACTCTGTGAGTGGAACGCACACATCACAAAGTAGTTTCTGAGAATGATTCTCTCTAGTTTTTATACGAGGAGATTTCCTTTTCTACCGTTGGCCCCAAAGTGCTTGAAATCTCCACATGCATATTCCTCAAAAAGAGGGTTTCCAATCTGCTCTGTCTAAAGGAAGGTTCAACTCTGCTAGTTGAACACACACAAATCAACGAAGTTACTGAGAAATCTTCTGTGTAGCATTAGATGAAGAAATCCCGCTTCCAACGAAATCCACAAAGAGGTCCAAATATCCACTTGCAGAATTTACAAACAGAGTGTTTCCAAACTGCTCTATGAAAAGAAAGGTTAAACTCTGTGAGTGGAACGCACACATCACAAAGTGGTTTCTGAGAATGATTCTCTCTAGTTTTTATACGAGGATATTTCCTTTTCTACCGATGGCCCCAAAACGCTTGAAATCTCCACATGCAAATTCCTAAAAAAGAGGGTTTCCAATCTGCTCTGTCTAAAGGAAGGTTCAACTCTGTGAGTTGAACACACACAAATCAAAGAAGTTTCTGAGAATTCTTCCTTCTAGCATTAGATGAAGAAATCCCGCTTCCAATGAAATCCTCCAAGAGGTCCAAATATCCACTTGCAGACTTTACAAACAGAGTGTTTACAAACTGCTCTATCAAAAGAAAGGTTAAACTCTGTGAGTGGAACGCACACATCACAAAGTAGTTTCTGAGAATGATTCTCTCCTGTTTAAATACGAGGATATTTCCTTTTCTACCGTTGGCCCCAAAGTGAGTGAAATCTCCACATGCATATTCCTCAAAAAGAGTGTTTCCAATCTGCTCTGTCGAAAGGAAGGTTCAACTCTGTGAGTTGAACACACACAAATCAAAGAAGTTTCTGAGAATTCTTCCTTCTAGCATTAGATGAAGAAATCCCGCTTCCAACGAAATCCTCAAAGAGGTCCAAATATCCACTTGCAGACTTTACAAACAGAGTGTTTCGAAACTGCTCTATGAAAAGAAAGTTTAAACTCTCTGAGAGGAACGAACACATCACAAAGTGGTTTCTGAGAATGATTCTCTCTAGTTTTTATACGAGGATATTTCCTTTCCTAACGTTGGCCCCAAAACGCTTGAAATCTCCACATGAAAATCCCGCAAAAAGAGGGTTTCCAATCTGCTCTGTCTAAAGGAAAGTTCAACTCTATGAGTTGAACACACACAAATGAAAGAAGTTTCTGAGAATACTTCCTTCTAGCATTAGATGAAGAAATCCCGCTTCCAACGAAATCCTCAAAGAGGTCCAAATATCCACTTGCAGACTTTACAAACAGAGTGTTTCCAAACTGCTCTATGAAAAGAAAGGTTAAACTCTGTGAGTGGAACGCACACATCACAAAGTAATTTCTGAGAATGATTCTCTCTAGTTTTTATACGAGGATATTTCATTTTCTACCGATGGCCCCAAAACGCTTGAAATCTCCACATGCAAATTCCTCAAAAAGAGGGTTTCCAATCTGCTCTGTCTAAAGGAAGGTTCAACTCTGTGAGTTGAACACACACAAATAAAAGAACTTTCTGAGAATTCTGCCTTCTAGCATTAGATGAAGAAATCCCGCTTCCAACGAAATCCTCAAAGAGGTCCAAATATCCACTTGCAGACTTCACAAACAGAGTGTTTCCAAACTGCTCTATGAAAAGAAAGGTTAAACTCTGTGAGTGGATCGCACACATCACAAAGTGGTTTCTGAGAATGATTCTCTCTAGTTTTTATACGAGGATATTTCCTTTTCTACCGTTGGCCCCAAATCGCTTGAAATCTCCACATGGAAATTCCTCAAAAAGAGGGTTTCCAATCTGCTCTGTCTAAAGGAAGGTTCAACTCTGTTAGTTGAACACACACAAATCAACGAAGTTACTGAGAAATCTTCTGTGTAGCATTAGATGAAGAAATCCCGCTTCCAACGAAATCCTCAAAGAGGTCCAAATATCCACTTGCAGACTTTACAAACAGAGTGTTTCCAAACTGCTCTATCAAAAGAAAGGTTAAACTGTGTGAGAGGAAAGCACACATAACAAAGTGGTTTCTGAGAATGATTCTCTCTAGTTTTTCTATGAGGATATTTCCTTTTCTAACGTTGGCCCCAAATCGCTAGAAATCTCCACTTGCAAATTCCTCAAAAAGAGGGTTTCCAATCTGCTCTGTCTAAAGGAAGGTTCAACTCTGTGAGTTGAACACACACAAATCAAAGAAGTTTCTGAGAATTCTTCCTTCTAGCATTAGATGAAGAAATCCCGCTTCCAATGAAATCCTCCAAGAGGTCCAAATATCCACTTGCAGACTTTACAAACAGAGTGTTTCCAAACTGCTCTATGAAAAGAAAGGTTAAACTCTGTGAGTGGAACGCACACATAACAAAGTGGTTTCTGAGAATGATTCTCTCTAGTTTTTCTATGAGGATATTTCCTTTTTCTAACGTTGGCCCCTAATCGCTTGAAATCTCCACATGCAAATTCCTCAAAAAGAGGGTTTCCAATCGGCTCTGTCTAAAGGAAGGTTCAACTCTGTGAGTTGAACACACGCAAATCAAAGAACTTTCTGAAAATTCTTCCTTCTAGCATTAGATGAAGAAATCTCGCTTCCAATGAACTCCTCAAAGAGGTCCAAATATCCCCTTGCAGACTGCAAAACCAGAGTGTTTCCAAACTGCTCTATGAAAAGAAAGGTTAAACTCTGTGAGTGGAACACACACATCACAAAGTAGTTTCTGAAAATGATTCTCTCTAGTTTTTATACGAGGATATTTCCTTTTCTACCGTTGGCCACAAAATGCTTGAAATCTCCACATGCATATCCCTCAAAAAGAGGGTTTCCAATCTGCTCTGTCTAAAGGAAGGTTCAACTCTGTTAGTTGAACACACACAAATCAACGAAGTTACTGAGAAATCTTCTGTGTAGCATTAGATGAAGAAATCCCGCTTCCAACGAAATCCTCAAAGATGTCCAAATATCCACTTGCAGACTTTACAAACAGAGTGTTTACAAACTGCTCTATCAAAAGAAAGGTTAAACTCTGTGAGTGGAACGCACGCATCACAAAGTGGTTTCTGAGAATGACTCTCTCTAGTTTTTATACGAGGATATTTCCTTTTCTACCGATGGCCCAAAAACGCTTGAAATCCCCACATGCAAATTCCTCAAAAAGAGGGTTTCCAATCTGCTCTGTCTAAAGGAAGGTTCAACTCTCTGAGTTGAACACACACAAATCAAAGAAGTTTCTGAGAATTCTTCCTTCTAGCATTAGATGAAGAAATCCCGCTTCCAATGAAATCCTCAAAGAGGTCCAAATATCCACTTGCAGACTTTACAAACAGAGTGTTTCCAAACTGCTCTATGAAAAGAAAGTTTAAACTCTGTGAGTGGAACGCACACATCACAAACTAGTTTCTGAGAATGATCCTCTCTTGTTTTTATACGAGGATATTTCCTTTTCTACCGTTGGCCCCAAAGTGCTTGAAATCTCCACATGCATATTCCTCAAAAAGAGGGTTTCCAATCTGCTCTGTCTAAAGGAAGGTTCAACTCTGTGAGTTGAACACACGCAAATCAAAGAAGTTTCTGAAAATTCTTCCTTCTAGCATTAGATGAAGAAATCCCGCTTCCAATGAAATCCTCAAAGAAGTCCAAATATCCCCTTGCAGACATCAAAACCAGAGTGTTTCCAAACTGCTCTATGAAAAGAAAGGTTAAACTCTGTGAGTGGAATGCACTCATCACAAAGTAGTTTCTGAAAATGATTCTCTCTAGTTTTTATACGAGGATATTTCCTTTTCTACCGTTGGCCACAAAATGCTTGAAATCTCCACATGCATATCCCTCAAAAAGAGGGTTTCCAATCTGCTCTGTCTAAAGGAAGGTTCAACTCTGTTAGTTGAACACACACAAATCAACGAAGTTACTGAGAAATCTTCTGTGTAGCATTAGATGAAGAAATCCCGCTTCCAACGAAATCCTCAAAGAGGTCCAAATATCCACTTGCAGACTTTACAAACAGAGTGTTTCGAAACTGCTCTATGAAAAGAAAGGTTAAACTCTCTGAGTGGAACGCACACATCACAAAGTGGTTTCTGAGAATGATTCTCTCTAGTTTTTATACGAGGATATTTCCTTTTCTAACGTTGGCCCCAAAACGCTTGAAATCTCCACATGCAAATCCCGCAAAAAGAGTGTTTCCAATCTGCTCTGTCTAAAGGAAAGTTCAACTCTATGAGTTGAACACACACAAATGAAAGAAGTTTCTGAGAATTCTTCCTTCTAGCATTAGATGAAGAAATCCCGCTTCCAACGAAATCCTCAAAGAGGTCCAAATATCCACTTGCAGACTTTACAAACAGAGTGTTTCCAAACTGCTCTATGAAAAGAAAGGTTAAACTCTGTGAGTGGAACGCACACATCACAAAGTGGTTTCTGAGAATGATTCTCTCTAGTTTTTATACGAGGATATTGCCTTTTCTACCGATGGCCCCAAAACGCTTGAAATCTCCACATGCAAATTCCTAAAAAAGAGGGTTTCCAATCTGCTCTGTCTAAAGGAAGGTTCAACTCTGTGAGTTGGACACACACAAATCAAAGAAGTTTCTGAGAATTCTTCCTTCTAGCATTAGATGAAGTAATCCCGCTTCCAAAGAAATCCTCAAAGAGGTCCAAATATCCACTTACAGACTTTACAAACAGAGTGTTTCCAAACTGCTCTATGAAAAGAAAGGTTAAACTCTGTGAGTGGAACGCACACATCACAAAGTAGTTTCTGAGAATGATTCTCTCTAGTTTTTATACGAGGATATTTCCTTTTCTACCGTTGGCCCCAAAGTGCTTGAAATCTCCACATGCATATTCCTCAGAAAGAGGGTTTCCAATCTGCTCTGTCGAAAGGAAGGTTCAACTCTGCTAGTTGAACACACACAAATCGACGAAGTTACTGAGAAATCTTCTGTGTAGCATTAGATGAAGAAATCCCGCTTCCAACGAAATCCACAAAGAGATCCAAATATCCACTTGCAGACTTTAAAAACAGAGTGTTTCCAAACTGCTCTATGAAAAGAAAGGTTAAACTCTGTGAGTGGAATGCACACATCACAAAGTGGTTTCTGAGAATGATTCTCTCTAGTTTTTATACGAGGATATTTCCTTTTCTACCGATGGCCCCAAAACGCTTGAAATCTCCACATGCAAATTCCTAAAAAAGAGGGTTTCCAATCTGCTCTGTCTAAAGGAAGGTTCAACTCTGTGAGTTGAACACACACAAATGAAAGAAGTTTCTGAGAATTCTTCCTTCTCGCATTAGATGAAGAAATCCCGCTTCCAACGAAATCCTCAAAGAGGTCCAAATATCCACTTGCAGACTTTACAAACAGAGTGTTTCCAAACTGCTCTATGAAAAGAATGCTTAAACTCTGTGAGTGGAACACACACATCACAAAGTAGTTTCTGAAAATGATTCTCTCTAGTTTTTAAACGTGGATATTCCCTTTTCTACCGTTGGCCACAGAATGCTTGAAATCTCCACATGCAAATTCCTCAAAAAGAGGGTTTCCAATCTGCTCTGTCTAAAGGAATGTTCAACTCTGTTAGTTGAAAACACACAAATCAACGAAGTTACTGGGAAATCTTCTGTGTAGCATTAGATGAAGAAATCCCGCTTCCAACGAAATCCTCAAAGAGGTCCAAATATCCAATTGCAGACTTTACAAACAGAGTGTTTACAAACTGCTCTATCAAAAGAAAGGTTAAACTCTGTGAGTGGAACGCACACATCACAAAGTGGTTTCTGAGAATGATTCTCTCTAGTTTTTATACGAGGATATTTCCTTTTCTACCGATGGCCCCAAAACGCTTGAAATCTCCACATGCAAATTCCTCAAAAAGAGGGTTTCCAATCTGCTCTGTCTAAAGGAAGGTTCAACTCTGTTAGTTGAACACACACAAATCAACGAAGTTACTGAGAAATCTTCTGTGTAGCATTAGATGAAGAAATCCCACTTCCAACGAAATCCTCAAAGAGGTACACAAATATCCACTTGCAGACTTTACAAACAGAGTGTTTCCAAACTGCTCTATGAAAAGAAAGGTTAAACTCTGTGAGTGGAACGCACACATAACAAAGTGGTTTCTGAGAATGATTCTCTCTTGTTTTTATACGAGGATATTTCCTTTTCTACCGTTGGCCAAAAAGTGCTTGAAATCTCCACATGCATATTCCTCAAAAAGAGGGTTTCCAATCTGCTCTGTCTAAAGGAAGGTTCAACTCTGTTAGTTGAACACACACAAATCAACGAAGTTACTGAGAAATCTTCTGTGTAGCATTAGATGAAGAAATCCCGCTTCCAACGAAATCCACAAAGAGGTCCATATATCCACTTGCAGACTTTACAAACAGAGTGTTTCCAAACTGCTCTATGAAAAGAAAGGTTAAACTCTGAGAGTGGAACGCACACATCACAAAGTGGTTTCTGAGAATGATCCTCTCTAGTTTTTATACGAGGAGATTTCCTTTTCTAACGTTGGCCCCAATTCGCTTGAAATCTCCACATGCAAATCCCTCAAAAAGAGGGTTTCCAATCTGCTCTGTCTAAAGGAAAGTTCAACTCTGTGAGTTGAACACACACAAATCAAAGAACTTTCTGAGACTTCTTCCTCCTAGCATTAGATGCAGAAATCCCGCTTCCAACGAAATCCTCAAAGAGGTCCAAATATCCACTTGCAGACTTCACAAACAGAGTGTTTCCAAACTGCTCTATGAAAAGAAAGGTTAAACTCTGTGAGTGGAACGCACACATCACAAAGTAGTTTCTGAGAATGATTCTCTCTAGTTTTTATACGAGTATATTTCCTTTTCTACCGTTGGCCCTAAAAGGCTTGAAATCTCCACATTCATATTCCTCAAAAAGAGTGTTTCCAATCTGCTCTGTCGAAAGGAAGGTTCAACTCTGTGAGTTGAACACACACAAATCAACGAAGTTACTGAGAAATCTTCTGTGTAGCATTAGATGAAGAAATCCCGCTTCCAACGAAATCCTCAAAGAGGTCCAAATATCCACTTGCAGACTTTACAAACAGAGTGTTTCGAAACTGCTCTATGAAAAGAAAGGTTAAACTCTCTGAGTGGAACGCACACATCACAAAGTGGTTTCTGAGAATGATTCTCTCTAGTTTTTATACGAGGATATTTCCTTTTCTAACGTTGGCCCCAAAACGCTTGAAATCTCCACATGCAACTCCCGCAAAAAGAGTGTTTCCAATCTGCTCTGTCTAAAGGAAAGTTCAACTCTATGAGTTGAACACACACAAATGAAAGAAGTTTCTGAGAATTCTTCCTTCTAGCATTAGATGAAGAAATCCCGCTTCCAACGAAATCCTCAAAGAGGTCCAAATATCCACTTGCAGACTTTACAAATAGAGTGTTTCCAAACTGCTCTATGAAAAGAAAGGTTAAACTCTGTGAGTGGAACGCACACATCACAAAGTGGTTTCTGAGAATGATTCTCTCTAGTTTTTATACGAGGATATTGACTTTTCTACCGATGGCCCCAAAACGCTTGAAATCTTCTCATGCAAATTCCTCAAAAAGAGGGTTTCCAATCTGCTCTGTCTAAAGGAAGGTTCAACTCTGTGAGTTGGACACACACAAATCAAAGAAGTTTCTGAGAATTCTTCTGTGTAGCATTAGATGAAGAAATCCCGCTTCCAACGAAATCCACAAAGAGGTCCATATATCCACTTGCAGACTTTACAAACAGAGTGTTTCCAAACTGCTCTATGAAAAGAAAGGTTAAACTCTGAGAGTGGAACGCACACATCACAAAGTGGTTTCTGAGAATGATCCTCTCTAGTTTTTATACGAGGAGATTTCCTTTTCTAACGTTGGCCCCAATTCGCTTGAAATCTCCACATGCAAATTCCTCAAAAAGAGGGTTTCCAATCTGCTCTGTCTAAAGGAAAGTTCAACTCTGTGAGTTGAACACACACAAATCAAAGAACTTTCTGAGACTTCTTGCTCCTAGCATTAGATGAAGAAATCCCGCTTCCAACGAAATCCACAAAGAGATCCAAATATCCACTTGCAGACTTTACAAACAGAGTGTTTCCAAACTGCTCTATGAAAAGAAAGGTTAAACTCTGTGAGTGGAATGCACACATCACAAAGTGGTTTCTGAGAAGGATTCTCTCTAGTTTGTATACGAGGATATTTCCTTTTTTACCGATGGCCCCAAAACGCTTGAAATCTCCACATGCAAATTCCAAAAAAAGAGGGTTTCCAATCTGCTCTGTCTAAAGGAAGGTTCAACTCTGTGAGTTGAACACACACAAATCAAAGAAGTTTCTGAGAATTCTTCCTTCTAGCATTAGATGAAGAAATCCCGCTTCCAACGAAATCCTCAAAGAGGTCCAAATATCCACTTGCAGACTTTACAAACAGAGTGTTTCCAAACTGCTCTATGAAAAGAATGGTTAAACTCTGTGAGTGGAACGCACACATCACAAAGTAGTTTCTGAGAATGATTCTCTCTTGTTTTTATACGAGGATATTTCCTTTTCTACCGTTGGCCCCAAAGTGCTTGAAATCTCCTCATGCATATTCCTCAAAAAGAGGGTTTCCAATCTGCTCTGTCTAAAGGAAGGTTCAACTCTGTTAGTTGAACACACACAAATCAACGAAGTTACTGAGAAATCTTCTGTGTAGCATTAGATGAAGAAATCCCGCTTCCAACGAAATCCACAAAGAGGTCCATAGATCCACTTGCAGACTTCACAAACAGAGTGTTTCCAAACTGCTCTATGAAAAGAAAGGTTAAACTCTGTGAGTGGAACGCACACATCACAAAGTGGTTTCTGAGAATGATCCTCTCTAGTTTTTATACGAGGAGATTTCCTTTTCTAACGTTGGCCCCAAATCACTTGAAATCTCCACATGCAAATTCCTCAAAAAGAGGGTTTCCAATCTGCTCTGTCTAAAGGAAGGTTCAACTCTGTGAGTTGAACACACGCAAATCAAAGAAGTTTCTGAAAATTCTTCCTTCTATCATTAGATGAAGAAATCCCGCTTCCAATGAAATCCTCAAAGAGGTCCAAATATCCCCTTGCAGACTTCAAAACCAGAGTGTTTCCAAACTGCTCTATGAAAAGAAAGGTTAAACTCTGTGAGTGGAACACACACATCACAAAGTAGTTTCTGAAAATGATTCTCTCTAGTTTTTAAACGTGGATATTACCTTTTCTACCGTTGGCCAAAGAATGCTTGAAATCTCCACATGCATATCCCTCAAAAAGAGGGTTTCCAATCTGCTCTGTCTAAAGGAATGTTCAACTCTGTTAGTTGAACACACACAAATCAACGAAGTTACTGGGAAATCTTCTGTGTAGCATTAGATGAAGAAATCCCGCTTCCAACGAAATCCTCAAAGAGGTACAAATATCCACTTGCAGACTTTACAAACAGAGTGTTTACAAACTGCTCTATCAAAAGAAAGGTTAAACTCTGTGAGTGGAACGCACACATCACAAAGTGGTTTCTGAGAATGATCCTCTCTAGTTTTTATACGAGGAGATTTCCTTTTCTAACGTTGGCACCAAATCACTTGAAATCTCCACATGCAAATTCCTCAAAAAGAGGGTTTCCAATCTGCTCTGTCTAAAGGAAAGTTCAACTCTGTGAGTTGAACACACACAAATCAAAGAACTTTCTGAGAATTCTTCCTTCTAGCATTGGATGAAGAAATCCCGCTTCCAACGAAATCCTCAAAGAGGTCCAAATATCCACTTGCAGACTTCACAAACAGAGTGTTTCCAAACTGCTCTATGAAAAGAAAGGTTAAACTCTGTGAGTGGAACGCACACATCACAAAGTGGTTTCTGAGAATGATTCTCTCTAGTTTTTATACGAGGATATTTCCTTTTCTACCGATGGCCCCAAAACGCTTGAAATCTCCACATGCAAATTCCTCAAAAAGAGGGTTTCCAATCTGCTCTGTCTAAAGGAAGGTTCAACTCTGTGAGTTGAACACACGCAAATCAAAGAACTTTCTGAGAATTCTTCCTTCTAGCATTAGATGAAGAAATCACGCTTCCAACGAAATCCTCAAAGAGGTCCAAATATCCACTTGCAGACTTCACAAACAGAGTGTTTCCAAACTGCTCTATGAGAAGAAAGGTTAAACTCTGTGAGTGGATCACACACATCACAAAGTGGTTTCTGAGAATGATTCTCTCTAGTTTTTATACGAGGATATTTCCTTTTCTACTGTTGGCCCCAAATCGCTTGAAATCTCCACATGCAAATTCCTCAAAAAGAGGGTTTCCAATCTGCTCTGTCTAAAGGAAAGTTCAACTCTGTGAGTTGAACACACACAAATCAAAGAACTTTCTGAGAATTCTTCCTTCTAGCATTAGATGAAGAAATCCCGCTTCCAACGAAATCCACAAAGAGGTCCAAATATCCACTTGCAGACTTCACAAACAGAGTGTTTCCAAACTGCTCTATGAAAAGAAAGGTTAAACTCTGTGAGTGGAACGCACACATCACAAAGTGGTTTCTGAGAATGATTCTCTCTAGTTTTTATACGAGTATATTTCCTTTTCTACCATTGGCACTAAAAGGCTTGAAATCTCCACATGCATATTCCTCAAAAAGAGTGTTTCCAATCTGCTCTGTCTAAAGGAAGGTTCAACTCTGTGAGTTGAACACACACAAATCAAAGAAGTTTCTTAGAAATCTTCTGTGTAGCATTAGATGAAGAAATCCCGCTTCCAACGAAATCCTCAAAGAGGTCCAAATATCCACTTGCAAACTTTACAAACAGAGTGTTTCGAAACTGCTCTATGAAAAGAAGGGTTAAACTCTCTGAGTGGAACGCACACATCACAAAGTGGTTTCTGAGAATGATTCTCTCTAGTTTTTATACGAGGATATTTCCTTTTCTACCGATGGCCCCATAACGCTTGAAATCTCCACATTCAAATTCCTCAAAAAGAGGTTTTCCAATCTGCTCTGTCTAAAGGAAGGTTCAACTCTGTGAGTTGAACACACACAAATCAAAGAACTTTCTGAGAATTCTTCCTTCTAGCATTAGATGAAGAAATCCCGCTTCCAACGAAATCCTCAAAGAGGTCCAAATATCCACTTGCAGACTTTACAAACAGAGTGTTTCCAAACTGCTCTATGAAAAGAAAGGTTAAACTCTGTGAGTGGATCGCACACATCACAAAGTGGTTTCTGAGAATGATTCTCTCTAGTTTTTATACGAGGATATTTCCTTTTCTACCGTTGGCCCCAAATCGCTTGAAATCTCCACATGCAAATTCCTCAAAAAGAGGGATTCCAATCTGCTCTGTCTAAAGAAAGGTTCAACTCTGTTAGTTGAACACACACAAATCAACGAAGCTACTGAGAAATCTTCTGTGTAGCATTAGATGAAGAAATCCCACTTCCAACGAAATCCTCAAAGAGGTACAAATATCCACTTGCAGGCTTTACAAACAGAGTGTTTCCAAACTCCTCTATGAAAAGAAAGGTTAAACTCTGTGAGTGGAACTCACACATAACAAAGTGGTTTCTGAGAATGATTCTCTCTAGTTTTTCTATGAGGATATTTCCTTTTCTAACGTTGGCCCCAAATTGCTTGAAACCTCCACATGCAAATTCCTCAAAAAGAGGGTTTCCAATCTGCTCTGTCTAAAGGAAGGTTCAACTCTGTGAGTTGAACACACGCAAATCAAAGAAGTTTCTGAAAATTCTTCCTTCTAGCATTAGATGAAGAAATCCCGCTTCCAATGAAATCCTCAAAGAGGTCCAAATATACCCTTGCAGACTTCAAAACCCGAGTGTTTCCAAACTGCTCTATGAAAAGAAAGGTTAAACTCTGTGAGTGGAACACACACATCACAAAGTAGTTTCTGAAAATGATTCTCTCTAGTTTTTATACGAGGATATTTCCTTTTCTACCGTTGGCCACAAAATGCTTGAAATCTCCACATGCATATTCCTCAAAAAGAGGGTTTCCAATCTGCTCTGTCTAAAGGAAGGTTCAACTCTGTGAGTTCAACACACACAAATCAACGAAGTTACTGAGAAATCTTCTGTGTAGCATTAGATGAAGAAATCCCGCTTCCAACGAAATCCTCAAAGAGGTCCAAATATCCACTTGCAGACTTTACAAACAGAGTGTTTACAAACTGCTCTATCAAAAGAAAGGTTAAACTCTGTGAGTGGAACGCACACATCACAAAGTGGTTTCTGAGAATGATTCTCTCTAGTTTTTATACGAGGATATTTCCTTTTCTACCGATGGCCCCAAAACGCTTGAAATCTCCACATGCAAATTCCTCAAAAAGAGGGTTTCCAATCTGCTCTGTCTAAAGGAAGGTTCAACTCTGTGAGTTGAACACACACAAATCAAAGAACTTTCTGAGAATTCTTCCTTCTAGCATTAGATGAAGAAATCCCGCTTCCAACGAAATCCTCAAAGAGGTCCAAATATCCACTTGCAGACTTCACAAACAGAGTGTTTCCAAACTGCTCTATGAAAAGAAAGGTTAAACTCTGTGAGTGGATCGCACACATCACAAAGTGGTTTCTGAGAATGATTCTCTCTAGTTTTTATACGAGGATATTTCCTTTTCTACCGTTGGCCCCAAATCGCTTGAAATCTCCACATGCAAATTCCTCAAAAAGAGGGATTCCAATCTGCTCTGTCTAAAGAAAGGTTCAACTCTGTTAGTTGAACACACACAAATCAACGAAGTTACTGAGAAATCTTCTGTGTAGCATTAGATGAAGAAATCCCACTTCCAACGAAATCCTCAAAGAGGTACAAATATCCACTTGCAGGCTTTACAAACAGAGTGTTTCCAAACTGCTCTATGAAAAGAAAGGTTAAACTCTGTGAGTGGAACGCACACATAACAAAGTGGTTTCTGAGAATGATTCTCTCTAGTTTTTCTATGAGGATATTTCCTTTTCTAACGTTGGCCCCAAATCGCTTGAAATCTCCACATGCAAATTCCTCAAAAAGAGGGTTTCCAATCTGCTCTGTCAAAAGGAAGGTTCAACTCTGTGAGTTGAACACACGCAAATCAAAGAAGTTTCTGAAAATTCTTCCTTCTAGCATTAGATGAAGAAAACCCGCTTCCAACGAAATCCTCAAAGAGGTCCAAATATACCCTTGCAGACTTCAAAACCCGAGTGTTTCCAAACTGCTCTATGAAAAGAAAGGTTAAACTCTGTGAGTGGAACACACACATTGCAAAGTAGTTTCTGAAAATGATACTCTCTAGTTTTTATACGAGGATATTTCCTTTTCTACTGTTGGCCACAAAATGCTTGAAATCTCCACATGCATATTCCTCAAAAAGAGGGTTTCCAATCTGCTCTGTCTAAAGGAAGGTTCAACTCTGTTAGTTGAACACACACAAATCAACGAAGTTACTGAGAAATCTTCTGTGTAGCATTAGATGAAGAAATCCCGCTTCCAACGAAATCCTCAAAGAGGTCCAAATATCCACTTGCAGACTTTACAAACAGAGTGTTTACAAACTGCTCTATCAAAAGAAAGGTTAAACTCTGTGAGTGGAACGCACACATCACAAAGTGGTTTCTGAGAATGATTCTCTCTAGTTTTTATACGAGGATATTTCTTTTTCTACCGATGGCCCAAAAACACTTGAAATATCCACATGGAAATTCCTCAAAAAGAGGGTTTCCAATCTGCTCTCTCTAAAGGAAGGTTCCACTCTGTGAGTTGAACACACACAAATCAAAGAAGTTTCTGAGAATTCTTCCTTCTAGCATTAGATGAAGAAATCCCGCTTCCAACGAAATGCTCCAAGAGGTCCAAATATCCACTTGCAGACTTTACAAACAGAGTGTTTCCAAACTGCTCTATGAAAAGAAAGGTTAAACTCTGTGAGTGGAACGCACACATCACAAAGTAGTTTCTGAGAATGATTCTCTCTTGTTTTTATACGAGGATATTCCCTTTTCTACCATTGGCCCCAAAGTGCTTGAAATCTCCACATGCATATTCCTCAAAAAGAGGGTTTCCAATCTGCTCTCTCGAAGGGAAGGTTCAACTCTGTGAGTTGAACACACACAAATCAACGAAGTTACTGAGAAATCTTCTGTGTAGCATTAGATGAAGAAATCCCGCTTCCAACGAAATCCACAAAGAGGTCCGTATATCCACTTGCAGGATTTACAAACAGAGTATTTCCAAACTGCTCTATGAAAAGAAAGGTTAAACTCTGTGAGTGGAACGCACACATCACAAAGTGGTTTCTTAGAATGATTCTCTCTTGTTTTTATACGAGGAGATTTCCTTTTCTAACGTTGGCACCAAAACGCTTGAAATCTCCACATGCAAATCCCGCAAAAAGAGGGTTTCCAATCTGCTCTGTCTAAAGGAAAGTTCAACTCTATGAGTTGAACACACACAAATGAAAGAAGTTTCTGAGAATTCTTCCTTCTAGCATTAGATGAAGAAATCCCGCTTCCAACGAAATCCTCAATGAGGTCCAAATATCCACTTGCAGACTTCACAAACAGAGTGTTTCCAAACTGCTCTATGAAAAGAAAGGTTAAACTCTGTGAGTGGATCGCACACATCACAAAGTGGTTTCTGAGAATGATTCTCTCTAGTTTTTATACGAGGATATTTCCTTTTCTTCCGATGGCCCAAAAACACTTGAAATCTCCACATGCAAATTCCTCAAAAAGAGGGTTTCCAATCTGCTCTGTCTAAAGAAGGTTCTACTCTGTTAGTTGAACACACACAAATCAACGAAGTTACTGAGAAATCTTCTGTGTAGCATTAGATGAAGAAATCCCGCTTCCAACGAAATCCACAAAGAGGTCCAAATATCCACTTGCAGACTTTACAAACAGAGTGTTTACAAACTGCTCTATGAAAAGAAAGGTTAAACTCTGTGAGTGGAACGCACACATCACAAAGTGGTTTCTGAGAATGATTCTCTCTAGTTTTTATACGAGGATATTTCCTTTTCTACCGATGGCCCCAAAACGCTTGAAATCTCCACATGCAAATTCCTCAAAAAGAGGGTTTCCAATCTGCTCTGTCTAAAGGAAGGTTCAACTCTGTGAGTTGAACACACACAAATCAAAGAACTTTCTGAGAATTCTTCCTTCTAGCATTAGATGAAGAAATCCCGCTTCCAACGAAATCCTCAAAGAGGTCCAAATATCCACTTGCAGACTTCACAAACAGAGTGTTTCCAAACTGCTCTATGAAAAGAAAGGTTAAACTCTGTGAGTGGATCGCACACATCACAAAGTGGTTTCTGAGAATGATTCTCTCTAGTTTTTATACGAGGATATTTCCTTTTCTACCGTTGGCCCCAAATCGCTTGAAATCTCCACATGCAAATTCCTCAAAAAGAGGGTTTCCAATCTGCTCTGTCTAAAGGAAGGTTCAACTCTGTTAGTTGAACACACACAAATCAACGAAGTTACTGAGAAATCTTCGGTGTAGCATTAGATGAAGAAATCCCGCTTCCAACGAAATCCTCAAAGAGGTCCAAATATCCACTTGCAGACTTTACAAACAGAGTGTTTACAAACTGCTCTATCAAAAGAAAGGTTAAACTCTGTGAGTGGAACGCACACATCACAAAGTGGTTTCTGAGAATGATTCTCTCTAGTTTTTATACGAGGATATTTCCTTTTCTACCGATGGACCCAAAGTGCTTGAAATCTCCACATGCATATTCCTCAAAAAGAGGGTTTCCAATCTGCTCTTTCGAAAGGAAGATTCAACTCTGTGAGTTGAACACACACAAATCAACGAAGTTACTGAGAAATCTTCTGTGTAGCATTAGATGAAGAAATCCCGCTTCCAACGAAATCCACAAAGAGGTCTGTATATCCACTTGCAGACTTTACAAACAGAGTGTTTCCAAACTGCTCTATGAAAAGAGAGGTTAAACTCTGTGAGTGGATCGCACACATCACAAAGTGGTTTCTGAGAATGATTCTCTCTAGTTTTTATACGAGGAGATTTCCTTTTCTAACGTTGGCACCAAAACGTTTGAAATCTCCACATGCAAATCCCGCAAAAAGAGGGTTTCCAATCTGCTCTGTCTAAAGGAAAGTTCAACTCTATGAGTTGAACACACACAAATCAAAGAACTTTCTGAGACTTCTTCCTTCTAGCATTAGATGAAGAAATCCCGCTTCCAACGAAATCCTCAAAGAGGTCCAAATATCCACTTGCAGACTTCACAAACAGAGTGTTTCCAAACTGCTCTATGAAAAGAAAGGTTAAACTCTGTGAGTGGATCGCACACATCACAAAGTGGTTTCTGAGAATGATTCTCTCTAGTTTTTATACGAGGATATTTCCTTTTCTACCGTTGGCCCCAAATCGCTTGAAATCTCCACATGCAAATTCCTCAAAAAGAGGGATTCCAATCTGCTCTGTCTAAAGAAAGGTTCAACTCTGTTAGTTGAACACACAGAAATCAACGAAGTTACTGAGAAATCTTCTGTGTAGCATTAGATGAAGAAATCCCACTTCCAGCGAAATCCTCAAAGAGGTACAAATATCCACTTGCAGGCTTTACAAACAGAGTGTTTCCAAACTGCTCTATGAAAAGAAAGGTTAAACTCTGTGAGTGGAACGCACACATAACAAAGTGGTTTCTGAGAATGATTCTCTCTAGTTTTTCTATGAGGATATTTCCTTTTCTAACGTTGGCCCCAAATTGCTTGAAACCTCCACATGCAAATTCCTCAAAAAGAGGGTTTCCAATCTGCTCTGTCTAAAGGAAGGTTCAACTCTGTGAGTTGAACACACGCTAATCAAAGAAGTTTCTGAAAATTCTTCCTTCTAGCATTAGACGAAGAAATCCCGCTTCCAATGAAATCCTCAAAGAGGTCCAAATATACCCTTGCAGACTTCAAAACCCGAGTGTCTCCAAACTGCTCTATGAAAAGAAAGGTTAAACTCTGTGAGTGGAACACACACATCACAATGTAGTTTCTGAAAATGATTCTCTCTAGTTTTTAAACGAGGATATTTCCTTTTCAACCGTTGGCCACAAAATGCTTGAAATCTCCACATGCATATTCCTCAAAAAGAGGGTTTCCAATCTGCTCTGTCTAAAGGAAGGTTCAACTCTGTTAGTTGAACACACACAAATCAACGAAGTTACTGAGAAATCTTCTGTGTAGCATTAGATGAAGAAATCCCGCTTCCAACGAAATCCTCAAAGAGGTCCAAATATCCACTTGCAGACTTTACAAACAGAGTGTTTACAAACTGCTCTATGAAAAGAAAGGTTAAACTCTGTGAGTGGAACGCACACATCACAAAGTGGTTTCTGAGAATGATTCTCTCTAGTTTTTATAAGAGGATATTTCCTTTTCTACCAATGGCCCCAAAACGCTTGAAATCTCCACATGCAAATTCCTCAAAAAGAGGGTTTCCAATCTGCTCTGTCTAAAGGAAGGTTCAACTCTGTGAGTTGAACACACACAAATCAAAGAACTTTCTGAGAATTCTTCCTTCTAGCATTAGATGAAGAAATCCCGCTTCCAACGAAATCCTCAAAGAGGTCCAAATATCCACTTGCAGACTTCACAAACAGAGTGTTTCCAAACTGCTCTATGAAAAGAAAGGTTAAACTCTGTGAGTGGATCGCACACATCACAAAGTGGTTTCTGAGAATGATTCTCTCTAGTTTTTATACGAGGATATTTCCTTTTCTACCGTTGGCCCCAAATCGCTTGAAATCTCCACATGCAAATTCCTCAAAAAGAGGGTTTCCAATCTGCTCTGTCTAAAGGAAGGTTCAACTCTGTTAGCTGAACACACACAAATCAACGAAGTTACTGAGAAATCTTCTGTGTAGCATTAGATGAAGAAATCCCACTTCCAACGAAATCCTCAAAGAGGTACAAATATCCACTTGCAGACTTTACAAACAGAGTGTTTCCAAACTGCTCTATGAAAAGAAAGGTTAAACTCTGTGAGTGGA
Source organism: Gorilla gorilla gorilla (assembly GCF_029281585.2). NCBI lineage: Eukaryota > Metazoa > Chordata > Mammalia > Primates > Hominidae > Gorilla > Gorilla gorilla. The sequence goes on from NC_073232.2 coordinate 75,347,148, forward strand.
ACGCACACATAACAAAGTGGTTTCTGAGAATGATTCTCACTAGTTTTTCTATGAGGATATTTCCTTTTCTAACCTTGGCCCCAAATCGCTTGAAATCTCCACATGCAAATTCCTCAAAAAGAGGGTTTCCAATCTGCTCTGTCAAAAGGAAGGTTCAACTCTGTGAGTTGAACACACGCAAATCAAAGAAGTTTCTGAAAATTCTTCCTTCTAGCATTAGATGAAGAAATCCCGCTTCCAACGAAATCCTCAAAGAGGTCCAAATATCCACTTGCAGACTTCACAAACAGAGTGTTTCCAAACTGCTCTATGAAAAGAAAGGTTAAACTCTGTGAGTGGATCGCACACATCACAAAGTGGTTTCTGAGAATGATTCTCTCTAGTTTTTATACGAGGATATTCCCTTTTCTACCATTGGCCCCAAAGTGCTTGAAATCTCCACATGCATATTCCTCAAAAAGAGGGTTTCCAATCTGCTCTCTCGAAGGGAAGGTTCAACTCTGTGAGTTGAACACACACAAATCAACGAAGTTACTGAGAAATCTTCTGTGTAGCATTAGATGAAGAAATCCCGCTTCCAACGAAATCCACAAAGAGGTCCGTATATCCACTTGCAGACTTTACAAACAGAGTATTTCCAAACTGCTCTATGAAAAGAAAGGTTGAACTCTGTGAGTGGAACGCACACATCACAAAGTGGTTTCTGAGAATGATTCTCTCTTGTTTTTATACGAGGAGATTTCCTTTTCTAACGTTGGCACCAAAACGCTTGAAATCTCCACATGCAAATCCCGCAAAAAGAGGGTTTCCAATCTGCTCTGTCTAAAGGAAAGTTCAACTCTATGAGTTGAACACACACAAATGAAAGAAGTTTCTGAGAATTCTTCCTTCTAGCATTAGATGAAGAAATCCCGCTTCCAACGAAATCCTCAATGAGGTCCAAATATCCACTTGCAGACTTCACAAACAGAGTGTTTCCAAACTGCTCTATGAAAAGAAAGGTTAAACTCTGTGAGTGGATCGCACACATCACAAAGTGGTTTCTGAGAATGATTCTCTCTAGTTTTTATACGAGGATATTTCCTTTTCTTCCAATGGCCCAAAAACACTTGAAATCTCCACATGCAAATTCCTCAAAAAGAGGGTTTCCAATCTGCTCTGTCTAAAGGAAGGTTCTACTCTGTTAGTTGAACACACACAAATCAACGAAGTTACTGAGAAATCTTCAGTGTAGCATTAGATGAAGAAATCCCGCTTCCAACGAAATCCACAAAGAGGTCCAAATATCCACTGGCAGACTTTACAAACAGAGTGTTTACAAACTGCTCTATGAAAAGAAAGGTTAAACTCTGTGAGTGGAACGCACACATCACAAAGTGGTTTCTGAGAATGATTCTCTCTAGTTTTTATACGAGGATATTTCCTTTTCTACCGATGGCCCCAAAACGCTTGAAATCTCCACATGCAAATTCCTCAAAAAGAGGGTTTCCAATCTGCTCTGTCTAAAGGAAGGTTCAACTCTGTGAGTTGAACACACACAAATCAAAGAACTTTCTGAGAATTCTTCCTTCTAGCATTAGATGAAGAAATCCCGCTTCCAACGAAATCCTCAAAGAGGTCCAAATATCCACTTGCAGACTTCACAAACAGAGTGTTTCCAAACTGCTCTATGAAAAGAAAGGTGAAACTCTGTGAGTGGATCGCACACATCAAAAAGATTTCTGAGAATGATTCTCTCTAGTTTTTATACGAGGATATTTCCTTTTCTACCGTTGGCCCCAAATCGCTTGAAATCTCCACATGCAAATTCCTCAAAAAGAGGGTTTCCAATCTGCTCTGTCTAAAGGAAGGTTCAACTCTGTTAGTTGAACACACACAAATCAACGAAGTTACTGAGAAATCTTCTGTGTAGCATTAGATGAAGAAATCCCGCTTCCAATGAAATCCTCAAAGAGGTCCAAATATCCACTTGCAGACTTTACAAACAGAGTGTTTACAAACTGCTCTATCAAAAGAAAGGTTAAACTCTGTGAGTGGAACGCACACATCACAAAGTGGTTTCTGAGAATGATTCTCTCTAGTTTTTATACGAGGATATTTCCTTTTCTACCGATGGACCCAAAGTGCTTGAAATCTCCACATGCATATTCCTCAAAAAGAGGGTTTCCAATCTGCTCTTTCGAAAGGAAGGTTCAACTCTGTGAGTTGAACACACACAAATCAACGAAGTTACTGAGAAATCTTCTGTGTAGCATTAGATGAAGAAATCCCGCTTCCAACGAAATCCACAAAGAGGTCTGTATATCCACTTGCAGACTTTACAAACAGAGTGTTTCCAAACTGCTCTATGAAAAGAAAGGTTAAACTCTGTGAGTGGATCGCACACATCACAAAGTGGTTTCTGAGAATGATTCTCTCTAGTTTTTATACGAGGAGATTTCCTTTTCTAACGTTGGCACCAAAACGTTTGAAATCTCCACATGCAAATCCCGCAAAAAGAGGGTTTCCAATCTGCTCTGTCTAAAGGAAAGTTCAACTCTATGAGTTGAACACACACAAATGAAAGAAGTTTCTGAGAATTCTTCCTTCTAGCATTAGATGAAGAAATCCCGCTTCCAACGAAATCCTCAAAGAGGTCCAAATATCCACTTGCAGGCTTCACAAACAGAGTGTTTCCAAACTGCTCTATGAAAAGAAAGGTTAAACTCTGTGAGTGGATCGCACACATCACAAAGTGGTTTCTGAGAATGATTCTCTCTAGTTTTTATACGAGGATATTTCCTTTTCTACCGTTGGCCCCAAATCGCTTGAAATCTCCACATGCAAATTCCTCAAAAAGAGGGTTTCCAATCTGCTCTGTCTAAAGAAAGGTTGAACTCTGATAGATGAACACACAAATCAACGAAGTTACTGAGAAATCTTCTGTGTAGCATTAGATGAAGGAATCCCACTTCCAACGAAATCCTCAAAGAGGTACAAATATCCACTTGCAGACTTTACAAACAGAGTGTTTCCAAACTGCTCTATGAAAAGAAAGGTTAAACTCTGTGAGTGGAACGCACACATAACAAAGTGGTTTCTGAGAATGGTTCTCTCTAGTTTTTATACGAGGATATTTCCTTTTCTAACGTTGGCCCCAAATCGCTTGAAACCTCCACATGCAAATTCCTCAAAAAGAGGGTTTCCAATCTGCTCTGTCTAAAGGAAGGTTCAACTCTGTGAGTTGAACACACGCAAAACAAAGAAGTTTCTGAAAATTCTTCCTTCTAGCATTAGATGAAGAAATCCCGCTTCCAATGAAATCCTCAAAGAAGTCCAAATATACCCTTGCAGACTTCAAAACCCGAGTGTTTCCTAACTGCTCTATGAAAAGAAAGGTTAAACTCTGTGAGTGGAACACACACATCACAAAGTAGTTTCTGAAAATGATTCTCTCTAGTTTTTATACGAGGATATTTCCTTTTCTACCGTTGGCCACAAAATGCTTGAAATCTCCACATGCATATTCCTCAAAAAGAGGGTTTCCAATCTGCTCTGTCTAAAGAAAGGTTCAACTCTGCGAGTTGAACACACACAAATCAACGGAGTTACTGAGAAATCTTCTGTGTAGCATTAGATGAAGAAATCCCGCTTCCAACGAAATCCTCAAAGAGGTCCAAATATCCACTTGCAGACTTTACAAACAGAGTGTTTACAAACTGCTCTATCAAAAGAAAGGTTAAAGTCTGTGAGTGGAATGCACACATCACAAAGTGGTTTCTGAGAATGATTCTCTCTAGTTTTTATACGAGGATATTTCCTTTTCTACCGATGGCCCCAAAACGCTTGAAATCTACACATGCAAATTCCTCAAAAAGAGGGTTTCCAATCTGCTCTGTCTAAAGGAAGGTTCAACTCTGTGAGTTGAACACACACAAATGAAAGAAGTTTCTGAGAATTCTTCCTTCTACCATTAGATGAAGAAATCCCGCTTCCAACGAAATCCTCAAAGAGGTCCAAATATCCACTTGCAGACTTTACAAACAGAGTGTTTACAAACTGCTCTATGAAAAGAAAGGTTAAACTCTGTGAGTGGAACACACACATCACAAAGTGGTTTCTGAGAATGATTCTCTCTAGTTTTTATACGAGGATATTTCCTTTTCTACCGATGGCCCCAAAACGCTTGAAATCTCCACATGCAAATTCCTCAAAAAGAGGGTTTCCAATCTGCTCTGTCTAAAGGAAGGTTCAACTCTGTGATTTGAACACACACAAATAAAAGAACTTTCTGAGAATTCTTCCTTCTAGCATTAGATGAAGAAATCCCGCTTCCAACGAAATCCTCAAAGAGGTCCAAATATCCACTTGCAGACTTCACAAACAGAGTGTTTCCAAACTGCTCTATGAAAAGAAAGGTTAAACTCTGTGAGTGGATCGCACACATCACAAAGTGGTTTCTGAGAATGATTCTCTCTAGTTTTTATACGAGGATATTTCCTTTTCTACCGTTGGCTCCAAATCGCTTGAAATCTCCACATGCAAATTCCTCAAAAAGAGGGTTTCCAATCTGCTCTGTCTAAAGGAAGGTTCAACTCTGTTAGTTGAACACACACAAATCAACGAAGTTACTGAGAAATCTTCTGTGTAGCATTAGATGAAGAAATCCCACTTCCAACGAAATCCTTAAAGAGGTACAAATATCCACTTGCAGACTTTACAAACAGAGTGTTTCCAAACTGCTCTATGAAAAGAAAGGTTAAACTCTGTGAGTGGAACACACACATAACAAAGTGGTTTCTGAGAATGATTCTCTCTAGTTTTTCTATGAGGATATTTCCTTTTCTAACGTTGGCCCCAAATCGCTTGAAATCTCCACATGAAAATTCTTCAAAAAGAGGGTTTCCAATCTGCTCTGTCTAAAGGAAGGTTCAACTCTGTGAGTTGAACACACGCAAATCAGAGAAGTTTCTGAAAATTCTTCCTTCTAGCATTAGATGAAGAAATCCCGCTTCCAATGAAATCCTCAAAGAGGTCCAAATATCCCCTTGCAGACTTCAAAACCCGAGTGTTTCCAAACTGCTCTATGAAAAGAAAGGTTAAACTCTGTGAGTGGAACGCACACATCACAAAGTAGTTTCTGAGAATGATTGTCTCTAGTTTTTATACGAGTATATTTCCTTTTCTACCGTTGGCCCTAAAAGGCTTGAAATCTCCACATGCATATTCCTCAAAAAGAGTGTTTCCAATCTGCTCTGTCTAAAGGAAGGTTCAACTCTGTTAGTTGAACACACACAAATCAACGAAATTACTGAGAAATCTTCTGTGTAGCATTAGATGAAGAAATCCCGCTTCCAACGAAATCCTCAAAGAGGTCCAAATATCCACTTGCAGACTTTACAAACAGAGTGTTTCGAACCTGCTCTATGAAAAGAAAGGTTAAACTCTCTGAGTGGAACGCACACATAACAAAGTGGTTTCTGAGAATGATTCTCTCTAGTTTTTATACGAGGATATTTCCTTTTCTAACGTTGGCCCCAAAACGCTTGAAATCTCCACATGCAAATCCCACAAAAAGACTGTTTCCAATCTGCTCTGTCTAAAGGAAAGTTCAACTCTATGAGTTGAACACACAGAAATGAAAGAAGTTTCTGAGAATTCTTCCTTCTAGCATTAGATGAAGAAATCCCGCTTCCAACGAAATCCTCAAAGAGGTCCAAATATCCACTTGCAGACTTTACAAACAGAGTGTTTCCAAACTGCTCTATGGAAAGAAAGGTTCAACTCTGTGAGTGGAACGCACACATCACAAAGTAGTTTCTGAGAATGATTCTCTCTAGTTTTTCTATGAGGATATTTCCTTTTCTACCGATGGCCCCAAAACGCTTGAAATCTCCACATGCAAATTCCTCAAAAAGAGGGTTTCCAATCTGCTCTGTCTAAAGGAAGGTTCAACTCTGTGAGTTGAACACACACAAATCAACGAAGTTACTGAGAAATCTTCTGTGTAGCATTAGATTAAGAAATCCCACTTCCAACGAAATCCTCAAAGAGGTACAAATATCCACTTGCAGACTTTACAAACAGAGTGCTTCCAAACTGCTCTATGAAAAGAAAGGTTAAACTCTGTGAGTGGAACGCACATATAAAAAGTGGTTTCTGAGAATGATTCTCTCTAGTTTTCCTATGAGGATATTTCCTTTTCTAACGTTGGCCCCAAATCGCTTGAAATCTCCACATGCAAATTCCTCAAAAAGAGGGTTTCCAATCTGCTCTGTCTAAAGGAAGGTTCAACTCTGTGAGTTGAACACACACAAATCAAAGAAGCTTCTGAGAATTCTTCCTTCTAGCATTAGATGAAGAAATCTCGCTTCCAACGAAATCCTCCAAGAGGTCCAAATATCCACTTGCAGACTTTACAAACAGAGTGTTTCCCAACTGCTCTATGAAAAGAAAGGTTAAACTCTGTGAGTGGAACGCACACATCACAAAGTGGTTTCTGAGAATGATCCTCTCTAGTTTTTATACGAGGAGATTTCCTTTTCTAATGTTGGCCCCAAATCGCTTGAAATCTCCACATGCAAATTCCTCAAAAAGAGGGTTTCCAATCTGCTCTGTCTAAAGGAAAGTTCAACTCTGTGAGTTGAACACACACAAATCAAAGAACTTTCTGAGAATTCTTCCTTCTAGCATTAGATGAAGAAATCCCGCTTCCAACGAAATCCACAAAGAGGTCCAAATATCCACTTGCAGACTTCACAAACAGAGTGTTTCCAAACTGCTCTATGAAAAGAAAGGTTAAACTCTGTGAGTGGAACGCACATATAAAAAGTGGTTTCTGAGAATGATTCTCTCTAGTTTTCCTATGAGGATATTTCCTTTTCTAACGTTGGCCCCAAATCGCTTGAAATCTCCACATGCAAATTCCTCAAAAAGAGGGTTTCCAATCTGCTCTGTCTAAAGGAAGGTTCAACTCTGTGAGTTGAACACACACAAATCAAAGAAGCTTCTGAGAATTCTTCCTTCTAGCATTAGATGAAGAAATCCCGCTTCCAACGAAATCCTCCAAGAGGTCTAAATATCCACTTGCAGACTTTACAAACAGAGTGTTTCCAAACTGCTCTATGAAAAGAAAGGTTAAACTCTGTGAGTGGAACGCACACATCACAAAGTGGTTTCTGAGAATGATCCTCTCTAGTTTTTATACGAGGAGATTTCCTTTTCTAACGTTGGCCCCAAATCGCGTGAAATCTCCACATGCAAATTCCTCAAAAAGAGGGTTTCCAATCTGCTCTGTCTAAAGGAAAGTTCAACTCTGTGAGTTGAACACACACAAATCAAAGAACTTTCTGAGAATTCTTCCTTCTAGCATTAGATGAAGAAATGCCGCTTCCAACGAAATCCACAAAGAGGTCCAAATATCCACTTGCAGACTTCACAAACAGAGTGTTTCCAAACTGCTCTATGAAAAGAAAGGTTAAACTCTGTGAGTGGAACGCACACATCACAAAGTAGTTTCTGAGAATGATTTTCTCTAGTTTTTATACGAGTATATTTCCTTTTCTACCGTTGGCCCTAAAAGGCTTGAAATCTCCACATGCATATTCCTCAAAAAGAGTGTTTCCAATCTGCTCTGTCTAAAGGAAGGTTCAACTCTGTGAGTTGAACACACACAAATCAACGAAGTTACTGAGAAATCTTCTGTGTAGCATTAGATGAAGAATTCCCGCTTCCAACGAAATCCTCAAAGAGGTCCAAATATCCACTTGCATAATTTACAAACAGAGTGTTTCGAACCTGATCTATGAAAAGAAAGGTTAAACTCTCTGAGTGGAACGCACACATAACAAAGTAGTTTCTGAGAATGATTCTCTCTAGTTTTTATACGAGGATATTTCCTTATCTAACGTTGGCCCCAAAACGCTTGAAATCTCCACATGCAAATCCCGCAAAAAGACTGTTCCAATCTGCTCTCTCTAAAGGAAAGTTCAACTCTATGAGTTGAACACACACAAATGAAAGAAGTTTCTGAGAATTCTTCCTTCTAGCATTAGATGAAGAAATCCCGCTTCCAACGAAATCCTCAAAGAGGTCCAAATATCCACTTGCAGACTTTACAGAGTGTTTCCAAACTGCTCTATGAAAAGAAAGGTTCAACTCTGTGAGTGGAATGCACACATCACAAAGTGGTTTCTGAGAATGATTCTCTCTAGTTTTTATACGAGGATATTTCCTTTTCTACCGATGGCCCCAAAACGCTTGAAATCTCCACATGCAAATTCCTCAAAAAGAGGGTTTCCAATCTGCTCTGTCTAAAGGAAGGTTCAACTCTGTTAGTTGAACACACACAAATCAACGAAGTTACTGAGAAATCTTCTGAGTAGCATTAGATGAAGAAATCCCGCTTCCAACGAAATCCTCAAAGAGGTCCAAATATCCACTTGCAGACTTTACAAACAGAGTGTTTACAAACTGCTTTATCAAAAGAAAGGTTAAACTCTGTGAGTGGAACGCACACATCACAAAGTGGTTTATGAGAATGATTCTCTCTAGTTTTTATACGAGGATATTTCCTTTTCTACCGATGGCCCCAAAACGCTTGAAATCTCCACATGCAAATTCCTCAAAAAGAGGGTTTCCAATCTGCTCTGTCTAAAGAAGGTTCAACTCTGTGAGTTGAACAAACACAAATCAAAGAACTTTCTGAGAATTCTTCCTTCTAGCATTAGATGAAGAAATCCCGCCTCCAACGAAATCCTCAAAGAGGTCCAAATATCCACTTGCAGACTTTACAAACAGAGTGTTTACAAACTGCTCTATGATAAGAAAGGTTAAACTCTGTGAGTGGAACGCACACATCACAAAGTGGTTTCTGAGAATGATTCTCTCTAGTTTTTATAGGAGGATATTTCCTTTTCTACCGATGGCCCCAAAAAGCTTGAAATCTCCACATGCAAATTCCTGAAAAAGAGGGTTTCCAATCTGCTCTGTCTAAAGGAAGGTTCAACTCTGTGAGTTGAACACACACAAATAAAAGAACTTTCTGAGAATTCTTCCTTCTAGCATTAGAAGAAGAAATCCCGCTTCCAACAAAATCCTCAAAGAGGTCCAAATATCCACTTGCAGACTTCACAAACAGAGTGTTTCCAAACTGCTCTATGAAAAGAAAGGTTAAACTCTGTGAGTGGATCGCACACATCACAAAGTGGTTTCTGAGAATGATTCTCTCTAGTTTGTATACGAGGATATTTCCTTTCTACCGTTGGCCCCAAATCGCTTGAAATCTCCACATGCAAATTCGTCAAAAAGAGGGTTTCCAATCTGCTCTGTCTAAAGGAAGGTTCAACTCTGTTAGTTGAACACACACAAATCAACGAAGTTACTGAGAAATCTTCTGTGTAGCATTAGATGAAGAAATCCCACTTCCAACGAAATCCTCAAAGAGGTACAAATATCCACTTGCAGACTTTACAAACAGAGTGTTTCCAAACTGCTCTATGAAAAGAAAGGTTCAACTCTGTGAGTGGAACGCACACATCACAAAGTAGTTTCAGAGAATGATTCTCTCTTGATTTTATACGAGGAGATTTCCTTTTCAACCGTTGGCCCCAAAGTGCTTGAAATCTCCACATGCATATTCCTCAAAAAGAGGGTTTCCAATCTGCTCTGTCTAAAGGAAGGTTCAACTCTGTTAGTTGAACACAGAGAAATCAACGAAGTTACTGAGAAATCTTCTGTGTAGCATTAGATTAAAAAACCCCACTTCCAACGAAATCCACAAACAGGTACAAATATCCACTTGCATAATTTACAAACAGAGTGTTTCGAACCTGCTCTATGAAAAGAAAGGTTAAACTCTCTGAGTGGAACGCACACATAACAAAGTAGTTTCTGAGAATGATTCTCTCTAGTTTTTATACGAGGATATTTCCTTATCTAACGTTGGCCCCAAAATGCTTGAAATCTCCACATGCAAATCCCGCAAAAAGACTGTTTCCAATCTGCTCTCTCTAAAGGAAAGTTCAACTCTATGAGTTGAACACACACAAATGAAAGAAGTTTCTGAGAATTCTTCCTTCTAGCATTAGATGAAGAAATCCCGCTTCCAAAGAAATCCTCAAAGAGGTCCAAATATCCACTTGCAGACTTTACAGAGTGTTTCCAAACTGCTCTATGAAAAGAAAGGTTCAACTCTGTGAGTGGAATGCACACATCACAAAGTGGTTTCTGAGAATGATTCTCTCTAGTTTTTATACGAGGATATTTCCTTTTCTACCGATGGCCCCAAAACGCTTGAAATCTCCACATGCAAATTCCTCAAAAAGAGGGTTTCCAATCTGCTCTGTCTAAAGGGAGGTTCAACTCTGTTAGTTGAACACACACAAATCAACGAAGTTACTGAGAAATCTTCTGAGTAGCATTAGATGAAGAAATCCCGCTTCCAATGAAATCCTCAAAGAGGTCCAAATATCCACTTGCAGACTTTACAAACAGAGTGTTTACAAACTGCTCTATCAAAAGAAAGGTTAAACTCTGTGAGTGGAACGCACACATCACAAAGTGGTTTCTGAGAATGATTCTCTCTAGTTTTTATACGAGGATATTTCCTTTTCTACCGATGGCCCAAAAACGCTTGAAATCTCCACATGCAAATTCCTCAAAAAGAGGGTTTCCAATCTGCTCTGTCTAAAGGAAAGTTCAACTCTGTGAGTTGAACACACACAAATCAAAGAACTTTCTGAGAATTCTTCCTTCTAGCATTAGATGAAGAAATCCCGCTTCCAACGAAATCCACAAAGAGGTCCAAATATCCACTTGCAGACTTCACAAACAGAGTGTTTCCAAACTGCTCTATGAAAAGAAAGGTTAAACTCTGTGAGTGGATCGCACACATCACAAAGTGGTTTCTGAGAATGATTCTCTCTAGTTTTTATACGAGGATATTTCCTTTTCTACCGTTGGCCCCAAATCGCTTGAAATCTCCACATGCAAATTCCTCAAAAAGAGGGTTTCCAATCTGCTCTGTCTAAAGGAAGGTTCAACTCTGTGAGTTGAACACACACAAATCAACGAAGTTACTGAGAAATCTTCTGTGTAGCATTAGATAAAGAAATCCCACTTCCAACGAAATCCTTAAAGAGGTACAAATATCCACTTGCAGACTTTACAAACAGAGTGTTTCCAAACTGCTCTATGAAAAGAAAGGTTAAACTCTGTGAGTGGAACACACACATAACAAAGTGGTTTCTGAGAATGATTCTCTCTAGTTTTTCTATGAGGATATTTCCTTTTCTAACGTTGGCCCCAAATCGCTTGAAATCTCCACATGCAAATTCTTCATAAAGAGGGTTTCCAATCTGCTCTGCCTAAAGGAAGGTTCAACTCTGTGAGTTGAACACACGCAAATCAAAGAAGTTCCTGAAAATTCTTCCTTCTAGCATTTGATGAAGAAATCCCGCTTCCAATGAAATCCTCAAAGAGGTCCAAATATCCCCTTGCAGACTTCAAAACCCGAGTGTTTCCAAACTGCTCTATGAAAAGAAAGGTTAAACTCTGTGAGTGGAACGCACACATCACAACGAAGTTTCTGAGAATGATTCTCTCTAGTTTTTATACGAGTATATTTCCTTTTCTACCGTTGGCCCTATAAGGCTTGAAATCTCCACATGCATATTCCTCAAAAAGAGTGTTTCCAATCTGCTCTGTCTAAAGGAAGATTCAACTCTGTTAGTTGAACACACACAAATCAACGAAATTACTGAGAAATCTTCTGTGTAGCATTAGATGAAGAAATCCCGCTTCCAACGAAATCCTCAAAGAGGTCCAAATATCCACTTGCAGACTTTACAAACAGAGTGTTTCGAACCTGCTCTATGAAAAGAAAGGTTAAACTCTCTGAGTGGAACTCACACATAACAAAGTGGTTTCTGAGAATGATTCTCTCTAGTTTTTATACGAGGATATTTCCTTTTCTAACGTTGGCCCCAAAACGCTTGAAATCTCCACATGCAAATCCCACAAAAAGACTGTTTCCAATCTGCTCTGTCTAAAGGAAAGTTCAACTCTATGAGTTGAACACACAGAAATGAAAGAAGTTTCTGAGAATTCTTCCTTCTAGCATTAGATGAAGAAATCCCGCTTCCAACGAAATCCTCAAAGAGGTCCAAATATCCACTTGCAGACTTTACAAACAGAGTGTTTCCAAACTGCTCTATGGAAAGAAAGGTTCAACTCTGTGAGTGGAACGCACACATCACAAAGTGGTTTCTGAGAATGATTCTCTCTAGTTTTTCTATGAGGATATTTCCTTTTCTACCGATGGCCCCAAAACGCTTGAAATCTCCACATGCAAATTCCTCAAAAAGAGGGTTTCCAATCTGTTCTGTCTAAAGGAAGGTTCAACTCTGTGAGTTGAACACACACAAATCAACGAAGTTACTGAGAAATCTTCTGTGTAGCATTAGATGAAGAAATCCCACTTCCAACGAAATCCTCAAAGAGGTCCAAATATCCACTTGCAGACTTTACAAACAGAGTGTTTACAAACTGCTCTATCAAAAGAAAGGTTAAACTCTGTGAGTGGAACGCACACATCACAAAGTGGTTTATGAGAATGATTCTCTCTAGTTTTTATACGAGGATATTTCCTTTTCTACCGATGGCCCCAAAACGCTTGAAATCTCCACATGCAAATTCCTCAAAAAGAGGGTTTCCAATCTGCTCTGTCTAAAGAAGGTTCAACTCTGTGAGTTGAACACACACAAATGAAAGAAGTTTCTGAGAATTCTTCCTTCTAGCATTAGATGAAGAAATCCCGCCTCCAACGAAATCCTCAAAGAGGTCCAAATATCCACTTGCAGACTTTACAAACAGAGTGTTTACAAACTGCTCTATGATAAGAAAGGTTAAACTCTGTGAGTGGAACGCACACATCACAAAGTGGTTTCTGAGAATGATTCTCTCTAGTTTTTATACGAGGATATTTCCTTTTCTACCGATGGCCCCAAAAAGCTTGAAATCTCCACATGCAAATTCCTGAAAAAGAGGGTTTCCAATCTGCTCTGTCTAAAGGAAGGTTCAACTCTGTGAGTTGAACACACACAAATAAAAGAACTTTCTGAGAATTCTTCCTTCTAGCATTAGAAGAAGAAATCCCGCTTCCAACAAAATCCTCAAAGAGGTCCAAATATCCACTTGCAGACTTCACAAACAGAGTGTTTCCAAACTGCTCTATGAAAAGAAAGGTTAAACTCTGTGAGTGGATCGCACACATCACAAAGTGGTTTCTGAGAATGATTCTCTCTAGTTTGTATACGAGGATATTTCCTTTTCTACCGTTGGCCCCAAATCGCTTGAAATCTCCACATGCAAATTCGTCAAAAAGAGGGTTTCCAATCTGCTCTGTCTAAAGGAAGGTTCAACTCTGTTAGTTGAACACACACAAATCAACGAAGTTACTGAGAAATCTTCTGTGTAGCATTAGATGAAGAAATCCCACTTCCAACGAAATCCTCAAAGAGGTACAAATATCCACTTGCAGACTTTACAAACAGAGTGTTTCCAAACTGCTCTATGAAAAGAAAGGTTCAACTCTGTGAGTGGAACGCACACATCACAAAGTAGTTTCTGAGAATGATTCTCTCTTGTTTTTATACGAGGAGATTTCCTTTTCAACCGTTGGCCCCAAAGTGCTTGAAATCTCCACATGCATATTCCTCAAAAAGAGGGTTTCCAATCTGCTCTGTCTAAAGGAAGGTTCAACTCTGTTAGTTGAACACAGAGAAATCAACGAAGTTACTGAGAAATCTTCTGTGTAGCATTAGATGAAAAAACCCCACTTCCAACGAAATCCACAAACAGGTACAAATATCCACTTGCAGACTTTACAAACAGAGTATTTCCAAACTGCTCTATGAAAAGAAAGGTTAAACTCTGTGAGTGGAACGCACACATAACAAAGTGGTTTCTGAGAATGACTCTCTCTAGTTTTTCTATGAGGATATTTCCTTTTCTACCGATGGCCCCAAATCGCTTGAAATCTCCACATGCAAATTCCTCAAAAAGAGGGTTTCCAATCTGCTCTGTCTAAATGAAGGTTGAACTCTGTGAGTTGAACACATGCAAATCAAAGAAGTTTCTGAAAATTCTTCCTTCTAGCATTAGATGGAGAAATCCCACTTCCAATGAAATCCTCAAAGAGGTCCAAATATCCCCTTGCAGACTTCAAAACCAGAGTGTTTCAAAAGTGCTCAATGAAAAGAAAGGTTAAACTCTGTGAGTGGAACGCACACATAACAATGTGGTTTCTGAGAATGATTCTCTCTAGTTTTTCTATGAGGATATTTCCTTTTCTAACGTTGGCCCCAAATAGCTTGAAATCTCCACATGCAAATTCCTCAAAAAGAGGGTTTCCAATCTGCTCTGTCTAAAGGAAGGTTCAACTCTGTGAGTTGAACACACGCAAATCAATGAAGTTTCTGAAAATTCTTCCTTCTAGCATTAGATGAAGAAATCCCGCTTCCAATGAAATCCTCAAAGAGGTCCTAATATCCCCTTGCAGACTTCAAAACCAGAGTGTTTCCAAACTGCTCTATGAAAAGAAAGGTTAAACTCTGTGAGTGAAACACACACATCACAAAGTAGTTTCTGAAAATGATTCTCTCTAGTTTTTATACGAGGATATTTCCTTTTCTACCGTTGGCCACAAAATGCTTGAAATCTCCACATGCATATTCCTCAAAAAGAGGGTTTCCAATCTGCTCTGTCTAAAGGAAGGTTCAACTCTGTGAGTTGAACACACACAAATCAAAGAAGTTTCTGAGAATTCTTCCTTCTAGCATTAGATGAAGAAATCCCGCTTCCAACGAAATCCTCCAAGAGGTCCAAATATCCACTTGCAGACTTCACAAACAGAGTGTTTCCAAACTGCTCTATGAAAAGAAAGGTTAAACTCTGTGAGTGGATCGCACACATCACAAAGTGGTTTCTGAGAATGATTCTCTCTAGTTTTTATACGAGGATATTTCCTTTTCTGCCGATGGCCCAAAAACGCTTGAAATCTCCACATGCAAATTCCTCCAAAAGAGGGTTTCCAATCTGCTCTGTCTAAAGGAAGGTTCAACTCTGTGAGTTGAACACACACAAATCAAAGAAGTTTCTTAGAATTCTTCCTTCTATCATTAGATGAAGAAATCCCGCTTCCAACGAAATCCTCCAAGAGGTCAAAATATCCACTTGCAGACTTCACAAACAGAGTGTTTCCAAACTGCTCTATGAAAAGAAAGGTTAAACTCTGTGAGTGGATCGCACACATCACAAAGTGGTTTCTGAGAATGATTCTCTCTAGTTTATATACGAGGATATTTCCTTTTCTACTGATGGCCCAAAAACGCTTGAAATCTCCACATGCAAATTCCTCAAAAAGAGGGTTTCCAATATGCTCTGTCTAAAGGAAGGTTCAACTCTGTTAGTTGAACACACACAAATCAACGAAGTTACTGAGAAATCTTCTGTGTAGCATTAGATGAAGAAATCCCACTTCCAACGAAATCCTCAAAGAGGTCCAAATATCCACTTGCAGACTTTACAAACAGAGTGTTTCCAAACTGCTCTATGAAAAGAAAGGTTCAACTCTGTGAGTGGAACGCACACATCACAAAGTGGTTTCTGAGAATGATTCTCTCTAGTTTTTCTATGAGGATATTTCCTTTTCTACCGATGGCCCCAAAACGCTTGAAATCTCCACATGCAAATTCCTAAAAAAGAGTGTTTCCAATCTGCTCTGTCTAAAGGAAGTTTCAACTCTGTGAGTTGAACACACACAAATCAAAGAAGTTTCTGAGAATTCTTCCTTCTACCATTAGATGAAGAAATCCCGCTTCCAACGAAATCCTCAAAGAGGTCTAAATATCCACTTGCAGACTTTACAAACAGAGTGTTTCCAAACTGCTCTATGAAAAGAAAGGTTAAACACTGTGAGTGGAACGCACACATCACAAAGTAGTTTCTGAGAATGATTCTCTCTTGTTTTTATACGAGGAGATTTCCTTTTCAACCGTTGGCCCCAAAGTGCTTGAAATCTCCACATGCATATTCCTCAAAAAGAGGGTTTCCAATCTGCTCTGTCTAAAGGAAGGTTCAACTCTGTTAGTTGAACACAGAGAAATCAACGAAGTAACTGAGAAATCTTCTGTGTAGCATTAGATGAAAAAACCCCACTTCCAACGAAATCCACAAACAGGTACAAATATCCACTTGCAGACTTTACAAACAGAGTATTTCCAAACTGCTCTATGAAAAGAAAGGTTAAACTCTGTGAGTGGAACGCACACATAAGAAAGTGGTTTCTGAGAATGATTCTCTCTAGTTTTTCTATGAGGATATTTCCTTTTCTACCGATGGCCCCAAATCGCTTGAAATCTCCACATGCAAATTCCTCAAAAAGAGGGTTTCCAATCTGCTCTGTCTAAAGGAAGGTTGAACTCTGTGAGTTGAACACATGCAAATCAAAGAAGTTTCTGAAAATTCTTCCTTCTAGCATTAGATGGAGAAATCCCGCTTCCAATGAAATCCTCAAAGAGGTCCAAATATCCCCTTGCAGACTTCAAAACCAGAGTGTTTCAAAAGTGCTCAATGAAAAGAAAGGTTAAACTCTGTGAGTGGAACGCACACATAACAATGTGGTTTCTGAGAATGATTTTCTCTAGTTTTTCTATGAGGATATTTCCTTTTCTAACGTTGGCCCCAAATAGCTTGAAATCTCCACATGCAAATTCCTCAAAAAGAGGGTTTCCAATCTGCTCTGTCTAAAGGAAGGTTCAACTCTGTGAGTTGAACACACGCAAATCAATGAAGTTTCTGAAAATTCTTCCTTCTAGCATTAGATGAAGAAATCCCGCTTCCAATGAAATCCTCAAAGAGGTCCTAATATCCCCTTGCAGACTTCAAAACCAGAGTGTTTCCAAACTGCTCTATGAAAAGAAAGGTTAAACTCTGTGAGTGAAACACACACATCACAAAGTAGTTTCTGAAAATGATTCTCTCTAGTTTTTATACGAGGATATTTCCTTTTCTACCGTTGGCCACAAAATGCTTGAAATCTCCACATGCATATTCCTCAAAAAGAGGGTTTCCAATCTGCTCTGTCTAAAGGAAGGTTCAACTCTGTGAGTTGAACACACACAAATCAAAGAAGTTTCTGAGAATTCTTCCTTCTAGCATTAGATGAAGAAATCCCGCTTCCAACGAAATCCTCCAAGAGGTCCAAATATCCACTTGCAGACTTCACAAACAGAGTGTTTCCAAACTGCTCTATGAAAAGAAAGGTTAAACTCTGTGAGTGGATCGCACACATCACAAAGTGGTTTCTGAGAATGATTCTCTCTAGTTTTTATACGAGGATATTTCCTTTTCTGCCGATGGCCCAAAAACGCTTGAAATCTCCACATGCATATTCCTCAAAAAGAGGGTTTCCAATCTGCTCTGTCTAAAGGAAGGTTCAACTCTGTTAGTTGAACACACACAAATCAACGAAGTTACTGAGAAATCTTCTGTGTAGCATTAGATGAAGAAATCCCGCTTCCAACGAAATCCTCAAAGAGGTCCAAATATCCACTTGCAGACTTTACAAACAGAGTGTTTACAAACTGCTCTATCAAAAGAAAGGTTAAACTCTGTGAGTGGAACGCACACATCACAAAGTGGTTTCTGAGAATGATTCTCTCTAGTTTTTATACGAGGATATTTCCTTTTCTACCGATGGCCCCAAATCGCTTGAAATCTCCACATGCAAATTCCTCAAAAAGAGGGTTTCCAATCTGCTCTGTCTAAAGGAAAGTTCAACTCTGTTAGTTGAACACACACAAATCAACGAAGTTATTGAGAAATCTTCTGTGTAGCATTAGATGAAGAAATCCCGCTTCCAACGAAATCCACAAAGAGGTCCAAATATCCACTTGCAGACTTTACAAACAGAGTGTTTACAAACTGCTCTATGAAAAGAAAGGTTAAACTCTGTGAGTGGAACGCACACATCACAAAGTGGTTTCTGAGAATGATTCTCTCTAGTTTTTATACGAGGATGGTTCCTTTTCTACCGTTGGCCACAAAATGCTTGAAATCTCCACATGCATATTCCTCAAAAAGAGGGTTTCCAATCTGCTCTGTCTAAAGGAAGGTTCAACTCTGTTAGTTGAACACACACAAATCAACGAAGTTACTGAGAAATCTTCTGTGTAGCATTAGATGAAGAAATCCCGCTTCTAACGAAATCCTCAAAGAGGTCCAAATATCCACTTGCAGACTTTACAAACAGAGTGTTTACAAACTGCTCTATCAAAAGAAAGGTTAAACTCTGTGAGTGGAACACACACATCACAAAGTCGTTTCTGAGAATGATTCTCTCTAGTTTTTATACGAGGATATTTCCTTTTCTACCGATGGCCCCAAAACGCTTGAAATCTGCACATGCAAATTCCTCAAAAAGAGGGCTTCCAATCTGCTCTGTCTAAAGGAAGGTTCAACTCTGTGAGTTGAACACACACAAATCAACGAAGTTACTGAGAAACCTTCTGTGTAGCATTAGATGAAGAAATCCCGCTTCCAACGAAATCCACAAAGAGGTACATATATCCACTTGCAGACTTTACAAACAGAGTGTTTACAAACTGCTCTATGAAAAGAAAGGTTAAACTCTGTGAGTGGAACGCACACATCACAAAGTGGTTTCTGAGAATGATTCTCTCTAGTTTTTATACGAGGATATTTCCTTTTCTACCGTTGGCCCAAAAACGCTTGAAATCTCCACATGCAAATTCCTCAAAAAGAGGGTTTCCAATCTGCCTGTCTAAAGAAGGTTCAACTCTGTGAGTTGAACACACACAAATGAAAGAAGTTTCTGAGAATTCTTCCTTCTAGCATTAGATGAAGAGATCCCGCTTCCAATGAAATCCTCAAAGATGTCCAAATATCCACTTGCAGACTTTACAAACAGAGTGTTTACAAACTGCTCTATGAAAAGAAAGGTTAAACTCTGTGAGTGGAACGCACACATCACAAACTGGTTTCTGAGAATGATTCTCTCTAGTTTTTATACGAGGATATTTCCTTTTCTACCGATGGCCCCAAAACGCTTGAAATCTCCACATGCAAATTCGTCAAACAGAGGGTTTCCAATCTGCTCTGTCTAAAGGAAGGTTCAACTCTGTTAGTTGAACACACACAAATCAACGAAGTTACTGAGAAATCTTCTGTGTAGCATTAGATGAAGAAATCCCGCTTCCAACGAAATCCTCAAAGAGGTCCAAATATCCACTTGCGGACTTTACAAACAGAGTGTTTACAAACTGCTCTATCAAAAGAAAGGTTAAACTCTGTGAGTGGAACGCACACATCACAAAGTGGTTTCTGAGAATGATTCTCTCTAGTTTTTATACGAGGATATTTCCTTTTCTACCGATGGCCCCAAAACGCTTGAAATCTCCACATGCAAATTCCTCAAAAAGAGGGTTTCCAATCTGCTCTGTCTAAAGGAAGGTTCAACTCTGTTAGTTGAACACACACAAATCAAAGAAGTTCCTGAAAATTCTTCCTTCTAGCATTTGATGAAGAAATCCCGCTTCCAATGAAATCCTCAAAGAGGTCCAAATATCCCCTTGCAGACTTCAAAACCCGAGTGTTTCCAAACTGCTCTATGAAAAGAAAGGTTAAACTCTGTGAGTGGAACGCACACATCACAAAGAAGTTTCTGAGAATGATTCTCTCTAGTTTTTATACGAGTATATTTCCTTTTCTACCGTTGGCCCTATAAGGCTTGAAATCTCCACATGCATATTCCTCAAAAAGAGTGTTTCCAATCTGCTCTGTCTAAAGGAAGATTCAACTCTGTTAGTTGAACACACACAAATCAACGAAATTACTGAGAAATCTTCTGTGTAGCATTAGATGAAGAAATCCCGCTTCCAACGAAATCCTCAAAGAGGTCCAAATATCCACTTGCAGACTTTACAAACAGAGTGTTTCGAACCTGCTCTATGAAAAGAAAGGTTAAACTCTCTGAGTGGAACTCACACATAACAAAGTGGTTTCTGAGAATGATTCTCTCTAGTTTTTATACGAGGATATTTCCTTTTCTAACGTTGGCCCCAAAACGCTTGAAATCTCCACATGCAAATCCCACAAAAAGACTGTTTCCAATCTGCTCTGTCTAAAGGAAAGTTCAACTCTATGAGTTGAACACACAGAAATGAAAGAAGTTTCTGAGAATTCTTCCTTCTAGCATTAGATGAAGAAATCCCGCTTCCAACGAAATCCTCAAAGAGGTCCAAATATCCACTTGCAGACTTTACAAACAGAGTGTTTCCAAACTGCTCTAAGGAAAGAAAGGTTCAACTCTGTGAGTGGAACGCACACATCACAAAGTGGTTTCTGAGAATGATTCTCTCTAGTTTTTCTATGAGGATATTTCCTTTTCTACCAATGGCCCCAAAACGCTTGAAATCTCCACATGCAAATTCCTCAAAAAGAGGGTTTCCAATCTGTTCTGTCTAAAGGAAGGTTCAACTCTGTGAGTTGAACACACACAAATCAACGAAGTTACTGAGAAATCTTCTGTGTAGCATTAGATGAAGAAATCCCACTTCCAACGAAATCCTCAAAGAGGTCCAAATATCCACTTGCAGACTTTACAAACAGAGTGTTTACAAACTGCTCTATCAAAAGAAAGGTTAAACTCTGTGAGTGGAACGCACACATCACAAAGTGGTTTATGAGAATGATTCTCTCTAGTTTTTATACGAGGATATTTCCTTTTCTACCGATGGCCCCAAAACGCTTGAAATCTCCACATGCAAATTCCTCAAAAAGAGGGTTTCCAATCTGCTCTGTCTAAAGAAGGTTCAACTCTGTGAGTTGAACACACACAAATGAAAGAAGTTTCTGAGAATTCTTCCTTCTAGCATTAGATGAAGAAATCCCGCCTCCAACGAAATCCTCAAAGAGGTCCAAATATCCACTTGCAGACTTTACAAACAGAGTGTTTACAAACTGCTCTATGATAAGAAAGGTTAAACTCTGTGAGTGGAACGCACACATCACAAAGTGGTTTCTGAGAATGATTCTCTCTAGTTTTTATACGAGGATATTTCCTTTTCTACCGATGGCCCCAAAAAGCTTGAAATCTCCTCATGCAAATTCCTGAAAAAGAGGGTTTCCAATCTGCTCTGTCTAAAGGAAGGTTCAACTCTGTGAGTTGAACACACACAAATAAAAGAACTTTCTGAGAATTCTTCCTTCTAGCATTAGAAGAAGAAATCCCGCTTCCAACAAAATCCTCAAAGAGGTCCAAATATCCACTTGCAGACTTCACAAACAGAGTGTTTCCAAACTGCTCTATGAAAAGAAAGGTTAAACTCTGTGAGTGGATCGCACACATCACAAAGTGGTTTCTGAGAATGATTCTCTCTAGTTTGTATACGAGGATATTTCCTTTTCTACCGTTGGCCCCAAATCGCTTGAAATCTCCACATGCAAATTCGTCAAAAAGAGGGTTTCCAATCTGCTCTGTCTAAAGGAAGGTTCAACTCTGTTAGTTGAACACACACAAATCAACGAAGTTACTGAGAAATCTTCTGTGTAGCATTAGATGAAGAAATCCCACTTCCAACGAAATCCTCAAAGAGGTACAAATATCCACTTGCAGACTTTACAAACAGAGTGTTTCCAAACTGCTCTATGAAAAGAAAGGTTCAACTCTGTGAGTGGAACGCACACATCACAAAGTAGTTTCTGAGAATGATTCTCTCTTGTTTTTATACGAGGAGATTTCCTTTTCAACCGTTGGCCCCAAAGTGCTTGAAATCTCCACATGCATATTCCTCAAAAAGAGGGTTTCCAATCTGCTCTGTCTAAAGGAAGGTTCAACTCTGTTAGTTGAACACAGAGAAATCAACGAAGTTACTGAGAAATCTTCTGTGTAGCATTAGATGAAAAAACCCCACTTCCAACGAAATCCACAAACAGGTACAAATATCCACTTGCAGACTTTACAAACAGAGTATTTCCAAACTGCTCTATGAAAAGAAAGGTTAAACTCTGTGAGTGGAACGCACACATAACAAAGTGGTTTCTGAGAATGACTCTCTCTAGTTTTTCTATGAGGATATTTCCTTTTCTACCGATGGCCCCAAATCGCTTGAAATCTCCACATGCAAATTCCTCAAAAAGAGGGTTTCCAATCTGCTCTGTCTAAAGGAAGGTTGAACTCTGTGAGTTGAACACATGCAAATCAAAGAAGTTTCTGAAAATTCTTCCTTCTAGCATTAGATGGAGAAATCCCACTTCCAATGAAATCCTCAAAGAGGTCCAAATATCCCCTTGCAGACTTCAAAACCAGAGTGTTTCAAAAGTGCTCAATGAAAAGAAAGGTTAAACTCTGTGAGTGGAACGCACACATAACAATGTGGTTTCTGAGAATGATTCTCTCTAGTTTTTCTATGAGGATATTTCCTTTTCTAACGTTGGCCCCAAATAGCTTGAAATCTCCACATGCAAATTCCTCAAAAAGAGGGTTTCCAATCTGCTCTGTCTAAAGGAAGGTTCAACTCTGTGAGTTGAACACACGCAAATCAATGAAGTTTCTGAAAATTCTTCCTTCTAGCATTAGATGAAGAAATCCCGCTTCCAATGAAATCCTCAAAGAGGTCCTAATATCCCCTTGCAGACTTCAAAACCAGAGTGTTTCCAAACTGCTCTATGAAAAGAAAGGTTAAACTCTGTGAGTGAAACACACACATCACAAAGTAGTTTCTGAAAATGATTCTCTCTAGTTTTTATACGAGGATATTTCCTTTTCTACCGTTGGCCACAAAATGCTTGAAATCTCCACATGCATATTCCTCAAAAAGAGGGTTTCCAATCTGCTCTGTCTAAAGGAAGGTTCAACTCTGTGAGTTGAACACACACAAATCAAAGAAGTTTCTGAGAATTCTTCCTTCTAGCATTAGATGAAGAAATCCCGCTTCCAACGAAATCCTCCAAGAGGTCCAAATATCCACTTGCAGACTTCACAAACAGAGTGTTTCCAAACTGCTCTATGAAAAGAAAGGTTAAACTCTGTGAGTGGATCGCACACATCACAAAGTGGTTTCTGAGAATGATTCTCTCTAGTTTTTATACGAGGATATTTCCTTTTCTGCCGATGGCCCAAAAACGCTTGAAATCTCCACATGCAAATTCCTCCAAAAGAGGGTTTCCAATCTGCTCTGTCTAAAGGAAGGTTCAACTCTGTGAGTTGAACACACACAAATCAAAGAAGTTTCTTAGAATTCTTCCTTCTATCATTAGATGAAGAAATCCCGCTTCCAACGAAATCCTCCAAGAGGTCAAAATATCCACTTGCAGACTTCACAAACAGAGTGTTTCCAAACTGCTCTATGAAAAGAAAGGTTAAACTCTGTGAGTGGATCGCACACATCACAAAGTGGTTTCTGAGAATGATTCTCTCTAGTTTATATACGAGGATATTTCCTTTTCTACTGATGGCCCAAAAACGCTTGAAATCTCCACATGCAAATTCCTCAAAAAGAGGGTTTCCAATATGCTCTGTCTAAAGGAAGGTTCAACTCTGTTAGTTGAACACACACAAATCAACGAAGTTACTGAGAAATCTTCTGTGTAGCATTAGATGAAGAAATCCCACTTCCAACGAAATCCTCAAAGAGGTCCAAATATCCACTTGCAGACTTTACAAACAGAGTGTTTCCAAACTGCTCTATGAAAAGAAAGGTTCAACTCTGTGAGTGGAACGCACACATCACAAAGTGGTTTCTGAGAATGATTCTCTCTAGTTTTTCTATGAGGATATTTCCTTTTCTACCGATGGCCCCAAAACGCTTGAAATCTCCACATGCAAATTCCTAAAAAAGAGTGTTTCCAATCTGCTCTGTCTAAAGGAAGTTTCAACTCTGTGAGTTGAACACACACAAATCAAAGAAGTTTCTGAGAATTCTTCCTTCTACCATTAGATGAAGAAATCCCGCTTCCAACGAAATCCTCAAAGAGGTCTAAATATCCACTTGCAGACTTTACAAACAGAGTGTTTCCAAACTGCTCTATGAAAAGAAAGGTTAAACTCTGTGAGTGGAACGCACACATCACAAAGTAGTTTCTGAGAATGATTCTCTCTTGTTTTTATACGAGGAGATTTCCTTTTCAACCGTTGGCCCCAAAGTGCTTGAAATCTCCACATGCATATTCCTCAAAAAGAGGGTTTCCAATCTGCTCTGTCTAAAGGAAGGTTCAACTCTGTTAGTTGAACACAGAGAAATCAACGAAGTAACTGAGAAATCTTCTGTGTAGCATTAGATGAAAAAACCCCACTTCCAACGAAATCCACAAACAGGTACAAATATCCACTTGCAGACTTTACAAACAGAGTATTTCCAAACTGCTCTATGAAAAGAAAGGTTAAACTCTGTGAGTGGAACGCACACATAAGAAAGTGGTTTCTGAGAATGATTCTCTCTAGTTTTTCTATGAGGATATTTCCTTTTCTACCGATGGCCCCAAATCGCTTGAAATCTCCACATGCAAATTCCTCAAAAAGAGGGTTTCCAATCTGCTCTGTCTAAAGGAAGGTTGAACTCTGTGAGTTGAACACATGCAAATCAAAGAAGTTTCTGAAAATTCTTCCTTCTAGCATTAGATGGAGAAATCCCGCTTCCAATGAAATCCTCAAAGAGGTCCAAATATCCCCTTGCAGACTTCAAAACCAGAGTGTTTCAAAAGTGCTCAATGAAAAGAAAGGTTAAACTCTGTGAGTGGAACGCACACATAACAATGTGGTTTCTGAGAATGATTTTCTCTAGTTTTTCTATGAGGATATTTCCTTTTCTAACGTTGGCCCCAAATAGCTTGAAATCTCCACATGCAAATTCCTCAAAAAGAGGGTTTCCAATCTGCTCTGTCTAAAGGAAGGTTCAACTCTGTGAGTTGAACACACGCAAATCAATGAAGTTTCTGAAAATTCTTCCTTCTAGCATTAGATGAAGAAATCCCGCTTCCAATGAAATCCTCAAAGAGGTCCTAATATCCCCTTGCAGACTTCAAAACCAGAGTGTTTCCAAACTGCTCTATGAAAAGAAAGGTTAAACTCTGTGAGTGAAACACACACATCACAAAGTAGTTTCTGAAAATGATTCTCTCTAGTTTTTATACGAGGATATTTCCTTTTCTACCGTTGGCCACAAAATGCTTGAAATCTCCACATGCATATTCCTCAAAAAGAGGGTTTCCAATCTGCTCTGTCTAAAGGAAGGTTCAACTCTGTGAGTTGAACACACACAAATCAAAGAAGTTTCTGAGAATTCTTCCTTCTAGCATTAGATGAAGAAATCCCGCTTCCAACGAAATCCTCCAAGAGGTCCAAATATCCACTTGCAGACTTCACAAACAGAGTGTTTCCAAACTGCTCTATGAAAAGAAAGGTTAAACTCTGTGAGTGGATCGCACACATCACAAAGTGGTTTCTGAGAATGATTCTCTCTAGTTTTTATACGAGGATATTTCCTTTTCTGCCGATGGCCCAAAAACGCTTGAAATCTCCACATGCATATTCCTCAAAAAGAGGGTTTCCAATCTGCTCTGTCTAAAGGAAGGTTCAACTCTGTTAGTTGAACACACACAAATCAACGAAGTTACTGAGAAATCTTCTGTGTAGCATTAGATGAAGAAATCCCGCTTCCAACGAAATCCTCAAAGAGGTCCAAATATCCACTTGCAGACTTTACAAACAGAGTGTTTACAAACTGCTCTATCAAAAGAAAGGTTAAACTCTGTGAGTGGAACGCACACATCACAAAGTGGTTTCTGAGAATGATTCTCTCTAGTTTTTATACGAGGATATTTCCTTTTCTACCGATGGCCCCAAATCGCTTGAAATCTCCACATGCAAATTCCTCAAAAAGAGGGTTTCCAATCTGCTCTGTCTAAAGGAAAGTTCAACTCTGTTAGTTGAACACACACAAATCAACGAAGTTATTGAGAAATCTTCTGTGTAGCATTAGATGAAGAAATCCCGCTTCCAACGAAATCCACAAAGAGGTCCAAATATCCACTTGCAGACTTTACAAACAGAGTGTTTACAAACTGCTCTATGAAAAGAAAGGTTAAACTCTGTGAGTGGAACGCACACATCACAAAGTGGTTTCTGAGAATGATTCTCTCTAGTTTTTATACGAGGATGGTTCCTTTTCTACCGTTGGCCACAAAATGCTTGAAATCTCCACATGCATATTCCTCAAAAAGAGGGTTTCCAATCTGCTCTGTCTAAAGGAAGGTTCAACTCTGTTAGTTGAACACACACAAATCAACGAAGTTACTGAGAAATCTTCTGTGTAGCATTAGATGAAGAAATCCCGCTTCTAACGAAATCCTCAAAGAGGTCCAAATATCCACTTGCAGACTTTACAAACAGAGTGTTTACAAACTGCTCTATCAAAAGAAAGGTTAAACTCTGTGAGTGGAACACACACATCACAAAGTCGTTTCTGAGAATGATTCTCTCTAGTTTTTATACGAGGATATTTCCTTTTCTACCGATGGCCCCAAAACGCTTGAAATCTCCACATGCAAATTCCTCAAAAAGAGGGCTTCCAATCTGCTCTGTCTAAAGGAAGGTTCAACTCTGTGAGTTGAACACACACAAATCAACGAAGTTACTGAGAAACCTTCTGTGTAGCATTAGATGAAGAAATCCCGCTTCCAACGAAATCCACAAAGAGGTACATATATCCACTTGCAGACTTTACAAACAGAGTGTTTACAAACTGCTCTATGAAAAGAAAGGTTAAACTCTGTGAGTGGAACGCACACATCACAAAGTGGTTTCTGAGAATGATTCTCTCTAGTTTTTATACGAGGATATTTCCTTTTCTACCGTTGGCCCAAAAACGCTTGAAATCTCCACATGCAAATTCCTCAAAAAGAGGGTTTCCAATCTGCCTGTCTAAAGAAGGTTCAACTCTGTGAGTTGAACACACACAAATGAAAGAAGTTTCTGAGAATTCTTCCTTCTAGCATTAGATGAAGAGATCCCGCTTCCAATGAAATCCTCAAAGATGTCCAAATATCCACTTGCAGACTTTACAAACAGAGTGTTTACAAACTGCTCTATGAAAAGAAAGGTTAAACTCTGTGAGTGGAACGCACACATCACAAACTGGTTTCTGAGAATGATTCTCTCTAGTTTTTATACGAGGATATTTCCTTTTCTACCGATGGCCCCAAAACGCTTGAAATCTCCACATGCAAATTCGTCAAACAGAGGGTTTCCAATCTGCTCTGTCTAAAGGAAGGTTCAACTCTGTGAGTTGAACACACACAAATCAAACAACTTTCTGAGAATTCTTCCTTCTAGCATTAGAAGAAGAAATCCCGCTTCCAACGAAATCCTCCAAGAGGTCCAAATATCCACTTGCAGACTTCACAAACAGAGTGTTTCCAAACTGCTCTATGAAAAGAAAGGTTAAACTCTGTGAGTGGATCGCACACATCACAAAGTGGTTTCTGAGAATGATTCTCTCTAGTTTTCATACGAGGATATTTCCTTTTCTACCGCTGGCCCCAAATCGCTTGAAATCTCCACATGCAAATTCCTCAAAAAGAGGGTTTCCAATCTGCTCTGTCTAAAGGAAGGTTCAACTCTGTTAGTTGAACACACACAAATCAACGAAGTTACTGAGAAATCTTCTGTGTAGCATTAGATGAAGAAATCCCGCTTCCAACGAAATCCTCAAAGAGGTCCAAATATCCACTTGCGGACTTTACAAACAGAGTGTTTACAAACTGCTCTATCAAAAGAAAGGTTAAACTCTGTGAGTGGAACGCACACATCACAAAGTGGTTTCTGAGAATGATTCTCTCTAGTTTTTATACGAGGATATTTCCTTTTCTACCGATGGCCCCAAAACGCTTGAAATCTCCACATGCAAATTCCTCAAAAAGAGGGTTTCCAATCTGCTCTGTCTAAAGGAAGGTTCAACTCTGTGAGTTGAACACACAGAAATCAACGAAGTTATTGAGAAATCTTCTGTGTAGCATTAGATGAAGAAATCCCGCTTCCAACGAAATGCACAAAGAGGTCCAAATATCCACTTGCAGACTTTACAAACAGAGTGTTTACAAACTGCTCTATGAAAAGAAAGGTTAAACTCTGTGAGTGGAACGCACACATCACAAAGTGGTTTCTGAGAATGATTCTCTCTAGTTTTTATACGAGGATGGTTCCTTTTCTACCGTTGGCCACAAAATGCTTGAAATCTCCACATGCATATTCCTCAAAAAGAGGGTTTCCAATCTGCTCTGTCTAAAGGAAGGTTCAACTCTGTTAGTTGAACACACACAAATCAACGAAGTTACTGAGAAATCTTCTGTGTAGCATTAGATGAAGAAATCCCGCTTCCAAGGAAATCCTCAAAGAGGTCCAAATATCCACTTGCAGACTTTACAAACAGAGTGTTTACAAACTGCTCTATCAAAAGAAAGGTTAAACTCTGTGAGTGGAACGCACACATCACAAAGTGGTTTCTGAGAATGATTCTCTCTAGTTTTTATACGAGGATATTTCCTTTTCTACCGTTGGCCCAAAAACGCTTGAAATCTCCAAATGCAAATTCCTCAAAAAGAGGGTTTCCAATCTGCTCTGTCTAAAGAAGGTTCAACTCTGTGAGTTGAACACACACAAATGAAAGAAGTTTCTGAGAATTCTTCCTTCTAGCATTAGATGAAGAGATCCCGCTTCCAATGAAATCCTCAAAGATGTCCAAATATCCACTTGCAGACTTTACAAACAGAGTGTTTACAAACTGCTCTATGAAAAGAAAGGTTAAACTCTGTGAGTGGAACGCACACATCACAAAGTGGTTTCTGAGAATGATTCTCTCTAGTTTTTATACGAGGATATTTCCTTTTCTACCGATGGCCCCAAAACGCTTGAAATCTCCACATGCAAATTCGTCAAACAGAGGGTTTCCAATCTGCTCTGTCTAAAGGAAGGTTCAACTCTGTGAGTTGAACACACACAAATCAAAGAACTTTCTGAGAATTCTTCCTTCTAGCATTAGAAGAAGAAATCCCGCTTCCAACGAAATCCTCAAAGAGGTCCAAATATCCACTTGCAGACTTCACAAACAGAGTGTTTCCAAACTGCTCTATGAAAAGAAAGGTTAAACTCTGTGAGTGGATCGCACACATCACAAAGTGGTTTCTGAGAATGATTCTCTCTAGTTTTCATACGAGGATATTTCCTTTTCTACCGCTGGCCCCAAATCGCTTGAAATCTCCACATGCAAATTCCTCAAAAAGAGGGTTTCCAATCTGCTCTGTCTAAAGGAAGGTTCAACTCTGTTAGTTGAACACACACAAATCAACGAAGTTACTGAGAAATCTTCTGTGTAGCATTAGATGAAGAAATCCCACTTCCAACGAAATCCTCAAAGAGGTCCAAATATCCACTTGCAGACTTTACAAACAGAGTGTTTCCAAACTGCTCTATGAAAAGAAAGGTTAAACTCTGTGAGTGGAACGCACACATCACAAAGTGGTTTCTGAGAATGATTCTCTCTAGTTTTTATACGAGGATGGTTCCTTTTCTACCGTTGGCCACAAAATGCTTGAAATCTCCACATGCATATTCCTCAAAAAGAGGGTTTCCAATCTGCTCTGTCTAAAGGAAGGTTCAACTCTGTTAGTTGAACACACACAAATCAACGAAGATACTGAGAAATCTTCTGTGTAGCATTAGATGAAGAAATCCCGCTTCCAACGAAATCCACAAAGAGGTCCAAATATCCACTTGCAGACTTTACAAACAGAGTGTTTACAAACTGCTCTATCAAAAGAAAGGTTAAACTCTGTGAGTGGAACGCACACATCACAAAGTCGTTTCTGAGAATGATTCTCTCTAGTTTTTATACGAGGATATTTCCTTTTCTACCGATGGCCCCAAAACGCTTGAAATCTCCACATGCAAATTCCTCAAAAAGAGGGTTTCCAATCTGCTCTGTCTAAAGGAAGGTTCAACTCTGTTAGTTGAACACACACAAATCAACGAAGTTACTGAGAAATCTTCTGTGTAGCATTAGATGAAGAAATCCCGCTTCCAACGAAATCCACAAAGAGGTACATATATCCACTTGCAGACTTTACAAACTGAGTGTTTACAAACTGCTCTATGAAAAGAAAGGTTAAACTCTGTGAGTGGAACGCACACATCACAAAGTGGTTTCTGAGAATGATTCTCTCTAGTTTTTATACGAGGATATTTCCTTTTCTACCGATGGCCCAAAAACGCTTGAAATCTCCGCATGCAAATTCCTCAAAAAGAGGGTTTCCAATCTGCTCTGTCTAAAGGAAGGTTCAACTCTGTTAGTTGAACACACACAAATCAACGAAGTTATTAAGAAACCTTCTGTGTAGCATTAGATGAAGAAATCCCGCTTCCAACGAAATCCACAAAGAGGTCCAAATATCCACTTGCAGACTTTACAAACAGAGTGTTTACAAACTGCTCTATCAAAAGAAAGGTTAAACTCTGTGAGTGGAACGCACACATCACAAAGTGGTTTCTGAGAATGATACTCTCTAGTTTTTATACGAGGATATTTCCTTTTCTACCGATGGCGCCAAAACGCTTGAAATCTCCACATGCAAATTCCTCAAAAAGAGGGTTTCCAATCTGCTCTGTCTAAAGAAGGTTCAACTCTGTGAGTTGAACACACACAAATGAAAGAAGTTTCTGAGAATTCTTCCTTCTAGCATTAGATGAAGAGATCCCGCTTCCAATGAAATCCTCAAAGATGTCCAAATATCCACTTGCAGACTTTACAAACAGAGTGTTTACAAACTGCTCTATGAAAAGAAAGGTTAAACTCTGTGAGTGGAACGCACACATCACAAAGTGGTTTCTGAGAATGATTCTCTCTAGTTTTTATACGAGGATATTTCCTTTTCTACCGCTGGCCCCAAAACGCTTGAAATCTCCACATGCAAATTCGTCAAACAGAGGGTTTCCAATCTGCTCTGTCTAAAGGAAGGTTCAACTCTGTGAGTTGAACACACACAAATCAAAGAACTTTCTGAGAATTCTTCCTTCTAGCATTAGAAGAAGAAATCCCGCTTCCAACGAAATCCTCAAAGAGGTCCAAATATCCACTTGCAGACTTCACAAACAGAGTGTTTCCAAACTGCTCTATGAAAACAAAGGTTAAACTCTGTGAGTGGAACACACACATCACAAAGTGGTTTCTGAGAATGATTCTCTCTAGTTTTCATACGAGGATATTTCCTTTTCTACCGTTGGCCCCAAATCGCTTGAAATCTCCACATGCAAATTCCTCAAAAAGAGGGTTTCCAATCTGCTCTGTCTAAAGGAAGGTTCAACTCTGTTAGTTGAACACACACAAATCAACGAAGTTACTGAGAAATCTTCTGTGTAGCATTAGATGAAGAAATCCCACTTCCAACGAAATCCTCAAAGAGGTACAAATATCCACTTGCAGACTTTACAAACAGAGTGTTTCCAAACTGCTCTATGAAAAGAAAGGTTCAACTCTGTGAGTTGAACGCACACATCACAAAGTGGTTTCTGAGAATGATTCTCTCTAGTTTTTCTATGAGGATATTTCCTTTTCTATCGTAGGCCCCAAATCGCTTGAAATCTCCACATGCAAATTCCTCAAAAAGAGGGTTTCCAATCTGCTCTGTCTAAAGGAAGGTTCAACTCTGTGAGTTGAACACACGCAAATCAATGAAGTTTCTGAAAATTCTTCCTTCTAGCATTAGATGAAGAAATCCCGCTTCCAATGAAATCCTCAAAGAGGTCCAAATATCCACTTGCAGACTTCAAAACCAGAGTGTTTCCAAACTGCTCTATGAAAAGAAAGGTTAAACTCTGTGAGTGGAACTCACACATCACAAAGTAGTTTCTGAAAATGATTCTCTCTAGTTTTTATACGAGGATATTTCCTTTTCTACCGTTGGCCACAAAATGCTTGAAATCTCCACATGCAAATTCCTCAAAAAGAGGGTTTCCAATCTGCTCTGTCTAAAGGAAGGTTCAACTCTGTTAGTTGAACGCACACAAATCAACGAAGTTATTGAGAAATCTTCTGTGTAGCATTAGATGAAGAAATCCCGCTTCCAACGAAATCCACAAAGAGGTCCAAATATCCACTTGCAGACTTTACAAACAGAGTGTTTACAAACTGCTCTATGAAAAGAAAGGTTCATCTCTGTGAGTGGAACGCACACATCACAAAGTGGTTTCTGAGAATGATTCTCTCTAGTTTTTATACGAGGATATTTCCTTTTCTACCGATGGCCCCAAAACGCTTGAAATCTCCACATGCAAATTCCTAAAAAAGAGTGTTTCCAATCTGCTCTGTCTAAAGGAAGGTTCAACTCTGTGAGTTGAACACACACAAATCAAAGAAGTTTCTGAGAATTCTTCCTTCTAGCATTAGATGAAGAAATCCCGCTTCCAACGAAATCCTCAAAGAGGTCCAAATATCCACTTGCAGACTTTACAAACAGAGTGTTTACAAACTGCTCTATCAAAAGAAAGGTTAAACTCTGTGAGTGGAACGCACACATCACAAAGTGGTTTCTGAGAATGATACTCTCTAGTTTTTATACGAGGATATTTCCTTTTCTACCGATGGCCCAAAAACGCTTGAAATCTCCACATGCAAATTCCTCAAAAAGAGGGTTTCCAATCTGCTCTGTCTAAAGGAAGGTTCAACACTGTTAGTTGAACACACACAAATCAACGAAGTTACTGAGAAATCTTCTGTGTAGCATTAGATGAAGAAATCCCACTTCCAACGAAATCCTCAAAGAGGTACAAATATCCACTTGCAGACTTTACAAACAGAGTGATTCCAAACTGCTCTATGAAAAGAAAGGTTAAACTCTATGAGTGGAACGCAAACATAACAAAGTGGTTTCTGAGAATGATTCTCTCTAGTTTTTCTATGAGGATATTTCCTTTTCTAACGTTGGCCCCAAATCGCCTGAAATCTCCACATGCAAATTCCTCAAAAAGAGGGTTTCCAATCTGCTCTGTCTAAAGGAAGGTTCAACTCTGTGAGTTGAACACACGCAAATCAAAGAAGTTTCTGAAAATTCTTACTTCTAGCATTAGGTGAAGAAATCCCGCTTCCAAAGAAATCCTCAAAGAGGTCCAAATATACCCTTGCAGACTTAAAAACCCGAGTGTTTCCAAAATGCTCTATGAAAAGAAAGGTTAAACTCTGTGAGTGGAACACACACATCACAAAGTAGTTTCTGAAAATGATTCTCTCTAGTTTTTATACGAGGATATTTCCTTTTCTACCGTTGGCCACAAAATGCTTGAAATCTCCACATGCATATTCCTCAAAAAGAGGGTTTCCAATCTGCTCTGTCTAAAGGAAGGTTCAACTCTGTAAGTTGAACACACACAAATCAACGAAGTTACTGAGAAATCTTCTGTGTAGCATTAGATGAAGAAATCCCGCTTCCAACGAAATCCTCCAAGAGGTCCAAATATCCACTTGCAGACTTTACAAACAGAGTGTTTACAAACTGCTCTATCAAAAGAAAGGTTAAACTCTGTGAGTGGAATGCACATATCACAAAGTGGTTTCTGAGAATGATTCTCTCTAGTTTTTATACGAGGATATTTCTTTTTCTACCGATGGCCCCAAAACGCTTGAAATCTCCACATGCAAATTCCTCAAAAACAGGGTTTCCAATCTGCTCTGTCTAAAGGAAGGTTCAACTCTGTGAGTTGAACACACACAAATCAAAGAAGTTTCTCAGAATTCTTCCTTCTAGCATTAGATGAAGAAATCCCGCTTCCAACGAAATCCTCCAAGAGGTCCAAATATCCACTTGCAGACTTTACAAACAGAGTGTTTCCAAACTGCTCTATGAAAAGAAAGGTTAAACTCTGTGAGTGGAACGCACACATCACAATGTAGTTTCTGAGAATGATTCTCTCTTGTTTTTATACGAGGATATTTCCTTTTCTACCGTTGGCCCCAAAGTGCTTGAAATCTCCACATGCATATTCCTCAAAAAGAGGGTTTCCAAACTGCTCTGTCGAAAGGAAGGTTCAACTCTGTGAGTTGAACACACACAAATCAACGAAGTTACTGAGAAATCTTCTGTGTAGCATTAGATGAAGAAATCCCGCTTCTAACGAAATCCACAAAGAGGTCCGTATATCCACTTGCAGACTTCACAAACAGAATGTTTCCAAACTGCTCTATGAAAAGAAAGGTTAAACTCTGTGAGTGGAACGCACACATCACAAAGTAGTTTCTGAGAATGATTCTCTCTAGTTTTTATACCAGGATATTTCCTTTTCTACCGTTGGCCCTAAAAGGCTTGAAATCTCCACATGCATATTCCTCAAAAAGAGTGTTTCCAATCTGCTCTGTCGAAAGGAAGGTTCAACTCTGTGAGTTGAACACACACAAATCAACGAAGTTACTGAGAAATCTTCTGTGTAGCATTAGATGAAGAAATCCCGCATCCAACGAAATCCTCAAAGAGGTCAAAATATCCACTTGCAGACTTTACAAACAGAGTGTTTCGTAACTGCTCTATGAAAAGAAAGGTTAAACTCTCTGAGTGGAACGGACACATCACAAAGTGGTTTCTGAGAATGATTCTCTCTAGTTTATATACGAGGATATTTCCTTTTCTAACGTTGGCCCCAAAACGCTTGAAATCTCCACATGCAAGTCCCGCTAAAAGAGGGTTTCCAATCTGCTCTGTCTAAAGGAATGTTCAACTCTATGAGTTGAACACACACAAATGAAAGAAGTTTCTGAGAATTCTTCCTTCTAGCATTAGATGAAGAAATCCCGCTACTAACGAAATCCACAAAGAGGTCCAAATATCCTCTTGCAGACTTTACAAACAGAGTGTTTACAAACTGCTCTATCAAAAGAAAGGTTAAACTCTGTGAGTGGAACGCACACATCACAAAGTGCTTTCTGAGAATGATTCTCTCTAGTTTTTATACGAGGATATTTCCTTTTCTACCGATGGCCCAAAAACGCTTGAAATCTCCACATGCAAATTCCTCAAAAAGAGGGTTTCCAATCTGCTCTGTCTACAGGAAGGTTCATCTCTGTGAGTTGAACACACACAATTAAAACAACTTTCTGAGAATTCTTCCTTCTAGCATTAGATGAAGAAATCCCGCTTCCAACGAAATCCTCAAAGAGGTCCAAATATCCACTTGCAGACTTTACAAACAGAGTGTTTCCAAACTGCTCTATGAAAAGAAAGGTTAAACTCTGTGAGTGGAACGCACACATCACAAAGTAGTTTCTGAGAATGATTCTCTCTTGTTTTTATACGAGGAGATTTCCTTTTCAACCGTTGGCCCCAAAGTGCTTGAAATCTCCACATGCATATTCCTCAAAAAGAGGGTTTCCAATCTGCTCTGTCTAAAGGAAGGTTCAACTCTGTTAGCTGAACACAGAGAAATCAACGAAGTTACTGAGAAATCTTCTGTGTAGCATTAGATGAAAAAACCCCACTTCCAACGAAATCCACAAACAGGTACAAATATCCACTTGCAGACTTTACAAACAGAGTATTTCCAAACTGCTCTATGAAAAGAAAGGTTAAACTCTGTGAGTGGAACGCACACATAACAAAGTGGTTTCTGAGAATGATTCTCTCTAGTTTTTCTATGAGGATATTTCCTTTTCTACCGATGGCCCCAAATCGCTTGAAATCTCCACATGCAAATTCCTCAAAAAGAGGGTTTCCAATCTGCTCTGTCTAAAGGAAGGTTCAACTCTGTGAGTTGAACACATGCAAATCAAAGAAGTTTCTGAAAATTCTTCCTTCTAGCATTAGATGGAGAAATCCCGCTTCCAATGAAATCCTCAAAGAGGTCCAAATATCCCCTTGCAGACTTCAAAACCAGAGTGTTTCAAAAGTGCTCAATGAAAAGAAAGGTTAAATTCTGTGAGTGAAACGCACACATAACAATGTGGTTTCTGAGAATGATTCTCTCTAGTTTTTCTATGAGGATATTTCCTTTTCTAACGTTGGCCCCAAATCGCTTGAAATCTCCACATGCAAATTCCTCAAAAAGAGGGTTTCCAATCAGCTCTGTCTAAAGGAAGGTTCAACTCTGTGAGTTTAACACACGCAAATCAAAGAAGTTTCTGAAAATTCTTCCTTCTAGCATTAGATGGAGAAATCCCGCTTCCAATGAAATCCTCAAAGAGGTCCAAATATCCCCTTGCAGACTTCAAAACCAGAGTGTTTCCAAACTGCTCTATGAAAAGAAAGCTTAAACTCTGTGAGTGGAACACACACATCACAAAGTAGTTTCTGAAAATGATTCTCTCTAGTTGTTATGCAAGGATATTTCCTTTTCTACCGTTGGCCACAAAATGCTTGAAATCTCCACATGCATATTCCTTAAAAAGAGGGTTTCCAATCTGCTCTGTCTAAAGGAAGGTTCAACTCTGTTAGTTGAACACACACAAATCAACGAAGTTACTGAGAAATCTTCTGTGTAGCATTAGATGGAGAAATCCCGCTTCCAACGAAATCCACAAAGAGGTACATATATCCACTTGCAGACTTTACAAACTGAGTGTTTCCAAACAGCTCTATGAAAAGAAAGGTTAAACTCTGTGAGTGGAACGCACACATCACAAAGTGGTTTCTGAAAATGATTCTCTCTAGTTT
Organism: Gorilla gorilla gorilla; assembly: GCF_029281585.2. Taxonomy (NCBI): domain Eukaryota; kingdom Metazoa; phylum Chordata; class Mammalia; order Primates; family Hominidae; genus Gorilla; species Gorilla gorilla. The sequence continues at coordinate 75,383,889 of NC_073232.2, forward strand.
TTATACGAGGATATTTCCTTTTCTACCGATGGCCCAAAAACGCTTGAAATCTCCACATGCAAATTCCTCAAAAAGAGGGTTTCCAATCTGCTCTGTCTAAAGGAAGGTTCAACTCTGTGAGTTGAACACACACAAATCAACGAAGTTATTGAGAAATCTTCTGTGTAGCATTAGATGAAGAAATCCCGCTTCCAACGAAATCCACAAAGAGGTCCAAATATCCACTTGCAGACTTTACAAACAGAGTGTTTACAAACTGCTCTATGAAAAGAAAGGTTAAACTCTGTGAGTGGAACGCACACATCACAAAGTGGTTTCTGAGAATGATTCTCTCTAGTTTTTATACGAGGATGGTTCCTTTTCTACCGTTGGCCACAAAATGCTTGAAATCTCCACATGCATATTCCTCAAAAAGAGGGTTTCCAATCTGCTCTGTCTAAAGGAAGGTTCAACTCTGTTAGTTGAACACACACAAATCAACGAAGTTACTGAGAAATCTTCTGTGTAGCATTAGATGAAGAAATCCCTCTTCCAACGAAATCCTCAAAGAGGTCCAAATATCCACTTGCAGACTTTACAAACAGAGTGTTTACAAACTGCTCTATCAAAAGAAAGGTTAAACTCTGTGAGTGGAACGCACACATCACAAAGTGGTTTCTGAGAATGATTCTCTCTAGTTTTTATACGAGGATATTTCCTTTTCTACCGATGGCCCCAAATCGCTTGAAATCTCCACATGCAAATTCCTCAAAAAGAGGGTTTCCAATCTGCTCTGTCTAAAGGAAAGTTCAACTCTGTTAGTTGAACACACACAAATCAACGAAGTTATTGAGAAATCTTCTGTGTAGCATTAGATGAAGAAATCCCGCTTCCAACGAAATCCACAAAGAGGTCCAAATATCCACTTGCAGACTTTACAAACAGAGTGTTTACAAACTGCTCTATGAAAAGAAAGGTTAAACTCTGTGAGTGGAACGCACACATCACAAAGTGGTTTCTGAGAATGATTCTCTCTAGTTTTTATACGAGGATATTTCCTTTTCTACCGATGGCCCCAAATCGCTTGAAATTTCCACATGCAAATTCCTCAAAAAGAGGGTTTCCAATCTGCTCTGTCTAAAGGAAAGTTCAACTCTGTTAGTTGAACACACACAAATCAACGAAGTTATTGAGAAATCTTCTGTGTAGCATTAGATGAAGAAATCCCGCTTCCAACGAAATCCACAAAGAGGTCCAAATATCCACTTGCAGACTTTACAAACAGAGTGTTTACAAACTGCTCTATGAAAAGAAAGGTTAAACTCTGTGAGTGGAACGCACACATCACAAAGTGGTTTCTGAGAATGATTCTCTCTAGTTTTTATACGAGGATGGTTCCTTTTCTACCGTTGGCCACAAAATGCTTGAAATCTCCACATGCATATTCCTCAAAAAGAGGGTTTCCAATCTGCTCTGTCTAAAGGAAGGTTCAACTCTGTTAGTTGAACACACACAAATCAACGAAGTTACTGAGAAATCTTCTGTGTAGCATTAGATGAAGAAATCCCGCTTCCAACGAAATCCTCAAAGAGGTCCAAATATCCACTTGCAGACTTTACAAACAGAGTGTTTACAAACTGCTCTATCAAAAGAAAGGTTAAACTCTGTGAGTGGAACGCACACATCACAAAGTCGTTTCTGAGAATGGTTCTCTCTAGTTTTTATACGAGGATATTTCCTTTTCTACCGATGGCCCCAAAACGCTTGAAATCTCCACATGCAAATTCCTCAAAAAGAGGGTTTCCAATCTGCTCTGTCTAAAGGAAGGTTCAACTCTGTTAGTTGAACACACACAAATCAACGAAGTTACTGAGAAATCTTCTGTGTAGCATTAGATGAAGAAATCCCGCTTCCAACGAAATCCACAAAGAGGTACATATATCCACTTGCAGACTTCACAAACAGAGTGTTTACAAACTGCTCTATGAAAAGAAAGGTTAAACTCTGTGAGTGGAACGCACACATGACAAAGTGGTTTCTGAGAATGATTCTCTCTAGTTTTTATACGAGGATATTTCCTTTTCTACCGATGGCCCAAAAACGCTTGAAATCTCCACATGCAAATTCCTCAAAAAGAGGGTTTCCAATCTGCTCTGTCTAAAGGAAGGTTCAACTCTGTTAGTTGAACACACACAAATCAACGAAGTTATTGAGAAATCTTCTGTGTAGCATTAGATGAAGAAATCCCGCTTCCAACGAAATCCACAAAGAGGTCCAAATATCCACTTGCAGACTTTACAAACAGAGTGTTTACAAACTGCTCTATGAAAAGAAAGGTTAAACTCTGTGAGTGGAACGCACACATCGCAAAGTGGTTTCTGAGAATGATTCTCTCTAGTTTTTATACGAGGATGGTTCCTTTTCTACCGTTGGCCACAAAATGCTTGAAATCTCCACATGCATATTCCTCAAAAAGAGGGTTTCCAATCTGCTCTGTCTAAAGGAAGGTTCAACTCTGTTAGTTGAACACACACAAATCAACGAAGTGACTGAGAAATCTTCTGTGTAGCATTAGATGAAGAAATCCCGCTTCCAACGAAATCCTCAAAGAGGTCCAAATATCCACTTGCAGACTTTACAAACAGAGTGTTTACAAACTGCTCTATGAAAAGAAAGGTTAAACTCTGTGAGTGGAACGCACACATCACAAAGTGGTTTCTGAGAATGATTCTCTCTAGTTTTTATACGAGGATATTTCCTTTTCTACCGATGGCCCAAAAACGCTTGAAATCTCCACATGCAAATTCCTCAAAAAGAGGGTTTCCAATCTGCTCTGTCTAAAGAAGGTTCAACTCTCTGAGTTGAACACAGACAAATGAAAGAAGTTTCTGAGAATTCTTCCTTCTAGCATTAGATGAAGAGATCCCGCTTCCAACGAAATCCACAAAGAGGTACATATATCCACTTGCAGACTTCACAAACAGAGTGTTTACAAACTGCTCTATGAAAAGAAAGGTTAAACTCTGTGAGTGGAACGCACACATCACAAAGTGGTTTCTGAGAATGATTCTCTCTAGTTTTTATACGAGGATATTTCCTTTTCTACCGATGGCCCAAAAACGCTTGAAATCTCCACATGCAAATTCCTCAAAAAGAGGGTTTCCAATCTGCTCTGTCTAAAGGAAGGTTCAACTCTGTGAGTTGAACACACGCAAATCAAAGAAGTTTCTGAAAATTCTTCCTTCTAGCATTAGATGAAGAAATCCCGCTTCCAATGAAATCCTCAAAGAGGTCCAAATATCCCCTTGCAGACTTCAAAACCAGAGTGTTTCCAAACTGCTCTATGAAAAGAAAGGTTAAACTCTGTGAGTGGAACACGCACATCACAAAGTAGTTTCTGAAAATGATTCTCTCTAGTTTTTATACGTGGATATTTCCTTTTCTAACGTTGGCCACAAAATGCTTGAAATCTCCACATGCATATTCCTCAAAAAGAGGGTTTCCAATCTGCTCTGTCTAAAGGAAGGTTCAACTCTGTGAGTTGAACACACACAAATCAAAGAAGTTTCTGAGAATTCTTCCTTCTAGCATTAGATGAAGAAACCCCCTTCCAACGAAATCCTCCAAGAGGTCCAAATATCCACTTGCAGACTTCACAAACAGAGTGTTTCCAAACTGCTCTATGAAAAGAAAGGTTAAACTCTGTGAGTGGATCGCACACATCACAAAGTGGTTTCTGAGAATGATTCTCTCTAGTTTTTATACGAGGATATTTCCTTTTCTACCGATGGCCCAAAAACGCTTGAAATCTCCACATGCAAATTCCTCAAAAAGAGGGTTTCCAATCTGCTCTGTCTAAAGGAAGGTTCAACTCTGTTAGTTGAACACACACAAATCAACGAAGTTACTGAGAAATCTTCTGTGTAGCATTAGATGAAGAAATCCCACTTCCAACGAAATCCTCAAAGAGGTACAAATATCCACTTGCAGACTTTACAAACAGAGTGATTCCAAACTGCTCTATGAAAGGAAAGGTTAAACTCTATGAGTGGAACGCACACATAACAAAGTGGTTTCTGAGAATGATTCTCTCTAGTTTTTCTATGAGGATATTTCCTTTTCTAACGTTGGCCCCAAATCGCTTGAAATCTCCACATGCAAATTCCTCAAAAAGAGGGTTTCCAATCTGCTCTGTCTAAAGGAAGGTTCAACTCTGTGAGTTGAACACACACAAATCAAAGAACTTTCTGAGACTTCTTCCTTCTAGCATTAGATGAAGAAATCCTGCTTCCAACGAAATCCTCAAAGAGGTCCAAATATCCACTTGCAGACTTTAGAAACAGAGTGTTTCCAAACTGCTCTATGAAAGGAAAGGTTAAACTCTGTGAGTGGAACGCACACATCACAAAGTAGTTTCTGAGAATGATTCTCTCTTGTTTTTATACGAGGATATTTCCTTTTCTACCGTTGGCCCCAAAGTGCTTGAAATCTCCACATGCATATTCCTCAAAAAGAGGGTTTCCAATCTGCTCTGTCTAAAGGAAGGTTCAACTCTGTTAGTTGAACACACACAAATCAACGAAGTTACTGAGAAATCTTCTGTGTAGCATTAGATGAAGAAATCCCGCTTCTAACGAAATCCACAAAGAGGTCCGTATATCCACTTGCAGACTTTACAAACAGAGTGTTTCCAAACTGCTCTATGAAAAGAAAGGTTAAACTCTGTGAGTGCAACGCACACATCACAAAGTGGTTTCTGAGAATGATCCTCTCTAGTTTTTATACGAGGAGATTTCCTTTTCTAACGTTGGCCCCAAATGGCTTGAAATCTCCACATGCAAATTCCTCAAAAAGAGGGTTTCCAATCTGCTCTGTCTAAAGGAAGGTTCAACTCTGTGAGTTGAACACACACAAATCAAAGAACTTTCTGAGACTTCTTCCTTCTAGCATTAGATGAAGAAATCCCGCTTCCAACGAAATCCTCAAAGAGGTCCAAATATCCACTTGCAGACTTTAGAAACAGAGTGTTTCCAAACTGCTCTATGAAAAGAAAGGTTCAACTCTGTGAGTGGAACGCACACATCACAAAGTAGTTTCTGAGAATGATTCTCTCTAGTTTTTATACGAGGATATTTCCTTTTCTACCGATGGCCCAAAAACGCTTGAAATCTCCACATGCAAATTCCTCAAAAAGAGGGTTTCCAATCTGCTCTGTCTAAAGGAAGGTTCAACTCTGTGAGTTCAAAACACACAAATAAAAGAACTTTCTGAGAATTCTTCCTTCTAGCATTAGATGAAGAAATCCCGCTTCCAATGAAATCCTCCAAGAGGTCCAAATATCCACTTGCAGACTTCACAAACAGAGTGTTTCCAAACTGCTCTATGAAAAGAAAGGTTAAACTCTGTGAGTGGATCGCGCACATCACAAAGTGGTTTCTGAGAATGATTCTCTCTAGTTTTTATACGAGGATATTTCCTTTTCTACCGATGGCTCAAAAACGCTTGAAATCTCCACATGCAAATTCCTCAAAAAGAGGGTTTCCAAACTGCTCTGTCTAAAGAAAGGTTCAACTCTGTTAGTTGAACACACACAAATCAACGAAGTTATTGAGAAATCTTCTGTGTAGCATTAGATGAAGAAATCCCGCTTCCAACGATATCCACAAAGAGGTCCATATATCCACTTGCAGACTTTACAAACAGAGTGTTTACAAACTGCTCTATGAAAAGAAAGGTTAAACTCTATGAGTGGAACGCACACATCACAAAGTGGTTTCTGAGAATGATTCTCTCTAGTTTTTATACGAGGATATTTCCTTTTCTACCGATGGCCCCAAAACGCTTGAAATCTCCACATGCAAATTCCTAAAAAAGAGTGTTTCCAATCTGCTCTGTCTAAAGGAAGGTTCAACTCTGTGAGTTGAACACACACAAATCAAAGAAGTTTCTGAGAATTCTTCCTTCTAGCATTAGATGAAGAAATCCCGCTTCCAACGAAATCCTCAAAGAGGTCCAATTATCCACTTGCAGACTTTACAAACAGAGTGTTTCCAAACTGCTCTATGAAAAGAAAGGTTAAACTCTGTGAGTGAAACGCACACTTCACAAAGTAGTTTCTGAGAATGATTCTCTCTTGTTTTTATACGAGGAGATTTCCTTTTCTACCGTTGGCCCCAAAGTGCTTGAAATCTCCACATGCATATTCCTCAAAAAGAGGGTTTCCAATCTGATCTGTCTAAAGGAAGGTTCAACTCTGTTAGTTGAACACACACAAATCAACGAAGTTACTGAGAAATCTTCTGTGTAGCATTAGATGAAGAAATCCCGCTTCCAACGAAATCCAAAAAGAGGTCCATATATCCACTTGCAGACTTTACAAACAGAGTGTTTACAAACTGCTCTATGAAAAGAAAGGTTAAACTCTGTGAGTGGAACACACACATCACAAAGTGGTTTCTGAGAATGATTCTCTCTGGTTTTTATACGAGGATATTTCCTTTTCTACCGATGGCCCCAAAACGCTTGAAATCTCCACATGCAAATTCCTCAAAAAGAGGGTTTCCAATCTGCTCTGTCTAAAGGAAGGTTCAACTCTGTGAGTTCAAAAGACACAAATCAAAGAAGTTTCTGTGAATTCTTCCTTCTAGCATTAGATGAAGAAATCCCGCTTCCAACGAAATCCTCAAAGAGGTCCAAATATCCACTTGCAGACTTCACAAACAGAGTGTTTCCAAACTGCTCTATGAAAAGAAAGGTTAAACTCTGTGAGTGGATCGCACACATCACAAAGTGGTTTCTGAGAATGATTCTCTCTAGTATTTATACGAGGATATTTCCTTTTCTACCGTTGGCCCCAAATCGCTTGAAATCTCCACATGCAAATTCCTCAAAAAGAGGGTTTCCAATCTGCTCTGTCTAAAGGAAGGTTCAACTCTGTGAGTTGAACACACGCAAATCAAAGAAGTTACTGAAAATTCTTCCTTCTAGCATTAGATGGAGAAATCCCGCTTCCAATGAAATCCTCAAAGAGGTCCAAATATCCCCTTGCAGACTTCAAAACCAGAGTGTTTCCAAACTGCTCTATGAAAAGAAAGGTTAAACTCTGTGAGTGGAACCCACACATCACAAAGTGGTTTCTGAGAATGATTCTCTCTAGTTTTTATACGAGGATATTTCCTTTTCTTCCGTAGGCCCCAAAACGCTTGAAATCTCCACATGCAAATTCCTCAAAAAGAGGGTTTCCAATCTGCTCTGTCTAAAGGAAGGTTCAACTCTGTGAGTTGAACACACACAAATGAAAGAAGTTTCTGAGAATTCTTCCTTCTAGCATTAGATGAAGAAATCCCGCTTCCAACAAAATCCTCAAATAGGTCCAAATATCCACTTGCAGACTTTACAAACAGAGTGTTTCCAAACTGCTCTATGAAAAGAAAGGTTAAACTCTGTGAGTGGAACCCACACATCACAAAGTGGTTTCTGAGAATGATTCTCTCTAGTATTTATACGAGGATATTTCCTTTTCTACCGATGGCCCCAAAACGCTTGAAATCTCCAAATGCAAATTCCTCAAAAAGAGGGTTTCCAATCTGCTCTGTCTAAAGGAAGGTTCAACTCTGTGAGTTGAACACACACAAATCAAAGAAGTTTCTGAGAATTCTTCCTTCTAGCATTAGATGAAGAAATCCCGCTTCCAACGAAATCCTCCAAGAGGTCCAAATATCCACTTGCAGACTTCACAAACAGAGTGTTTCCAAACTGCTCTATGAAAAGAAAGGTTAAACTCTGTGAGTGGATCGCACACATCACAAAGTGGTTTCTGAGAATGATTCTCTCTAGTTTTTATACGAGGATATTTCCTTTTCTACCGTTGGCCCCAAATCGCTTGAAATCTCCACAAGCAAATTCCTCAAAAAGAGGGTTTCCAATCTGCTCTGTCTAAAAGAAGGTTCAACTCTGTTAGTTGAACACACACAAATCAACGAAGTTACTGAGAAATCTTCTGTGTAGCATTAGATGAAGAAATCCCACTTCCAACGAAATCCTCAAAGAGGTACAAATATCCACTTGCAGACTTTACAAACAGAGTGTTTCCAAACTGCTCTATGAAAAGAAAGGTTAAACTCTGTGAGTGGAACGCACACATAACAAAGTGGTTTCTGAGAATGATTCTCTCTAGTTTTTCTATGAGGATATTTCCTTTTCTAACGTTGGCCCCAAATCGCTTGAAATCTCCACATGCAAATTCCTCAAAAAGAGGGTTTCCAATCTGCTCTGTCTAAAGGAAGGTTCAACTCTGTGAGTTGAACACACGCAAATCAAAGAAGTTTCTGAAAATTCTTCCTTCAAGCATTAGATGAAGAAATCCCGCTTCCAATGAAATCCTCAAAGAGGTCCAAATATACCCTTGCAGACTTCAAAACCCGAGTGTTTCCAAACTGCTCTATGAAAAGAAAGGTTTAACTCTGTGAGTGGAACACACACATCACAAAGTAGTTTCTGAAAATGATTCTCTCTAGTTTTTATACGAGGATATTCCCTTTTCTACCGTTGGCCACAAAATGCTTGAAATCTCCACATGCATATTCCTCAAAAAGAGGGTTTCCAATCTGCTCTGTCTAAAGGAAGGTTCAACTCTGTTAATTGAACACACACAAATCATCGAAGTTACTGAGAAATCTTCTGTGTAGCATTAGATGAAGAAATCCCGCTTCCAACAAAATCCTCAAAGAGGTCCAAATATCCACTTGCAGACTTTACAAACAGAGTGTTTACAAACTGCTCTATCAAAAGAAAGGTTAAACTCTGTGAGTGGAATGCACACATCACAAAGTGGTTTCTGAGAATGATTCTCTCTAGTTTTTATACGAGGATATTTCCTTTTCTACCGATGGCCCAAAAACGCTTGAAATCTCCACATGCAAATTCCTCAAAAAGAGGGTTTCCAATCTGCTCTGTCTAAAGGAAGGTTCAACTCTGTGAGTTCAAAACACACAAATAAAAGAACTTTCTGAGAATTCTTCCTTCTAGCATTAGATGAAGAAATCCCGCTTCCAATGAAATCCTCCAAGAGGTCCAAATATCCACTTGCAGACTTCACAAACAGAGTGTTTCCAATCTGCTCTATGAAAAGAAAGGTTAAACTCTGTGAGTGGATCGCGCACATCACAAAGTGGTTTCTGAGAATGATTCTCTCTTGTTTTTATACGAGGATATTTCCTTTTCTACCGATGGCTCAAAAACGCTTGAAATCTCCACATGCAAATTCCTCAAAAAGAGGGTTTCCAAACTGCTCTGTCTAAAGAAAGGTTCAACTCTGTTAGTTGAACACACACAAAGCAACGAAGTTATTGAGAAATCTTCTGTGTAGCATTAGATGAAGAAATCCCGCTTCCAACGATATACACTAAGAGGTCCATATATCCACTTGCAGACTTTACAAACAGAGTGTTTACAAACTGCTCTACGAAAAGAAAGGTTAAACTCTATGAGTGGAACGCACACATCACAAAGTGGTTTCTGAGAATGATTCTCTCTAGTTTTTATACGAGGATATTTCCTTTTCTACCGATGGCCCCAAAACGCTTGAAATCTCCACATGCAAATTCCTAAAAAAGAGTGTTTCCAATCTGCTCTGTCTAAAGGAAGGTTCAACTCTGTGAGTTGAACACACACAAATCAAAGAAGTTTCTGAGAATTCTTCCTTCTAGCATAAGATGAAGAAATCCCGCTTCCAACGAAATCCTCAAAGAGGTCCAAATATCCACTTGCAGACTTTACAAACAGAGTGTTTCCAAACTGCTCTATGAAAAGAAAGGTTAAACTCTGTGAGTGAAACGCACACTTCACAAAGTAGTTTCTGAGAATGATTCTCTCTTGTTTTTATACGAGGAGATTTCCTTTTCTACCGTTGGCCCCAAAGTGCTTGAAATCTCCACATGCATATTCCTCAAAAAGAGGGTTTCCAATCTGATCTGTCTAAAGGAAGGTTCAACTCTGTTAGTTGAACACACACAAATCAACGAAGTTACTGAGAAATCTTCTGTGTAGCATTAGATGAAGAAATCCCGCTTCCAACGAAATCCAAAAAGAGGTCCATATATCCACTTGCAGACTTTGCAAACAGAGTGTTTACAAACTGCTCTATCAAAAGAAAGGTTAAACTCTGTGAGTGGAACGCACACATCACAAAGTGGTTTCTGAGAATGATTCTCTCTAGTTTTTATACGAGGATATTTCCTTTTCTACTGATGGCCCCAAAACGCTTGAAATCTCCACATGCAAATTCCTCAAAAAGAGGGTTTCCAATCTGCTCTGTCTAAAGGAAGGTTCAACTCTGTGAGTTCAACAGACACAAATCAAAGAAGTTTCTGAGAATTCTTCCTTCTAGCATTAGATGAAGAAATCCCGCTTCCAACGAAATCCTCCAAGAGGTCCAAATATCCACTTGCAGACTTCACAAACAGAGTGTTTCCAAACTGCTCTATGAAAAGAAAGGTTAAACTCTGTGAGTGGATCGCACACATCACAAAGTGGTTTCTGAGAATGATTCTCTCTAGTATTTATACGAGGATATTTCCTTTTCTACCGTTGGCCCCAAATCGCTTGAAATCTCCACTTGCAAATTCCTCAAAAAGAGGGTTTCCAATCTGCTCTGTCTAAAGGAAGGTTCAACTCTGTGAGTTGAACACACGCAAATCAAAGAAGTTTCTGAAAATTCTTCCTTCTAGCATTAGATGGAGAAATCCCGCTTCCAATGAAATCCTCAAAGAGGTCAAAATATCCCCTTGGAGACTTCAAAACCAGAGTGTTTCCAAACTGCTCTATGAAAAGAAAGGTTAAACTCTGTGAGTGGAACCCACACATCACAAAGTGGTTTCTGAGAATGATTCTCTCTAGTTTTTATACGAGGATACTTCCTTTTCTACCGTAGGCCCCAAAACGCTTGAAATCTCCACATGCAAATTCCTCAAAAAGAGGGTTTCCAATCTGCTCTGTCTAAAGGAAGGTTCAACTCTGTGAGTTGAACACACACAAATGAAAGAAGTTTCTGAGAATTCTTCCTTCTAGCATTAGATGAAGAAATCCCGCTTCCAACGAAATCCTCAAATAGGTCCAAATATCCACTTGCAGACTTTACAAACAGAGTGTTTCCAAACTGCTCTATGAAAAGAAAGGTTAAACTCTGTGAGTGGAACCCACACATCACAAAGTGGTTTCTGAGAATGATTCTCTCTAGTATTTATACGAGGATATTTCCTTTTCTACCGATGGCCCCAAAACGCTTGAAATCTCCAAATGCAAATTCCTCAAAAAGAGGGTTTCCAATCTGCTCTGTCTAAAGGAAGGTTCAACTCTGTGAGTTGAACACACACAAATCAAAGAAGTTTCTGAGAATTCTTCCTTCTAGCATTAGATGAAGAAATCCCGCTTCCAACGAAATCCTCCAAGAGGTCCAAATATCCACTTGCAGACTTCACAAACAGAGTGTTTCCAAACTGCTCTATGAAAAGAAAGGTTAAACTCTGTGAGTGGATCGCACACATCACAAAGTGGTTTCTGAGAATGATTCTCTCTAGTTTTTATACGAGGATATTTCCTTTTCTACCGTTGGCCCCAAATCGCTTGAAATCTCCACATGCAAATTCCTCAAAAAGAGGGTTTCCAATCTGCTCTGTCTAAAAGAAGGTTCAACTCTGTTAGTTGAACACACACAAATCAACGAAGTTACTGAGAAATCTTCTGTGTAGCATTAGATGAAGAAATCCCACTTCCAACGAAATCCTCAAAGAGGTACAAATATCCACTTGCAGACTTTACAAACAGAGTGTTTCCAAACTGCTCTATGAAAAGAAAGGTTAAACTCTGTGAGTGGAACGCACACATAACAAAGTGGTTTCTGAGAATGATTCTCTCTAGTTTTTCTATGAGGATATTTCCTTTTCTAACGTTGGCCCCAAATCGCTTGAAATCTCCACATGCAAATTCCTCAAAAAGAGGGTTTCCAATCTGCTCTGTCTAAGGGAAGGTTCAACTCTGTGAGTTGAACACACGCAAATCAAAGAAGTTTCTGAAAATTCTTCCTTCTAGCATTAGATGAAGAAATCCCGCTTCCAATGAAATCCTCAAAGAGGTCCAAATATACCCTTGCAGACTTCAAAACCCGAGTGTTTCCAAACTGCTCTATGAAAAGAAAGGTTAAACTCTGTTAGTGGAACAAACACATCACAAAGTAGTTTCTGAAAATGATTCTCTCTAGTTTTTATACGAGGATATTTCCTTTTCTACCGTTGGCCACAAAATGCTTGAAATCTCCACATGCATATTCCTCAAAAAGAGGGTTTCCAATCTGATCTGTCTAAAGGAAGGTTCAACTCTGTTAATTGAACACACACAAATCATCGAAGTTACTGAGAAATCTTCTGTGTAGCATTAGATGAAGAAATCCCGCTTCCAACAAAATCCTCAAAGAGGTCCAAATATCCACTTGCAGACTTTACAAACAGAGTGTTTACAAACTGCTCTATCAAAAGAAAGGTTAAACTCTGTGAGTGGAATGCACACATCACAAAGTGGTTTCTGAGAATGATTCTGTCTAGTTTTTATACGAGGATATTTCTTTTTCTACCGATGGCCCAAAAACGCTTGTAATCTCCACATGCAAATTCCTCAAAAAGAGACTTTGCAATCTGCTCTGTCTAATGGAAGGTTCAACTCTGTGAGTTGAACACACACAAATCAAAGAAGTTTCTGAGAATTCTTCCTTCTAGCATTAGATGAAGAAATCCCGCTTCCAACGAAATCCTCCAAGAGGTCCAAATATCCACTTGCAGACTTTACAAACAGAGTGTTTCCAAACTGCTCTATGAAAGGAAAGGTTAAACTCTGTGAGTGGAACGCACACATCACAAAGTAGTTTCTGAGAATGATTCTCTCTTGTTTTTATACGAGGATATTTCCTTTTCTACCGTTGGCCCAAAGTGCTTGAAATCTCCACATGCATATTCCTCAAAAAGAGGGTTTCCAATCTGCTCTGTCTAAAGGAAGGTTCAACTCTGTTAGTTGAACACACACAAATCAACGAAGTTATTGAGAAATCTTCTGTGTAGCATTAGATGAAGAAATCCCCCTTCCAACGATATCCACAAAGAGGTCCATATATCCACTTGCAGACTTTACAAACAGAGTGTTTACAAACTGCTCTATGAAAAGAAAGGTTAAACTCTATGGGTGGAACGCACACATCACAAAGTGGTTTCTGAGAATGATTCTCTCTAGTTTTTATACGAGGATATTTCCTTTTCTACCAATGGCCCCAAAACGCTTGAAATCTCCACATGCAAATTCCTCAAAAAGAGGGTTTCCAATCTGCTCTGTCTAAAGGAAGGTTCAACTCTGTGAGTTGAACACACACAAATCAAAGAAGTTTCTGAGAATTCTTCCTTCTAGCATTAGATGAAGAAATCCCGCTTCCAAAGAAATCCTCAAAGAGGTCCAAATATCCACTTGCAGACTTTACAAACAGAGTGTTTCCAAACTGCTCTATGAAAAGAAAGGTTAAACTCTGTGAGTGAAACGCACACTTCACAAAGTAGTTTCTGAGAATCATTCTCTCTTGTTTTTATACGAGGAGATTTCCTTTTCTACCGTTGGCCCCAAAGTGCTTGAAATCTCCACATGCATATTCCTCAAAAAGAGGGTTTCCAATCTGATCTGTCTAAAGGAAGGTTCAACTCTGTTAGTTGAACACACACAAATCAACGAAGTTACTGAGAAATCTTCTGTGTAGCATTAGATGAAGAAATCCCGCTTCCAACGAAATCCAAAAAGAGGTCCATATATCCACTTGCAGACTTTACAAACAGAGTGTTTACAAACTGCTCTATGAAAAGAAAGGTTAAACTCTGTGAGTGGAGCCCACACATCACAAAGTGGTTTCTGAGAATGATTCTCTCTAGTTTTTATACGAGGATATTTCCTTTTCTACCGATGGCCCCAAATCGCTTGAAATCTCCACATGCAAATTCCTCAAAAAGAGGGTTTCCAATCTGCTCTGTCTAAAGGAAGGTTCAACTCTGTGAGTTCAACAGACACAAATCAAAGAAGTTTCTGAGAATTCTTCCTTCTAGCATTAGATGAAGAAATCCCGCTTCCAACGAAATCCTCCAAGAGGTCCAAATATCCACTTGCAGACTTCACAAACAGAGTGTTTCCAAACTGCTCTATGAAAAGAAAGGTTAAACTCTGTGAGTGGATCGCACACATCACAAAGTGGTTTCTGAGAATGATTCTCTCTAGTATTTATACGAGGATATTTCCTTTTCTACCGTTGGCCCCAAATCGCTTGAAATCTCCACATGCAAATTCCTCAAAAAGAGGGTTTCCAATCTGCTCTGTCTAAAGGAAGGTTCAACTCTGTTAGTTGAACACACAGAAATCAACGAAGTTACTGAGAAATCTTCTGTGTAGCATTAGATGAAGAAACCCCACTTCCAACGAAATCCACAAAGAGTTACAAATATCCACTTGCAGACTTTACAAACAGAGTGTTTCCAAACTGCTCAATGAAAAGAAAGGTTAAACTCTGTGAGTGGAACGCACACATAACAGTGATTTCTGAGAATGATTCTCTCTAGTTTTTCTATGAGGATATTTCCTTTTCTAACGTAGGCCCCAAATCGCTTGAAATCTCCACATGCAAATTCCTCAAAAACAGGGTTTCCAATCTGCTCTGTCTAAAGGAAGGTTCAACTCTGTGAGTTGAACACACGCAAATCAAAGAAGTTTCTGAAAATTCTTCCTTCTAGCATTAGATGAAGAAATCCCACTTCCAATGAAATCCTCAAAGAGGTCCAAATATCCCCTTGCAGACTTCAAAACCAGAGTGTTTCCAAACTGCTCTATGAAAAGAAAGGTTAAACTCTGTGAGTGGAACACACACACCACAAAGTGGTTTCTGAGAATGATTCTCTCTAGTTTTTATACGAGGATATTTCCTTTTCTACCGAAGGCCCCAAATCGCTTGAAATCTCCACATGCAAATTCCTCAAAAAGAGGGTTTCCAATCTGCTCTGTCTAAAGGAAGGTTCAACTCTGTGAGTTGAACACACACAAATCAAAGAAGTTTCTGAGAATTCTTCCTTCTAGCATAAGATGAAGAAATCCCGCTTCCAACGAAATCCTCCAAGAGGTCAAAATATCCACTTGCAGACTTCACAAACAGAGTGTTTCCAAACTGCTCTATGAAAAGAAAGGTTAAACTCTGTGAGTGGATCGCACACATCACAAAGTGGTTTCTGAGAATGATTCTCTCTAGTTTTTATACGAGGATATTTCCTTTTCTACCGATGGCCCAAAAATGCTTGAAATCTCCACATGCAAATGCCTCAAAAAGAGGGTTTCCAATCTGCTCTGTCTAAAGGAAGGTTCAACTCTGTTAGTTGAACACACACAAATCAACGAAGTTATTGAGAAATCTTCTGTGTAGCATTAGATGAAGAAATCCCGCTTCCAACGAAATCCACAAAGAGGTCCAAATATCCACTTGCAGACTTTACAAACAGAGTGTTTCCAAACTGCTCTATGAAAAGAAAGGTTAAACTCTGTGAGTGGAACGCACACATCACAAAGTGGTTTCTGAGAATGATTCTCTCTAGTTTTTATACGAGGATATTTCCTTTTCTACCGATGGCCCAAAAACGCTTGAAATCTCCACATGCAAATTCCTCAAAAAGAGTGTATCCAATGTGCTATGTCTAAAGGAAGGTTCAACTCTGTGAGTTCAACACACACAAATCAAAGAAGTTTCTGAGAATTCTTCCTTCTAGCATTAGATGAAGAAATCCTGCTTCCAACGAAATCCTCCAAGAGGTCCAAATATCCACTTGCAGACTTCACAAACAGAGTGTTTCCAAACTGCTCTATGAAAAGAAAGGTTAAACTCTGTGAGTGGATCGCACACATCACAAAGTGGTTTCTGAGAATGATTCTCTCTAGTTTTTTACGAGGATATTTCCTTTTCTACCGATGGCCCAAAAACGCTTTAAATCTCCACCTGCAAATTCCTCAAAAAGAGGGTTTCCAATCTGCTCTGTCTAAAGGAAGGTTCAACTCTGTTAGTTGAACACACACAAATCAACGAAGTTATTGAGAAATCTTCTGGGTAGCATTAGATGAAGAAATCCGGCTTCCAATGAAATCCACAAAGAGGTCCAAATATCCACTTGCAGACTTTACAAACAGAGTGTTTACAAACTGCTCTATGAAAAGAAAGGTTAAACTCTGTGAGTGGAACGCACACATCACAAAGTGGTTTCTGAGAATGATTCTCTCTAGTTTTTATACGAGGATATTTCCTTTTCTACCGATGGCCCAAAAACGCTTGAAATCTCCACATGCAAATTCCTCAAAAAGAGTGTTTCCAATCTGCTCTGTCTAAAGGAAGGTTCAACTCTGTGAGTTGAACACACACAAATCAAAGAAGTTTCTGAGAATTCTTCCTTCTAGCATTAGATGAAGAAATCCCGCTTCCAACGAAATCCTCCAAGAGGTCCAAATATCCACTTGCAGACTTCACAAACAGAATGTTTCCAAACTGCTCTATGAAAAGAAAGGTTAAACTCTGTGAGTGGATCGCACACATCACAAAATGGTTTCTGAGAATGATTCTCTCTAGTTTTTATACGAGGATATTTCCTTTTCTACCGATGGCCCAAAAACGCTTGAAATCTCCACCTGCAAATTCCTCAAAAAGAGGGTTTCCAATCTGCTCTGTCTGAAGGAAGGTTCAACTCTGTTAGTTGAACACACACAAATCAACGAAGTTATTGAGAAATCTTCTGTGTAGCATTAGATGAAGAAATCCCGCTTCCAACGAAATGCACAAAGAGGTCCAAATATCCACTTGCAGACTTTACAAACTGAGTGTTTCCAAACTGCTCTATGAAAAGAAAAGTTAAACTCTGTGAGTGGAACGCACACATAACAAAGTGGTTTCTGAGAATGATTCTCTCTAGTTTTTCTATGAGGATATTTCCTTTTCTACCGAAGGCCCCAAAACGCTTGAAATCTCCACATGCAAATTCCTCAAAAACAGGGTTTCCAATCTGCTCTGTCTAAAGGAAGGTTCAACTCTGTGAGTTGAACACACGCAAATCAAAGAAGTTTCTGAAAATTCTTCCTTCTAGCATTAGATGAAGAAATCCCGCTTCCAATGAAATCCTCAAAGAGGTCCAAATATCCCCTTGCAGACTTCAAAACCAGAGTGTTTCCAAACTGCTCTATGAAAAGAAAGGTTAAACTCTGTGAGTGGAACACACACATCACAAAGTAGTTTCTTAAAATGATTCTCTCTAGTTTTTATACGAGGATATTTCCTTTTCTACCGATGGCCCAAAAACGCTTGAAATCTCCACATGCAAATTCCTAAAAAAGAGTGTTTCCAATCTGCTCTGTCTAAAGGAAGGTTCAACTCTGTGAGTTCAACACACACAAATAAAAGAACTTTCTGAGAATTCTTCCTTCTAGCATTAGATGAAGAAATCCCGCTTCCAACGAAATCCTCCAAGAGGTCCAAATATCCACTTGGAGACTTCACAAACAGAGTGTTTCCAAACTGCTCTATGAAAAGAAAGGTTAAACTCTGTGAGTGGAACGCACACATCACAAAGTAGTTTCTGAGAATGATTCTCTCTTGTTTTTATACGAGGATATTTCCTTTTCTACCGTTGGCCCCAAAGTGCTTGAAATCTCCACATGCATATTCCTCAAAAAGAGGGTTTCCAATCTGCTCTGTCTAAAGGAAGGTTCAACTCTGTTAGTTGAACACACACAAATCAACGAAGTTACTCAGAAATCTTCTGTGTAGCATTAGATGAAGAAATCCCGCTTCCAACGAAATCCACAAAGAGGTCCATATATCCACTTGCAGACTTGTCAAACAGAGTGTTTACAAACTGCTCTATGAAAAGAAAGGTTAAACTCTGTGAGTGGATCGCACACATCACAAAGTGGTTTCTGAGAATGATTCTCTCTAGTTTTTATACGAGGATATTTCCTTTTCTACCGTTGGCCCCAAATCGCTTGAATTCTCCACATGCAAATTCCTCAAAAAGAGGGTTTCCAATCTGCTCTGTCTAAAGGAAGGTTCAACTCTGTGAGTTGAACACACACAAATCAAAGAACTTTCTGAGACTTCTTCCTTCTAGCATTAGATGAAGAAATCCCGCTTCCAACGAAATCCTCAAAGAGGTCCAAATATCCACTTGCAGACTTCACAAACAGAGTGTTTCCAAACTGCTCTATGAAAAGAAAGGTTAAACTCTGTGAGTGGAACGCACTCATCACAAAGTAGTTTCTGAGAATGATTCTCTCTAGTTTTTATACCAGGATATTTCCTTTTCTACCGATGGCCCTAAAAGGCTTGAAATCTCCACATGCATATTCCTCAAAAAGAGTGTTTCCAATCTGCTCTGTCGAAAGGAAGGTTCAACTCTGTGAGTTGAACACACACAAATCAACGAAGTTACTGATAAATCTTCTGTGTAGCATTAGATGAAGAAATCCCGCATCCAACGAAATAATCAAAGAGGTCCAAATATCCACTTGCAGAGTTTACAAACAGAGTGTTTCGAAACTGCTCAATGAAAAGAAAGGTTAAACTCTCGGAGTGGAACGCACACATCACAATGTGGTTTCTGAGAATGATTCTCTCTAGTTTATATACGAGGATATTTCCTTTCTAACGTTGGCCCCAAAACGCATGAAATCTCCACATGCAAATTCCTCAAAAAGAGGGTTTCCAATCTGCTCTGTCTAAAGGAAGGTTCAACTCTGTGAGTTGAACACACGCAAATCAAAGAAGTTTCTGAAAATTCTTCCTTCTAGCATTAGATGAAGAAATCCCGCTTCCAATGAAATCCTCAAAGAGGTCCAAATATCCCCTTGCAGACTTCAAAACCAGAGTGTTTCCAAACTGCTCTATGAAAACAAAGGTTAAACTCTGTGAGTGGAACACACACATCACAAAGTAGTTTCTGAAAATGATTCTCTCTAGTTTTTATACGAGGATATTTCCTTTTCTACCGTTGGCCCAAAGTGCTTGAAATCTCCACATGCATATTCCTCAAAAAGAGGGTTTCCAATCTGCTCTGTCTAAAGGAAGGTTCAACTCTGTTAGTTGAACACACACAAATCAACGAAGTTATTGAGAAATCTTCTGTGTAGCATTAGATGAAGAAATCCCCCTTCCAACGATATCCACAAAGAGGTCCATATATCCACTTGCAGACTTTACAAACAGAGTGTTTACAAACTGCTCTATGAAAAGAAAGGTTAAACTCTATGGGTGGAACGCACACATCACAAAGTGGTTTCTGAGAATGATTCTCTCTAGTTTTTATACGAGGATATTTCCTTTTCTACCAATGGCCCCAAAACGCTTGAAATCTCCACATGCAAATTCCTAAAAAAGAGGGTTTCCAATCTGCTCTGTCTAAAGGAAGGTTCAACTCTGTGAGTTGAACACACACAAATCAAAGAAGTTTCTGAGAATTCTTCCTTCTAGCATTAGATGAAGAAATCCCGCTTCCAAAGAAATCCTCAAAGAGGTCCAAATATCCACTTGCAGACTTTACAAACAGAGTGTTTCCAAACTGCTCTATGAAAAGAAAGGTTAAACTCTGTGAGTGAAACGCACACTTCACAAAGTAGTTTCTGAGAATCATTCTCTCTTGTTTTTATACGAGGAGATTTCCTTTTCTACCGTTGGCCCCAAAGTGCTTGAAATCTCCACATGCATATTCCTCAAAAAGAGGGTTTCCAATCTGATCTGTCTAAAGGAAGGTTCAACTCTGTTAGTTGAACACACACAAATCAACGAAGTTACTGAGAAATCTTCTGTGTAGCATTAGATGAAGAAATCCCGCTTCCAACGAAATCCAAAAAGAGGTCCATATATCCACTTGCAGACTTTACAAACAGAGTGTTTACAAACTGCTCTATGAAAAGAAAGGTTAAACTCTGTGAGTGGAGCCCACACATCACAAAGTGGTTTCTGAGAATGATTCTCTCTAGTTTTTATACGAGGATATTTCCTTTTCTACCGATGGCCCCAAATCGCTTGAAATCTCCACATGCAAATTCCTCAAAAAGAGGGTTTCCAATCTGCTCTGTCTAAAGGAAGGTTCAACTCTGTGAGTTCAACAGACACAAATCAAAGAAGTTTCTGAGAATTCTTCCTTCTAGCATTAGATGAAGAAATCCCGCTTCCAACGAAATCCTCCAAGAGGTCCAAATATCCACTTGCAGACTTCACAAACAGAGTGTTTCCAAACTGCTCTATGAAAAGAAAGGTTAAACTCTGTGAGTGGATCGCACACATCACAAAGTGGTTTCTGAGAATGATTCTCTCTAGTATTTATACGAGGATATTTCCTTTTCTACCGTTGGCCCCAAATCGCTTGAAATCTCCACATGCAAATTCCTCAAAAAGAGGGTTTCCAATCTGCTCTGTCTAAAGGAAGGTTCAACTCTGTTAGTTGAACACACAGAAATCAACGAAGTTACTGAGAAATCTTCTGTGTAGCATTAGATGAAGAAACCCCACTTCCAACGAAATCCACAAAGAGTTACAAATATCCACTTGCAGACTTTACAAACAGAGTGTTTCCAAACTGCTCAATGAAAAGAAAGGTTAAACTCTGTGAGTGGAACGCACACATAACAGTGATTTCTGAGAATGATTCTCTCTAGTTTTTCTATGAGGATATTTCCTTTTCTAACGTAGGCCCCAAATCGCTTGAAATCTCCACATGCAAATTCCTCAAAAAGAGGGTTTCCAATCTGCTCTGTCTAAAGGAAGGTTCAACTCTGTGAGTTGAACACACGCAAATCAAAGAAGTTTCTGAAAATTCTTCCTTCTAGCATTAGATGAAGAAATCCCACTTCCAATGAAATCCTCAAAGAGGTCCAAATATCCCCTTGCAGACTTCAAAACCAGAGTGTTTCCAAACTGCTCTATGAAAAGAAAGGTTAAACTCTGTGAGTGGAACACACACACCACAAAGTGGTTTCTGAGAATGATTCTCTCTAGTTTTTATACGAGGATATTTCCTTTTCTACCGAAGGCCCCAAATCGCTTGAAATCTCCACATGCAAATTCCTCAAAAAGAGGGTTTCCAATCTGCTCTGTCTAAAGGAAGGTTCAACTCTGTGAGTTGAACACACACAAATCAAAGAAGTTTCTGAGAATTCTTCCTTCTAGCATAAGATGAAGAAATCCCGCTTCCAACGAAATCCTCCAAGAGGTCAAAATATCCACTTGCAGACTTCACAAACAGAGTGTTTCCAAACTGCTCTATGAAAAGAAAGGTTAAACTCTGTGAGTGGATCGCACACATCACAAAGTGGTTTCTGAGAATGATTCTCTCTAGTTTTTATACGAGGATATTTCCTTTTCTACTGATGGCCCAAAAATGCTTGAAATCTCCACATGCAAATGCCTCAAAAAGAGGGTTTCCAATCTGCTCTGTCTAAAGGAAGGTTCAACTCTGTTAGTTGAACACACACAAATCAACGAAGTTATTGAGAAATCTTCTGTGTAGCATTAGATGAAGAAATCCCGCTTCCAACGAAATCCACAAAGAGGTCCAAATATCCACTTGCAGACTTTACAAACAGAGTGTTTCCTAACTGCTCTATGAAAAGAAAGGTTAAACTCTGTGAGTGGAACGCACACATCACAAAGTGGTTTCTGAGAATGATTCTCTCTAGTTTTTATACGAGGATATTTCCTTTTCTACCGATGGCCCAAAAACGCTTGAAATCTCCACATGCAAATTCCTCAAAAAGAGTGTATCCAATGTGCTATGTCTAAAGGAAGGTTCAACTCTGTGAGTTCAACACACACAAATCAAAGAAGTTTCTGAGAATTCTTCCTTCTAGCATTAGATGAAGAAATCCTGCTTCCAACGAAATCCTCCAAGAGGTCCAAATATCCACTTGCAGACTTCACAAACAGAGTGTTTCCAAACTGCTCTATGAAAAGAAAGGTTAAACTCTGTGAGTGGATCGCACACATCACAAAGTGGTTTCTGAGAATGATTCTCTCTAGTTTTTTACGAGGATATTTCCTTTTCTACCGATGGCCCAAAAACGCTTTAAATCTCCACCTGCAAATTCCTCAAAAAGAGGGTTTCCAATCTGCTCTGTCTAAAGGAAGGTTCAACTCTGTTAGTTGAACACACACAAATCAACGAAGTTATTGAGAAATCTTCTGGGTAGCATTAGATGAAGAAATCCGGCTTCCAATGAAATCCACAAAGAGGTCCAAATATCCACTTGCAGACTTTACAAACAGAGTGTTTACAAACTGCTCTATGAAAAGAAAGGTTAAACTCTGTGAGTGGAACGCACACATCACAAAGTGGTTTCTGAGAATGATTCTCTCTAGTTTTTATACGAGGATATTTCCTTTTCTACCGATGGCCCAAAAACGCTTGAAATCTCCACATGCAAATTCCTCAAAAAGAGTGTTTCCAATCTGCTCTGTCTAAAGGAAGGTTCAACTCTGTGAGTTGAACACACACAAATCAAAGAAGTTTCTGAGAATTCTTCCTTCTAGCATTAGATGAAGAAATCCCGCTTCCAACGAAATCCTCCAAGAGGTCCAAATATCCACTTGCAGACTTCACAAACAGAATGTTTCCAAACTGCTCTATGAAAAGAAAGGTTAAACTCTGTGAGTGGATCGCACACATCACAAAATGGTTTCTGAGAATGATTCTCTCTAGTTTTTATACGAGGATATTTCCTTTTCTACCGATGGCCCAAAAACGCTTGAAATCTCCACCTGCAAATTCCTCAAAAAGAGGGTTTCCAATCTGCTCTGTCTGAAGGAAGGTTCAACTCTGTTAGTTGAACACACACAAATCAACGAAGTTATTGAGAAATCTTCTGTGTAGCATTAGATGAAGAAATCCCGCTTCCAACGAAATGCACAAAGAGGTCCAAATATCCACTTGCAGACTTTACAAACTGAGTGTTTCCAAACTGCTCTATGAAAAGAAAAGTTAAACTCTGTGAGTGGAACGCACACATAACAAAGTGGTTTCTGAGAATGATTCTCTCTAGTTTTTCTATGAGGATATTTCCTTTTCTACCGAAGGCCCCAAAACGCTTGAAATCTCCACATGCAAATTCCTCAAAAACAGGGTTTCCAATCTGCTCTGTCTAAAGGAAGGTTCA
Source organism: Gorilla gorilla gorilla (assembly GCF_029281585.2). Classification (NCBI taxonomy): domain Eukaryota; kingdom Metazoa; phylum Chordata; class Mammalia; order Primates; family Hominidae; genus Gorilla; species Gorilla gorilla. The sequence goes on from NC_073232.2 coordinate 75,407,109, forward strand.
ACTCTGTGAGTTGAACACACGCAAATCAAAGAAGTTTCTGAAAATTCTTCCTTCTAGCATTAGATGAAGAAATCCCGCTTCCAATGAAATCCTCAAAGAGGTCCAAATATCCCCTTGCAGACTTCAAAACCAGAGTGTTTCCAAACTGCTCTATGAAAAGAAAGGTTAAACTCTGTGAGTGGAACACACACATCACAAAGTAGTTTCTTAAAATGATTCTCTCTAGTTTTTATACGAGGATATTTCCTTTTCTACCGATGGCCCAAAAACGCTTGAAATCTCCACATGCAAATTCCTAAAAAAGAGTGTTTCCAATCTGCTCTGTCTAAAGGAAGGTTCAACTCTGTGAGTTCAACACACACAAATAAAAGAACTTTCTGAGAATTCTTCCTTCTAGCATTAGATGAAGAAATCCCGCTTCCAACGAAATCCTCCAAGAGGTCCAAATATCCACTTGGAGACTTCACAAACAGAGTGTTTCCAAACTGCTCTATGAAAAGAAAGGTTAAACTCTGTGAGTGGAACGCACACATCACAAAGTAGTTTCTGAGAATGATTCTCTCTTGTTTTTATACGAGGATATTTCCTTTTCTACCGTTGGCCCCAAAGTGCTTGAAATCTCCACATGCATATTCCTCAAAAAGAGGGTTTCCAATCTGCTCTGTCTAAAGGAAGGTTCAACTCTGTTAGTTGAACACACACAAATCAACGAAGTTACTCAGAAATCTTCTGTGTAGCATTAGATGAAGAAATCCCGCTTCCAACGAAATCCACAAAGAGGTCCATATATCCACTTGCAGACTTGTCAAACAGAGTGTTTACAAACTGCTCTATGAAAAGAAAGGTTAAACTCTGTGAGTGGATCGCACACATCACAAAGTGGTTTCTGAGAATGATTCTCTCTAGTTTTTATACGAGGATATTTCCTTTTCTACCGTTGGCCCCAAATCGCTTGAATTCTCCACATGCAAATTCCTCAAAAAGAGGGTTTCCAATCTGCTCTGTCTAAAGGAAGGTTCAACTCTGTGAGTTGAACACACACAAATCAAAGAACTTTCTGAGACTTCTTCCTTCTAGCATTAGATGAAGAAATCCCGCTTCCAACGAAATCCTCAAAGAGGTCCAAATATCCACTTGCAGACTTCACAAACAGAGTGTTTCCAAACTGCTCTATGAAAAGAAAGGTTAAACTCTGTGAGTGGAACGCACTCATCACAAAGTAGTTTCTGAGAATGATTCTCTCTAGTTTTTATACCAGGATATTTCCTTTTCTACCGATGGCCCTAAAAGGCTTGAAATCTCCACATGCATATTCCTCAAAAAGAGTGTTTCCAATCTGCTCTGTCGAAAGGAAGGTTCAACTCTGTGAGTTGAACACACACAAATCAACGAAGTTACTGAGAAATCTTCTGTGTAGCATTAGATGAAGAAATCCCGCATGCAACGAAATAATCAAAGAGGTCCAAATATCCACTTGCAGAGTTTACAAACAGAGTGTTTCGAAACTGCTCAATGAAAAGAAAGGTTAAACTCTCGGAGTGGAACGCACACATCACAATGTGGTTTCTGAGAATGATTCTCTCTAGTTTATATACGAGGATATTTCCTTTCTAACGTTGGCCCCAAAACGCATGAAATCTCCACATGCAAATTCCTCAAAAAGAGGGTTTCCAATCTGCTCTGTCTAAAGGAAGGTTCAACTCTGTGAGTTGAACACACGCAAATCAAAGAAGTTTCTGAAAATTCTTCCTTCTAGCATTAGATGAAGAAATCCCGCTTCCAATGAAATCCTCAAAGAGGTCCAAATATCCCCTTGCAGACTTCAAAACCAGAGTGTTTCCAAACTGCTCTATGAAAACAAAGGTTAAACTCTGTGAGTGGAACACACACATCACAAAGTAGTTTCTGAAAATGATTCTCTCTAGTTTTTATACGAGGATATTTCCTTTTCTACCGATGGCCCAAAAACTCTTGAAATCTCCACATGCAAATTCCTAAAAAAGAGTGTTTCCAATCTGCTCTGTCTAAAGGAAGGTTCAACTCTGTGAGTTCAACACACACAAATAAAAGAACTTTCTGAGAATTCTTCCTTCTAGCATTAGATGAAGAAATCCCGCTTCCAACGAAATCCTCCAAGAGGTCCAAATATCCACTTGCAGACTTCACAAACAGAGTGTTTCCAAACTGCTCTATGAAAAGAAAGGTTAAACTCTGTGAGTGGAACGCACACATCACAAAGTAGTTTCTGAGAATGATTCTCTCTTGTTTTTATACGAGGATATTTCCTTTTCTACCGTTGGCCCCAAAATGCTTGAAATCTCCACATGCATATTCCTCAAAAAGAGGGTTTCCAATCTGCTCTGTCTAAAGGAAGGTTCAACTCTGTTAGTTGAACACACACAAATCAACGAAGTTACTCAGAAATCTTCTGTGTAGCATTAGATGAAGAAATCCCGCTTCCAACGAAATCCACAAAGAGGTCCATATATCCACTTGCAGACTTGTCAAACAGAGTGTTTACAAACTGCTCTATGAAAAGAAAGGTTAAACTCTGTGAGTGGATCGCACACATCACAAAGTGGTTTCTGAGAATGATTCTCTCTAGTTTTTATACGAGGATATTTCCTTTTCTACCGTTGGCCCCAAATCGCTTGAAATCTCCACATGCAAATTCCTCAAAAAGAGGGTTTCCAATCTGCTCTGTCTAAAGGAAGGTTCAACTCTGTGAGTTGAACACACACAAATCAAAGAACTTTCTGAGACTTCTTCCTTCTAGCATTAGATGAAGAAATCCCGCTTCCAACGAAATCCTCAAAGAGGTCCAAATATCCACTTGCAGACTTCACAAACAGAGTGTTTCCAAACTGCTCTATGAAAAGAAAGGTTAAACTCTGTGAGTGGAACTCACTCATCACAAAGTAGTTTCTGAGAATGATTCTCTCTAGTTTTTATACCAGGATATTTCCGTTTCTACCGATGGCCCTAAAAGTCTTGAAATCTCCACATGCATATTCCTCAAAAAGAGTGTTTCCAATCTGCTCTGTCGAAAGGAAGGTTCAACTCTGTGAGTTGAACACACACAAATCAACGAAGTTACTGAGAAATCTTCTGTGTAGCATTAGATGAAGAAATCCCGCATCCAACGAAATCCTCAAAGAGGTCCAAATATCCACTTGCAGAGTTTACAAACAGAGTGTTTCGAAACTGCTCAATGAAAAGAAAGGTTAAACTCTCTGAGTGGAACGCACACATCACAAAGTGGTTTCTGAGAATGATTCTCTCTAGTTTATATACGAGGATATTTCCTTTCTAACGTTGGCCCCAAAACGCATGAAATCTCCACATGCAAATCCCGCAAAAAGAGGGTTTCCAATCTGCTCTGTCTAAAGGAAAGTTCAACTCTAGGAGTTGAACACACACAAATGAAAGAAGTTTCTGAGAATTCTTCCTTCTAGCATTAGATGAAGAAATCCCGCTTCCAACGAAATCCTCAAAGACGTCCAAATATCCACTTGCAGACTTTACAAACAGAGTGTTTCCAAACTGCTCTATGAAAAGAAAGGTTCAACTCTGTGAGTGGAACGCACACATCACAAAGTAGTTTCTGAGAATGATTCTCTCTAGTTTTTATACGAGGATATTTCCTTTTCTACCGATGGCCACAAAACGCTTGAAATCAACAAATGCAAATTCCTCAAAAAGAGGGTTTCCAATCTGCTCTGTCTAAAGGAAGGTTCAACTCTGTGAATCCAACACACACAAATAAAAGAACTTTCTGAGAATTCTTCCTTCCAGCATTAGATGAAGAAATCCCGCTTCCAACGAAATCCTCCAAGAGGTCCAAATATCCACTTGCAGACTTTACAAACAGAGTGTTTCCAAACTGCTCTATGAAAAGAAAGGTTAAACTCTGTGAGTGGATCGCACACATCACAAAGTGGTTTCTGAGAATGATTCTCTCTAGTTTTTATACGAGGAGATTTCCTTTTCTACCGTTGGCCCCAAAGTGCTTGAAATCTCCACATGCATATTCCTCAAAAAGAGGGTTTCCAATCTGCTCTGTCTAAAGGAAGGTTCAACTCTGTTAGTTGAACACACACAAATCAACGAAGTTACTGAGAAATCTTCTGTGTAGCATTAGATGAAGAAATCCCGCTTCCAACGAAATCCACAAAGAGGTCCAAATATCCACTTGCAGACTTTACAAACTGAGTGTTTCCAAACTGCTCTATGAAAAGAAAAGTTAAACTCTGTGAGTGGAACGCACACATAACAAAGTGGTTTCTGAGAATGATTCTCTGTAGTTTTTCTATGAGGATATTTCCTTTTCTACCGTAGGCCCCAAAACGCTTGAAATCTCCACATGCAAATTCCTCAAAAAGAGGGTTTCCAATCTGCTCTGTCTAAAGGAAGGTTCAACTCTGTGAGTTGAACACACACAAATGAAAGAAGTTTCTGAGAATTCTTCTTTCTAGCATTAGATGAAGAAATCCCGCTTCCAACGAAATCCTCAAATAGGTCCAAATATCCACTTGCAGACTTTACAAACAGAGTGTTTACAAACTGCTCTATGAAAAGAAAGGTTAAACTCTGTGAGTGGAACGCACACATCACAAAGTGGTTTCTGAGAATGATTCTCTCTAGTTTTTATACGAGGATATTTCCTTTTCTACCGATGGCCCCAAAACGCTTGAAATCTCCACCTGCAAATTCCTCAAAAAGAGGGTTTCCTATCTGCTCTGTCTGAAGGAAGGTTCAACTCTGTTAGTTGAACACACACAAATCAACGAAGTTATTGAGAAATCTTCTGTGTAGCATTAGATGAAGAAATCCCGCTTCCAACGAAATCCACAAAGAGGTCCAAATATCCATTGCAGACTTTACAAACTGAGTGTTTCCAAACTGCTCTATGAAAAGAAAAGTTAAACTCTGTGAGTGAAACGCACACATAACAAAGTGGTTTCTGAGAATGATTCTCTGTAGTTTTTCTATGAGGATATTTCCTTTTCTACCGTAGGCCCCAAAACGCTTGAAATCTCCACATGCAAATTCCTCAAAAAGAGGGTTTCCAATCTGCTCTGTCTAAAGGAAGGTTCAACTCTGTGAGTTGAGCACACACAAATGAAAGAAGTTTCTGAGAATTCTTCTTTCTAGCATTAGATGAAGAAATCCCGCTTCCAACGAAATCCTCAAAGAGGTCCAAATATCCACTTGCAGACTTTACAAACAGAGTGTTTACAAACTGCTCTATGAAAAGAAAGGTTAAACTCTGTGAGTGGAACGCACACATCACAAAGTGGTTTCTGAGAATGATTCTCTCTAGTTTTTATACGAGGATATTTCCTTTTCTACTGATGGCCCCAAAACGCTTGAAATCTCCAAATGCTAATTCCTCAAAAAGAGGGTTTCCAATCTGCTCTGTCTAAAGGAAGGTTCAACTCTGTGAGTTGAACACACACAAATCAAAGAAGTTTCTGAGAATTCTTCCTTCTAGCATTAGATGAAGAAATCCCGCTTCCAACGAAATCCTCAAAGAGGTCCAAATATCCACTTGCAGACTTTACAAACAGAGTGTTTCCAAACTGCTCTATGAAAAGAAAGGTTAAACTCTGTGAGTGGAATGCACACATCACAAAGTGGTTTCTGAGAATGATTCTCTCTAGTTTTTATACGAGGATAGTTCCTTTTCTACCGATGGCCCCAAAACGCTTGAAATCTCCACATGCAAATTCCTAAAAAAGAGTGTTTCCAATCTGCTCTGTCTAAAGGAAGGTTCAACTCTGTGAGTTGAACACACACAAATCAAAGAAGTTTCTGAGAATTCTTCCTTCTAGCATTAGATGAAGAAATCCCGCTTCCAACGAAATCCTCCAAGAGGTCCAAATATCCACTTGCAGACTTCAAAAACAGAGTGTTTCCAAACTGCTCTATGAAAAGAAAGGTTAAACTCTGTGAGTGGATCGCACACATCACAAAGTAGTTTCTGGGAATGATTCTCTCTTGTTTTTATACGAGGAGATTTCCTTTTCTACTGTTGGCCCCAAAGTGCTTGAAATCTCCACATGCATATTCCTCAAAAAGAGGGTTTCCAATCTGCTCTGTCTAAAGGAAGGTTCAACTCTGTTAGTTGAACACACACAAATCAACGGAGTTACTGAGAAATCTTCTGTGTAGCATTAGATGAAGAAATCCCGCTTCCAACGAAATCCTCCAAGAGGTCCAAATATCCACTTGCAGACTTCACAAACAGAATGTTTCCAAACTGCTCTATGAAAAGAAAGGTTAAACTCTGTGAGTGGATCGCACACATCACAAAATGGTTTCTGAGAATGATTCTCTCTAGTTTTTATACGAGGATATTTCCTTTTCTACCGATGGCCCAAAAACGCTTGAAATCTCCACCTGCAAATTCCTCAAAAAGAGGGTTTCCTATCTGCTCTGTCTGAAGGAAGGTTCAACTCTGTTAGTTGAACACACACAAATCAACGAAGTTATTGAGAAATCTTCTGTGTAGCATTAGATGAAGAAATCCCGCTTCCAACGAAATCCTCAAAGAGGTCCAAATATCCACTTGCAGACTTCACAAAAAGAGTGTTTCCAAACTGCTCTATGAAAAGAAAGGTTAAACTCTGTGAGTGGATCGCACACATCACAAAGTGGTTTCTGAGAATGATTCTCTCTAGTTTTTATACGAGGATATTTCCTTTTCTACCGTTGGCCCCAAATCGCTTGAAATCTCCACATGCAAATTCCTCAAAAAGAGGGTTTCCAATCTGCTCTGTCTAAAGGAAGGTTCAACTCTGTTAGTTGAAAACACAGAAATCAACGAAGTTACTGAGAAATCTTCTGTGTAGCATTAGAAGAAGAAATCCCACTTCCAACGAAATCCTCAAAGAGGTACAAATATCCACTTGCAGACTTTACAAACAGTGTTTCCAAACTGCTCTATGAAAAGAAAGGTTAAACTCTGTGAGTGGAACGCACACATCACAAAGTGGTTTCTGAGAATGATTCTCTCTAGTTTTTCTATGAGGATATTTCCTTTTCTAACGTTGGCCCCAAATCGCTTGAAATCTCCACATGCAAATTCCTCAAAAAGAGGGTTTCCTATCTGCTCTGTCTGAAGGAAGGTTCAACTCTGTTAGTTGAACACACACAAATCAACGAAGTTATTGAGAAATCTTCTGTGTAGCATTAGATGAAGAAATCCCGCTTCCAACGAAATCGACAAAGAGGTCCAAATATCCACTTGCAGACTTTGCAAACTGAGTGTTTCCAAACTGCTCTATGAAAAGAAAAGTTAAACTCTGTGAGTGGAACGCACACATAACAAAGTGGTTTCTGAGAATGATTCTCTGTAGTTTTTCTATGAGGATATTTCCTTTTCTACCGTAGGCCCCAAAACGCTTGAAATCTCCACATGCAAATTCCTCAAAAAGAGGGTTTCCAATCTGCTCTGTCTAAAGGAAGGTTCAACTCTGTGAGTTGAACACACACAAATGAAAGAAGTTTCTGAGAATTCTTCTTTCTAGCATTAGATGAAGAAATCCCGCTTCCAACGAAATCCTCAAATAGGTCCAAATATCCACTTGCAGACTTTACAAACAGAGTGTTTACAAACTGCTCTATGAAAAGAAAGGTTAAACTCTGTGAGTGGAACGCACACATCACAAAGTGGTTTCTGAGAATGATTCTCTCTAGTTTTTATACGAGGATATTTCCTTTTCTACCGATGGCCCCAAAACGCTTGAAATCTCCAAATGCTAATTCCTCAAAAAGAGGGTTTCCAATCTGCTCTGTCTAAAGGAAGGTTCAACTCTGTGAGTTGAACACACACAAATCAAAGAAGTTTCTGAGAATTCTTCCTTCTAGCATTAGATGAAGAAATCCCGCTTCCAACGAAATCCTCAAAGAGGTCCAAATATCCACTTGCAGACTTTACAAACAGAGTGTTTACAAACTGCTCTATGAAAAGAAAGGTTAAACTCTGTGAGTGGAATGCACACATCACAAAGTGGTTTCTGAGAATGATTCTCTCTAGTTTTTATACGAGGATAGTTCCTTTTCTACCGATGGCCCCAAAACGCTTGAAATCTCCACATGCAAATTCCTAAAAAAGAGTGTTTCCAATCTGCTCTGTCTAAAGGAAGGTTCAACTCTGTGAGTTGAACACACACAAATCAAAGAAGTTTCTGAGAATTCTTCCTTCTAGCATTAGATGAAGAAATCCCGCTTCCAACGAAATCCTCCAAGAGGTCCAAATATCCACTTGCAGACTTCAAAAACAGAGTGTTTCCAAACTGCTCTATGAAAAGAAAGGTTAAACTCTGTGAGTGGATCGCACACATCACAAAGTAGTTTCTGGGAATGATTCTCTCTTGTTTTTATACGAGGAGATTTCCTTTTCTACTGTTGGCCCCAAAGTGCTTGAAATCTCCACATGCATATTCCTCAAAAAGAGGGTTTCCAATCTGCTCTGTCTAAAGGAAGGTTCAACTCTGTTAGTTGAACACACACAAATCAACGGAGTTACTGAGAAATCTTCTGTGTAGCATTAGATGAAGAAATCCCGCTTCCAACGAAATCCACAAAGAGGTCAAAATATCCACTTGCAGACTTTACAAACAGAGTGTTTACAAACTGCTCTATGAAAAGAAAGGTTAAACTCTGTGAGTGGAACGCACACATCACAAAGTGGTTTCTGAGAATGATTCTCTCTAGTTTTTATACGAGGATAGTTCCTTTTCTACTGTTGGCCCCAAAACGCTTGAAATCTCCACATGCAAATTCCTAAAAAAGAGTGTTTCCAATCTGCTCTGTCTAAAGGAAGGTTCAACTCTGTGAGTTGAACACACACAAATCAAAGAAGTTTCTGAGAATTCTTCCTTCTAGCATTAGATGAAGAAATCCCGCTTCCAACGAAATCCTCCAAGAGGTCCAAATATCCACTTGCAGACTTCACAAACAGAATGTTTCCAAACTGCTCTATGAAAAGAAAAGTTAAACTCTGTGAGTGGAACGCACACATAACAAAGTGGTTTCTGAGAATGATTCTCTCTAGTTTTTCTATGAGGATATTTCCTTTTCTACCGTAGGCCCCAAAACGCTTGAAATCTCCACATGCAAATTCCTCAAAAAGAGGGTTTCCAATCTGCTCTGTCTAAAGGAAGGTTCAACTCTGTGAGTTGAACACACAAATGAAAGAAGTTTCTGAGAATTCTTCCTTCTAGCATTAGATGAAGAAATCCCGCTTCCAACGAAATCCTCCAAGAGGTCCAAATATCCACTTGCAGACTTCAAAAACAGAGTGTTTCCAAACTGCTCTATGAAAAGAAAGGTTAAACTCTGTGAGTGGATCGCACACATCACAAAGTAGTTTCTGGGAATGATTCTCTCTTGTTTTTATACGAGGAGATTTCCTTTTCTACTGTTGGCCCCAAAGTGCTTGAAATCTCCACATGCATATTCCTCAAAAAGAGGGTTTCCAATCTGCTCTGTCTAAAGGAAGGTTCAACTCTGTTAGTTGAACACACACAAATCAACGGAGTTACTGAGAAATCTTCTGTGTAGCATTAGATGAAGAAATCCCGCTTCCAACGAAATCCACAAAGAGGTCAAAATATCCACTTGCAGACTTTACAAACAGAGTGTTTACAAACTGCTCTATGAAAAGAAAGGTTAAACTCTGTGAGTGGAACGCACACATCACAAAGTGGTTTCTGAGAATGATTCTCTCTAGTTTTTATACGAGGATAGTTCCTTTTCTACTGTTGGCCCCAAAACGCTTGAAATCTCCACATGCAAATTCCTAAAAAAGAGTGTTTCCAATCTGCTCTGTCTAAAGGAAGGTTCAACTCTGTGAGTTGAACACACACAAATCAAAGAAGTTTCTGAGAATTCTTCCTTCTAGCATTAGATGAAGAAATCCCGCTTCCAACGAAATCCTCCAAGAGGTCCAAATATCCACTTGCAGACTTCACAAACAGAATGTTTCCAAACTGCTCTATGAAAAGAAAAGTTAAACTCTGTGAGTGGAACGCACACATAACAAAGTGGTTTCTGAGAATGATTCTCTCTAGTTTTTCTATGAGGATATTTCCTTTTCTACCGTAGGCCCCAAAACGCTTGAAATCTCCACATGCAAATTCCTCAAAAAGAGGGTTTCCAATCTGCTCTGTCTAAAGGAAGGTTCAACTCTGTGAGTTGAACACACAAATGAAAGAAGTTTCTGAGAATTCTTCTTTCTAGCATTAGATGAAGAAATCCCGCTTCCAACGAAATCCTCAAATAGGTCCAAATATCCACTTGCAGACTTTACAAACAGAGTGTTTACAAACTGCTCTATGAAAAGAAAGGTTAAACTCTGTGAGTGGAACGCACACATCACAAAGTGGTTTCTGAGAATGATTCTCTCCAGTTTTTATACGAGGATATTTCCTTTTCTACCGATGGCCCCAAAACGCTTGAAATCTCCAAATGCAAATTCCTCAAAAAGAGGGTTTCCAATCTGCTCTGTCTAAAGGAAGGTTCAACTCTGTGAGTTGAACACACACAAATCAAAGAAGTTTCTGAGAATTCTTCCTTCTAGCATTAGATGAAGAAATCCCGCTTCCAACGAAATCCTCAAAGAGGTCCAAATATCCACTTGCAGACTTCACAAAAAGAGTGTTTCCAAACTGCTCTATGAAAAGAAATGTTAAACTCTGTGAGTGGATCGCACACATCACAAAGTGGTTTCTGAGAATGATTCTCTCTAGTTTTTATACGAGGATATTTCCTTTTCTACCGTTGGCCCCAAATCGCTTGAAATCTCCACATGCAAATTCCTCAAAAAGAGGGTTTCCAATCTGCTCTGTCTAAAGGACGGTTCAACTCTGTTAGTTGAAAACACAGAAATCAACGAAGTTACTGAGAAATCTTCTGTGTAGCATTAGATGAAGAAATCCCACTTCCAACGAAATCCTCAAAGAGGTACAAATATCCACTTGCAGACTTTACAAACAGTGTTTCCAAACTGCTCTATGAAAAGAAAGGTTAAACTCTGTGAGTGGAACGCACACATAACAAAGTGGTTTCTGAGAATGATTCTCTCTAGTTTTTCTATGAGGATATTTCCTTTTCTAACGTTGGCCCCAAATCGCTTGAAATCTCCACATGCAAATTCCTCAAAAAGAGGGTTTCCAATCTGCTCTGTCTAAAGGAAGGTTCAACTCTGTGAGTTGAACACACGCAAATCAAAGAAGTTTCTGAAAATTCTTCCTTCTAGCATTAGATGAAGAAATCCCGCTTCCAATGAAATCCTCAAAGAGGTCCAAATATACCCTTGCAGACTTCAAAACCCGAGTGTTTCCAAACTGCTCTATGAAAAGAAAGGTTAAACTCTGTGAGTGGAACACACACATCACAAAGTAGTTTCTGAAAATGATTCTCTCTAGTTTTTATACGAGGATATTTCCTTTTCTACCGTTGGCCACAAAATGCTTGAAATCTCCACATGCATATTCCTCAAAAAGAGGGTTTCCAATCTGCTCTGTCTAAAGGAAGGTTCAACTCTGTTAGTTGAACACACACAAATCATCGAAGTTACTGAGAAATCTTCTGTGTAGCATTAGATGAAGAAATCCTGCTTCAAACGAAATGCTCAAAGAGGTCCAAATATCCACTTGCAGACTTTACAAACAGAGTGTTTACAAACTGCTCTATCAAAAGAAAGGTTAAACTCTGTGAGTGGAATGCACACATCACAAAGTGGTTTCTGAGAATGATTCTCTCTAGTTTTTATACGAGGATATTTCTTTTTCTACCGATGGCCCAAAAACGCTTGTAATCTCCACATGCAAATTCCTCAAAAAGAGGGTTTCCAATCTGCTCTGTCTAAAGGAAGGTTCAACTCTGTGAGTTGAACACACACAAATCAAAGAACTTTCTGAGACTTCTTCCTTCTAGCATTAGATGAAGAAATCCCGCTTCCAACGAAATCCTCAAAGAGGTCCAAATATCCACTTGCAGACTTTACAAACAGAGTGTTTCCAAACTGCTCTATGAAAAGAAAGGTTCAACTCTGTGAGTGGAACGCACACATCACAAAGTAGTTTCTGAGAATGATTCTCTCTTGTTTTTATACGAGGATATTTCCTTTTCTACCGATGGCCCAAAAACGCTTGAAATCTCCACATGCAAATTCCTCAAAAAGAGGGTTTCCAATCTGCTCTGTCTAAAGGAAGGTTCAACTCTGAGAGTTCAACACACACAAATAAAAGAACTTTCTGAGAATTCTTCCTTCTAGCATTAGATGAAGAAATCCCGCTTCCAACGAAATACTCCAAGAGGTCCAAATATCCACTTGCAGACTTCACAAACAGAGTGTTTCCAAACTGCTCTATGAAAAGAAAGGTTAAACTCTGTGAGTGGATCGCACACATCACAAAGTGGTTTCTGAGAATGATTCTCTCTAGTATTTATATGAGGATATTTCCTTTTCTACCGTTGGCCCCAAATCGCTTGAAATCTCCACATGCAAATTCGTCAAAAAGAGGTTTTCCAATCTGCTCTGTCTAAAGGAAGGTTCAACTCTGTTAGTTGAACACACAGAAATCAACGAAGTTACTGAGAAATCTTCTGTGTAGCATTAGATGAAGAAACCCCACTTCCAACGAAATCCTCAAAGAGTTACAAATATCCACTTGCAGACTTTACAAACAGAGTGTTTCCAAACTGCTCTATGAAAAGAAAGGTTAAACTCTGTGAGTGGAACGCACACATAACAAAGTGGTTTCTGATAATGATTCTCTCTAGTTTTTCTATGAGGATATTTCCTTTTCTACCGATGGCCCCGAAACGCTTGAAATCTCCACATGCAAATTCCTAAAAAAGAGTGTTTCCAATCTGCTCTGTCTAAAGGAAGGTTCAACTCTGTGAGTTGAACACACACAAATCAAAGAAGTTTCTGAGAATTCTTCTTTCTAGCATTAGATGAAGAAATCCCGCTTCCAACGAAATCCTCAAAGAGGTCCAAATATCCACTTGCAGACTTTACAAACAGAGTGTTTCCAAGCTGCTGTATGAAAAGAAAGGTTAAACTCTGTGAGTGAAACGCACACATCACAAAGTAGTTTCTGAGAATGATTCTCACTTGTTTTTATACGAGGAGATTTCCTTTTCTACCGTTGGCCCCAAAGTGCTTGAAATCTCCACATGCATATTCCTCAAAAAGAGGGTTTCCAATCTGCTCTGTCTAAAGGAAGGTTCAACTCTGTTAGTTGAACACACACAAATCCACGAAGTTACTGAGAAATCTTCTGTGTAGCATTAGATGAAGAAATCCCGCTTCCAACGAAATCCAAAAAGAGGTCCATATATCCACTTGCAGATTTTACAAACAGAGTGTTTACAAACTGCTCTATGAAAAGAAAGGTTAAACTCTGTGAGTGGAACGCACACATCACAAAGTGGTTTCTGAGAATGATTCTCTCTAGTTTTTATACGAGGATATTTCCTTTTCTACCGATGGCCCCAAAACGCTTGAAATCTCCAAATGCAAATTCCTCAAAAAGAGGGTTTCCAATCTGCTCTGTCTAAAGGAAGGTTCAACTCTGTGAGTTGAACACACACAAATCAAAGAAGTTTCTGAGAATTCTTCCTTCTAGCATTAGATGAAGAAATCCCGCTTCCAACGAAATCCTCCAAGAGGTCCAAATATCCACTTGCAGACTTCACAAACAGAGTGTTTCCAAACTGCTCTATGAAAAGAAAGGTTAAACTCTGTGAGTGGATCGCACACATCACAAAGTGGTTTCTGAGAATGATTCTCTCTAGTATTTATATGAGGATATTTCCTTTTCTACCGTTGGCCCCAAATCGCGTGAAATCTCCACATGCAAATTCCTGAAAAAGAGGGTTTCCAATCTGCTCTGTCTAAAGGAAGGTTCAACTCTGTTAGTTGAACACACAGAAATCAACGAAGTTACTGAGAAATCTTCTGTGTAGCATTAGATGAAGAAACCCCACTTCCAACGAAATCCTCAAAGAGGTCCAAATATCCACTTGCAGACTTTACAAACAGAGTGTTTCCAAACTGCTCTATGAAAAGAAAGGTTAAACTCTGTGAGTGGAACGCACACATAACAAAGTGGTTTCTGATAATGATTCTCTCTAGTTTTTCTATGAGGATATTTCCTTTTCTATCGTAGGCCCCAAATCACTAGAAATCTCCACATGGAAATTCCTCAAAAAGAGGGTTTCCAATCTGCTCTGTCTAAAGGAAGGTTCAACTCTGTGAGTTGAACACACGCAAATCAAAGAAGTTTCTGAAAATTCTCCCTTCTAGCATTAGATGAAGAAATCCCGCTTCCAATGAAATCCTCAAAGAGGTCCAAATATCCCCTTGCAGACTTCAAAACCAGAGTGTTTCCAAACTGCTCTATGAAAAGAAAGGTTAAACTCTGTGAGTGGAACACACACATCACAAAGTAGTTTCTGAAAATGATTCTCTCTAGTTTTTATACGAGGATATTTCCTTTTCTACCGTTGGCCACAAAATGCTTGAAATCTCCACATGCATATTCCTCAAAAAGAGGGTTTCCAATCTGCTCTGTCTAAAGGAAGGTTCAACTCTGTGAGTTGAACACACACAAATCAAAGAAGTTTCTGAGAATTCTTCCTTCTAGCATTAGATGAAGAAATCCCGCTTCCAACGAAATCCTCCAAGAGGTCCAAATATCCACTTGCAGACTTCACAAACAGAGTGTTTCCAAACTGCTCTATGAAAAGAAAGGTTAAACTCTGTGAGTGGATCGCACACATCACAAAGTGGTTTCTGAGAATGATTCTCTCTAGTTTTTATACGAGGATATTTCCTTTTCTACCGATGGCCCAAAAACGCTTGAAATCTCCACATGCAAATTCCTCAAAAAGAGGGTTTCCAATCTGCTCTGTCTAAAGGAAGGTTCAACTCTGTTAGTTGAACACACAGAAATCAACGAAGTTACTGAGAAATCTTCTGTGTAGCATTAGATGAAGAAATCCCGCTTCCAACGAAATCCACAAAGAGGTCCATATATCCACTTGCAGACTTTACAAACAGAGTGTTTACAAACTGCTCTATGAAAAGAAAGGTTAAACTCTGTGAGTGGAATGCACACATCACAAAGTGGTTTCTGAGAATGATTCTCTCTAGTTTTTATACGAGGATATTTCCTTTTCTACCGATGGCCCCAAAACGCTTGAAATCTCCACATGCAAATTCCTCAAAAAGAGGGTTTCCAATCTGCTCTGTCTATAGGAAGGTTCAACTCTGTGAGTTGAACACACACAAATCAAAGAAGTTTCTGAGAATTCTTCCTTCTAGCATTAGATGAAGAAATCCCGCTTCCAACGAAATCCTCCAAGAGGTCCAAATATCCACTTGCAGACTTCACAAACAGAGTGTTTCCAAACTGCTCTATGAAAAGAAAGGTTAAACTCTGTGAGTGGATCGCACACATCACAAAGTGGTCTCTGAGAATGATTCTCTCTAGTTTTTATACGAGGATATTTCCTTTTCTACCGATGGCCCAAAAATGCTTGAAATCTCCACATGCAAATTCCTCAAAAAGAGGGTTTCCAATCTGCTCTGTCTAAAGGAAGGTTCAACTCTGTTAGTTGAACACACAGAAATCAACGAAGTTACTGAGAAATCTTCTGTGTAGCATTAGATGAAGAAATCCCGCTTCCAAAGAAATCCACAAAGAGGTCAATATATCCACTTGCAGACTTTACAAACAGAGTGTTTACAAACTGCTCTATGAAAAGAAAGGTTAAACTCTGTGAGTGGAACGCACACATCACAAAGTGGTTTCTGAGAATGATTCTCTCTAGTTTTTGTACGAGGATATTTCCTTTTCTACCGATGGCCCAAAAACGCTTGAAATCTCCACATGCAAATTCCTCAAATAGAGGGTTTCCAATCTGCTCTGTCTAAAGGAAGGTTCAACTCTGTGAGTTGAACACACACAAATCAAAGAAGTTTCTGAGAATTCTTCCTTCTAGCATTAGATGAAGAAATCCCGCTTCCAACGAAATCCTCCAAGAGGTCCAAATATCCACTTGCAGACTTCACAAACAGAGTGTTTCCAAACTGCTCTATGAAAAGAAAGGTTAAAATCTGTGAGTGGATCGCACACATCACAAAGTGGTTTCTGAGAATGATTCTCTCTAGTTTTTATACGAGGATATTTCCTTTTCTACCGATGGCCCAAAAATGCTTGAAATCTCCACATGCAAATTCCTCAAAAAGAGGGTTTCCAATCTGCTCTGTCTAAAGGAAGGTTCAACTCTGTTAGTTGAACACACAGAAATCAACGAAGTTACTGAGAAATCTTCTGTGTAGCATTAGATGAAGAAACCCCACTTCCAACGAAATCCTCAAAGAGGTACAAATATCCACTTGCAGACTTTACAAACAGAGTGTTTCCAAACTGCTCTATGAAAAGAAAGGTTAAACTCTGTGAGTGGAACGCACACATAACAAAGTGGTTTCTGAGAATGATTCTCTCTAGTTTTTCTATGAGGATATTTCCTTTTCTATCGTAGGCCCCAAATCACTTGAAATCTCCACATGCAAATTCCTCAAAAAGAGGGTTTCCAATCTGCTCTGTCTAAAGGAAGGTTCAACTCTGTGAGTTGAACACACGCAAATCAAAGAAGTTTCTGAAAATTCTTCCTTCTAGCATTAGATGAAGAAATCCCGCTTCCAATGAAATCCTCAAAGAGGTCCAAATATCCCCTTGCAGACTTCAAAACCAGAGTGTTTCCAAACTGCTCTATGAAAAGAAAGGTTAAACTCTGTGAGTGGAACACACACATCACAAAGTAGTTTCTGAAAATGATTCTCTCTAGTTTTTATACGAGGATATTTCCTTTTCTACCGTTGGCCACAAAATGCTTGAAATCTCCACATGCATATTCCTCAAAAAGAGGGTTTCCAATCTGCTCTGTCTAAAGGAAGGTTCAACTCTGTGAGCTGAACACACACAAATCAAAGAAGTTTCTGAGAATTCTTCCTTCTAGCATTAGATGAAGAAATCCCGCTTCCAACGAAATCCTCCAAGAGGTCCAAATATCCACTTGCAGACTTCACAAACAGAGTGTTTCCAAACTGCTCTATGAAAAGAAAGGTTAAACTCTGTGAGTGGATCGCACACATCACAAAGTGGTTTCTGAGAATGATTCTCTCTAGTTTTTATACGAGGATATTTCCTTTTCTACCGATGGCCCAAAAACGCTTGAAATCTCCACATGCAAATTCCTCAAAAAGAGGGTTTCCAATCTGCTCTGTCTAAAGGAAGGTTCAACTCTGTTAGTTGAACACACACAAATCAAAGAAGTTTCTGAGAATTCTTCCTTCTAGCATTAGATGAAGAAATCCCGCTTCCAATGAAATCCTCCAAGAGGTCCAAATATCCACTTGCAGACTTCACAAACAGAGTGTTTCCAAACTGCTCTATGAAAAGAAAGGTTAAACTCTGTGAGTGGATCGCACACATCACAAAGTGGTTTCTGAGAATGATTCTCTCTAGTTTTTATACGAGGATATTTCCTTTTCTATCGATGGCCCAAAAACTCTTGAAATCTCCACATGCAAATTCCTCAAAAAGAGGGTTTCCAATCTGCTCTGTCTAAAGGAAGGTTCAACTCTGTGAGTTGAACACACACAAATCAAAGAAGTTTCTGAGAATTCTTCCTTCTAGCATTAGATGAAGAAATCCCGCTTCCAACGAAATCCTCAAAGAGGTCCAAATATCCACTTGCAGACTTTACAAACAGAGTGTTTCGAAACTGCTCTATGAAAAGAAAGGTTAAACTCTGTGAGTGGAACGCACACATCACAAAGTTGTTTCTGAGAATGATTCTCTCTTGTTTTTATACCAGGAGATTTCCTTTTCTACCGTTGGCCCCAAAGTGCTTGAAATCTCCACAAGCATATTCCTCAAAAAGAGGGTTTCCAATCTGCTCTGTCTAAAGGAAGGTTCAACTCTGTTAGTTGAACACACACAAATCAACGAAATTATTGAGAAATCTTCTGGGTAGCATTAGATGAAGAAATCCCGCTTCCAATGAAATCCACAAAGAGGTCCAAATATCCACTTGCAGACTTTACAAACAGAGTGTTTACAAACTGCTCTATGAAAAGAAAGGTTAAACTCTGTGAGTGGAACGCACACATCACAAAGTGGTTTCTGAGAATGATTCTCTCTAGTTTTTATACGAGGATATTTCCTTTTCTACAGTTGGCCCCAAAACGCTTGAAATCTCCACATGCAAATTCCTAAAAAACAGTGTTTCCAATCTGCTCTGTCTAAAGGAAGGTTCAACTCTGTGAGTTGAACACACACAAATCAAAGAAGTTTCTGAGAATTCTTCCTTCTAGCATTAGATGAAGAAATCCCGCTTCCAACGAAATCCTCAAAGAGGTCCAAATATCCCCTTGCAGACTTCACAAACAGAGTGTTTCCAAACTGCTCTATGAAAAGAAAGGTTAAACTCTGTGAGTGGATCGCACACATCACAAAGTGGTTTCTGAGAATGATTCTCTCTAGTATTTATATGAGGATATTTCCTTTTCTACCGTTGGCCCCAAATCGCTTGAAATCTCCACATGCAAATTCCTCAAAAAGAGGGTTTCCAATCTGCTCTGTCTAAAGGAAGGTTCAACTCTGTTAGTTGAACACACAGCAATCAACGAAGTTACTGAGAAATCTTCTGTGTAGCATTAGATGAAGAAACCCCACTTCCAACGAAATCCTCAAAGAGGTACAAATATCCACTTGCAGACTTTACAAACAGAGTGTTTCCAAACTGCTCTATGAAAAGAAAGGTTAAACTCTGTGAGTGGAACGCGCACATAACAAAGTGGTTTCTGACAATGATTCTCTCTAGTTTTTCTATGAGGATATTTCCTTTTCTATCATAGGCCCCAAATCACTTGAAATCTCCGCATGCAAATTCCTCAAAAAGAGGGTTTCCAATCTGCTCTGTCTAAAGGAAGGTTCAACCCTGTGAGTTGAACACACGCAAATCAAAGAAGTTTCTGAAAATTCTTCCTTCTAGCATTAGATGAAGAAATCCCGCTTCCAATGATATCCTCAAAGAGGTCCAAATATCCCCTTGCAGACTTCAAAACCAGAGTGTTTCCAAACTGCTCTATGAAAAGAAAGGTAAAACTCTGTGAGTGGAACACACACATCACAAAGTAGTTTCTGAAAATGATTCTCTCTAGTTTTTATACGAGGATATTTCCTTTTCTACCGTTGGCCACAAAATGCTTGAAATCTCCACATGCATATTCCTCAAAAAGAGGGTTTCCAATCTGCTCTGTCTAAAGGAAGGTTCAACTCTGTGAGCTGAACACACACAAATCAAAGAAGTTTCTGAGAATTCTTCCTTCTAGCATTAGATGAAGAAATCCCGCTTCCAACGAAATCCTCCAAGAGGTCCAAATATCCACTTGCAGACTTCACAAACAGAGTGTTTCCAAACTGCTCTATGAAAAGAAAGGTTAAACTCTGTGAGTGGATCGCACACATCACAAAGTGGTTTCTGAGAATGATTCTCTCTAGTTTTTATACGAGGATATTTCCTTTTCTACCGATGGCCCAAAAACGCTTGAAATCTCCACATGCAAATTCCTCAAAAAGAGGGTTTCCAATCTGCTCTGTCTAAAGGAAGGTTCAACTCTGTTAGTTGAACACACACAAATCAAAGAAGCTACTGAGAAATCTTCTGTGTAGCATTAGATGAAGAAATCCCGCTTCCAAAGAAATCCACTAAGAGGTCCATATATCCACTTGCAGACTTTACAAACAGAGTGTTTACAAACTGCTCTATGAAAAGAAAGGTTAAACTCTGTGAGTGGATCGCACTCATCACAAAGTGGTTTCTGAGAATGATTCTCTCTAGTTTTTGTACGAGGATATTTCCTTTTCTACCGCTGGCCCCAAAACGCTTGAAATCTCCACATGCAAATTCCTCAAATAGAGGGTTTCCAATCTGCTCTGTCTACAGGAAGGTTCAACTCTGTGAGTTGAACACACACAAATCAAAGAAGTTTCTGAGAATTCTTCCTTCTAGCATTAGATGAAGAAATCCCGCTTCCAACGAAATCCTCCAAGAGGTTCAAATATCCACTTGCAGACTTCACAAACAGAGTGTTTCCAAACTGCTCTATGAAAAGAAAGGTTAAAATCTGTGAGTGGATCGCACACATCACAAAGTGGTTTCTGAGAATGATTCTCTCTAGTTTTTATACGAGGATATTTCCTTTTCTACCGATGGCCCAAAAACGCTTGAAATCTCCACATGCAAATTCCTCAAAAAGAGGGTTTCCAATCTGCTCTGTCTAAAGGAAGGTTCAACTCTGTGAGTTGAACACACACAAATCAAAGAAGTTTCTGAGAATTCTTCCTTCTAGCATTAGATGAAGAAATCCCGCTTCCAACGAAATCCTCAAAGAGGTCCAAATATCCACTTGCAGACTTTACAAACAGAGTGTTTCCAAACTGCTCTGTGAAAAGAAAGGTTAAACTCTGTGAGTGGAACGCACACAACACAAAGTAGTTTCTGAGAATGATTCTCTCTTGTTTTTATACGAGGAGATTTCCTTTTCTACCGTTGTCCCCAAAGT
Organism: Gorilla gorilla gorilla; assembly: GCF_029281585.2. Classification (NCBI taxonomy): domain Eukaryota; kingdom Metazoa; phylum Chordata; class Mammalia; order Primates; family Hominidae; genus Gorilla; species Gorilla gorilla. The sequence goes on from NC_073232.2 coordinate 75,427,768, forward strand.
GCTTGAAATCTCCACAAGCATATTACTCAAAAAGAGGGTTTCCAATCTGCTCTGTCTAAAGGAAGGTTCAACTCTGTTAGTTGAACACACACAAATCAACGAAGTTACTGAGAAATCTTCTGTGTAGCATTAGATGAAGAAATCCCGCTTCCAACGAAATCCACAAAGAGGTCCATATATCCACTTGCAGACTTTACAAACAGAGTGTTTCCAAACTGCTCTATGAAAAGAAAGGTTAAACTCTGTGAGTGGAACCCACACATCACAAAGTGGTTTCTGAGAATGATTCTCTCTAGTTTTTATACGAGGATATTTCCTTTTCTACCGATAGCCCCAAAACAGTTGAAATCTCCACATGCAAATTCCTCAAACAGAGGGTTTCCAATCTGCTATGTCTAAAGGAAGGTTCAACTCTGTGAGTTGAACACACACAAATCAAAGAAGTTTCTGAGAATTCTTCCTTCTAGCATTAGATGAAGAAATCCCACTTCCAACGAAATCCTCCAAGAGGTCCAAATATCCACTTGCAGACTTCACAAACAGAGTGTTTCCAAACTGCTCTATGAAAAGAAAGGTTAAACTCTGTGAGTTGATCGCACACATCACAAAGTGGTTTCTGAGAATGATTCTCTCTAGTTTTTTACGAGGATATTTCCTTTTCTAACCGATGGCCCAAAAACGCTTGAAATCTCCACATGCAAATTCCTCAAAAAGAGGGTTTCCAATCTGCTCTGTCTAAAGGAAGGTTCAACTCTGTTAGTTGAACACACAGAAATCAACGAAGTTACTGAGAAATCTTCTGTGTAGCATTAGATGAAGAAACCCCACTTCCAACGAAATCCTCAAAGAGGTACAAATATCCACTTGCAGACTGCACAAACAGAGTGTTTCCAAACTGCTCTATGAAAAGAAAGGTTAAACTCTGTGAGTGGAACGCACACATAACAAAGTGGTTTCTGAGAATGATTCTGTCTAGTTTTTCTATGAGGATATTTCCTTTTCTAACGTAGGCCCCAAATCGCTTGAAATCTCCACATGCAAATTCCTCAAAAAGAGGGTTTCCAATCTGCTCTGTCTAAAGGAAGGTTCAACTCTGTGAGTTGAACACATGCAAATCAAAGAAGTTTCTGAAAATTCTTCCTTCTAGCATTAGATGAAGAAATCCCGCTTCCAATGAAATCCTCAAAGAGGTCCAAATATCCCCTTGCAGACTTCAAAACCAGAGTGTTTCCAAACTGCTCTATGAAAAGAAAGGTTAAACTCTGTGAGTGGAACACACACATCACAAAGTAGTTTCTGAAAATGATTCTCTCTAGTTTTTATACGTGGATATTTCCTTTTCTACCGTTGGCCACAAAATGCTTGAAATCTCCACATGCATATTCCTCAAAAAGAGGGTTTCCAATCTGCTCTGTCTAAAGGAAGGTTCAACTCTGTGAGTTGAACACACACAAATCAAAGAAGTTTCTGAGAATTCTTCCTTCTAGCATTAGATGAAGAAATCCCGCTTCCAACGAAATCCTCCAAGAGCTCCAAATATCCACTTGCAGACTTCACAAACAGAGTGTTTCCCAACTGCTCTATGAAAAGAAAGGTTAAACTCTGTGAGTGGATCGCACACATCACAAAGTGGTTTCTGAGAATGATTCTCTCTAGTTTTTATACGAGGATATTTCCTTTTCTACCGATGGCCCAAAAACGCTTGAAATCTCCACATGCAAATTCCTCAAAAAGAGGGTTTCCAATCTGCTCTGTCTAAAGGAAGGTTCAACTCTGTTAGTTGAACACACACAAATCAAAGAAGTTTCTGAGAATTCTTCCTTCTAGCATTAGATGAAGAAATCCCGCTTCCAACGAAATCCTCCAAGAGGTCCAAATATCCACTTGCAGACTTCACAAACAGAGTGTTTCCAAACTGCTCTATGAAAAGAAAGGTTAAACTCTGTGAGTGGATCGCACACATCACAAAGTGGTTTCTGAGAATGATTCTCTCTAGTTTTTATACGAGGATATTTCCTTTGCTACCGATGGCCCAAAAACGCTTGAAATCTCCACATGCAAATTCCTCAAAAAGAGGGTTTCCAATCTGCTCTGTCTAAAGGAAGGTTCAACTCTGTTAGTTGAACACACACAAATCAACGAAGTTATTGAGAAATCTTCTGTGTAGCATTAGATGAAGAAATCCCGCTTCCAACGAAATCCACAAAGAGGTCCAAATATCCACTTGCAGACTTTACAAACAGAGTTTTTCCAAACTGCTCTATGAAAAGAAAGGTTAAACTCTGTGAGTGGAACGCACACATCACAAAGTGGTTTCTGAGAATGATTCTCTCTAGTTTTTATACGAGGATATTTCCTTTTCTACCGATGACCCCAAAACGCTTGAAATCTCCACATGCAAATTCCTAAAAAAGAGTGTTTCCAATCTGCTCTGTATAAAGGAAGGTTCAACTCTGTGAGTTGAACACACACAAATCAAAGAAGTTTCTGAGAATTCTTCCTTCTAGCATTAGATGAAGAAATCCCGCTTCCAACGAAATCCTCAAAGAGGTCCAAATATCCACTTGCAGACTTTACAAACAGAGTGTTTCCAAACTGCTCTATGAAAAGAAAGGTTAAACTCTGTGAGTGGAATGCACACATCACAAAGTAGTTTCTGAGAATGATTCTCTCTTGTTTTTATACGAGGATATTTCCTTTTCTACCGTTGGCCCCAAAGTGCTTGAAATCTCCACATGCATATTCCTCAAAAAGAGGGTTTCCAATCTGCTCTGTCTAAAGGAAGGTTCAACTCTGTTAGTTGAACACACACAAATCAACGAAGTTACTCAGAAATCTTCTGTGTAGCATTAGATGAAGAAATCCCGCTTCCAATGAAATCCACAAAGAAGTCCATATATCCACTTGCAGACTTTTCAAACAGAGTGTTTACAAACTGCTCTATGAAAAGAAAGGTTAAACTCTGTGAGTGGAACGCACACATCACAAAGTGGTTTCTGAGAATGATTCTCTCTAGTTTTTATACGAGGCTATTTCCTTTTCTACCGATGGCCCCAAAACGCTTGAAATCTCCACATGCAAATTCCTCAAACAGAGGGTTTCCAATCTGCTATGTCTAAAGGAAGGTTCAACTCTGTGAGTTGAACACACACAAATCAAAGAAGTTTCTGAGAATTCTTCCTTCTAGCATTAGATGAAGAAATCCCACTTCCAACGAAATCCTCCAAGAGGTCCAAATATCCACTTGCAGACTTCACAAACAGAGTGTTTCCAAACTGCTCTATGAAAAGAAAGGTTAAACTCTGTGAGTTGATCGCACACATCACAAAGTGGTTTCTGAGAATGATTCTCTCTAGTTTTTTACGAGGATATTTCCTTTTCTAACCGATGGCCCAAAAACGCTTGAAATCTCCACATGCAAATTCCTCAAAAAGAGGGTTTCCAATCTGCTCTGTCTAAAGGAAGGTTCAACTCTGTTAGTTGAACACACAGAAATCAACGAAGTTACTGAGAAATCTTCTGTGTAGCATTAGATGAAGAAACCCCACTTCCAACGAAATCCTCAAAGAGGTACAAATATCCACTTGCAGACTGCACAAACAGAGTGTTTCCAAACTGCTCTATGAAAAGAAAGGTTAAACTCTGTGAGTGGAACGCACACATAACAAAGTGGTTTCTGAGAATGATTCTGTCTAGTTTTTCTATGAGGATATTTCCTTTTCTAACGTAGGCCCCAAATCGCTTGAAATCTCCACATGCAAATTCCTCAAAAAGAGGGTTTCCAATCTGCTCTGTCTAAAGGAAGGTTCAACTCTGTGAGTTGAACACATGCAAATCAAAGAAGTTTCTGAAAATTCTTCCTTCTAGCATTAGATGAAGAAATCCCGCTTCCAATGAAATCCTCAAAGAGGTCCAAATATCCCCTTGCAGACTTCAAAACCAGAGTGTTTCCAAACTGCTCTATGAAAAGAAAGGTTAAACTCTGTGAGTGGAACACACACATCACAAAGTAGTTTCTGAAAATGATTCTCTCTAGTTTTTATACGTGGATATTTCCTTTTCTACCGTTGGCCACAAAATGCTTGAAATCTCCACATGCATATTCCTCAAAAAGAGGGTTTCCAATCTGCTCTGTCTAAAGGAAGGTTAAACTCTGTGAGTTGAACACACACAAATCAAAGAAGTTTCTGAGAATTCTTCCTTCTAGCATTAGATGAAGAAATCCCGCTTCCAACGAAATCCTCCAAGAGCTCCAAATATCCACTTGCAGACTTCACAAACAGAGTGTTTCCAAACTGCTCTATGAAAAGAAAGGTTAAACTCTGTGAGTGGATCGCACACATCACAAAGTGGTTTCTGAGAATGATTCTCTCTAGTTTTTATACGAGGATATTTCCTTTTCTACCGATGGCCCAAAAACGCTTGAAATCTCCACATGCAAATTCCTCAAAAAGAGGGTTTCCAATCTGCTCTGTCTAAAGGAAGGTTCAACTCTGTTAGTTGAACACACACAAATCAAAGAAGTTTCTGAGAATTCTTCCTTCTAGCATTAGATGAAGAAATCCCGCTTCCAACGAAATCCTCCAAGAGGTCCAAATATCCACTTGCAGACTTCACAAACAGAGTGTTTCCAAACTGCTCTATGAAAAGAAAGGTTAAACTCTGTGAGTGGATCGCACACATCACAAAGTGGTTTCTGAGAATGATTCTCTCTAGTTTTTATACGAGGATATTTCCTTTGCTACCGATGGCCCAAAAACGCTTGAAATCTCCACATGCAAATTCCTCAAAAAGAGGGTTTCCAATCTGCTCTGTCTAAAGGAAGGTTCAACTCTGTTAGTTGAACACACACAAATCAACGAAGTTATTGAGAAATCTTCTGTGTAGCATTAGATGAAGAAATCCCGCTTCCAACGAAATCCACAAAGAGGTCCAAATATCCACTTGCAGACTTTACAAACAGAGTTTTTCCAAACTGCTCTATGAAAAGAAAGGTTAAACTCTGTGAGTGGAACGCACACATCACAAAGTGGTTTCTGAGAATGATTCTCTCTAGTTTTTATACGAGGATATTTCCTTTTCTACCGATGGCCCCAAAACGCTTGAAATCTCCACATGCAAATTCCTAAAAAAGAGTGTTTCCAATCTGCTCTGTATAAAGGAAGGTTCAACTCTGTGAGTTGAACACACACAAATCAAAGAAGTTTCTGAGAATTCTTCCTTCTAGCATTAGATGAAGAAATCCCGCTTCCAACGAAATCCTCAAAGAGGTCCAAATATCCACTTGCAGACTTTACAAACAGAGTGTTTCCAAACTGCTCTATGAAAAGAAAGGTTAAACTCTGTGAGTGGAATGCACACATCACAAAGTAGTTTCTGAGAATGATTCTCTCTTGTTTTTATACGAGGATATTTCCTTTTCTACCGTTGGCCCCAAAGTGCTTGAAATCTCCACATGCATATTCCTCAAAAAGAGGGTTTCCAATCTGCTCTGTCTAAAGGAAGGTTCAACTCTGTTAGTTGAACACACACAAATCAACGAAGTTACTCAGAAATCTTCTGTGTAGCATTAGATGAAGAAATCCCGCTTCCAACGAAATCCACAAAGAAGTCCATATATCCACTTGCAGACTTTTCAAACAGAGTGTTTACAAACTGCTCTATGAAAAGAAAGGTTAAACTCTGTGAGTGGAACGCACACATCACAAAGTGGTTTCTGAGAATGATTCTCTCTAGTTTTTATACGAGGCTATTTCCTTTTCTACCGATGGCCCCAAAACGCTTGAAATCTCCACATGCAAATTCCTCAAAAAGAGGGTTTCCAATCTGCTCTGTCTAAAGGAAGGTTCAACTCTGTTAGTTGAACACACAGAAATCAACGAAGTTACTGAGAAATCTTCTGTGTAGCATTAGATGAAGAAACCCCACTTCCAACGAAATCCTCAAAGAGGTACAAATATCCACTTGCAGACTTTACAAACAGAGTGCTTCCAAACTGCTCTATGAAAAGAAAGGTTAAACTCTGTGAGTGGAACGCACACATAACAAAGTGGTTTCTGAGAATGATTCTCTCTAGTTTTTCAATGAGGATATTTCCTTTTCTATCGTAGGCCCCAAATCACTTGAAATCTCCACATGCAAATTCTTCAAAAAGAGGGTTTCCAATCTGCTCTGTCTAAAGGAAGGTTCAACTCTGTGAGTTGAACACACGCAAATCAAAGAAGTTTCTGAAAATTCTTCCTTCTAGCATTAGATGAAGAAATCCCGCTTCCAATGAAATCCTCAAAGAGGTCCAAATATCCCCTTGCAGACTTCAAAACCAGAGTGTTTCCAAACTGCTCTATGAAAAGAAAGGTTAAACTCTGTGAGTGGAACACACACATCACAAAGTAGTTTCTGAAAATGATTCTCTCTAGTTTTTATACGTGGATATTTCCTTTTCTACCGTTGGCCACAAAATGCTTGAAATCTCCACATGCATATTCCTCAAAAAGAGGGTTTCCAATCTGCTCTGTCTAAAGGAAGGTTCAACTCTGTGAGTTGAACACACACAAATCAAAGAAGTTTCTGAGAATTCTTCCTTCTAGCATTAGATGAAGAAATCCCGTTTCCAACGAAATCCTCCAAGAGGTCCAAATATCCACTTGCAGACTTCACAAACAGAGTGTTTCCAAACTGCTCTATGAAAAGAAAGGTTAAACTCTGTGAGTGGATCGCACACATCACAAAGTGGTTTCTGAGAATGATTCTCTCTAGTTTTTATATGAGGATATTTCCTTTTCTACGGATGGCCCAAAAACGCTTGAAATCTCCACATGCAAATTCCTCAAAAAGAGGGTTTCCAATCTGCTCTGTCTAAAGGAAGGTTCAACTCTGTTAGTTGAACACACACAAATCAAAGAAGTTACTGAGAAATCTTCTGTGTAGCATTAGATGAAGAAATCCCGCTTCCAACGAAATCCACAAAGAGGTCCATATATCCACTTGCAGACTTTACAAACAGAGTGTTTACAAACTGCTATATGAAAAGAAAGGTTAAACTCTGTGAGTGGAACGCACACATCACAAAGTGGTTTCTGAGAATGATTCTCTCTAGTTTTTATACGAGGATATTTCCTTTTCTACCGATGGCCCCAAAACGCTTGAAATCTCCACATGCAAATTCCTCAAAAAGAGGGTTTCCAATCTGCTCTGTCTAAAGGAAGGTTCAACTCTGTGAGTTGAACACACACAAATCAAAGAAGTTTCTGAGAATTCTTCCTTCTAGCATTAGATGAAGAAATCCCGCTTCCAACGAAATCCTCCAGGAGGTCCAAATATCCACTTGCATACTTCACAAACAGAGTGTTTCCAAACTGCTCTATGAAAAGAAATGTTAAACTCTGTGAGTGGATCGCACACATCACAAAGTGTTTTCTGAGAATGATTCTCTCTAGTTTTTATACGAGGATATTTCCTTTTCTACCGTTGGCTCCAAATCGCTTGAAATCTCCACATGCAAATTCCTCAAAAAGAGGGTTTCCAATCTGCTCTGTCTAAAGGAAGGTTCAACTCTGTTAGTTGAACACACAGAAATCAACGAAGTTACTGAGAAATCTTCTGTGTAGCATTAGATGAAGAAAGCCCACTTCCAACGAAATCCTCAAAGAGGTAGAAATATCCACTTGCAGACTTTACAAACAGAGTGCTTCCAAACTGCTCTATGAAAAGAAAGGTTAAACTCTGTGAGTGGAACGCACACATAACAAAGTGGTTTCTGAGAATGATTCTCTCTAGTTTTTCTATGAGGATATTTCCTTTTCTATCGTAGGCCCCAAATCACTTGAAATCTCCACATGCAAATTCTTCAAAAAGAGGGTTTCCAATCTGCTCTGTCTAAAGGAAGGTTCAACTCTGTGAGTTGAACACACGCAAATCAAAGAAGTTTCTGAAAATTCTTCCTTCTAGCATTAGATGAAGAAATCCCGCTTCCAATGAAATCCTCAAAGAGGTCCAAATATCCCCTTGCAGACTTCAAAACCAGAGTGTTTCCAAACTGCTCTATGAAAAGAAAGGTTAAACTCTGTGAGTGGAACACACACATCACAAAGTAGTTTCTGAAAATGATTCTCTCTAGTTTTTATACGTGGATATTTCCTTTTCTACCGTTGGCCACAAAATGCTTGAAATCTCCACATGCATATTCCTCAAAAAGAGGGTTTCCAATCTGCTCTGTCTAAAGGAAGGTTCAACTCTGTGAGTTGAACACACACAAATCAAAGAAGTTTCTGAGAATTCTTCCTTCTAGCATTTGATGAAGAAATCCCGCTTCCAACGAAATCCTCCAAGAGGTCCAAATATCCACTTGCAGACTTCACAAACAGAGTGTTTCCAAACTGCTCTATGAAAAGAAAGGTTAAACTCTGTGAGTGGATCGCACACATCACAAAGTGGTTTCTGAGAATGATTCTCTCTAGTTTTTATACGAGGATATTTCCTTTTCTACCGATGGCCCAAAAACGCTTGAAATCTCCACATGCAAATTCCTCAAAAAGAGGGTTTCCAATCTGCTCTGTCTAAAGGAAGGTTCAACTCTGTTAGTTGAACACACACAAATCAACGAAGTTATTGAGAAATCTTCTGTGTAGCATTAGATGAAGAAATCCCGCTTCCAACGAAATCCTCAAAGAGCTCCAATTATCCACTTGCAGACTTTACAAACAGAGTGTTTCCAAACTGCTCTATGAAAAGAAAGGTTAAACTCTGTGAGTGGAACGCACACATCACAAAGTGGTTTCTGAGAATGATTCTCTCTAGTTTTTATACGAGGATATTTCCTTTTCTACCGATGGCCCCAAAACGCTTGAAATCTCCACATGCAAATTCCTAAAAAAGAGTGTTTCCAATCTGCTCTGTATAAAGGAAGGTTCAACTCTGTGAGTTGAACACACACAAATCAAAGAAGTTTCTGAGAATTCTTCCTTCTAGCATTAGATGAAGAAATCCCGCTTCCAACGAAATCCTCAAAGAGGTCCAAATATCCACTTGCAGACTTTACAAACAGAGTGTTTCCAAACTGCTCTATGAAAAGAAAGGTTAAACTCTGTGAGTGGAACGCACACATCACAAAGTAGTTTCTGAGAATGATTCTCTCTAGTTTTTCTATGAGGATATTTCCTTTTCTAACGTAGGCCCCAAATCGCTTGAAATCTCCACATGCAAATTCCTCAAAAAGAGGGTTTCCAATCTGCTCTGTCTAAAGGAAGGTTCACTCTGTGAGTTGAACACACGCAAATCAAAGAAGTTTCTGAAAATTCTTCCTTCTAGCATTAGATGAAGAAATCCCGCTTCCAATGAAATCCTCAAAGAGGTCCATATATCCCCTTGCAGACTTCAAAACCAGAGTGTTTCCAATCTGCTCTATGAAAAGAAAGGTTAAACTCTGTGAGTGGAACACACACATCACAAAGTAGTTTCTGAAAATGATTCTCTCTAGTTTTTATACGAGGATATTTCCTTTTCTACCGTTGGCCACAAAATGCTTGAAATCTCCACATTCATATTCCTCAAAAAGAGGGTTTTCCAATCTGCTCTGTCTAAAGGAAGGTTCAACTCTGTGAGTTGAACACACACAAATCAAAGAAGTTTCTGAGAATTCTTCCTTCTAGCATTAGATGAAGAAATCCTGCTTCCAACGAAATCCTCCAGGAGGTCCAAATATCCACTTGCATACTTCACAAACAGAGTGTTTCCAAACTGCTCTATGAAAAGAAAGGTTAAACTCTGTGAGTGGATCGCACACATCACAAAGTGGTTTCTGAGAATGATTCTCTCTAGTTTTTATACGAGGATATTTCCTTTTCTAACGTAGGCCCCAAATCGCTTGAAATCTCCACATGCAAATTCCTCAAAAAGAGGGTTTCCAATCTGCTCTGTCTAAAGGAAGGTTCAACTCTGTGAGTTGAACACACACAAATCAACGAAGTTACTCAGAAATCTTCTCTGTAGCATTAGATGAAGAAATCCCGCTTCCAACGAAATCCACAAAGAGGTCCATATATCCACTTGCAGACTTTACAAACACAGTGTTTACAAACTGCTCGATGAAAAGAAAGGTTAAAATCTGTGAGTGGATCGCACACATCACAAAGTGGTTTCTGAGAATGATTCTCTCTAGTTTTTATACGAGGATATTTCCTTTTCTACCGTTGGCCCCAAATCGCTTGAAATCTCCACATGCAAATTCCTCAAAAAGAGGGTTTCCAATCTGCTCTGTCTAAAGGAAGGTTCAACTCTGTTAGTTGAACACACAGAAATCAACGAAGTTACTGAGAAATCTTCTGTGTAGCATTAGATGAAGAAAGCCCACTTCCAACGAAATCCTCAAAGAGGTAGAAATATCCACTTGCAGACTTTACAAACAGAGTGTTTCCAAACTGCTCTATGAAAAGAAAGGTTAAACTCTGTGAGTGGAACGCACACATAACAAAGTGGTTTCTGAGAATGATTCTCTCTAGTTTTTCTATGAGGATATTTCCTTTTCTATCGTAGGCCCCAAATCACTTGAAATCTCCACATGCAAATTCCTCAAAAAGAGGGTTTCCAATCTGCTCTGTCTAAAGGAAGGTTCAACTCTGTGAGTTGAACACACGCAAATCAAAGAAGTTTCTGAAAATTCTTCCTTCTAGCATTAGATGAAGAAATCCCGCTTCCAATGAAATCCTCAAAGAGGTCCAAATATCCCCTTGCAGACTTCAAAACCAGAGTGTTTCCAAACTGCTCTATGAAAAGAAAGGTTAAACTCTGTGAGTGGAACACACACATCACAAAGTAGTTTCTGAAAATGATTCTCTCTAGTTTTTATACGAGGATATTTCCTTTTCTACCGTTGGCCACAAAATGCTTGAAATCTCCACATGCATATTCCTCAAAAAGAGGGTTTCCAATCTGCTCTGTCTAAAGGAAGGTTCAACTCTGTGAGCTGAACACACACAAATCAAAGAAGTTTCTGAGAATTCTTCCTTCTAGCATTAGATGAAGAAATCCCGCTTCCAACGAAATCCTCCAAGAGGTCCAAATATCCACTTGCAGACTTCACAAACAGAGTGTTTCCAAACTGCTCTATGAAAAGAAAGGTTAAACTCTGTGAGTGGATCGCACACATCACAAAGTGGTTTCTGAGAATGATTCTCTCTAGTTTTTATACGAGGATATTTCCTTTTCTACCGATGGCCCAAAAACGCTTGAAATCTCCACATGCAAATTCCTCAAAAAGAGGGTTTCCAATCTGCTCTGTCTAAAGGAAGGTTCAACTCTGTTAGTTGAACACACACAAATCAAAGAAGTTTCTGAGAATTCTTCCTTCTAGCATTAGATGAAGAAATCCCGCTTCCAATGAAATCCTCCAAGAGGTCCAAATATCCACTTGCAGACTTCACAAACAGAGTGTTTCCAAACTGCTCTATGAAAAGAAAGGTTAAACTCTGTGAGTGGATCGCACACATCACAAAGTGGTTTCTGAGAATGATTCTCTCTAGTTTTTATACGAGGATATTTCCTTTTCTATCGATGGCCCAAAAACTCTTGAAATCTCCACATGCAAATTCCTCAAAAAGAGGGTTTCCAATCTGCTCTGTCTAAAGGAAGGTTCAACTCTGTGAGTTGAACACACACAAATCAAAGAAGTTTCTGAGAATTCTTCCTTCTAGCATTAGATGAAGAAATCCCGCTTCCAACGAAATCCTCAAAGAGGTCCAAATATCCACTTGCAGACTTTACAAACAGAGTGTTTCGAAACTGCTCTATGAAAAGAAAGGTTAAACTCTGTGAGTGGAACGCACACATCACAAAGTTGTTTCTGAGAATGATTCTCTCTTGTTTTTATACCAGGAGATTTCCTTTTCTACCGTTGGCCCCAAAGTGCTTGAAATCTCCACAAGCATATTCCTCAAAAAGAGGGTTTCCAATCTGCTCTGTCTAAAGGAAGGTTCAACTCTGTTAGTTGAACACACACAAATCAACGAAATTATTGAGAAATCTTCTGGGTAGCATTAGATAAAGAAATCCCACTTCCAATGAAATCCACAAAGAGGTCCAAATATCCACTTGCAGACTTTACAAACAGAGTGTTTACAAACTGCTCTATGAAAAGAAAGGTTAAACTCTGTGAGTGGAACGCACACATCACAAAGTGGTTTCTGAGAATGATTCTCTCTAGTTTTTATACGAGGATATTTCCTTTTCTACCGATGGCCCCAAAACGCTTGAAATCTCCACATGCAAATTCCTAAAAAACAGTGTTTCCAATCTGCTCTGTCTAAAGGAAGGTTCAACTCTGTGAGTTGAACACACACAAATCAAAGAAGTTTCTGAGAATTCTTCCTTCTAGCATTAGATGAAGAAATCCCGCTTCCAACGAAATCCTCAAAGAGGTCCAAATATCCCCTTGCAGACTTCACAAACAGAGTGTTTCCAAACTGCTCTATGAAAAGAAAGGTTAAACTCTGTGAGTGGATTGCACACATCACAAAGTGGTTTCTGAGAATGATTCTCTCTAGTATTTATATGAGGATATTTCCTTTTCTACCGTTGGCCCCAAATCGCTTGAAATCTCCACATGCAAATTCCTCAAAAAGAGGGTTTCCAATCTGCTCTGTCTAAAGGAAGGTTCAACTCTGTTAGTTGAACACACAGCAATCAACGAAGTTACTGAGAAATCTTCTGTGTAGCATTAGATGAAGAAACCCCACTTCCAACGAAATCCTCAAAGAGGTACAAATATCCACTTGCAGACTTTACAAACAGAGTGTTTCCAAACTGCTCTATGAAAAGAAAGGTTAAACTCTGTGAGTGGAACGCGCACATAACAAAGTGGTTTCTGACAATGATTCTCTCTAGTTTTTCTATGAGGATATTTCCTTTTCTATCATAGGCCCCAAATCACTTGAAATCTCCACATGCAAATTCCTCAAAAAGAGGGTTTCCAATCTGCTCTGTCTAAAGGAAGGTTCAACCCTGTGAGTTGAACACACGCAAATCAAAGAAGTTTCTGAAAATTCTTCCTTCTAGCATTAGATGAAGAAATCCCGCTTCCAATGATATCCTCAAAGAGGTCCAAATATCCCCTTGCAGACTTCAAAACCAGAGTGTTTCCAAACTGCTCTATGAAAAGAAAGGTAAAACTCTGTGAGTGGAACACACACATCACAAAGTAGTTTCTGAAAATGATTCTCTCTAGTTTTTATACGAGGATATTTCCTTTTCTACCGTTGGCCACAAAATGCTTGAAATCTCCACATGCATATTCCTCAAAAAGAGGGTTTCCAATCTGCTCTGTCTAAAGGAAGGTTCAACTCTGTGAGCTGAACACACACAAATCAAAGAAGTTTCTGAGAATTCTTCCTTCTAGCATTAGATGAAGAAATCCCGCTTCCAACGAAATCCTCCAAGAGGTCCAAATATCCACTTGCAGACTTCACAAACAGAGTGTTTCCAAACTGCTCTATGAAAAGAAAGGTTAAACTCTGTGAGTGGATCGCACACATCACAAAGTGGTTTCTGAGAATGATTCTCTCTAGTTTTTATACGAGGATATTTCCTTTTCTACCGATGGCCCAAAAACGCTTGAAATCTCCACATGCAAATTCCTCAAAAAGAGGGTTTCCAATCTGCTCTGTCTAAAGGAAGGTTCAACTCTGTTAGTTGAACACACACAAATCAAAGAAGCTACTGAGAAATCTTCTGTGTAGCATTAGATGAAGAAATCCCGCTTCCAAAGAAATCCACAAAGAGGTCCATATATCCACTTGCAGACTTTACAAACAGAGTGTTTACAAACTGCTCTATGAAAAGAAAGGTTAAACTCTGTGAGTGGATCGCACTCATCACAAAGTGGTTTCTGAGAATGATTCTCTCTAGTTTTTGTACGAGGATATTTCCTTTTCTACCGCTGGCCCCAAAACGCTTGAAATCTCCACATGCAAATTCCTCAAATAGAGGGTTTCCAATCTGCTCTGTCTACAGGAAGGTTCAACTCTGTGAGTTGAACACACACAAATCAAAGAAGTTTCTGAGAATTCTTCCTTCTAGCATTAGATGAAGAAATCCCGCTTCCAACGAAATCCTCCAAGAGGTTCAAATATCCACTTGCAGACTTCACAAACAGAGTGTTTCCAAACTGCTCTATGAAAAGAAAGGTTAAAATCTGTGAGTGGATCGCACACATCACAAAGTGGTTTCTGAGAATGATTCTCTCTAGTTTTTATACGAGGATATTTCCTTTTCTACCGATGGCCCAAAAACGCTTGAAATCTCCACATGCAAATTCCTCAAAAAGAGGGTTTCCAATCTGCTCTGTCTAAAGGAAGGTTCAACTCTGTGAGTTGAACACACACAAATCAAAGAAGTTTCTGAGAATTCTTCCTTCTAGCATTAGATGAAGAAATCCCGCTTCCAACGAAATCCTCAAAGAGGTCCAAATATCCACTTGCAGACTTTACAAACAGAGTGTTTCCAAACTGCTCTGTGAAAAGAAAGGTTAAACTCTGTGAGTGGAACGCACACAACACAAAGTAGTTTCTGAGAATGATTCTCTCTTGTTTTTATACGAGGAGATTTCCTTTTCTACCGTTGTCCCCAAAGTGCTTGAAATCTCCACAAGCATATTCCTCAAAAAGAGGGTTTCCAATCTGCTCTGTCTAAAGGAAGGTTCAACTCTGTTAGTTGAACACACACAAATCAACGAAGTTACTGGGAAATCTTCTGTGTAGCATTAGATGAAGAAATCCCGCTTCCAACGAAATCCACAAAGAGGTCCATATATCCACTTGCAGACTTTACAAACAGAGTGTTTCCAAACTGCTCTATGAAAAGAAAGGTTAAACTCTGTGAGTGGAACCCACACATCACAAAGTGGTTTCTGAGAATGATTCTCTCTAGTTTTTATACGAGGATATTTCCTTTTCTACCGATAGCCCCAAAACAGTTGAAATCTCCACATGCAAATTCCTCAAACAGAGGGTTTCCAATCTGCTATGTCTAAAGGAAGGTTCAACTCTGTGAGTTGAACACACACAAATCAAAGAAGTTTCTGAGAATTCTTCCTTCTAGCATTAGATGAAGAAATCCCACTTCCAACGAAATCCTCCAAGAGGTCCAAATATCCACTTGCAGACTTCACAAACAGAGTGTTTCCAAACTGCTCTATGAAAAGAAAGGTTAAACTCTGTGAGTTGATCGCACACATCACAAAGTGGTTTCTGAGAATGATTCTCTCTAGTTTTTTACGAGGATATTTCCTTTTCTAACCGATGGCCCAAAAACGCTTGAAATCTCCACATGCAAATTCCTCAAAAAGAGGGTTTCCAATCTGCTCTGTCTAAAGGAAGGTTCAACTCTGTTAGTTGAACACACAGAAATCAACGAAGTTACTGAGAAATCTTCTGTGTAGCATTAGATGAAGAAACCCCACTTCCAACGAAATCCTCAAAGAGGTACAAATATCCACTTGCAGACTGCACAAACAGAGTGTTTCCAAACTGCTCTATGAAAAGAAAGGTTAAACTCTGTGAGTGGAACGCACACATAACAAAGTGGTTTCTGAGAATGATTCTGTCTAGTTTTTCTATGAGGATATTTCCTTTTCTAACGTAGGCCCCAAATCGCTTGAAATCTCCACATGCAAATTCCTCAAAAAGAGGGTTTCCAATCTGCTCTGTCTAAAGGAAGGTTCAACTCTGTGAGTTGAACACATGCAAATCAAAGAAGTTTCTGAAAATTCTTCCTTCTAGCATTAGATGAAGAAATCCCGCTTCCAATGAAATCCTCAAAGAGGTCCAAATATCCCCTTGCAGACTTCAAAACCAGAGTGTTTCCAAACTGCTCTATGAAAAGAAAGGTTAAACTCTGTGAGTGGAACACACACATCACAAAGTAGTTTCTGAAAATGATTCTCTCTAGTTTTTATACGTGGATATTTCCTTTTCTACCGTTGGCCACAAAATGCTTGAAATCTCCACATGCATATTCCTCAAAAAGAGGGTTTCCAATCTGCTCTGTCTAAAGGAAGGTTCAACTCTGTGAGTTGAACACACACAAATCAAAGAAGTTTCTGAGAATTCTTCCTTCTAGCATTAGATGAAGAAATCCCGCTTCCAACGAAATCCTCCAAGAGCTCCAAATATCCACTTGCAGACTTCACAAACAGAGTGTTTCCCAACTGCTCTATGAAAAGAAAGGTTAAACTCTGTGAGTGGATCGCACACATCACAAAGTGGTTTCTGAGAATGATTCTCTCTAGTTTTTATACGAGGATATTTCCTTTTCTACCGATGGCCCAAAAACGCTTGAAATCTCCACATGCAAATTCCTCAAAAAGAGGGTTTCCAATCTGCTCTGTCTAAAGGAAGGTTCAACTCTGTTAGTTGAACACACACAAATCAAAGAAGTTTCTGAGAATTCTTCCTTCTAGCATTAGATGAAGAAATCCCGCTTCCAACGAAATCCTCCAAGAGGTCCAAATATCCACTTGCAGACTTCACAAACAGAGTGTTTCCAAACTGCTCTATGAAAAGAAAGGTTAAACTCTGTGAGTTGATCGCACACATCACAAAGTGGTTTCTGAGAATGATTCTCTCTAGTTTTTTACGAGGATATTTCCTTTTCTAACCGATGGCCCAAAAACGCTTGAAATCTCCACATGCAAATTCCTCAAAAAGAGGGTTTCCAATCTGCTCTGTCTAAAGGAAGGTTCAACTCTGTTAGTTGAACACACAGAAATCAACGAAGTTACTGAGAAATCTTCTGTGTAGCATTAGATGAAGAAACCCCACTTCCAACGAAATCCTCAAAGAGGTACAAATATCCACTTGCAGACTGCACAAACAGAGTGTTTCCAAACTGCTCTATGAAAAGAAAGGTTAAACTCTGTGAGTGGAACGCACACATAACAAAGTGGTTTCTGAGAATGATTCTGTCTAGTTTTTCTATGAGGATATTTCCTTTTCTAACGTAGGCCCCAAATCGCTTGAAATCTCCACATGCAAATTCCTCAAAAAGAGGGTTTCCAATCTGCTCTGTCTAAAGGAAGGTTCAACTCTGTGAGTTGAACACATGCAAATCAAAGAAGTTTCTGAAAATTCTTCCTTCTAGCATTAGATGAAGAAATCCCGCTTCCAATGAAATCCTCAAAGAGGTCCAAATATCCCCTTGCAGACTTCAAAACCAGAGTGTTTCCAAACTGCTCTATGAAAAGAAAGGTTAAACTCTGTGAGTGGAACACACACATCACAAAGTAGTTTCAGAAAATGATTCTCTCTAGTTTTTATACGTGGATATTTCCTTTTCTACCGTTGGCCACAAAATGCTTGAAATCTCCACATGCATATTCCTCAAAAAGAGGGTTTCCAATCTGCTCTGTCTAAAGGAAGGTTCAACTCTGTGAGTTGAACACACACAAATCAAAGAAGTTTCTGAGAATTCTTCCTTCTAGCATTAGATGAAGAAATCCCGCTTCCAACGAAATCCTCCAAGAGCTCCAAATATCCACTTGCAGACTTCACAAACAGAGTGTTTCCCAACTGCTCTATGAAAAGAAAGGTTAAACTCTGTGAGTGGATCGCACACATCACAAAGTGGTTTCTGAGAATGATTCTCTCTAGTTTTTATACGAGGATATTTCCTTTTCTACCGATGGCCCAAAAACGCTTGAAATCTCCACATGCAAATTCCTCAAAAAGAGGGTTTCCAATCTGCTCTGTCTAAAGGAAGGTTCAACTCTGTTAGTTGAACACACACAAATCAAAGAAGTTTCTGAGAATTCTTCCTTCTAGCATTAGATGAAGAAATCCCGCTTCCAACGAAATCCTCCAAGAGGTCCAAATATCCACTTGCAGACTTCACAAACAGAGTGTTTCCAAACTGCTCTATGAAAAGAAAGGTTAAACTCTGTGAGTGGATCGCACACATCACAAAGTGGTTTCTGAGAATGATTCTCTCTAGTTTTTATACGAGGATATTTCCTTTGCTACCGATGGCCCAAAAACGCTTGAAATCTCCACATGCAAATTCCTCAAAAAGAGGGTTTCCAATCTGCTCTGTCTAAAGGAAGGTTCAACTCTGTTAGTTGAACACACACAAATCAACGAAGTTATTGAGAAATCTTCTGTGTAGCATTAGATGAAGAAATCCCGCTTCCAACGAAATCCACAAAGAGGTCCAAATATCCACTTGCAGACTTTACAAACAGAGTTTTTCCAAACTGCTCTATGAAAAGAAAGGTTAAACTCTGTGAGTGGAACGCACACATCACAAAGTGGTTTCTGAGAATGATTCTCTCTAGTTTTTATACGAGGCTATTTCCTTTTCTACCGATGGCCCCAAAACGCTTGAAATCTCCACATGCAAATTCCTCAAACAGAGGGTTTCCAATCTGCTATGTCTAAAGGAAGGTTCAACTCTGTGAGTTGAACACACACAAATCAAAGAAGTTTCTGAGAATTCTTCCTTCTAGCATTAGATGAAGAAATCCCACTTCCAACGAAATCCTCCAAGAGGTCCAAATATCCACTTGCAGACTTCACAAACAGAGTGTTTCCAAACTGCTCTATGAAAAGAAAGGTTAAACTCTGTGAGTTGATCGCACACATCACAAAGTGGTTTCTGAGAATGATTCTCTCTAGTTTTTTACGAGGATATTTCCTTTTCTAACCGATGGCCCAAAAACGCTTGAAATCTCCACATGCAAATTCCTCAAAAAGAGGGTTTCCAATCTGCTCTGTCTAAAGGAAGGTTCAACTCTGTTAGTTGAACACACAGAAATCAACGAAGTTACTGAGAAATCTTCTGTGTAGCATTAGATGAAGAAACCCCACTTCCAACGAAATCCTCAAAGAGGTACAAATATCCACTTGCAGACTGCACAAACAGAGTGTTTCCAAACTGCTCTATGAAAAGAAAGGTTAAACTCTGTGAGTGGAACGCACACATAACAAAGTGGTTTCTGAGAATGATTCTGTCTAGTTTTTCTATGAGGATATTTCCTTTTCTAACGTAGGCCCCAAATCGCTTGAAATCTCCACATGCAAATTCCTCAAAAAGAGGGTTTCCAATCTGCTCTGTCTAAAGGAAGGTTCAACTCTGTGAGTTGAACACATGCAAATCAAAGAAGTTTCTGAAAATTCTTCCTTCTAGCATTAGATGAAGAAATCCCGCTTCCAATGAAATCCTCAAAGAGGTCCAAATATCCCCTTGCAGACTTCAAAACCAGAGTGTTTCCAAACTGCTCTATGAAAAGAAAGGTTAAACTCTGTGAGTGGAACACACACATCACAAAGTAGTTTCTGAAAATGATTCTCTCTAGTTTTTATACGTGGATATTTCCTTTTCTACCGTTGGCCACAAAATGCTTGAAATCTCCACATGCATATTCCTCAAAAAGAGGGTTTCCAATCTGCTCTGTCTAAAGGAAGGTTCAACTCTGTGAGTTGAACACACACAAATCAAAGAAGTTTCTGAGAATTCTTCCTTCTAGCATTAGATGAAGAAATCCCGCTTCCAACGAAATCCTCCAAGAGCTCCAAATATCCACTTGCAGACTTCACAAACAGAGTGTTTCCAAACTGCTCTATGAAAAGAAAGGTTAAACTCTGTGAGTGGATCGCACACATCACAAAGTGGTTTCTGAGAATGATTCTCTCTAGTTTTTATACGAGGATATTTCCTTTTCTACCGATGGCCCAAAAACGCTTGAAATCTCCACATGCAAATTCCTCAAAAAGAGGGTTTCCAATCTGCTCTGTCTAAAGGAAGGTTCAACTCTGTTAGTTGAACACACACAAATCAAAGAAGTTTCTGAGAATTCTTCCTTCTAGCATTAGATGAAGAAATCCCGCTTCCAACGAAATCCTCCAAGAGGTCCAAATATCCACTTGCAGACTTCACAAACAGAGTGTTTCCAAACTGCTCTATGAAAAGAAAGGTTAAACTCTGTGAGTGGATCGCACACATCACAAAGTGGTTTCTGAGAATGATTCTCTCTAGTTTTTATACGAGGATATTTCCTTTGCTACCGATGGCCCAAAAACGCTTGAAATCTCCACATGCAAATTCCTCAAAAAGAGGGTTTCCAATCTGCTCTGTCTAAAGGAAGGTTCAACTCTGTTAGTTGAACACACACAAATCAACGAAGTTATTGAGAAATCTTCTGTGTAGCATTAGATGAAGAAATCCCGCTTCCAACGAAATCCACAAAGAGGTCCAAATATCCACTTGCAGACTTTACAAACAGAGTTTTTCCAAACTGCTCTATGAAAAGAAAGGTTAAACTCTGTGAGTGGAACGCACACATCACAAAGTGGTTTCTGAGAATGATTCTCTCTAGTTTTTATACGAGGATATTTCCTTTTCTACCGATGGCCCCAAAACGCTTGAAATCTCCACATGCAAATTCCTAAAAAAGAGTGTTTCCAATCTGCTCTGTATAAAGGAAGGTTCAACTCTGTGAGTTGAACACACACAAATCAAAGAAGTTTCTGAGAATTCTTCCTTCTAGCATTAGATGAAGAAATCCCGCTTCCAACGAAATCCTCAAAGAGGTCCAAATATCCACTTGCAGACTTTACAAACAGAGTGTTTCCAAACTGCTCTATGAAAAGAAAGGTTAAACTCTGTGAGTGGAATGCACACATCACAAAGTAGTTTCTGAGAATGATTCTCTCTTGTTTTTATACGAGGATATTTCCTTTTCTACCGTTGGCCCCAAAGTGCTTGAAATCTCCACATGCATATTCCTCAAAAAGAGGGTTTCCAATCTGCTCTGTCTAAAGGAAGGTTCAACTCTGTTAGTTGAACACACACAAATCAACGAAGTTACTCAGAAATCTTCTGTGTAGCATTAGATGAAGAAATCCCGCTTCCAACGAAATCCACAAAGAAGTCCATATATCCACTTGCAGACTTTTCAAACAGAGTGTTTACAAACTGCTCTATGAAAAGAAAGGTTAAACTCTGTGAGTGGAACGCACACATCACAAAGTGGTTTCTGAGAATGATTCTCTCTAGTTTTTATACGAGGCTATTTCCTTTTCTACCGATGGCCCCAAAACGCTTGAAATCTCCACATGCAAATTCCTCAAAAAGAGGGTTTCCAATCTGCTCTGTCTAAAGGAAGGTTCAACTCTGTTAGTTGAACACACAGAAATCAACGAAGTTACTGAGAAATCTTCTGTGTAGCATTAGATGAAGAAACCCCACTTCCAACGAAATCCTCAAAGAGGTACAAATATCCACTTGCAGACTTTACAAACAGAGTGCTTCCAAACTGCTCTATGAAAAGAAAGGTTAAACTCTGTGAGTGGAACGCACACATAACAAAGTGGTTTCTGTGAATGATTCTCTCTAGTTTTTCAATGAGGATATTTCCTTTTCTATCGTAGGCCCCAAATCACTTGAAATCTCCACATGCAAATTCTTCAAAAAGAGGGTTTCCAATCTGCTCTGTCTAAAGGAAGGTTCAACTCTGTGAGTTGAACACACGCAAATCAAAGAAGTTTCTGAAAATTCTTCCTTCTAGCATTAGATGAAGAAATCCCGCTTCCAATGAAATCCTCAAAGAGGTCCAAATATCCCCTTGCAGACTTCAAAACCAGAGTGTTTCCAAACTGCTCTATGAAAAGAAAGGTTAAACTCTGTGAGTGGAACACACACATCACAAAGTAGTTTCTGAAAATGATTCTCTCTAGTTTTTATACGTGGATATTTCCTTTTCTACCGTTGGCCACAAAATGCTTGAAATCTCCACATGCATATTCCTCAAAAAGAGGGTTTCCAATCTGCTCTGTCTAAAGGAAGGTTCAACTCTGTGAGTTGAACACACACAAATCAAAGAAGTTTCTGAGAATTCTTCCTTCTAGCATTAGATGAAGAAATCCCGTTTCCAACGAAATCCTCCAAGAGGTCCAAATATCCACTTGCAGACTTCACAAACAGAGTGTTTCCAAACTGCTCTGTGAAAAGAAAGGTTAAACTCTGTGAGTGGAACGCACACAACACAAAGTAGTTTCTGAGAATGATTCTCTCTTGTTTTTATACGAGGAGATTTCCTTTTCTACCGTTGTCCCCAAAGTGCTTGAAATCTCCACAAGCATATTCCTCAAAAAGAGGGTTTCCAATCTGCTCTGTCTAAAGGAAGGTTCAACTCTGTTAGTTGAACACACACAAATCAACGAAGTTACTGAGAAATCTTCTGTGTAGCATTAGATGAAGAAATCCCGCTTCCAACGAAATCCACAAAGAGGTCCATATATCCACTTGCAGACTTTACAAACAGAGTGTTTCCAAACTGCTCTATGAAAAGAAAGGTTAAACTCTGTGAGTGGAACCCACACATCACAAAGTGGTTTCTGAGAATGATTCTCTCTAGTTTTTATACGAGGATATTTCCTTTTCTACCGATAGCCCCAAAACAGTTGAAATCTCCACATGCAAATTCCTCAAACAGAGGGTTTCCAATCTGCTATGTCTAAAGGAAGGTTCAACTCTGTGAGTTGAACAGACACAAATCAAAGAAGTTTCTGAGAATTCTTCCTTCTAGCATTAGATGAAGAAATCCCACTTCCAACGAAATCCTCCAAGAGGTCCAAATATCCACTTGCAGACTTCACAAACAGAGTGTTTCCAAACTGCTCTATGAAAAGAAAGGTTAAACTCTGTGAGTTGATCGCACACATCACAAAGTGGTTTCTGAGAATGATTCTCTCTAGTTTTTTACGAGGATATTTCCTTTTCTAACCGATGGCCCAAAAACGCTTGAAATCTCCACATGCAAATTCCTCAAAAAGAGGGTTTCCAATCTGCTCTGTCTAAAGGAAGGTTCAACTCTGTTAGTTGAACACACAGAAATCAACGAAGTTACTGAGAAGTCTTCTGTGTAGCATTAGATGAAGAAACCCCACTTCCAACGAAATCCTCAAAGAGGTACAAATATCCACTTGCAGACTGCACAAACAGAGTGTTTCCAAACTGCTCTATGAAAAGAAAGGTTAAACTCTGTGAGTGGAACGCACACATAACAAAGTGGTTTCTGAGAATGATTCTGTCTAGTTTTTCTATGAGGATATTTCCTTTTCTAACGTAGGCCCCAAATCGCTTGAAATCTCCACATGCAAATTCCTCAAAAAGAGGGTTTCCAATCTGCTCTGTCTAAAGGAAGGTTCAACTCTGTGAGTTGAACACATGCAAATCAAAGAAGTTTCTGAAAATTCTTCCTTCTAGCATTAGATGAAGAAATCCCGCTTCCAATGAAATCCTCAAAGAGGTCCAAATATCCCCTTGCAGACTTCAAAACCAGAGTGTTTCCAAACTGCTCTATGAAAAGAAAGGTTAAACTCTGTGAGTGGAACACACACATCACAAAGTAGTTTCTGAAAATGATTCTCTCTAGTTTTTATACGTGGATATTTCCTTTTCTACCGTTGGCCACAAAATGCTTGAAATCTCCACATGCATATTCCTCAAAAAGAGGGTTTCCAATCTGCTCTGTCTAAAGGAAGGTTCAACTCTGTGAGTTGAACACACACAAATCAAAGAAGTTTCTGAGAATTCTTCCTTCTAGCATTAGATGAAGAAATCCCGCTTCCAACGAAATCCTCCAAGAGCTCCAAATATCCACTTGCAGACTTCACAAACAGAGTGTTTCCCAACTGCTCTATGAAAAGAAAGGTTAAACTCTGTGAGTGGATCGCACACATCACAAAGTGGTTTCTGAGAATGATTCTCTCTAGTTTTTATACGAGGATATTTCCTTTTCTACCGATGGCCCAAAAACGCTTGAAATCTCCACATGCAAATTCCTCAAAAAGAGGGTTTCCAATCTGCTCTGTCTAAAGGAAGGTTCAACTCTGTTAGTTGAACACACACAAATCAAAGAAGTTTCTGAGAATTCTTCCTTCTAGCATTAGATGAAGAAATCCCGCTTCCAACGAAATCCTCCAAGAGGTCCAAATATCCACTTGCAGACTTCACAAACAGAGTGTTTCCAAACTGCTCTATGAAAAGAAAGGTTAAACTCTGTGAGTGGATCGCACACATCACAAAGTGGTTTCTGAGAATGATTCTCTCTAGTTTTTATACGAGGATATTTCCTTTGCTACCGATGGCCCAAAAACGCTTGAAATCTCCACATGCAAATTCCTCAAAAAGAGGGTTTCCAATCTGCTCTGTCTAAAGGAAGGTTCAACTCTGTTAGTTGAACACACACAAATCAACGAAGTTATTGAGAAATCTTCTGTGTAGCATTAGATGAAGAAATCCCGCTTCCAACGAAATCCACAAAGAGGTCCAAATATCCACTTGCAGACTTTACAAACAGAGTTTTTCCAAACTGCTCTATGAAAAGAAAGGTTAAACTCTGTGAGTGGAACGCACACATCACAAAGTGGTTTCTGAGAATGATTCTCTCTAGTTTTTATACGAGGATATTTCCTTTTCTACCGATGGCCCCAAAACGCTTGAAATCTCCACATGCAAATTCCTAAAAAAGAGTGTTTCCAATCTGCTCTGTATAAAGGAACGTTCAACTCTGTGAGTTGAACACACACAAATCAAAGAAGTTTCTGAGAATTCTTCCTTCTAGCATTAGATGAAGAAATCCCGCTTCCAACGAAATCCTCAAAGAGGTCCAAATATCCACTTGCAGACTTTACAAACAGAGTGTTTCCAAACTGCTCTATGAAAAGAAAGGTTAAACTCTGTGAGTGGAATGCACACATCACAAAGTAGTTTCTGAGAATGATTCTCTCTTGTTTTTATACGAGGATATTTCCTTTTCTACCGTTGGCCCCAAAGTGCTTGAAATCTCCACATGCATATTCCTCAAAAAGAGGGTTTCCAATCTGCTCTGTCTAAAGGAAGGTTCAACTCTGTTAGTTGAACACACACAAATCAACGAAGTTACTCAGAAATCTTCTGTGTAGCATTAGATGAAGAAATCCCGCTTCCAACGAAATCCACAAAGAAGTCCATATATCCACTTGCAGACTTTTCAAACAGAGTGTTTACAAACTGCTCTATGAAAAGAAAGGTTAAACTCTGTGAGTGGAACGCACACATCACAAAGTGGTTTCTGAGAATGATTCTCTCTAGTTTTTATACGAGGCTATTTCCTTTTCTACCGATGGCCCCAAAACGCTTGAAATCTCCACATGCAAATTCCTCAAACAGAGGGTTTCCAATCTGCTATGTCTAAAGGAAGGTTCAACTCTGTGAGTTGAACACACACAAATCAAAGAAGTTTCTGAGAATTCTTCCTTCTAGCATTAGATGAAGAAATCCCACTTCCAACGAAATCCTCCAAGAGGTCCAAATATCCACTTGCAGACTTCACAAACAGAGTGTTTCCAAACTGCTCTATGAAAAGAAAGGTTAAACTCTGTGAGTTGATCGCACACATCACAAAGTGGTTTCTGAGAATGATTCTCTCTAGTTTTTTACGAGGATATTTCCTTTTCTAACCGATGGCCCAAAATCGCTTGAAATCTCCACATGCAAATTCCTCAAAAAGAGGGTTTCCAATCTGCTCTGTCTAAAGGAAGGTTCAACTCTGTTAGTTGAACACACAGAAATCAACGAAGTTACTGAGAAATCTTCTGTGTAGCATTAGATGAAGAAACCCCACTTCCAACGAAATCCTCAAAGAGGTACAAATATCCACTTGCAGACTGCACAAACAGAGTGTTTCCAAACTGCTCTATGAAAAGAAAGGTTAAACTCTGTGAGTGGAACGCACACATAACAAAGTGGTTTCTGAGAATGATTCTGTCTAGTTTTTCTATGAGGATATTTCCTTTTCTAACGTAGGCCCCAAATCGCTTGAAATCTCCACATGCAAATTCCTCAAAAAGAGGGTTTCCAATCTGCTCTGTCTAAAGGAAGGTTCAACTCTGTGAGTTGAACACATGCAAATCAAAGAAGTTTCTGAAAATTCTTCCTTCTAGCATTAGATGAAGAAATCCCGCTTCCAATGAAATCCTCAAAGAGGTCCAAATATCCCCTTGCAGACTTCAAAACCAGAGTGTTTCCAAACTGCTCTATGAAAAGAAAGGTTAAACTCTGTGAGTGGAACACACACATCGCAAAGTAGTTTCTGAAAATGATTCTCTCTAGTTTTTATACAAGGATATTTCCTTTTCTACCGATGGCCCAAAAACGCTTGAAATCTCCACATGCAAATTCCTCAAAAAGAGGGTTTCCAATCTGCTCTGTCTAAAGGAAGGTTCAACTCTGTTAGTTGAACACACACAAATCAAAGAAGTTTCTGAGAATTCTTCCTTCTAGCATTAGATGAAGAAATCCCGCTTCCAACGAAATCCTCCAAGAGGTCCAAATATCCACTTGCAGACTTCACAAACAGAGTGTTTCCAAACTGCTCTATGAAAAGAAAGGTTAAACTCTGTGAGTGGATCGCACACATCACAAAGTGGTTTCTGAGAATGATTCTCTCTAGTTTTTATACGAGGATATTTCCTTTGCTACCGATGGCCCAAAAACGCTTGAAATCTCCACATGCAAATTCCTCAAAAAGAGGGTTTCCAATCTGCTCTGTCTAAAGGAAGGTTCAACTCTGTTAGTTGAACACACACAAATCAACGAAGTTATTGAGAAATCTTCTGTGTAGCATTAGATGAAGAAATCAGGCTTCCAACGAAATCCACAAAGAGGTCCAAATATCCACTTGCAGACTTTACAAACAGAGTTTTTCCAAACTGCTCTATGAAAAGAAAGGTTAAACTCTGTGAGTGGAACGCACACATCACAAAGTGGTTTCTGAGAATGATTCTCTCTAGTTTTTATACGAGGATATTTCCTTTTCTACCGATGGACCCAAAACGCTTGAAATCTCCACATGCAAATTCCTAAAAAAGAGTGTTTCCAATCTGCTCTGTATAAAGGAAGGTTCAACTCTGTGAGTTGAACACACACAAATCAAAGAAGTTTCTGAGAATTCTTCCTTCTAGCATTAGATGAAGAAATCCCGCTTCCAACGAAATCCTCAAAGAGGTCCAAATATCCACTTGCAGACTTTACAAACAGAGTGTTTCCAAACTGCTCTATGAAAAGAAAGGTTAAACTCTGTGAGTGGAATGCACACATCACAAAGTAGTTTCTGAGAATGATTCTCTCTTGTTTTTATACGAGGATATTTCCTTTTCTACCGTTGGCCCCAAAGTGCTTGAAATCTCCACATGCATATTCCTCAAAAAGAGGGTTTCCAATCTGCTCTGTCTAAAGGAAGGTTCAACTCTGTTAGTTGAACACACACAAATCAACGAAGTTACTCAGAAATCTTCTGTGTAGCATTAGATGAAGAAATCCCGCTTCCAACGAAATCCACAAAGAAGTCCATATATCCACTTGCAGACTTTTCAAACAGAGTGTTTACAAACTGCTCTATGAAAAGAAAGGTTAAACTCTGTGAGTGGAACGCACACATCACAAAGTGGTTTCTGAGAATGATTCTCTATAGTTTTTATACGAGGCTATTTCCTTTTCTACCGATGGCCCCAAAACGCTTGAAATCTCCACATGCAAATTCCTCAAAAAGAGGGTTTCCAATCTGCTCTGTCTAAAGGAAGGTTCAACTCTGTTAGTTGAACACACAGAAATCAACGAAGTTACTGAGAAATCTTCTGTGTAGCATTAGATGAAGAAACCCCACTTCCAACGAAATCCTCAAAGAGGTACAAATATCCACTTGCAGACTTTACAAACAGAGTGCTTCCAAACTGCTCTATGAAAAGAAAGGTTAAACTCTGTGAGTGGAACGCACACATAACAAAGTGGTTTCTGAGAATGATTCTCTCTAGTTTTTCAATGAGGATATTTCCTTTTCTATCGTAGGCCCCAAATCACTTGAAATCTCCACATGCAAATTCTTCAAAAAGAGGGTTTCCAATCTGCTCTGTCTAAAGGAAGGTTCAACTCTGTGAGTTGAACACACGCAAATCAAAGAAGTTTCTGAAAATTCTTCCTTCTAGCATTAGATGAAGAAATCCCGCTTCCAATGAAATCCTCAAAGAGGTCCAAATATCCCCTTGCAGACTTCAAAACCAGAGTGTTTCCAAACTGCTCTATGAAAAGAAAGGTTAAACTCTGTGAGTGGAACACACACATCACAAAGTAGTTTCTGAAAATGATTCTCTCTAGTTTTTATACGTGGATATTTCCTTTTCTACCGTTGGCCACAAAATGCTTGAAATCTCCACATGCATATTCCTCAAAAAGAGGGTTTCCAATCTGCTCTGTCTAAAGGAAGGTTCAACTCTGTGAGTTGAACACACACAAATCAAAGAAGTTTCTGAGAATTCTTCCTTCTAGCATTAGATGAAGAAATCCCGTTTCCAACGAAATCCTCCAAGAGGTCCAAATATCCACTTGCAGACTTCACAAACAGAGTGTTTCCAAACTGCTCTATGAAAAGAAAGGTTAAACTCTGTGAGTGGATCGCACACATCACAAAGTGGTTTCTGAGAATGATTCTCTCTAGTTTTTATATGAGGATATTTCCTTTTCTACCGTTGGCCCAAAAACGCTTGAAATCTCCACATGCAAATTCCTCAAAAAGAGGGTTTCCAATCTGCTCTGTCTAAAGGAAGGTTCAACTCTGTTAGTTGAACACACACAAATCAAAGAAGTTACTGAGAAATCTTCTGTGTAGCATTAGATGAAGAAATCCCGCTTCCAACGAAATCCACAAAGAGGTCCATATATCCACTTGCAGACTTTACAAACAGAGTGTTTACAAACTGCTATATGAAAAGAAAGGTTAAACTCTGTGAGTGGAACGCACACATCACAAAGTGGTTTCTGAGAATGATTCTCTCTAGTTTTTATACGAGGATATTTCCTTTTCTACCGATGGCCCCAAAACGCTTGAAATCTCCACATGCAAATTCCTCAAAAAGAGGGTTTCCAATCTGCTCTGTCTAAAGGAAGGTTCAACTCTGTGAGTTGAACACACACAAATCAAAGAAGTTTCTGAGAATTCTTCCTTCTAGCATTAGATGAAGAAATCCCGCTTCCAACGAAATCCTCCAGGAGGTCCAAATATCCACTTGCATACTTCACAAACAGAGTGTTTCCAAACTGCTCTATGAAAAGAAATGTTAAACTCTGTGAGTGGATCGCACACATCACAAAGTGTTTTCTGAGAATGATTCTCTCTAGTTTTTATACGAGGATATTTCCTTTTCTACCGTTGGCTCCAAATCGCTTGAAATCTCCACATGCAAATTCCTCAAAAAGAGGGTTTCCAATCTGCTCTGTCTAAAGGAAGGATCAACTCTGTTAGTTGAACACACAGAAATCAACGAAGTTACTGAGAAATCTTCTGTGTAGCATTAGATGAAGAAAGCCCACTTCCAACGAAATCCTCAAAGAGGTAGAAATATCCACTTGCAGACTTTACAAACAGAGTGCTTCCAAACTGCTCTATGAAAAGAAAGGTTAAACTCTGTGAGTGGAACGCACACATAACAAAGTGGTTTCTGAGAATGATTCTCTCTAGTTTTTCTATGAGGATATTTCCTTTTCTATCGTAGGCCCCAAATCACTTGAAATCTCCACATGCAAATTCTTCAAAAAGAGGGTTTCCAATCTGCTCTGTCTAAAGGAAGGTTCAACTCTGTGAGTTGAACACACGCAAATCAAAGAAGTTTCTGAAAATTCTTCCTTCTAGCATTAGATGAAGAAATCCCGCTTCCAATGAAATCCTCAAAGAGGTCCAAATATCCCCTTGCAGACTTCAAAACCAGAGTGTTTCCAAACTGCTCTATGAAAAGAAAGGTTAAACTCTGTGAGTGGAACACACACATCACAAAGTAGTTTCTGAAAATGATTCTCTCTAGTTTTTATACGTGGATATTTCCTTTTCTACCGTTGGCCACAAAATGCTTGAAATCTCCACATGCATATTCCTCAAAAAGAGGGTTTCCAATCTGCTCTGTCTAAAGGAAGGTTCAACTCTGTGAGTTGAACACACACAAATCAAAGAAGTTTCTGAGAATTCTTCCTTCTAGCATTAGATGAAGAAATCCCGCTTCCAACGAAATCCTCCAAGAGGTCCAAATATCCACTTGCAGACTTCACAAACAGAGTGTTTCCAAACTGCTCTATGAAAAGAAAGGTTAAACTCTGTGAGTGGATCGCACACATCACAAAGTGGTTTCTGAGAATGATTCTCTCTAGTTTTTATACGAGGATATTTCCTTTGCTACCGATGGCCCAAAAACGCTTGAAATCTCCACATGCAAATTCCTCAAAAAGAGGGTTTCCAATCTGCTCTGTCTAAAGGAAGGTTCAACTCTGTTAGTTGAACACACACAAATCAACGAAGTTATTGAGAAATCTTCTGTGTAGCATTAGATGAAGAAATCCCGCTTCCAACGAAATCCTCAAAGAGCTCCAATTATCCACTTGCAGACTTTACAAACAGAGTGTTTCCAAACTGCTCTATGAAAAGAAAGGTTAAACTCTGTGAGTGGAACGCACACATCACAAAGTGGTTTCTGAGAATGATTCTCTCTAGTTTTTATACGAGGATATTTCCTTTTCTACCGATGGCCCCAAAACGCTTGAAATCTCCACATGCAAATTCCTAAAAAAGAGTGTTTCCAATCTGCTCTGTATAAAGGAAGGTTCAACTCTGTGAGTTGAACACACACAAATCAAAGAAGTTTCTGAGAATTCTTCCTTCTAGCATTAGATGAAGAAATCCCGCTTCCAACGAAATCCTCAAAGAGGTCCAAATATCCACTTGCAGACTTTACAAACAGAGTGTTTCCAAACTGCTCTATGAAAAGAAAGGTGAAACTCTGTGAGTGGAACGCACACATCACAAAGTAGTTTCTGAGAATGATTCTCTCTAGTTTTTCTATGACGATATTTCCTTTTCTAACGTAGGCCCCAAATCGCTTGAAATCTCCACATGCAAATTCCTCAAAAAGAGGGTTTCCAATCTGCTCTGTCTAAAGGAAGGTTCACTCTGTGAGTTGAACACACGCAAATCAAAGAAGTTTCTGAAAATTCTTCCTTCTAGCATTAGATGAAGAAATCCCGCTTCCAATGAAATCCTCAAAGAGGTCCATATATCCCCTTGCAGACTTCAAAACCAGAGTGTTTCCAATCTGCTCTATGAAAAGAAAGGTTAAACTCTGTGAGTGGAACACACACATCACAAAGTAGTTTCTGAAAATGATTCTCTCTAGTTTTTATACGAGGATATTTCCTTTTCTACCGTTGGCCACAAAATGCTTGAAATCTCCACATTCATATTCCTCAAAAAGAGGGTTTTCCAATCTGCTCTGTCTAAAGGAAGGTTCAACTCTGTGAGTTGAACACACACAAATCAAAGAAGTTTCTGAGAATTCTTCCTTCTAGCATTAGATGAAGAAATCCTGCTTCCAACGAAATCCTCCAGGAGGTCCAAATATCCACTTGCATACTTCACAAACAGAGTGTTTCCAAACTGCTCTATGAAAAGAAAGGTTAAACTCTGTGAGTGGATCGCACACATCACAAAGTGGTTTCTGAGAATGATTCTCTCTAGTTTTTATACGAGGATATTTCCTTTTCTAACGTAGGCCCCAAATCGCTTGAAATCTCCACATGCAAATTCCTCAAAAAGAGGGTTTCCAATCTGCTCTGTCTAAAGGAAGGTTCAACTCTGTGAGTTGAACACACACAAATCAACGAAGTTACTCAGAAATCTTCTCTGTAGCATTAGATGAAGAAATCCCGCTTCCAACGAAATCCACAAAGAGGTCCATATATCCACTTGCAGACTTTACAAACACAGTGTTTACAAACTGCTCGATGAAAAGAAAGGTTAAAATCTGTGAGTGGATCGCACACATCACAAAGTGGTTTCTGAGAATGATTCTCTCTAGTTTTTATACGAGGATATTTCCTTTTCTACCGTTGGCCCCAAATCGCTTGAAATCTCCACATGCAAATTCCTCAAAAAGAGGGTTTCCAATCTGCTCTGTCTAAAGGAAGGTTCAACTCTGTTAGTTGAACACACAGAAATCAACGAAGTTACTGAGAAATCTTCTGTGTAGCATTAGATGAAGAAAGCCCACTTCCAACGAAATCCTCAAAGAGGTAGAAATATCCACTTGCAGACTTTACAAACAGAGTGTTTCCAAACTGCTCTATGAAAAGAAAGGTTAAACTCTGTGAGTGGAACGCACACATAACAAAGAGGTTTCTGAGAATGATTCTCTCTAGTTTTTCTATGAGGATATTTCCTTTTCTAACGTAGGCCCCAAATCGCTTGAAATCTCCACATGCAAATTCCTCAAAAAGAGGGTTTCCAATCTGCTCTGTCTAAAGGAAGGTTCAACTCTGTGAGTTGAACACACGCAAATCAAAGAAGTTTCTGAAAATTCTTCCTTCTAGCATTAGATGAAGAAATCCCGCTTCCAGCGAAATCCTCAAAGAGGTCCAAATATCCCCTTGCAGACTTCAAAACCAGAGTGTTTCCAAACTGCTCTATGAAAAGAAAGGTTAAACTCTGTGAGTGGAACACTCACATCACAAAGTAGTTTCTGAAAATGATTCTCTCTAGTTTTTATACGTGGATATTTCCTTTTCTACCGTTGGCCACAAAATGCTTGAAATCTCCACATGCATATTCCTCAAAAAGAGGGTTTCCAATCTGCTCTGTCTAAAGGAAGGTTCAACTCTGTGAGTTGAACACACACAAATCAGAGAAGTTTCTGAGAATTCTTCCTTCTAGCATTAGATGAAGAAATCCCGCTTCCAACGAAATCCTCAAAGAGGTCCAAGTATCCGCTTGCAGACTTTACAAACAGAGTGTTTCCAAACTGCTCTATGAAAAGAAAGGTTAAACTCTGTGACTGGAACGCACACATCACAAAGTAGTTTCTGAGAATGATTCTCTCTTGTTTTTATACGAGGAGATTTCCTTTTCTACCGTTGGCCCCAAAGTGCTTGAAATCTCCACAAGCATATTCCTCAAAAAGAGGGTTTCCAATCTGCTCTGTCTAAAGGAAGGTTCAACTCTGTTAGTTGAACACACACAAATCAACGAAGTTACTGAGAAATCTTCTGTGTAGCATTAGATGAAGAAATCCCGCTTCCAACGAAATCCACAAAGAGGTCCATATATCCACTTGCAGACTTTACAAACAGAGTGTTTCCAAACTGCTCTATGAAAAGAAAGGTTAAACTCTGTGAGTGGAACGCACACATAACAAAGAGGTTTCTGAGAATGATTCTCTCTAGTTTTTCTATGAGGATATTTCCTTTCTAACGTAGGCCCCAAATCGCTTGAAATCTCCACATGCAAATTCCTCAAAAAGAGGGATTCCAATCTGCTCTGTCTAAAGGAAGGTTCACTCTGTGAGTTGAACACACGCAAATCAAAGAAGTTTCTGAAAATTCTTCCTTCTAGCATTAGATGAAGAAATCCCGCTTCCAGTGAAATCCTCAAAGAGGTCCAAATATCCCCTTGCAGACTTCAAAACCAGAGTGCTTCCAATCAGCTCTATGAAAAGAAAGGTTAAACTCTGTGAGTGGAACACACACATCACGAAGTAGTTTCTGAAAATGATTCTCTCTAGTTTTTATACGAGGATATTTCCTTTTCTACCGTTGGCCACAAAATGCTTGAAATCTCCACATTCATATTCCTCAAAAAGAGGGTTTCCAATCTGCTCTGTCTAAAGGAAGGTTCAACTCTGTGAGTTGAACACACCCAAATCAAAGAAGTTTCTGAGAATTCTTCCTTCTAGCATTAGATGAAGAAATCCTGCTTCCAACGAAATCCTCAAAGAGGTCCAAATATCCACTTGCAGACTTCACAAACAGAGTGTTTCCAAACTGCTCTATGAAAAGAAAGGTTAAAATCTGTGAGTGGATCGCACACATCACAAAGTGGTTTCTGAGAATGATTCTCTCTAGTTTTTATACGAGGATATTTCCTTTTCTACCGATGGCCCAAAAATGCTTGAAATCTCCACATGCAAATTCCTCAAAAAGAGGGTTTCCAATCTGCTCTGTCTAAAGGAAGGTTCAACTCTGTTAGTTGAACACACACAAATCAACGAAGTTATTGAGAAATCTTCTGTGTAGCATTAGGTGAAGAAATCCCGCTTCCAACGAAATCCACAAAGAGGTCCAAATATCCACTTGCAGACTTTACAAACAGAGTGTTTACAAACTGCTCTATGAAAAGAAAGGTTAAACTCTGTGAGTGGAACACACACATCACAAAGTGGTTTCTGAGAATGATTCTCTCTAGTTTTTATATGAGGATATTTCCTTTTCTACCGATGGCCCAAAAAAGCTTGAAATCTCCACATGCATATTCCTCAAAAAGAGTGTATCCAATCTGCTCTGTCTAAAGGAAGGTTCAGCTCTGTGAGTTGAACACACACAAATCAAAGAAGTTTCTGAAAATTCTTCCTTCTAGCATTAGATGAAGAAATCCCGCTTCCAATGAAATCCTCCAAGAGGTCCAAATATCCACTTGCAGACTTAACAAACAGAGTGTTTCCAAACTGCTCTATGAAAAGAAAGGTTAAACTCTGTGAGTGGATCGCACACATCACAAAGTGGTTTCTGAGAATGATTCTCTCTAGTTTTTATACGAGGATATTTCCTTTTCTACCGATGGCCCAAAAACGCTTGAAATCTCCACATGCAAATTCCTCAAAAAGAGGGTTTTCAATCTGCTCTGTCTAAAGGAAGGTTCAACTCTGTGAGTTGAACACACACAAATCAAAGAAGTTTCTGAGAATTCTTCCTTCTAGCATTAGATGAAGAAATCCCGCTTCCAACGAAATCCTCCAAGAGGTCCAAATATCCACTTGCAGACTTCACAAACAGAGTGTTTCCAAACTGCTCTATGAAAAGAAAGGTTAAAATCTGTGAGTGGATCGCACACATCACAAAGTGGTTTCTGAGAATGATTCTCTCTAGTTTTTATACGAGGATATTTCCTTTTCTACCGATGGCCCAAAAATGCTTGAAATCTCCACATGCAAATTCCTCAAAAAGAGGGTTTCCAATCTGCTCTGTCTAAAGGAAGGTTCAACTCTGTTAGTTGAACACACACAAATCAACGAAGTTATTGAGAAATCTTCTGTGTAGCATTAGATGAAGAAATCCCGCTTCCAACGAAATCCACAAAGAGGTCCAAATATCCACTTGCAGACTTTACAAACAGAGTGTTTCCAAACTGCTCTATGAAAAGAAAGGTTAAACTCTGTGAGTGGAACACACACATCACAAAGTGGTTTCTGAGAATGATTCTCTCTAGTTTTTATACGAGGATATTTCCTTTTCTACCGATGGCCCAAAAACGCTTGAAATCTCCACATGCAAATTCCTCAAAAAGAGGGTTTCCAATCTGCTCTGTCTAAAGGAAGGTTCACTCTGAGAGTTGAACACACGCAAATCAAAGAAGTTTCTGAAAATTCTTCCTTCTAGCATTAGATGAAGAAATCCCGCTTCCAATGAAATCCTCAAAGAGGTCCAAATATCCCCTTGCAGACTTCAAAACCAGAGTGTTTCCAATCTGCTCTATGAAAAGAAGGTTAAACTCTGTGAGTGGAACACACACATCACAAAGTAGTTTCTGAAAATGATTCTCTCTAGTTTTTATACGAGGATATTTCCTTTTCTACCGTTGGCCACAAAATGCTTGAAATCTCCACATTCATATTCCTCAAAAAGAGGGTTTTCCAATCTGCTCTGTCTAAAGGAAGGTTCAACTCTGTGAGTTGAACACACACAAATCAACGAAGTTACTGAGAAATCTTCTGTGTAGCATTAGATGAAGAAACCCCACTTCCAACGAAATCCTCAAAGAGGTACAAATATCCACTTGCAGACTTTACAAACAGAGTGTTTCCAAACTGCTCTATGAAAATAAAGGTTAAACTCTGTGAGTGGAACGCACACTTAACAAAGTGGTTTCTGAGAATGATTCTCTCTAGTTTTTCTATGAGGATATTTCCTTTTCTAACGTAGGCCCAAAATCGCTTGAAATCTCCACATGCAAATTCCTCAAAAAGAGGGTTTCCAATCTGCTCTGTCTAAAGGAAGGTTCAACTCTGTGAGTTGAACACACACAAATCAACGAAGTTACTCAGAAATCTTCTCTGTAGCATGAGATGAAGAAATCCCGCTTCCAACGAAATCCACAAAGAGGTCCATATATCCACTTGCAGACTTTACAAACACAGTGTTTACAAACTGCTCTATGAAAAGAAAGGTTAAAATCTGTTAGTGGATCGCACACATCACAAAGTGGTTTCTGAGAATGATTCTCTCTAGTTTTTATACGAGGATATTTCCTTTTCTACCGTTGGCCCCAAATCGCTTGAAATCTCCACATGCAAATTCCTCAAAAAGAGGGTTTCCAATCTGCTCTGTCTAAAGGAAGGTTCAACTCTGTTAGTTGAACACACAGAAATCAACGAAGTTACTGAGAAATCTTCTGTGTAGCATTAGATGAAGAAAGCCCACTTCCAACGAAATCCTCAAAGAGGTAGAAATATCCACTTGCAGACTTTACAAACAGAGTGTTTCCAAACTGCTCTATGAAAAGAAAGGTTAAACTCTGTGAGTGGAACGCACACATAACAAAGAGGTTTCTGAGAATGATTCTCTCTAGTTTTTCTATGAGGATATTTCCTTTTCTAACGTAGGCCCCAAATCGCTTGAAATCTCCACATGCAAATTCCTCAAAAAGAGGGTTTCCAATCTGCTCTGTCTAAAGGAAGGTTCAACTCTGTGAGTTGAACACACTCAAATCAAAGAAGTTTCTGAAAATTCTTCCTTCTAGCATTAGATGAAGAAATCCCGCTTCCAATGAAATCCTCAAAGAGGTCCAAATATCCCCTTGCAGACTTCAAAACCTGAGTGTTTCCAATCTGCTCTATGAAAAGAAAGGTTAAACTCTGTGAGTGGAACACACACATCACAAAGTAGTTTCTGAAAATGATTCTCTCTAGTTTTTATACGAGGATATTTCCCTTTCTACCGTTGGCCACAAAATGCTGGAAATCTCCACATGCATATTCCTCAAAAAGAGGGTTTCCAATCTGCTCTGTCTAAAGGAAGGTTCAACTCTGTGAGTTGAACACACACAAATCAAAGGAGTTTCTGAGAATTCTTCCTTCTAGCATTAGATGAAGAAATCCCGCTTCCAACGAAATCCTCCAAGAGGTCCAAATATCCACTTGCAGACTTCACAACCAGAGTGTTTCCAAACTGCTGTATGAAAAGAAAGGTTAAACTCTGTGAGTGGAACGCACACATCACAAAGTAGTTTCTGAGAATGATTCTCTCTTGTTTTTATACGAGGAGATTTCCTTTTCTACCGTTGGCCCCAAAGTGCTTGAAATCTCCACATGCATATTCCTCAAAAAGAGGGTTTCCAATCTGCTCTGTCTAAAGGAAGCTTCAACTCCGTTAGTTGAACACACACAAATCAACGAAGTTACTGAGAAATCTTCTGTGTAGCATTAGATGAAGAAATCACGCTTCCAACGAAATCCACTAAAAGGTCCATATATCCACTTGCAGACTTTACAAACAGAGTGTTTACAAACTGCTCTATGAAAAGAAAGGTTAAACTCTGTGAGTGGAACGCACACATCACAAAGTGGTTTCTGAGAATGATTCTCTCTAGTTTTTATACGAGGATATTTCCTTTACTACCGATGGCCCAAAAACGCTTGAAATCTCCACATGCAAATTCCTCAAAAAGAGGGTTTCCAATCTGCTCTGTCTAAAGGAAGGTTCAACTCTGTGAGTTGAACACACACAAATCAAAGAAGTTTCTGAAAATTCTTCCTTCTAGCATTAGATGAAGAAATCCCGCTTCCAATGATATCCTCAAAGAGGTCCAAATATCCCCTTGCAGACTTCAAAACCAGAGTGTTTCCAATCTGCTCTATGAAAAGAAAGGTTAAACTCTGTGAGTGGAACACACACATCACAAAGTAGTTTCTGAAAATGATTCTCTCTAGTTTTTATACGAGGATATTTCCCTTTCTACCGTTGGCCACAAAATGCTTGAAATCTCCACATGCATATTCCTCAAAAAGAGGGTTTCCAATCTCCTCTGTCTAAAGGAAGGTTCAACTCTGTGAGTTGAACACACACAAATCAAAGAAGTTTCTGAGAATTCTTCCTTCTAGCATTAGATGAAGAAATCCCGCTTCCAACGAAATCCTCCAAGAGGTCCAAATATCCACTTGCAGACTTCACAACCAGAGTGTTTCCAAACTGCTCTATGAAAAGAAAGGTTAAACTCTGTGAGTGGAACGCACACATCACAAAGTAGTTTCTGAGAATGATTCTCTCTTGTTTTTATACGAGGAGATTTCCTTTTCTACCGTTGGCCCCAAAGTGCTTGAAATCTCCACATGCATATTCCTCAAAAAGAGGGTTTCCAATCTGCTCTGTCTAAAGGAAGGTTCAACTCCGTTAGTTGAACACACACAAATCAACGAAGTTACTGAGAAATCTTCTGGGTAGCATTAGATGAAGTAATCCCGCTTCCAACAAAATCCACAAAGAGGTCCATATATCCACTTGCAGACTTTACAAACAGAGTGTTTACAAACTGCTCTATGAAAAGAAAGGTTAAACTCTGTGAGTGGAACGCACACATCACAAAGTGGTTTCTGAGAATGATTCTCTCTAGTTTTTATACGAGGATATTTCCTTTTCTACCGATGGCCCCAAAACGCTTGAAATCTCCACATGCAAATTCCTCAAAAAGAGGGTTTCCAATCTGCTCTGTCTAAAGGAAGGTTCAACTCTGTGAGTTCAACACACACAAATCAAAGAGGTTTCTGAGAATTCTTCCTTCTAGCATTAGATGAAGAAATCCCGCTTCCAACGAAATCCTCCAAGAGGTCCAAATATCCACTTGCAGACTGCACAAACAGAGTGTTTCCAAACTGCTCTATGAAAAGAAAGGTTAAACTCTGTGAGGGGATCGCACACATCACAAAGTGGTTTCTGAGAATGATTCTCTCTAGTTTTTATACGAGGAGATTTCCTTTTCTACCGATGGCCCAAAAACGCTTGAAATCTCCACATGCAAATTCCTCAAAAAGAGGGTTTCCAATCTGCTCTGTCTAAAGGAAGGTTCAACTCTGTGAGTTGAACACACACAAATCAAAGAAGTTTCTGAGAATTCTTACTTCTAGCATTAGATGAAGAAATCCCGCTTCCAATGAAATACTCCAAGAGGTCCAAATATCCACTTGCAGACTTCACAAACAGAGTGTTTACAAACTGCTCTATGAAAAGAAAGGTTAAACTCTGTGAGTGGATCGCGCACATCACAAAGTGGTTTCTGAGAATGATTCTCTCTAGTTTTTATACGAGGAGATTTCCTTTTCTACCGATGGCCCAAAAACGCTTGAAATCTCCACATGCAAATTCCTCAAAAAAAGGGTTTCCAATCTGCTCTGTCTAAAGGAAGGTTCAACTCTGTGAGTTCAACACACACAAATCAAAGAAGTTTCTGAGAATTCTTCCTTCTAGCATTAGATGAAGAAATCCCGCTTCCAACGAAATCCTCCAAGAGGTCCAAATATCCACTTGCAGACTTCACAACCAGAGTGTTTCCAAACTGCTCTATGAAAAGAAAGGTTAAACTCTGTGAGTGGAACGCACACATCACAAAGTAGTTTCTGAGAATGATTCTCTCTTGTTTTTATACGAGGAGATTTCCTTTTCTACCGTTGGCCCCAAAGTGCTTGAAATCTCCACATGCATATTCCTCAAAAAGAGGGTTTCCAATCTGCTCTGTCTAAAGGAATGTTCAACTCCGTTGGTTGAACACACACAAATCAACGAAGTTACTGAGAAATCTTCTGTGTAGCATTAGATGAAGAAATCCCGCTTCCAACGAAATCCACAAAAAGGTCCAAATATCCACTTGCAGACTTCACAAACAGAGTGTTTCCAAACTGCTGTATGAAAAGAAAGGTTAAACTCTGTGAGTGGATTGCACACATCACAAAGTGGTTTCTGAGAATGATTCTCTCTAGTTTTTATACGAGGATATTTCCTTTTCTACCGTTGGCCCCAAATCGCTTGAAATCTCCACATGCAAATTCCTCAAAAAGAGGGTTTCCAATCTGCTCTGTCTAAAGGAAGGTTCAACTCTGTGAGTTGAACACATGCAAATCAAAGAAGTTTCTGAAAATTCTTCCTTCTAGCATTAGATGAAGAAATCCCGCTTCCAATGAAATCCTCAAAGAGGTCCAAATATCCCCTTGCAGACTTCAAAACCAGAGTGTTTCCAATCTGCTCTATGAAAAGAAAGGTTAAACTCTGTGAGTGGAACACACACATCACAAAGTAGTTTCTGAAAATGATTCTCTCTAGTTTTTATACGAGGATATTTCCCTTTCTACCGTTGGCCACAAAATGCTGGAAATCTCCACATGCATATTCCTCAAAAAGAGGGTTTCCAATCTGCTCTGTCTAAAGGAAGGTTCAACTCTGTGAGTTGAACACACACAAATCAAAGGAGTTTCTGAGAATTCTTCCTTCTAGCATTAGATGAAGAAATCCCGCTTCCAACGAAATGCTCCAAGAGGTCCAAATATCCACTTGCAGACTTCACAACCAGAGTGTTTCCAAACTGCTCTATGAAAAGAAAGGTTAAACTCTGTGAGTGGAATGCACACATCACAAAGTAGTTTCTGAGAATGATTCTCTCTTGTTTTTATACGAGGAGATTTCCTTTTCTACCGTTGGCCCCAAAGTGCTTGAAATCTCCACATGCATATTCCTCAAAAAGAGGGTTTCCAATCTGCTCTGTCTAAAGGAAGGTTCAACTCCGTTAGTTGAACACACACAAATCAACGAAGTTACTGAGAAATCTTCTGTGTAGCATTAGATGAAGAAATCCCGCTTCCAACGAAATCCACAAAGAGGTCCATATATCCACTTGCAGACTTTACAAACAGAGTGTTTACAAACTGCTCTATGAAAAGAAAGGTTAAACTCTGTGAGTGGAACGCACACATCACAAAGTGGTTTCTGAGAATGATTCTCTCTAGTTTTTATACGAGGATATTTCCTTTTCTACCGATGGCCCAAAAACGCTTGAAATCTCCACATGCAAATTCCTCAAAAAGAGGGTTTCCAATCTGCTCTGTCTAAAGGAAGGTTCAACTCTGTGAGTTCAACACACACAAATCAAAGAAGTTTCTGAGAATTCTTCCTTCAAGCATTAGATGAAGAAATCCCGCTTCCAACGAAATCCTCCAAGAGGTCCAAATATCCACTTGCAGACTTCACAAACAGAGTGTTTCCAAACTGCTCTATGAAAAGAAAGGTTAAACTCTGTGAGTGGATCGCACACATCACAAAGTGGTTTCTGAGAATGATTCTCTCTAGTTTTTATACGAGGATATTTCCTTTTCTACCGTTGGCCCCAAATCGCTTGAAATCTCCACATGCAAATTCCTCAAAAAGAGGGTTTCCAATCTGCTCTGTCTAAAGGAAGGTTCAACTCTGTTAGTTGAACACACACAAATCAACGAAGTTACTGAGAAATCTTCTGTGTAGCATTAGATGAAGAAACCCCACTTCCAACGAAATCCTCAAAGATGTACAAATATCCACTTGCAGACTTTACAAACAGAGTGTTTCCAAACTGCTCTATGAAAAGAAAGGTTAAACTCTGTGAGTGGAACGCACACATAACAAAGTGGTTTCTGAGAATGATTCTCTCTAGTTTTTCTATGAGG
This sequence comes from Gorilla gorilla gorilla, assembly GCF_029281585.2. Classification (NCBI taxonomy): domain Eukaryota; kingdom Metazoa; phylum Chordata; class Mammalia; order Primates; family Hominidae; genus Gorilla; species Gorilla gorilla. The sequence continues at coordinate 75,469,554 of NC_073232.2, forward strand.
ATATTTCCTTTTCTAACGTAGGCCCCAAATCGCTTGAAATCTCCACATGCAAATTCCTCAAAAAGAGGGTTTCCAATCTGCTCTGTCTAAAGGAAGGTTCACTCTGTGAATTGAACACACGCAAATCAAAGAAGTTTCTGAAAATTCTTCCTTCTAGCATTAGATGAAGAAATCCCGCTTCCAATGAAATCCTCAAAGAGGTCCAAATATCCCCTTGCAGACTTCAAAACCAGAGTTTTTCCAATCTGCTCTATGAAAAGAAAGGTTAAACTCTGTGAGTGGAACACACACATCACAAAGTAGTTTATGAAAATGATTCTCTCTAGTTTTTATACGAGGATATTTCCTTTTCTACCGTTGGCCCCAAAGTGCTTGAAATCTCCACAAGCATATTCCTCAAAAAGAGGGTTTCCAATCTGCTCTGTCTAAAGGAAGGTTCAACTCTGTGAGTTGAACACACACAAATCAAAGAAGTTTCTGAGAATTCTTCCTTCTAACATTAGATGAAGAAATCCTGCTTCCAACGAAATCCTCCAAGAGGTCCAAATATCCACTTGCATACTTCACAAACAGAGTGTTTCCAAACTGCTCTATGAAAAGAAAGGTTAAACTCTGTGAGTGGATCGCACACATCACAAAGTGGTTTCTGAGAATGATTCTCTCTAGTTTTTATACGAGGATATTTCCTTTTCTACCGTTGGCTCCAAATTCCTTGAAATCTCCTCATGCAAATTCCTAAAAAAGAGGGTTTCCAATCTGCTCTGCCTAAAGGAAGGTTCAACTCTGTCAGTTGAACACACAGAAATCAACGAAGTTACTGAGAAATCTTCTGTGTAGCATTAGATGAAGAAACCCCACTTCCAACGAAATCCTCAAAGAGGTACAAATATCCACTTGCAGACTTTACAAACAGAGTGTTTCCAAACTGCTCTATGAAAAGAAAGGTTAAACTCTGTGAGTGGAACGCACACATAACAAAGTGGTTTCTGAGAATGATTCTCTCTAGTTTTTCTATGAGTATATTTCCTTTTCTAACGTAGGCCCCAAATCGCTTGAAATCTCCACATGCAAATTCCTCAAAAAGAGGGTTTCCAATCTGCTCTGTCTAAAGGAAGGTTCAACTCTGTGAGTTGAACACACACAAATCAACGAAGTTACTCAGAAATCTTCTCTGTAGCATTAGATGAAGAAATCCCGCTTCCAACGAAATCCACAAAGAGGTCCATATATCCACTTGCAGACTTTACAAACAGAGTGTTTACAAACTGCTCTATGAAAAGAAAGGTTAAACTCTGTGAGTGGAACACACACATCACAAAGTGGTTTCTGAGAATGATTCTCTCTAGTTTTTATACGAGGATATTTCCTTTTCTACCGATGGCCCCAAATCGCTTGAAATCTCCACATGCAAATTCCTCAAAAAGAGGGTTTCCAATCTGCTCTGTCTAAGGGAAGGTTCAACTCTGTTAGTTGAACACACAGAAATCAACGAAGTTACTGAGAAATCTTCTGTGTAGCATTAGATGAAGAAAGCCCACTTCCAACGAAATCCTCAAAGAGGTAGAAATATCCACTTGCAGACTTTACAAACAGAGTGTTTCCAAACTGCTCTATGAAAAGAAAGGTTAAACTCTGTGAGTGGAACACACACATAACAAAGAGGTTTCTGAGAATGATTCTCTCTAGTTTTTCTATGAGGATATTTCCTTTTCTAACGTAGGCCCCAAATCGCTTGAAATCTCCACATGCAAATTCCTCAAAAACAGTGTATCCAATCTGCTCTGTCTAAAGGAAGGTTCAACTCTGTGAGTTGAACACACACAAATCAAAGAAGTTTCTGAGAATTCTTCCTTCTAGCATTAGATGAAGAAATCCCGCTTCCAATGAAATCCTCCAAGAGGTCCATATATCCACTTGCAGACTTCACAAACAGAGTGTTTCCAAACTGCTCTATGAAAAGAAAGGTTAAACTCTGTGAGTGGATCGCACACATCACAAAGTGGTTTCTGAGAACGATTCTCTCTATTTTTTATACGAGGATATTTCCTTTTCTACCGATGGCCCAAAAACGCTTGAAATCTCCACATGCAAATTCCTCAAAAAGAGGGTTTCCTATCTGCTCTGTCTAAAGGAAGGTTCAACTCTGTGAGTTGAACACACACAAATCAAAGAAGTTTCTGAGAATTCTTCCTTCTAGCATTAGATGAAGAAATCCCGCTTCCAATGAAATCCTCCAAGAGGTCCAAATATCCACTTGCAGACTTCACAAACAGAGTGTTTCCAAACTGCTGTATGAAAAGAAAGGTTAAACTCTGTGAGTGGATCGCACACATCACAAAGTGGCTTCTGAGAATGATTCTCTCTAGTTTTTATACGAGGATATTTCCTTTTCTACCGATGGCCCAAAAACGCTTGAAATCTCCACATGCAAATTCCTTAAAAAGAGGGTTTCCAATCTGCTCTGACTAAAGGAAGGTTCAACTCTGTGAGTTGAACACACACAAATCAAAGAAGTTTCTGAGAATTCTTCCTTCTAGCATTAGATGAAGAAATCCCGCTTCCAACGAAATCCTCAAAGAGGTCCAAATATCCACTTGCAGACTTTACAAACAGAGTGTTTCCAAACTGCTCTATGAAAAGAAAGGTTAAACTCTGCGAGTGGAACGCACACATCACAAAGTAGTTTCTGAGAATGATTCTCTCTTGTTTTTATACGAGGAGATTTCCTTTTCTACCGTTGGCCCCAAAGTGCTTGAAATCTCCACAAGCATATTCCTCAAAAAGAGGGTTTCCAATCTGCTCTGTCTAAAGGAAGGTTCAACTCTGTTAGTTGAACACACACAAATCAACGAAGTTACTGAGAAATCTTCTGTGTAGCATTAGATGAAGAAATCCCGCTTCCAACGAAATCCACAAAGAGGTCCATATATCCACTTGCAGACTTTACAAACAGAGTGTTTCCAAACTGCTCTATGAAAAGAAAGGTTAAACTCTGTGAGTGGAACGCACACATCACAAAGTGGTTTCTGAGAATGATTCTCTCTAGTTTTTATACGAGGATATTTCCTTTTCTACCGATAGCCCCAAAACAGTTGAAATCTCCACATGCAAATTCCTCAAACAGAGGGTTTCCAATCTGCTATGTCTAAAGGAAGGGTCAACTCTGTGAGTTCAACACACACAAATCAAAGAAGTTTCTGAGAATTCTTCCTTCTAGCATTAGATGAAGAAATCCCACTTCCAACGAAATCCTCCAAGAGGTCCAAATATCCACTTGCAGACTTCACAAACAGAGTGTTTCCAAACTGCTCTATGAAAAGAAAGGTTAAACTCCGTGAGTGGATCGCACACATCACAAAGTGGTTTCTGAGAATGATTCTCTCTAGTTTTTTACGAGGATATTTCCTTTTCTACCGATGGCCCAAAAACGCTTGAAATCTCCACATGCAAATTACTCAAAAAGAGGGTTTCCAATCTGCTCTGTCTAAAGGAAGGTTCAACTCTGTTAGTTGAACACACACAAATCAACGAAGTTATTGAGAAATCTTCTGGGTAGCATTAGATGAAGAAATCCCGCTTCCAATGAAATCCACAAAGGGGTCCAAATATCCACTTGCAGACTTTACAAACAGAGTGTTTACAAACTGCTCTATGAAAAGAAAGGTTAAACTCTGTGAGTGGAACGCACACATCACAAAGTGGTTTCTGAGAATGATTCTCTCTAGTTTTTATACGAGGATATTTCCTTTTCTACTGATGGCCACAAAACGCTGGAAATCTCCACATGCAAATTCCTAAAAAAGAGTGTTTCCAATCTGCTGTGTCTAAAGGAAGGTTCAACTCTGTGAGTTGAACACACACAAATCAAAGAAGTTTCTGAGAATTCTTCCTTCTAGCATTAGATGAAGAAATCCCGCTTCCAACGAAATCCTCAAAGAGGTCCAAATATCCACTTGCAGACTTTACAAACAGAGGGTTTACAAACTGCTCTGTGAAAAGAAAGGTTAAACTCTGTGAGTGGAACTCACACATCACAAAGTGGTTTCTGAGAATGATTCTCTCTAGTTTTTTTTTTTTTTTTTTTTTTTTTTTTTTGATGCGGAGTCTGGCTCTGTCGCCCAGGCTGGAGTGCAGTGGCACAATCTCAGCTCACTGCAAGCTCCGCCTCCCGGGTTCCCGCCATTCTCCTGCCTCAGCCTCCCGAGTAGCTGGAACTACAGGCGCCCGCCACCACGCCCGGCTAATTTTTTGTATTTTTAGTAGAGACGGGGTTTCACCATGTTAGCCAGGATGGTCTCGATCTCCTGACCTCGTGATCCACCCGCCTCGGCCTCCCAAAGTGCTGGGATTACAGGCGTGAGCCACCGCGCCCGGCCAATTCTCTCTAGTTTTTATACGAGGATATTTCCTTTTCTACCGAAGGCCCCGAAACGCTTGAAATCTCCACATGCAAATTCCTCAAAAAGAGGGTTTCCAATCTGCTCTGTCTAAAGGAAGGTTCAACTCTGTGAGTTGAACACACACAAATCAAAGAAGTTTCTGAGAATTCTTCCTTCTAGCATTAGATGAAGAAATCCCGCTTCCAACGAAATCCTCCAAGAGGTCCAAATATCCACTTGCAGACTTCACAAACAGAGTGTTTCCAAACTGATCTATGAAAAGAAAGGTTAAACTCTGTGAGTGGATCGCATACATCACAAAGTGGTTTCTGAGAATGATTCTCTCTAGTTTTTATACGAGGATATTTCCTTTTCTACCGTTGGCCCCAAAGTGCTTGAAATCTCCACATGCATATTCCTCAAAAAGAGGGTTTCCAATCTGCTCTGTCTAAAGGAAGGTTCAACTCTGTTAGTTGAACACACACAAATCAACGAAGTTACTCAGAAATCTTCTGTGTAGCATTAGATGAAGAAATCCCGCTTCCAACGAAATCCACAAAGAAGTCCATATATCCACTTGCAGACTTTTCAAACAGAGTGTTTACAAACTGCTCTATGAAAAGAAAGGTTAAACTCTGTGAGTGGAACGCACACATCACAAAGTGGTTTCTGAGAATGATTCTCTCTAGTTTTTATACGAGGCTATTTCCTTTTCTACCGATGGCCCCAAAACGCTTGAAATCTCCACATGCAAATTCCTCAAAAAGAGGGTTTCCAATCTGCTCTGTCTAAAGGAAGGTTCAACTCTGTGAGTTCAACACACACAAATCAAAGAAGTTTCTGAGAATTCTTCCTTCTAGCATTAGATGAAGAAATCCCGCTTCCAACGAAATCCTCCAAGAGGTCCAAATATCCACTTGCAGACTTCACAAACAGAGTGTTTCCAAACTGCTCTATGAAAAGAAAGGTTAAACTCTGTGAGTGGATCGCACACATCACAAAGTGGTTTCTGAGAATGATTCTCTCTAGTTTTTATACGAGGATATTTCCTTTTCTACCGATGGCCCCAAATCGCTTGAAATCTCCACATGCAAATTCCTCAAAAAGAGGGTTTCCAATCTGCTCTGTCTAAGGGAAGGTTCAACTCTGTTAGTTGAACACACAGAAATCAACGAAGTTACTGAGAAATCTTCTGTGTAGCATTAGATGAAGAAAGCCCACTTCCAACGAAATCCTCAAAGAGGTAGAAATATCCACTTGCAGACTTTACAAACAGAGTGTTTCCAAACTGCTCTATGAAAAGAAAGGTTAAACTCTGTGAGTGGAACACACACATAACAAAGAGGTTTCTGAGAATGATTCTCTCTAGTTTTTCTATGAGGATATTTCCTTTTCTAACGTAGGCCCCAAATCGCTTGAAATCTCCACATGCAAATTCCTCAAAAACAGTGTATCCAATCTGCTCTGTCTAAAGGAAGGTTCAACTCTGTGAGTTGAACACACACAAATCAAAGAAGTTTCTGAGAATTCTTCCTTCTAGCATTAGATGAAGAAATCCCGCTTCCAATGAAATCCTCCAAGAGGTCCATATATCCACTTGCAGACTTCACAAACAGAGTGTTTCCAAACTGCTCTATGAAAAGAAAGGTTAAACTCTGTGAGTGGATCGCACACATCACAAAGTGGTTTCTGAGAACGATTCTCTCTAGTTTTTATACGAGGATATTTCCTTTTCTACCGATGGCCCAAAAACGCTTGAAATCTCCACATGCAAATTCCTCAAAAAGAGGGTTTCCTATCTGCTCTGTCTAAAGGAAGGTTCAACTCTGTGAGTTGAACACACACAAATCAAAGAAGTTTCTGAGAATTCTTCCTTCTAGCATTAGATGAAGAAATCCCGCTTCCAATGAAATCCTCCAAGAGGTCCAAATATCCACTTGCAGACTTCACAAACAGAGTGTTTCCAAACTGCTGTATGAAAAGAAAGGTTAAACTCTGTGAGTGGATCGCACACATCACAAAGTGGCTTCTGAGAATGATTCTCTCTAGTTTTTATACGAGGATATTTCCTTTTCTACCGATGGCCCAAAAACGCTTGAAATCTCCACATGCAAATTCCTTAAAAAGAGGGTTTCCAATCTGCTCTGTCTAAAGGAAGGTTCAACTCTGTGAGTTGAACACACACAAATCAAAGAAGTTTCTGAGAATTCTTCCTTCTAGCATTAGATGAAGAAATCCCGCTTCCAACGAAATCCTCAAAGAGGTCCAAATATCCACTTGCAGACTTTACAAACAGAGTGTTTCCAAACTGCTCTATGAAAAGAAAGGTTAAACTCTGTGAGTGGAACGCACACATCACAAAGTAGTTTCTGAGAATGATTCTCTCTTGTTTTTATACGAGGAGATTTCCTTTTCTACCGTTGGCCCCAAAGTGCTTGAAATCTCCACAAGCATATTCCTCAAAAAGAGGGTTTCCAATCTGCTCTGTCTAAAGGAAGGTTCAACTCTGTTAGTTGAACACACACAAATCAACGAAGTTACTGAGAAATCTTCTGTGTAGCATTAGATGAAGAAATCCCGCTTCCAACGAAATCCACAAAGAGGTCCATATATCCACTTGCAGACTTTACAAACAGAGTGTTTCCAAACTGCTCTATGAAAAGAAAGGTTAAACTCTGTGAGTGGAACGCACACATCACAAAGTGGTTTCTGAGAATGATTCTCTCTAGTTTTTATACGAGGATATTTCCTTTTCTACCGATAGCCCCAAAACAGTTGAAATCTCCACATGCAAATTCCTCAAACAGAGGGTTTCCAATCTGCTATGTCTAAAGGAAGGGTCAACTCTGTGAGTTCAACACACACAAATCAAAGAAGTTTCTGAGAATTCTTCCTTCTAGCATTAGATGAAGAAATCCCACTTCCAACGAAATCCTCCAAGAGGTCCAAATATCCACTTGCAGACTTCACAAACAGAGTGTTTCCAAACTGCTCTATGAAAAGAAAGGTTAAACTCCGTGAGTGGATCGCACACATCACAAAGTAGTTTCTGAGAATGATTCTCTCTAGTTTTTATACGAGGATATTTCCTTTTCTACCGATGGCCCAAAAACGCTTGAAATCTCCACATGCAAATTCCTCAAAAAGAGGGTTTCCAATCTGCTCTGTCTAAAGGAAGGTTCAACTCTGTTAGTTGAACACACACAAATCAACGAAGTTATTGAGAAATCTTCTGGGTAGCATTAGATGAAGAAATCCCGCTTCCAATGAAATCCACAAAGGGGTCCAAATATCCACTTGCAGACTTTACAAACAGAGTGTTTACAAACTGCTCTATGAAAAGAAAGGTTAAACTCTGTGAGTGGAACGCACACATCACAAAGTGGTTTCTGAGAATGATTCTCTCTAGTTTTTATACGAGGATATTTCCTTTTCTACTGATGTCCACAAAACGCTGGAAATCTCCACATGCAAATTCCTAAAAAAGAGTGTTTCCAATCTGCTGTGTCTAAAGGAAGGTTCAACTCTGTGAGTTGAACACACACAAATCAAAGAAGTTTCTGAGAATTCTTCCTTCTAGCATTAGATGAAGAAATCCCGCTTCCAACGAAATCCTCAAAGAGGTCCAAATATCCACTTGCAGACTTTACAAACAGAGGGTTTACAAACTGCTCTGTGAAAAGAAAGGTTAAACTCTGTGAGTGGAACTCACACATCACAAAGTGGTTTCTGAGAATGATTCTCTCAATTTTTTTTTTTTTTTTTTTTTTTTTTTTTATGCGGAGTCTGGCTCTGTCGCCCAGGCTGGAGTGCAGTGGCACAATCTCAGCTCACTGCAAGCTCCGCCTCCCGGGTTCACGCCATTCTCCTGCCTCAGCCTCCCGAGTAGCTGGAACTACAGGCGCCCGCCACCACGCCCGGCTAATTTTTTGTATTTTTAGTAGAGACGGGGTTTCACCATGTTAGCCAGGATGGTCTCGATCTCCTGACCTCGTGATCCGCCCGCCTCGGCCTCCCAAAGTGCTGGGATTACAGGCGTGAGCCACCGCGCCCGGCCAATTCTCTCTAGTTTTTATACGAGGATATTTCCTTTTCTACCGAAGGCCCCGAAACGCTTGAAATCTCCACATGCAAATTCCTCAAAAAGAGGGTTTCCAATCTGCTCTGTCTAAAGGAAGGTTCAAATCTGTGAGTTGAACACACACAAATCAAAGAAGTTTCTGAGAATTCTTCCTTCTAGCATTAGATGAAGAAATCCCGCTTCCAACAAAATCCTCCAAGAGGTCCAAATATCCACTTGCAGACTTCACAAACAGAGTGTTTCCAAACTGATCTATGAAAAGAAAGGTTAAACTCTGTGAGTGGATCGCATACATCACAAAGTGGTTTCTGAGAATGATTCTCTCTAGTTTTTATACGAGGATATTTCCTTTTCTACCGTTGGCCCCAAAGTGCTTGAAATCTCCACATGCATATTCCTCAAAAAGAGGGTTTCCAATCTGCTCTGTCTAAAGGAAGGTTCAACTCTGTTAGTTGAACACACACAAATCAACGAAGTTACTCAGAAATCTTCTGTGTAGCATTAGATGAAGAAATCCCGCTTCCAACGAAATCCACAAAGAAGTCCATATATCCACTTGCAGACTTTTCAAACAGAGTGTTTACAAACTGCTCTATGAAAAGAAAGGTTAAACTCTGTGAGTGGAACGCACACATCACAAAGTGGTTTCTGAGAATGATTCTCTCTAGTTTTTATACGAGGCTATTTCCTTTTCTACCGATGGCCCCAAAACGCTTGAAATCTCCACATGCAAATTCCTCAAAAAGAGGGTTTCCAATCTGCTCTGTCTAAAGGAAGGTTCAACTCTGTGAGTTCAACACACACAAATCAAAGAAGTTTCTGAGAATTCTTCCTTCTAGCATTAGATGAAGAAATCCCGCTTCCAACGAAATCCTCCAAGAGGTCCAAATATCCACTTGCAGACTTCACAAACAGAGTGTTTCCAAACTGCTCTATGAAAAGAAAGGTTAAACTCTGTGAGTGGATCGCACACATCACAAAGTGGTTTCTGAGAATGATTCTCTCTAGTTTTTATACGAGGATATTTCCTTTTCTACCGTTGGCCCCAAATCGCTTGAAATCTCCACATGCAAATTCCTCAAAAAGAGGGTTTCCAATCTGCTCTGTGTAAAGGAAGGTTCAACTCTGTGAGTTGAACACACACAAATCAAAGAAGTTTCTGAGAATTCTTCCTTCTAGCATTAGATGAAGAAATCCCGCTTCCAACGAAATCCTCCAAGAGGTCCAAATATCCACTTGCAGACTTCACAAACAGAGTGTTTCCAAACTGATCTATGAAAAGAAAGGTTAAACTCTGTGAGTGGATCGCATACATCACAAAGTGGTTTCTGAGAATGATTCTCTCTAGTTTTTATACGAGGATATTTCCTTTTCTACCGTTGGCCCCAAAGTGCTTGAAATCTCCACATGCATATTCCTCAAAAAGAGGGTTTCCAATCTGCTCTGTCTAAAGGAAGGTTCAACTCTGTTAGTTGAACACACACAAATCAACGAAGTTACTCAGAAATCTTCTGTGTAGCATTAGATGAAGAAATCCCGCTTCCAACGAAATCCACAAAGAAGTCCATATATCCACTTGCAGACTTTTCAAACAGAGTGTTTACAAACTGCTCTATGAAAAGAAAGGTTAAACTCTGTGAGTGGAACGCACACATCACAAAGTGGTTTCTGAGAATGATTCTCTCTAGTTTTTATACGAGGCTATTTCCTTTTCTACCGATGGCCCCAAAACGCTTGAAATCTCCACATGCAAATTCCTCAAAAAGAGGGTTTCCAATCTGCTCTGTCTAAAGGAAGGTTCAACTCTGTTAGTTGAACACACACAAATCAAAGAAGTTTCTGAGAATTCTTCCTTCTAGCATTAGATGAAGAAATCCCGCTTCCAACGAAATCCTCCAAGAGGTCCAAATATCCACTTGCAGACTTCACAAACAGAGTGTTTCCAAACTGCTCTATGAAAAGAAAGGTTAAACTCTGTGAGTGGATCGCACACATCACAAAGTGGTTTCTGAGAATGATTCTCTCTAGTTTTTATACGAGGATATTTCCTTTTCTACCGTTGGCCCCAAATCGCTTGAAATCTCCACATGCAAATTCCTCAAAAAGAGGGTTTCCAATCTGCTCTGTGTAAAGGAAGGTTCAACTCTGTTAGTTGAACACACAGAAATCAACGAAGTTACTGAGAAATCTTCTGTGTAGCATTAGATGAAGAAACCCCACTTCCAACGAAATCCTCAAAGAGGTACAAATATCCACTTGCAGACTTTACAAACAGAGTGTTTCCAAACTGCTCTATGAAAAGAAAGGTTAAACTCTGTGAGTGGAACGCACACATAACAAAGTTGTTTCTGATAATGATTCTCTCTAGTTTTTCTATGAGGATATTTCCTTTTCTATCGTAGGCCCCAAATCACTTGAAATCTCCACATGCAAATTCCTCAAAAAGAGGGTTTCCAATCTGCTCTGTCTAAAGGAAGGTTCAACTCTGTGAGTTGAACACACACAAATCAAAGAAGTTTCTGAAAATTCTTCCTTCTAGCATTAGATGAAGAAATCCCGCTTCCAATGAAATCCTCAAAGAGGTCCAAATATCCCCTTGCAGACTTCAAAACCAGAGTGTTTCCAAACTGCTCTATGAAAAGAAAGGTTAAACTCTGTGAGTGGAACACACACATCACAAAGTAGTTTCTGAAAATGATTCTCTCTAGTTTTTATACGTGGATATTTCCTTTTCTACCGTTGGCCACAAAATGCTTGAAATCTCCACATGCATATTCCTCAAAAAGAGGGTTTCCAATCTGCTCTGTCTAAAGGAAGGTTCAACTCTGTGAGTTGAACACACACAAATCAAAGAAGTTTCTGAGAATTCTTCCTTCTAGCATTAGATGAAGAAATCCCGCTTCCAACGAAATCCTCCAAGAGGTCCAAATATCCACTTGCAGACTTCACAAACAGAGTGTTTCCAAACTGCTCTATGAAAAGAAAGGTTAAACTCTGTGAGTGGATCGCACACATCACAAAGTGGTTTCTGAGAATGATTCTCTCTAGTTTTTATACGAGGAGATTTCCTTTTCTACCGATGGCCCAAAAACGCTTGAAATCTCCACATGCAAATTCCTCAAAAAGAGGGTTTCCAATCTGCTCTGTCTAAAGGAAGGTTCAACTCTGTTAGTTGAACACACACAAATCAAAGAAGTTACTGAGAAATCTTCTGTGTAGCATTAGATGAAGAAATCCCGCTTCCAACGAAATCCACAAAGAGGTCCAAATATCCACTTGCAGACTTTACAAACAGAGTGTTTCCAAACTGCTCTATGAAAAGAAAGGTTAAACTCTGTGAGTGGAACACACACATCACAAAGTGGTTTCTGAGAATGATTCTCTCTAGTTTTTATACGAGGATATTTCCTTTTCTACCGTTGGCCCCACATCGCTTGAAATCTCCACATGCAAATTCCTCAAAAAGAGGGTTTCCAATCTGCTCTGTCTAAAGGAAGGTTCAACTCTGTTAGTTGAACACACAGAAATCAACGAAGTTACTGAGAAATCTTCTGTGTAGCATTAGATGAAGAAACCCCACTTCCAACGAAATCCTCAAAGAGGTACAAATATCCACTTGCAGACTTTACAAACAGAGTGTTTCCAAACTGCTCTATGAAAAGAAAGGTTAAACTCTGTGAGTGGAAAACAAACATCACAAAGTGGTTTCTGAGAATGATTCTCTCTAGTTTTTATACGAGGATATTTCCTTTTCTACCGATGGCCCAAAAACGCTTGAAATCTCCACATGCAAATTCCTCAAAAAGAGTGTATCCATTCTGCTCTGTCTAAAGGAAGGTTCAACTCTGTGAGTTGAACACACACAAATCAAAGAAGTTTCTGAAAATTCTTCCTTCTAGCATTAGATGAAGAAATCCCGCTTCCAATGAAATCCTCCAATAGGTCCAAATATCCACTTGCAGACTTAACAAACAGAGTGTTTCCAAACTGCTCTATGAAAAGAAAGGTTAAACTCTGTGAGTGGATCGCACACATCACAAAGTGGTTTCTGAGAATGATTCTCTCTAGTTTTTATACGAGGATATTTCCTTTTCTACCGATGGCCCAAAAACGCTTGAAATCTCCACATGCAAATTCCTCAAAAAGAGGGTTTCCAATCTGCTCTGTCTAAAGGAAGGTTCAACTCCGTGAGTTGAACACACACAAATCAAAGAAGTTTCTGAGAATTCTTCCTTCTAGCATTAGATGAAGAAATCCCGCTTCCAACGAAATCCACAAAGAGGTCCAAATATCCACTTGCAGACTTTACAAACAGAGTGTTTCCAAACTGCTCTATGAAAAGAAAGGTTAAACTCTGTGAGTGGAACGGACAAATCACAAAGTGGTTTCTGAGAATGATTCTCTCTAGTTTTTATACGAGGATATTTCCTTTTCTACCGAAGACCCCAAAACGCTTGAAATCTCCACATGCAAATTCCTAAAAAAGAGTGTTTCCAATCTGCTCTGTCTAAAGGAAGGTTCAACTCTGTGAGTTGAACACACACAAATCAAAGAAGTTTCTGAGAATTCTTCCTTCTAGCATTAGATGAAGAAATCCCGCTTCCAACGAAATCCTCAAAGAGGTCCAAATATCCACTTGCAGACTTTACAAACAGAGTGTTTCCAAACTGCTCTATGAAAAGAAAGGTTAAACTCTGTGAGTGGAACGCACACATCACAAAGTAGTTTCTGAGAATGATTCTCTCTTGTTTTTATACGAGGAGATTTCCTTTTCTACCGTTGGCCCCATAGTGCTTGAAATCTCCACATGCATATTCCTCAAAAAGAGGGTTTCCAATCTGCTCTGTCTAAAGGAAGGTTCAACTCTGTTAGTTGAACACACACAAATCAACGAAGTTACTGAGAAATCTTCTGTGTAGCATTAGATGAAGAAATACCGCTTCCAACGAAATCCACAAAGAGGTCCATATATCCACCTGCAGACTTTACAAACAGAGTGTTTACAAACTGCTCTATGAAAAGAAAGGTTAAACTCTGTGAGTGGAACGCACACATCACAAAGTGGTTTCTGAGAATGATTCTGTCTAGTTTTTATACGAGGATATTTCCTTTTCTACCGATGGCCCCAAAACGCTTGAAATCTCCACGTGCAAATTCCTCAAAAAGAGGGTTTCCAATCTGCTCTGTCTAAAGGAAGGTTCAACTCTGTGAGTTCAACACACACAAATCAAAGAAGTTTCTGAGAATTCTTCCTTCTAGCATTAGATGAAGAAATCCCGCTTCCAATGAAATCCTCAAAGAGGTCCAAATATCCCCTTGCAGACTTCAAAACCAGAGTGTTTCCAAACTGCTCTATGAAAAGAAAGGTTAAACTCTGTGAGTGGAACACACACATCACAAAGTAGTTTCTGAAAATGATTCTCTCTAGTTTTTATACGAGGATATTTCCTTTTCTACCGTTGGCCACAAAATGCTTGAAATCTCCACATGCATATTCCTCAAAAAGAGGGTTTCCAATCTGCTCTGTCTAAAGGAAGGTTCAACTCTGTGAGTTGAACACACACAAATCAAAGAAGTTTCTGAGAATTCTTCCTTCTAGCATTAGATGAAGAAATCCCGCTTCCAAAGAAATCCTCAAAGAGGTCCAAATATCCACTTGCAGACTTTACAAACAGAGTGTTTACAAACTGCTCTATGAAAAGAAAGGTTAAACTCTGTGAGTGGAACGCACACATCACAAAGTGGTTTCTGAGAATGATTCTCTCTAGTTTTTATACGAGGATATTTCCTTTTCTACCGAAGACCCCAAAACGCTTGAAATCTCCACATGCAAATTCCTAAAAAAGAGTGTTTCCAATCTGCTCTGTCTAAAGGAAGGTTCAACTCTGTGAGTTGAACACACACAAATCAAAGAAGTTTCTGAGAATTCTTCCTTCTAGCATTAGATGAAGAAATCCCGCTTCCAACGAAATCCTCAAAGAGGTCCAAATATCCACTTGCAGACTTTACAAACAGAGTGTTTCCAAACTGCTCTATGAAAAGAAAGGTTAAACTCTGTGAGTGGAACGCACACATCACAAAGTAGTTTCTGAGAATGATTCTCTCTTGTTTTTATACGAGGAGATTTCCTTTTCTACCGTTGGCCCCATAGTGCTTGAAATCTCCACATGCATATTCCTCAAAAAGAGGGTTTCCAATCTGCTCTGTCTAAAGGAAGGTTCAACTCTGTTAGTTGAACACACACAAATCAACGAAGTTACTGAGAAATCTTCTGTGTAGCATTAGATGAAGAAATACCGCTTCCAACGAAATCCACAAAGAGGTCCATATATCCACCTGCAGACTTTACAAACAGAGTGTTTACAAACTGCTCTATGAAAAGAAAGGTTAAACTCTGTGAGTGGAACGCACACATCACAAAGTGGTTTCTGAGAATGATTCTGTCTAGTTTTTATACGAGGATATTTCCTTTTCTACCGATGGCCCCAAAACGCTTGAAATCTCCACGTGCAAATTCCTCAAAAAGAGGGTTTCCAATCTGCTCTGTCTAAAGGAAGGTTCAACTCTGTGAGTTCAACACACACAAATCAAAGAAGTTTCTGAGAATTCTTCCTTCTAGTATTAGATGAAGAAATCCCGCTTCCAATGAAATCCTCAAAGAGGTCCAAATATCCCCTTGCAGACTTCAAAACCAGAGTGTTTCCAAACTGCTCTATGAAAAGAAAGGTTAAACTCTGTGAGTGGAACACACACATCACAAAGTAGTTTCTGAAAATGATTCTCTCTAGTTTTTATACGAGGATATTTCCTTTTCTACCGTTGGCCACAAAATGCTTGAAATCTCCACATGCATATTCCTCAAAAAGAGGGTGTCCAATCTGCTCTGTCTAAAGGAAGGTTCAACTCTGTGAGTTCAACACACACAAATCAAAGAAGTTACTGAGAATTCTTCCTTCTAGCATTAGATGAAGAATTCCCGCTTCCAACGAAATCCTCAAAGAGGTCCAAATATCCACTTGCAGACTTTACAACCAGAGTGTTTCCAAACTGCTCTATGAAAAGAAAGGTTAAACTCTGTGAGTGGAACGCACACATCACAAAGTAGTTTCTGAGAATGATTCGCTCTTGTGTTTATACGAGGAGATTTCCTTTTCTACCGTTGGCCCCAAAGTGCTTGAAATCTCCACATGCATATTCCTCAAAAAGAGGGTTTCCAATCTGCTCTGTCTAAAGGAAGGTTCAACTCTGTTAGTTGAAGACACACAAATCAACGAATTTACTGAGAAATCTTCTGTGTAGCATTAGATGAAGAAATCCCGCTTCCAACGAAATCCACAAAGAGGTCCATATATCCACTTGCAGACTTTACAAACAGAGTGTTTACAAACTGCCCTATGAAAAGAAAGGTTAAACTCTGTGAGTGGATCGCACACATCACAAAGTGGTTTCTGAGAATGATTCTCTCTAGTTTTTATACGAGGATATTTCCTTTTCTACCGATGGCCCAAAAACGCTTGAAATCTCCACATGCAAATTCCTCAAAAGGAGGGTTTCGAATCTGCTGTGTCTAAAGGAAGGTTCAACTCTGTTAGTTGAACACACACAAATCAACGAAGTTATTGAGAAATCTTCTGTGTAGCATTAGATGAAGAAATCCCGCTTCCAACGAGATCCACATAGAGGTCCAAATATCCACTTGCAGACTTTACAAACAGAGTGTTTACAAACTGCTCTATGAAAAGAAAGGTTAAACTCTGTGAGTGGAACACACACATCACAAAGTGGTTTCTGAGAATGATTCTCTCTAGTTTTTATACGAGGATATTTCCTTTTCTACCGAAGACCCCAAAACGCTTGAAATCTCCACATGCAAATTCCTAAAAAAGAGTGTTTCCAATCTGCTCTGTCTAAAGGAAGGTTCAACTCTGTGAGTTGAACACACACAAATCAAAGACGTTTCTGAGAATTCTTCCTTCTAGCATTAGATGAAGAAATCCCGCTTCCAACGAAATCCTCAAAGAGGTCCAAATATCCACTTGCAGACTTTACAAACAGAGTGTTTCCAAACTGCTCTATGAAAAGAAAGGTTAAACTCTGTGAGTGCAACGCACACATCACAAAGTAGTTTCTGAGAATGATTCTCTCTTGTTTTTATACGAGGAGATTTCCTTTTCTACCGTTGGCCCCATAGTGCTTGAAATCTCCACATGCATATTCCTCAAAAAGAGGGTTTCCAATCTGCTCTGTCTAAAGGAAGGTTCAACTCTGTTAGTTGAACACACACAAATCAACGAAGTTACTGAGAAATCTTCTGTGTAGCATTAGATGAAGAAATACCGCTTCCAACGAAATCCACAAAGAGGTCCATATATCCACCTGCAGACTTTACAAACAGAGTGTTTACAAACTGCTCTATGAAAAGAAAGGTTAAACTCTGTGAGTGGAACGCACACATCACAAAGTGGTTTCTGAGAATGATTCTCTCTAGTTTTTATACGAGGATATTTCCTTTTCTACCGATGGCCCCAAAACGCTTGAAATCTCCACTTACAAATTCCACAAAAAGAGGGTTTCCAATCTGCTCTGTCTAAAGGAAGGTTCAACTCTGTGAGTTCAACACACACAAATCAAAGAAGTTTCTGAGAATTCTTCCTTCTAGCATTAGATGAAGAAATCCCGCTTCCAATGAAATCCTCAAAGAGGTCCAAATATCCCCTTGCAGACTTCAAAACCAGAGTGTCTCCAAACTGCTCTATGAAAAGAAAGGTTAAACTCTGTGAGTGGAACACACACATCACAAAGTAGTTTCTGAAAATGATTCTCTCTAGTTTTTATACGAGGATATTTCCTTTTCTACCGTTGGCCACAAAATGCTTGAAATCTCCACATGCATATTCCTCAAAAAGAGGGTTTCCAATCTGCTCTGTCTAAAGGAAGGTTCAACTCTGTGAGTTGAACACTCACAAATCAAAGAAGTTTCTGAGAATTCTTCCTTCTAGCATTAGATGAAGAAATCCCGCTTCCAACGAAATCCTCAAAGAGGTCCAAATATCCACTTGCAGACTTTACAAACAGAGTGTTTCCAAACTGCTCTATGAAAAGAAAAGTTAAACTCTGTGAGTGGAACGCACACATCACAAAGTAGATTCTGAGAATGATTCGCTCTTGTTTTTGTACGAGGAGATTTCCTTTTCTACCGTTGGCCCCTAAGTGCTTGAAATCTCCACATGCATATTCCTCAAAAAGAGGGTTTCCAATCTGCTCTGTCTAAAGGAAGGTTCAACTCTGTTAGTTGAACACACACAAATCAACGAATTTACTGAGAAATCTTCTGTGTAGCATTAGATGAAGAAATCCTGCTTCCAACGAAATCCACAAAGAGGTCCATATATCCACTTGCAGACTTTACAGAGTGTTTACAAACTGCCCTATGAAAAGAAAGGTTAAACTCTGTGAGTGGATCGCACACATCACAAAGTGGTTTCTGAGAATGATTCTCTCTAGTTTTTATACGAGGATATTTCCTTTTCTACCGATGGCCCCAAAACGCTTGAAATCTCCACGTGCAAATTCCTCCAAAAGAGGGTTTCCAATCTGCTCTGTCTAAAGGAAGGTTCAACTCTGTGAGTTCAACACACACAAATCAAAGAAGTTTCTGAGAATTCTTCCTTCTAGCATTAGATGAAGAAATCCCGCTTCCAATGAAATCCTCAAAGAGGTCCAAATATCCCCTTGCAGACTTCAAAACCAGACTGTTTCCAAACTGCTCTATGAAAAGAAAGGTTAAACTCTGTGAGTGGAACACACACATCACAAAGTAGTTTCTGAAAATGATTCTCTCTAGTTTTTATACGAGGATATTTCCTTTTCTACAGTTGGCCACAAAATGCTTGAAATCTCCACATGCATATTCCTCAAAAAGAGGGTTTCCAATCTGCTCTGTCTAAAGGAAGGTTCAACTCTGTGAGTTGAACACACACAAATCAAAGAAGTTTCTGAGAATTCTTCCTTCTAGCATTAGATGAAGGAATCCCGCTTCCAACGAAATCCTCCAAGAGGTCCAAATATCCACTTGCAGACTTCACAAACAGAGTGTTTCCAAACTGCTCTATGAAAAGAAAGGTTAAACTCTGTGAGTGGATCGCACACATCACAAACTGGTTTCTGAG
Organism: Gorilla gorilla gorilla; assembly: GCF_029281585.2. Lineage (NCBI taxonomy): Eukaryota > Metazoa > Chordata > Mammalia > Primates > Hominidae > Gorilla > Gorilla gorilla. The sequence goes on from NC_073232.2 coordinate 75,488,183, forward strand.
AATGATTCTCTCTAGTTTTTATACAAGGATATTTCCTTTTCTACCGATGGCCCAAAAACGCTTGAAATCTCCACATGCAAATTCCTCAAAAAGAGGGTTTCCAATCTGCTCTGTCTAAAGGAAGTTTCAACTCTGTGAGTTGAACACACACAAATCAAAGAAGTTTCTGAGAATTCTTCCTTCTAGCATTAGATGAAGGAATCCCGCTTCCAACGAAATCCTCCAAGAGGTCCAAATATCCACTTGCAGACTTCACAAACAGAGTGTTTCCAAACTGCTCTATGAAAAGAAAGGTTAAACTCTGTGAGTGGATCGCACACATCACAAACTGGTTTCTGAGAATGATTCTCTCTAGTTTTTATACAAGGATATTTCCTTTTCTACCGATGGCCCAAAAACGCTTGAAATCTCCACATGCAAATTCCTCAAAAAGAGGGTTTCCAATCTGCTCTGTCTAAAGGAAGGTTCAACTCTGTGAGTTGAACACACACAAATCAAAGAAGTTTCTGAGAATTCTTCCTTCTAGCATTAGATGAAGAAATCCCGCTTCCAACGAAATCCTCCAAGAGGTCCAAATATCCACTTGCAGACTTCACAAACAGAGTGTTTCCAAACTGCTCTATGAAAAGAAAGGTTAAACTCTGTGAGTGGATCGCACACATCACAAAGTGGTTTCTGAGAATGATTCTCTCTTGTTTTTATACGAGGAGATTTCCTTTTCTACCGTTGGCCCCAAAGTGCTTGTAATCTCCACATGCATATTCCTCAAAAAGAGGGTTTCCAATCTGCTCTGTCTAAAGGAAGGTTCAACTCTGTTAGTTGAACACACACAAATCAACGAAGTTACTGAGAAATCTTCTGTGTAGCATTAGATGAAGAAATCCCGCTTCCAACGAAATCCACAAAGAGGTCCACATATCCACTTGCAGACTTTACAAACAGAGTGTTTACAAACAGCCCTATGAAAAGAAAGGTTAAACTCTGTGAGTGGAACGCACACATCACAAAGTAGTTTCTGAGAATGATTCTCTCTACGTTTTATACGACGATATTTCCTTTTCTACCGATGGCCCCAAAACGCTTGAAATCTCCACATGCAAATTCCTCAAAAAGAGGGTTTCCAATCTGCTCTGTCTAAAGGAAGGTTCAACTCTGTGAGTTGAACACACACAAATCAAAGAAGTTTCTGAGAATTCTTCCTTCTAGCATTAGATGAAGAAATCCCGCTTCCAACGAAATCCTCCAAGAGGTCCAAATATCCACTTGCAGACTTCACAAACAGAGTGTTTCCAAACTGCTCTATGAAAAGAAAGGTTAAACTCTGTGAGTGGATCGCACACATCACAAAGTGGTTTCTGAGAATGATTCTCTCTAGTTTTTATACGAGGATATTTCCTTTTCCACCGATGGCCCAAAAACGCTTGAAATCTCCACATGCAAATTCCTCAAAAAGAGGGTTTCCAATCTGCTCTGTCTAAAGGAAGGTTCAACTCTGTTAGTTGAACACACACAAATCAACGAAGTTATTGAGAAATCTTCTGTGTAGCATTAGATGAAGAAATCCCGCTTCCAACGAAATCCACAAAGAGGTCCAAATATCCACTTGCAGACTTTACAATCAGAGTGTTTACAGACTGCTCTATGAAAAGAAAGGTTAAACTCTGTGAGTGGAACGCACACATCACAAAGTGGTTTCTGAGAATGATTCTCTCTAGTTTTTATACGAGGATATTTCCTTTTCTACCGATGGCCCCAAAACGCTTGAAATCTCCACATGCAAATTCCTAAAAAAGAGTGTTTCCAATCTGCTCTGTCTAAAGGAAGGTTCAATTCTGTGAGTTAAACACACACAAATCAAAGAAGTTTCTGAGAATTCTTCCTTCTAGCATTAGATGAAGAAATCCCGCTTCCAACGAAATCCTCAAAGAGGTCCAAATATCCACTTGCAGACTTTACAAACAGAGTGTTTACAAACTGCTCTTTCAAAAGAAAGGTTAAACTCTGTGAGTGGAACGCACACATCACAAAGTAGTTTCTGAGAATGATTCTCTCTTGTTTTTATACGAGGAGATTTCCTTTTCTACCGTTGGCCCCAAAGTGCTTGAAATCTCCACATGCATATTCCTCAAAAAGAGGGTTTCCAATCTGCTCTGTCTAAAGGAAGGTTCAACTATGTTAGTTGAACACACACAAATCAACGAAGTTACTGAGAAATCTTCTGTGTAGCATTAGATGAAGAAATACCGCTTCCAACGAAATCCACAAAGAGGTCCATATATCCACCTGCAGACTTTACAAACAGAGTGTTTACAAACTGCTCTATGAAAAGAAAGGTTAAACTCTGTGAGTGGAACGCACACATCACAAAGTGGTTACTGAGAATGATTCTCTCTAGTTTTTATACGAGGAGATTTCCTTTTCTACCGTTGGCCCCAAAGTGCTTGAGATCTCCACATGCATATTCCTCAAAAAGAGGGTTTCCAATCTGCTCTGTCTAAAGGAAGGTTGAACTCTGTTAGTTGAACACACACAAATCAAAGAAGTTATTGAGAAATCTTCTGTGTAGCATTAGATGAAGAAATCCCGCTTCCAACGAAATCCACAAAGAGGTCCAAATATCCACTTGCAGACTTTACAAACAGAGTGTTTACAAACTGCTCTATGAAAAGAAAGGTTAAACTCTGTGAGTGGAACGCACACGTCTCAAAGTGGTTTCTGAGAATGATTCTCTCTAGTTTTTATACGAGGATATTTCCTTTTCTACCGATGGCCCCAAAACCCTTGAAATCTCCACATGCAAATTCCTCAAAAAGAGTGTTTCCAATCTGCTCTGTCTAAAGGAAGGTTCAACTCTGTGAGTTGAACACACAAAAATCAAAGAAGTTTCTGAGAATTCTTCCTTCTAGCATTAGATGAAGAAATCCCGCTTCCAACGAAATCCTCAAAGAGGTCCAAATATCCACTTGCAGACTTTACAAACAGAGTGTTTACAAATTGCTCTATGAAAAGAAAGGTTAAACTCTGTGAGTGGAACGCACACATCACAAAGTGGTTTCTGAGAATGATTCTCTCTAGTTTTTATACGAGGATATTTCCTTTTCTACCGATGACCCCAAAACGCCTGAAATCTCCACATGCAAATTCCTAAAAAAGAGTGTTTCCAATCGGCTCTGTCTAAAGGAAGGTTCAACTCTGTGAGTTGAACACACAAAAATCAAAGAAGTTTCTGAGAATTCTTCCTTCTAGCATTAGATGAAGAAATCCCGCTTCCAACGAAATCCTCAAAGAGGTCCAAATATCCAATTGCAGACTTTACAAACAGAGTGTTTACAAACTGCTCTTTCAAAAGAAAGGTTAAACTCTGTGAGTGGAACGCACACATCACAAAGTAGTTTCTGAGAATGATTCTCTCTTGTTTTTATACGAGGAGATTTCCTTTTCTACCGTTGGCCCCAAAGTGCTTGAAATCTCCACATGCATATTCCTCAAAAAGAGGGTTTCCAATCTGCTCTGTCTAAAGGAAGGTTCAACTCTGTTAGTTGAACACACACAAATCAACGAAGTTACTGAGAAATCTTCTGTGTAGCATTAGATGAAGAAATCCCGCTTCCAACGAAATCCACAAAGAGGTCCACATATCCACTTGCAGACTTTACAAACAGAGTGTTTACAAACAGCCCTATGAAAAGAAAGGTTAAACTCTGTGAGTGGAACGCACACATCACAAAGTAGTTTCTGAGAATGATTCTCTCTTGTTTTTATACGAGGAGATTTCCTTTTCTACCGTTGGCCCCATAGTGCTTGAAATCTCCACATGCATATTCCTCAAAAAGAGGGTTTCCAATCTGCTCTGTCTAAAGGAAGGTTCAACTCTGTTAGTTGAACACACACAAATCAACGTAGTTACTGAGAAATCTTCTGTGTAGCATTAGATGAAGAAATACCGCTTCCAACGAAATCCACAAAGAGGTCCATATATCCACCTGCAGACTTTACAAACAGAGTGTTTACAAACTGCTCTATGAAAAGAAAGGTTAAACTCTGTGAGTGGAACGCACACATCACAAAGTGGTTGCTGAGAATGATTCTCTCTAGTTTTTATACGAGGATATTTCCTTTTCTACCGATGGCCCCAAAACGCTTGAAATCTCCACGTGCAAATTCCTCCAAAAGAGGGTTTCCAATCTGCTCTGTCTAAAGGAAGGTTCAACTCTGTGAGTTCAACACACACAAATCAAAGAAGTTTCTGAGAATTCTTCCTTCTAGCATTAGATGAAGAAATCCCGCTTCCTATGAAATCTTCAAGGAGGTCCAAATATCCCCTTGCAGACTTCAAAACCAGAGTGTTTCCAAACTGCTCTATGAAAAGAAAGGTTAAACTCTGTGAGTGGAACACACACATCACAAAGTAGTTTCTGAAAATGATTCTCTCTAGTTTTTATACGAGGATATTTCCTTTTCTACCGTTGGCCACAAAATGCTTGAAATCTCCACATGCATATTCCTCAAAAAGAGGGTTTCCAATCTGCTCTGTCTAAAGGAAGGTTCAACTCTGTGAGTTGAACACACACAAATCAAAGAAGTTTCTGAGAATTCTTCCTTCTAGCATTAGATGAAGGAATCCCGCTTCCAACGAAATCCTCCAAGAGGTCCAAATATCCACTTGCAGACTTCACAAACAGAGTGTTTCCAAACTGCTCTATGAAAAGAAAGGTTAAACTCTGTGAGTGGATCGCACACATCACAAACTGGTTTCTGAGAATGATTCTCTCTAGTTTTTATACAAGGATATTTCCTTTTCTACCGATGGCCCAAAAACGCTTGAAATCTCCACATGCAAATTCCTCAAAAAGAGGGTTTCCAATCTGCTCTGTCTAAAGGAAGGTTCAACTCTGTGAGTTGAACACACACAAATCAAAGAAGTTTCTGAGAATTCTTCCTTGTAGCATTAGATGAAGAAATCCCGCTTCCAACGAAATCCTCCAAGAGGTCCAAATATCCACTTGCAGACTTCACAAACAGAGTGTTTCCAAACTGCTCTATGAAAAGAAAGGTTAAACTCTGTGAGTGGATCGCACACATCACAAAGTGGTTTCTGAGAATGATTCTCTCTTGTTTTTATACGAGGAGATTTCCTTTTCTACCGTTGGCCACAAAATGCTTGAAATCTCCACATGCATATTCCTCAAAAAGAGGGTTTCCAATCTGCTCTGTCTAAAGGAAGGTTCAACTCTGTGAGTTGAACACACACAAATCAAAGAACTTTCTGAGAATTCTTCCTTCTAGCATTAGATGAAGGAATCCCGCTTCCAACGAAATCCTCCAAGAGGTCCAAATATCCACTTGCAGACTTCACAAACAGAGTGTTTCCAAACTGCTCTATGAAAAGAAAGGTTAAACTCTGTGAGTGGATCGCACACATCACAAACTGGTTTCTGAGAATGATTCTCTCTAGTTTTTATACAAGGATATTTCCTTTTCTACCGATGGCCCAAAAACGCTTGAAATCTCCACATGCAAATTCCTCAAAAAGAGGGTTTCCAATCTGCTCTGTCTAAAGGAAGGTTCAACTCTGTGAGTTGAACACACACAAATCAAAGAAGTTTCTGAGAATTCTTCCTTCTAGCATTAGATGAAGAAATCCCGCTTCCAACGAAATCCTCCAAGAGGTCCAAATATCCACTTGCAGACTTCACAAACAGAGTGTTTCCAAACTGCTCTATGAAAAGAAAGGTTAAACTCTGTGAGTGGATCGCACACATCACAAAGTGGTTTCTGAGAATGATTCTCTCTTGTTTTCATACGAGGAGATTTCCTTTTCTACCGTTGGCCCTAAAGTGCTTGAAATCTCCACATGCATATTCCTCAAAAAGAGGGTTTTCAATCTGCTCTGTCTAAAGGAAGGTTCAACTCTGTTAGTTGAACACACACAAATCAACGAAGTTACTGAGAAATCTTCTGTGTAGCATTAGATGAAGAAATCCCGCTTCCAACGAAATCCACAAAGAGGTCCACATATCCACTTGCAGACTTTACAAACAGAGTGTTTACAAACAGCCCTATGAAAAGAAAGGTTAAACTCTGTGAGTGGAACGCACACATCACAAAGTAGTTTCTGAGAATGATTCTCTCTACCTTTTATACGAGGATATTTCCTTTTCTACCGATGGCCCCAAAACGCTTGAAATCTCCACATGCAAATTCCTCAAAAAGAGGGTTTCCAATCTGCTCTGTCTAAAGGAAGGTTCAACTCTGTGAGTTGAACACACACAAATCAAAGAAGTTTCTGAGAATTCTTCCTTCTAGCATTAGATGAAGAAATCCCGCTTCCAACAAAATCCTCCAAGAGGTCCAAATATCCACTTGCAGACTTCACAAACAGAGTGTTTCCAAACTGCTCTATGAAAAGAAAGGTTAAACTCTGTGAGTGGATCGCACACATCACAAAGTGGTTTCTGAGAATGATTCTCTCTAGTTTTTATACGAGGATATTTCCTTTTCCACCGATGGCCCAAAAACGCTTGAAATCACCACATGCAAATTCCTCAAAAAGAGGGTTTCCAATCTGCTCTGTCTAAAGGAAGGTTCAACTCTGTTAGTTGAACACACACAAATCAACGAAGTTATTGAGAAATCTTCTGTGTAGCATTAGATGAAGAAATCCCGCTTCCAACGAAATCCACAAAGAGGTCCAAATATCCACTTGCAGACTTTACAATCAGAGTGTTTACAGACTGCTCTATGAAAAGAAAGGTTAAACTCTGTGAGTGGAACGCACACATCACAAAGTGGTTTCTGAGAATGATTCTCTCTAGTTTTTATACGAGGATATTTCCTTTTCTACCGATGGCCCCAAAACGCTTGAAATCTCCACATGCAAATTCCTAAAAAAGAGTGTTTCCAATCTGCTCTGTCTAAAGGAAGGTTCAATTCTGTGAGTTAAACACACACAAATCAAAGAAGTTTCTGAGAATTCTTCCTTCTAGCATTAGATGAAGAAATCCCGCTTCCAACGAAATCCTCAAAGAGGTCCAAATATCCACTTGCATACTTTACAAACAGAGAGTTTACAAACTGCTCTTTCAAAAGAAAGGTTAAACTCTGTGAGTGGAACGCACACATCACAAAGTAGTTTCTGAGAATGATTCTCTCTTGTTTTTATACGAGGAGATTTCCTTTTCTACCGTTGGCCCCAAAGTGCTTGAAATCTCCACATGCATATTCCTCAAAAAGAGGGTTTCCAATCTGCTCTGTCTAAAGGAAGGTTCAACTCTGTTAGTTGAACACACACAAATCAACGAAGTTACTGAGAAATCTTCTGTGTAGCATTAGATGAAGGAATCCCGCTTCCAACGAAATCCTCCAAGAGGTCCAAATATCCACTTGCAGACTTCACAAACAGAGTGTTTCCAAACTGCTCTATGAAAATAAAGCTTAAACTCTGTGAGTGGATCGCACACATCACAAACTGGTTTCTGAGAATGATTCTCTCTAGTTTTTATACAAGGATATTTCCTTTTCTACCGATGGCCCAAAAACGCTTGAAATCTCCACATGCAAATTCCTCAAAAAGAGGGTTTCCAATCTGCTCTGTCTAAAGGAAGGTTCAACTCTGTTAGTTGAACACACACAAATCAAGGAAGTTATTGAGAAATCTTCTGTGTAGCATTAGATGAAGAAATCCCGCTTCCAACGAAATCCACAAAGAGGTCCAAATATCCACTTGCAGACTTTACAAACAGAGTGTTTACAAACTGCTCTATGAAAAGAAAGGTTAAACTCTGTGAGTGGAACGCACACGTCTCAAAGTGGTTTCTGAGAATGATTCTCTCTAGTTTTTATACGAGGATATTTCCTTTTCTACCGATGGCCCCAAAACGCTTGAAATCTCCACATGCAAATTCCTAAAAAAGAGTGTTTCCAATCTGCTCTGTCTAAAGGAAGGTTCAACTCTGTGAGTTGAACACACAAAAATCAAAGAAGTTTCTGAGAATTCTTCCTTCTAGCATTAGATGAAGAAATCCCGCTTCCAACGAAATCCTCAAAGAGGTCCAAATATCCAATTGTAGACTTTACAAACAGAGTGTTTACAAACTGCTCTTTCAAAAGAAAGGTTAAACTCTGTGAGTGGAACGCACACATCACAAAGTAGTTTCTGAGAATGATTCTCTCTTGTTTTTATACGAGGAGATTTCCTTTTCTACCGTTGGCCCCAAAGTGCTTGAAATCTCCACATGCATATTCCTCAAAAAGAGGGTTTCCAATCTGCTCTGTCTAAAGGAAGGTTCAACTCTGTTAGTTGAACACACACAAATCAACGAAGTTACTGAGAAATCTTCTGTGTAGCATTAGATGAAGAAATCCCGCTTCCAACGAAATCCACAAAGAGGTCCACATATCCACTTGCAGACTTTACAAACAGAGTGTTTACAAACAGCCCTATGAAAAGAAAGGTTAAACTCTGTGAGTGGAACGCACACATCACAAAGTAGTTTCTGAGAATGATTCTCTCTAGTTTTTATACGAGGAGATTTCCTTTTCTACCGTTGGCCCCATAGTGCTTGAAATCTCCACATGCATATTCCTCAAAAAGAGGGTTTCCAATCTGCTCTGTCTAAAGGAAGGTTCAACTCTGTTAGTTGAACACACACAAATCAACGAAGTTACTGAGAAATCTTCTGTGTAGCATTAGATGAAGAAATACCGCTTCCAACGAAATCCACAAAGAGGTCCATATATCCACCTGCAGACTTTACAAACAGAGTGTTTACAAACTGCTCTATGAAAAGAAAGGTTAAACTCTGTGAGTGGAACGCACACATCACAAAGTGGTTGCTGAGAATGATTCTCTCTAGTTTTTATACGAGGATATTTCCTTTTCTACCGATGGCCCCAAAACGCTTGAAATCTCCACGTGCAAATTCCTCCAAAAGAGGGTTTCCAATCTGCTCTGTCTAAAGGAAGGTTCAACTCTGTGAGTTCAACACACACAAATCAAAGAAGTTTCTGAGAATTCTTCCTTCTAGCATTAGATGAAGAAATCCCGCTTCCAATGAAATCCTCAAAGAGGTCCAAATATCCCCTTGCAGACTTCAAAACCAGAGTGTTTCCAAACTGCTCTATGAAAAGAAAGGTTAAACTCTGTGAGTGGAACACACACATCACAAAGTAGTTTCTGAAAATGATTCTCTCTAGTTTTTATACGAGGATATTTCCTTTTCTACCGTTGGCCACAAAATGCTTGAAATCTCCACATGCAAATTCCTCAAAAAGAGGGTTTCCAATCTGCTCTGTCTAAGGGAAGGTTCAACTCTGTGAGTTGAACACACACAAATCAAAGAACTTTCTGAGAATTCTTCCTTCTAGCATTAGATGAAGGAATCCCGCTTCCAACGAAATCCTCCAAGAGGTCCAAATATCCACTTGCAGACTTCACAAACAGAGTGTTTCCAAACTGCTCTATGAAAAGAAAGGTTAAACTCTGTGAGTGGATCGCACACATCACAAACTGGTTTCTGAGAATGATTCTCTCTAGTTTTTATACAAGGATATTTCCTTTTCTACCGATGGCCCAAAAACGCTTGAAATCTCCACATGCAAATTCCTCAAAAAGAGGGTTTCCAATCTGCTCTGTCTAAAGGAAGGTTCAACTCTGTGAGTTGAACACACACAAATCAAAGAAGTTTCTGAGAATTCTTCCTTCTAGCATTAGATGAAGAAATCCCGCTTCCAACGAAATCCTCCGAGAGGTCCAAATATCCACTTGCAGACTTCACAAACAGAGTGTTTCCAAACTGCTCTATGAAAAGAAAGGTTAAACTCTGTGAGTGGATCGCACACATCACAAAGTGGTTTCTGAGAATGATTCTCTCTTGTTTTTATACGAGGAGATTTCCTTTTCTACCGTTGGCCACAAAATGCTTGAAATCTCCACGTGCATATTCCTCAAAAAGAGGGTTTCCAATCTGCTCTGTCTAAAGGAAGGTTCTACTCTGTGAGTTGAACACACACAAATCAAAGAAGTTTCTGAGAATTCTTCCTTCTAGCATTAGATGAAGGAATCCCGCTTCCAACGAAATCCTCCAAGAGGTCCAAATATCCACTTGCAGACTTCACAAACAGAGTGTTTCCAAACTGCTCTATGAAAAGAAAGGTTAAACTCTGTGAGTGGATCGCACACATCACAAACTGGTTTCTGAGAATGATTCTCTCTAGTTTTTATACAAGGATATTTCCTTTTCTACCGATGGCCCAAAAACGCTTGAAATCTCCACATGCAAATTCCTCAAAAAGAGGGTTTCCAATCTGCTCTGTCTAAAGGAAGGTTCAACTCTGTGAGTTGAACACACACAATTCAAAGAAGTTTCTGAGAATTCTTCCTTCTAGCATTAGATGAAGAAATCCCGCTTCCAACGAAATCCTCCAAGAGGTCCAAATATCCCCTTGCAGACTTCACAAACAGAGTGTTTCCAAACTGCTCTATGAAAAGAAAGGTTAAACTCTGTGAGTGGATCGCACACATCACAAAGTGGTTTCTGAGAATGATTCTCTCTTGTTTTTATACGAGGAGATTTCCTTTTCTACCGTTGGCCCCAAAGTGCTTGAAATCTCCACATGCATATTCCTCAAAAAGAGGGTTTCCAATCTGCTCTGTCTAAAGTAAGGTTCAACTCTGTTAGTTGAACACACACAAATCAACGAAGTTACTGAGAAATCTTCTGTGTAGCATTAGATGAAGAAATCCCGCTTCCAACGAAATCCACAAAGAGGTCCACATATCCACTTGCAGACTTTACAAACAGAGTGTTTACAAACAGCCCTATGAAAAGAAAGGTTAAACTCTGTGAGTGGAACGCACACATCACAAAGTAGTTTCTGAGAATGATTCTCTCTAGTTTTTATACAAGGATATTTCCTTTTCTACCGATGGCCCAAAAACGCTTGAAATCTCCACATGCAAATTCCTCAAAAAGAGGGTTTCCAATCTGCTCTGTCTAAAGGAAGGTTCAACTCTGTGAGTTGAACACACACAAATCAAAGAAGTTTCTGAGAATTCTTCCTTCTAGCATTAGATGAAGAAATCCCGCTTCCAACGAAATCCTCCAAGAGGTCCAAATATCCACTTGCAGACTTCACAAACAGAGTGTTTCCAAACTGCTCTATGAAAAGAAAGGTTAAACTCTGTGAGTGGATCGCACACATCACAAAGTGGTTTCTGAGAATGATTCTCTCTTGTTTTTATACGAGGAGATTTCCTTTTCTACCGTTGGCCCCAAAGTGCTTGAAATCTCCACATGCATATTCCTCAAAAAGAGGGTTTCCAATCTGCTCTGTCTAAAGGAAGGTTCAACTCTGTTAGTTGAACACACACAAATCAACGAAGTTACTGAGAAATCTTCTGTGTAGCATTAGATGAAGAAATCCCGCTTCCAACAAAATCCACAAAGAGGTCCACATATCCACTTGCAGACTTTACAAACAGAGTGTTTACAAACAGCCCTATGAAAAGAAAGGTTAAACTCTGTGAGTGGAACGCACACATCACAAAGTAGTTTCTGAGAATGATTCTCTCTACCTTTTATACGAGGATATTTCCTTTTCTACCGATGGCCCCAAAACGCTTGAAATCTCCACATGCAAATTCCTCAAAAAGAGGGTTTCCAATCTGCTCTGTCTAAAGGAAGGTTCAACTCTGTGAGTTGAACACACACAAATCAAAGAAGTTTCTGAGAATTCTTCCTTCTAGCATTAGATGAAGAAATCCCGCTTCCAACAAAATCCTCCAAGAGGTCCAAATATCCACTTGCAGACTTCACAAACAGAGTGTTTCCAAACTGCTCTATGAAAAGAAAGGTTACACTCTGTGAGTGGATCGCACACATCACAAAGTGGTTTCTGAGAATGATTCTCTCTAGTTTTTATACGAGGATATTTCCTTTTCCACCGATGGCCCAAAAACGCTTGAAATCTCCACATGCAAATTCCTCAAAAAGAGGGTTTCCAATCTGCTCTGTCTAAAGGAAGGTTCAACTCTGTTAGTTGAACACACACAAATCAACGAAGTTATTGAGAAATCTTCTGTGTAGCATTAGATGAAGAAATCCCGCTTCCAACGAAATCCACAAAGAGGTCCAAATATCCACCTGCAGACTTTACAATCAGAGTGTTTACATACTGCTCTGTGAAAAGAAAGGTTAAACTCTGTGAGTGGAATGCACACATCACAAAGTGGTTTCTGAGAATGATTCTCTCTAGTTTTTATAGGAGGATATTTCCTTTTCTACCGATGGCCCCAAAACGCTTGAAATCTCCACATGTAAATTCCTAAAAAAGAGTGTTTCCAATCTGCTCTGTCTAAAGGAAGGTTCAATTCTGTGAGTTGAACACACACAAATCAAAGAAGTTTCTGAGAATTCTTCCTTCTAGCATTAGATGAAGAAATCCCGCTTCCAACGAAATCCTCAAAGAGGTCCAAATATCCACTTGCAGACTTTACAAACAGAGTGTTTACAAACTGCTCTTTCAAAAGAAAGGTTAAACTCTGTGAGTGGAACGCACACATCACAAAGTAGTTTCTGAGAATGATTCTCTCTTGTTTTTATACGAGGAGATTTCCTTTTCTACCGTTGGCCCCAAAGTGCTTGAAATCTCCACATGCATATTCCTCAAAAAGAGGGTTTCCAATCTGCTCTGTCTAAAGGAAGGTTCAACTCTGTTAGTTGAACATACACAAATCAACGAAGTTACTGAGAAATCTTCTGTGTAGCATTAGATGAAGAAATACCGCTTCCAACGAAATCCACAAAGAGGTCCATATATCCACCTGCAGACTTTACAAACAGAGTGTTTACAAACTGCTCTATGAAAAGAAAGGTTAAACTCTGTGAGTGGAACGCACACATCACAAAGTGGTTACTGAGAATGATTCTCTCTAGTTTTTATACGAGGATATTTCCTTTTCTACCTTTGGCCCCAAAACGCTTGAAATCTCCACATGCAAATTCCTCAAAAAGAGGGTTTCCAATCTGCTCTGTCTAAAGGAAGGTTCAACTCTGTTAGTTGAACACACACAAATCAAAGAAGTTATTGAGAAATCTTCTGTGTAGCATTAGATGAAGAAATCCCGCTTCCAACGAAATCCACAAAGAGGTCCAAATATCCACTTGCAGACTTTACAAACAGAGTGTTTACAAACTGCTCTATGAAAAGAAAGGTTAAACTCTGTGAGTGGAACGCACACGTCTCAAAGTGGTTTCTGAGAATGATTCTCTCTAGTTTTTATACGAGGATATTTCCTTTTCTACCGATGGCCCCAAAATGCTTGAAATCTCCACATGCAAATTCCTCAAAAAGAGTGTTTCCAATCTGCTCTGTCTAAAGGAAGGTTCAACTCTGTGAGTTGAACACACAAAAATCAAAGAAGTTTCTGAGAATTCTTCCTTCTAGCATTAGATGAAGAAATCCCGCTTCCAACGAAATCCTCAAAGAGGTCCAAATATCCACTTGCAGACTTTACAAACAGAGTGTTTACAAACTGCTCTATGAAAAGAAAGGTTAAACTCTGTGAGTGGAACGCACACAACACAAAGTGGTTTCTGAGAATGATTCTCTCTAGTTTTTATACGAGGATATTTCCTTTTCTACCGATGACCCCAAAACGCTTGAAATCTCCACATGCAAATTCCTAAAAAAGAGTGTTTCCAATCGGCTCTGTCTAAAGGAAGGTTCAACTCTGTGAGTTGAACACACAAAAATCAAAGAAGTTTCTGAGAATTCTTCCTTCTAGCATTTGATGAAGAAATCCCGCTTCCAACGAAATCCTCAAAGAGGTCCAAATATCCAATTGCAGACTTTACAAACAGAGTGTTTACAAACTGCTCTTTCAAAAGAAAGGTTAAACTCTGTGAGTGGAACGCACACATCACAAAGTAGTTTCTGAGAATGATTCTCTCTTGTTTTTATACGAGGAGATTTCCTTTTCTAGCGTTGGCCCCAAAGTGCTTGAAATCTCCACATGCATATTCCTCAAAAAGAGGGTTTCCAATCTGCTCTGTCTAAAGGAAGGTTCAACTCTGTTAGTTGAACACACACAAATCAACGAAGTTACTGAGAAATCTTCTGTGTAGCATTAGATGAAGAAATCCCGCTTCCAACGAAATCCACAAAGAGGTTCACATATCCACTTGCAGACGTTACAAACAGAGTGTTTACAAACAGCCCTATGAAAAGAAAGGTTAAACTCTGTGAGTGGAACGCACACATCACAAAGTAGTTTCTGAGAATGATTCTCTCTTGTTTTTATACGAGGAGATTTCCTTTTCTACCGTTGGCCCCATAGTGCTTGAAATCTCCACATGCATATTCCTCAAAAAGAGGGTTTCCAATCTGCTCTGTCTAAAGGAAGGTTCAACTCTGTGACTTGAACACACACAAATCAACGAAGTTACTGAGAAATCTTCTGTGTAGCATTAGATGAAGAAATCCCGCTTCCAACAAAATCCTCCAAGAGGTCCAAATATCCACTTGCAGACTTCACAAACAGAGTGTTTCCAAACTGCTCTATGAAAAGAAAGGTTACACTCTGTGAGTGGATCGCACACATCACAAAGTGGTTTCTGAGAATGATTCTCTCTAGTTTTTATACGAGGATATTTCCTTTTCCACCGATGGCCCAAAAACGCTTGAAGTCTCCACATGCAAATTCCTCAAAAAGAGGGTTTCCAATCTGCTCTGTCTAAAGGAAGGTTCAACTCTGTTAGTTGAACACACACAAATCAACGAAGTTATTGAGAAATCTTCTGTGTAGCATTAGATGAAGAAATCCCGCTTCCAACGAAATCCACAAAGAGGTCCAAATATCCACCTGCAGACTTTACAATCAGAGTGTTTACAGACTGCTCTGTGAAAAGAAAGGTTAAACTCTGTGAGTGGAATGCACACATCACAAAGTGGTTTCTGAGAATGATTCTCTCTAGTTTTTATAGGAGGATATTTCCTTTTCTACCGATGGCCCCAAAACTCTTGAAATCTCCACATGTAAATTCCTAAAAAAGAGTGTTTCCAATCTGCTCTGTCTAAAGGAAGGTTCAATTCTGTGAGTTGAACACACACAAATCAAAGAAGTTTCTGAGAATTCTTCCTTCTAGCATTAGATGAAGAAATCCCGCTTCCAACGAAATCCTCAAAGAGGTCCAAATATCCACTTGCAGACTTTACAAACAGAGTGTTTACAAACTGCTCTTTCAAAAGAAAGGTTAAACTCTGTGAGTGGAACGCACACATCACAAAGTAGTTTCTGAGAATGATTCTCTCTTGTTTTTATACGAGGAGATTTCCTTTTCTACCGTTGGCCCCAAAGTGCTTGAAATCTCCACATGCATATTCCTCAAAAAGAGGGTTTCCAATCTGCTCTGTCTAAAGGAAGGTTCAACTCTGTTAGTTGAACACACACAAATCAAAGAAGTTACTGAGAAATCTTCTGTGTAGCATTAGATGAAGAAATACCGCTTCCAACGAAATCCACAAAGAGGTCCATATATCCACCTGCAGACTTTACAAACAGAGTGTTTACAAACTGCTCTATGAAAAGAAAGGTTAAACTCTGTGAGTGGAACGCACACATCACAAAGTGGTTACTGAGAATGATTCTCTCTAGTTTTTATACGAGGATATTTCCTTTTCTACCTTTGGCCCCAAAACGCTTGAAATCTCCACATGCAAATTCCTCAAAAAGAGGGTTTCCAATCTGCTCTGTCTAAAGGAAGGTTCAACTCTGTTAGTTGAACACACACAAATCAAAGAAGTTATTGAGAAATCTTCTGTGTAGCATTAGATGAAGAAATCCCGCTTCCAACGAAATCCACAAAGAGTTCCAAATATCCACTTGCAGACTTTACAAACAGAGTGTTTACAAACTGCTCTATGAAAAGAAAGGTTAAACTCTGTGAGTGGAACGCACACGTCTCAAAGTGGTTTCTGAGAATGATTCTCTCTAGATTTATACGAGGATATTTCCTTTTCTACCGATGGCCCCAAAACGCTTGAAATCTCCACATGCAAATTCCTCAAAAAGAGTGTTTCCAATCTGCTCTGTATAAAGGAAGGTTCAACTCTGTGAGTTGAACACACAAAAATCAAAGAAGTTTCTGAGAATTCTTCCTTCTAGCATTAGATGAAGAAATCCCGCTTCCAACGAAATCCTCAAAGAGGTCCAAATATCCACTTGCAGACTTTACAAACAGAGTGTTTACAAACTGCTCTATGAAAAGAAAGGTTAAACTCTGTGAGTGGAACGCACACATCACAAAGTGGTTTCTGAGAATGATTCTCTCTAGTTTTTATACGAGGATATTTCCTTTTCTACCGATGACCCCAAAACGCTTGAAATCTCCACATGCAAATTCCTAAAAAAGAGTGTTTCCAATCGGCTCTGTCTAAAGGAAGGTTCAACTCTGTGAGTTGAACACACAAAAATCAAAGAAGTTTCTGAGAATTCTTCCTTCTAGCATTAGATGAAGAAATCCCGCTTCCAACGAAATCCTCAAAGAGGTCCAAATATCCAATTGCAGACTTTACAAACAGAGTGTTTACAAACTGCTCTTTCAAAAGAAAGGTTAAACTCTGTGAGTGGAACGCACACATCACAAAGTAGTTTCTGAGAATGATTCTCTCTTGTTTTTATACGAGGAGATTTCCTTTTCTACCGTTGGCCCCAAAGTGCTTGAAATCTCCACATGCATATTCCTCAAAAAGAGGGTTTCCAATCTGCTCTGTCTAAAGGAAGGTTCAACTCTGTTAGTTGAACACACACAAATCAACGAAGTTACTGAGAAATCTTCTGTGTAGCATTAGATGAAGAAATCCCGCTTCCAACGAAATCCACAAAGAGGTTCACATATCCACTTGCAGACTTTACAAACAGAGTGTTTACAAACAGCCCTATGAAAAGAAAGGTTAAACTCTGTGAGTGGAACGCACACATCACAAAGTAGTTTCTGAGAATGATTCTCTCTTGTTTTTATACGAGGAGATTTCCTTTTCTACCGTTGGCCCCATAGTGCTTGAAATCTCCACATGCATATTCCTCAAAAAGAGGGTTTCCAATCTGCTCTGTCTAAAGGAAGGTTCAACTCTGTGAGTTGAACACACACAAATCAAAGAAGTTTCTGAGAATTCTTCCTTCTAGCATTAGATGAAGGAATCCCGCTTCCAACGAAATCATCCAAGAGGTCCAAATATCCACTTGCAGACTTCACAAACAGAGTGTTTCCAAACTGCTCTATGAAAAGAAAGGTTAAACTCTGTGAGTGGATCGCACACATCACAAACTGGTTTCTGAGAATGATTCTCTCTAGTTTTTATACAAGGATATTTCCTTTTCTACCGATGGCCCAAAAACGCTTGAAATCTCCACATGCAAATTCCTCAAAAAGAGGGTTTCCAATCTGCTCTGTCTAAAGGAAGGTTCAACTCTGTGAGTTGAACACACACAAATCAAAGAAGTTTCTGAGAATTCTTCCTTCTAGCATTAGATGAAGAAATCCCGCTTCCAACGAAATCCTCCAAGAGGTCCAAATATCCACTTGCAGACTTCACAAACAGAGTGTTTCCAAACTGCTCTATGAAAAGAAAGGTTAAACTCTGTGAGTGGATCGCACACATCACAAAGTGGTTTCTGAGAATGATTCTCTCTTGTTTTTATACGAGGAGATTTCCTTTTCTACCGTTGGCCACAAAATGCTTGAAATCTCCACATGCATATTCCTCAAATAGAGGGTTTCCAATCTGCTCTGTCTAAAGGAAGGTTCAACTCTGTGAGTTGAACACACACAAATCAAAGAAGTTTCTGAGAATTCTTCCTTCTAGCATTAGATGAAGGAATCCCGCTTCCAACGAAATCCTCCAAGAGGTCCAAATATCCACTTGCAGACTTCACAAACAGAGTGTTTCCAAACTGCTCTATGAAAAGAAAGGTTAAACTCTGTGAGTGGATCGCACACATCACAAACTGGTTTCTGAGAATGATTCTCTCTAGTTTTTATACAAGGATATTTCCTTTTCTACCGATGGCCCAAAAACGCTTGAAATCTCCACATGCAAATTCCTCAAAAAGAGGGTTTCCAATCTGCTCTGTCTAAAGGAAGGTTCAACTCTGTGAGTTGAACACACACAAATCAAAGAAGTTTCTGAGAATTCTTCCTTCTAGCATTAGATGAAGAAATCCCGCTTCCAACGAAATCCTCCAAGAGGTCCAAATATCCACTTGCAGACTTCACAAACAGAGTGTTTCCAAACTGCTCTATGAAAAGAAAGGTTAAACTCTGTGAGTGGATCGCACACATCACAAACTGGTTTCTGAGAATGATTCTCTCTTGTTTTTATACGAGGAGATTTCCTTTTCTACCGTTGGCCCCAAAGTGCTTGAAATCTCCACATGCATATTCCTCAAAAAGAGGGTTTCCAATCTGCTCTGTCTAAAGGAAGGTTCAACTCTGTTAGTTGAACACACACAAATCAACGAAGTTACTGAGAAATCTTCTGTGTAGCATTAGATGAAGAAATCCCGCTTCCAACGAAATCCACAAAGAGGTCCACATTTCCACTTGCAGACTTTACAAACAGAGTGTTTACAAACAGCCCTATGAAAAGAAAGGTTAAACTCTGTGAGTGGAACGCACACATCACAAAGTAGTTTCTGAGAATGATTCTCTCTACCTTTTATACGAGGATATTTCCTTTTCTACCGATGGCCCAAAAACGCTTGAAATCTCCACATGCAAATTCCTCAAAAAGAGGGTTTCCAATCTGCTCTGTCTAAAGGAAGGTTCAACTCTGTGAGTTGAACACACAAAAATCAAAGAAGTTTCTGAGAATTCTTCCTTCTAGCATTAGATGAAGAAATCCCGCTTCCAACGAAATCCTCCAAGAGGTCCAAATATCCACTTGCAGACTTCACAAACAGAGTGTTTCCAAACTGCTCTATGAAAAGAAAGGTTAAACTCTGTGAGTGGATCGCACACATCACAAAGTGGTTTCTGAGAATGATTCTCTCTTGTTTTTATACGAGGAGATTTCCTTTTCTACCGTTGGCCCCAAAGTGCTTGAAATCTCCACATGCATATTCCTCAAAAAGAGGGTTTCCAATCTGCTCTGTCTAAAGGAAGGTTCAACTCTGTTAGTTGAACACACACAAATCAACGAAGTTACTGAGAAATCTTCTGTGTAGCATTAGATGAAGAAATCCCGCTTCCAACGAAATCCACAAAGAGGTCCACATATCCACTTGCAGACTTTACAAACAGAGTGTTTACAAACAGCCCTATGAAAAGAAAGGTTAAACTCTGTGAGTGGAACGCACACATCACAAAGTAGTTTCTGAGAATGATTCTCTCTACCTTTTATACGAGGATATTTCCTTTTCTACCGATGGCCCCAAAACGCTTGAAATCTCCACATGCAAATTCCTCAAAAAGAGGGTTTCCAATCTGCTCTGTCTAAAGGAAGGTTCAACTCTGTGAGTTGAGCACACACAAATCAAAGAAGTTTCTGAGAATTCTTCCTTCTAGCATTAGATGAAGAAATCCCGCTTCCAACAAAATCCTCCAAGAGGTCCAAATATCCACTTGCAGACTTCACAAACCGAGTGTTTCCAAACTGCTCTATGAAAAGAAAGGTTAAACTCTGTGAGTGGATCGCACACATCACAAAGTGGTTTCTGAGAATGATTCTCTCTAGTTTTTATACGAGGAGATTTCCTTTTCTACCGTTGGCCCCAAAGTGCTTGAAATCTCCACATGCATATTCCTCAAAAAGAGGGTTTCCAATCTGCTCTGTCTAAAGGAAGGTTCAACTCTGTTAGTTGAACACACACAAATCAACGAAGTTACTGAGAAATCTTCTGTGTAGCATTAGATGAAGAAATACCGCTTCCAACGAAATCCACAAAGAGGTCCATATATCCACCTGCAGACTTTACAAACAGAGTGTTTACAAACTGCTCTATGAAAAGAAAGGTTAAACTCTGTGAGTGGAACGCACACATCACAAAGTGGTTACTGAGAATGATTCTCTCTAGTTTTTATACGAGGATATTTCCTTTTCTACCTTTGGCCCCAAAACGCTTGAAATCTCCACATGCAAATTCCTCAAAAAGAGGGTTTCCAATCTGCTCTGTCTAAAGGAAGGTTCAACTCTGTTAGTTGAACACACACAAATCAAAGAAGTTATTGAGAAATCTTCTGTGTAGCATTAGATGAAGAAATCCCGCTTCCAACGAAATCCACAAAGAGGTCCAAATATCCACTTGCAGACTTTACAAACAGAGTGTTTACAAACTGCTCTATGAAAAGAAAGGTTAAACTCTGTGAGTGGAACGCACACGTCTCAAAGTGGTTTCTGAGAATGATTCTCTCTAGTTTTTATACGAGGATATTTCCTTTTCTACCGATGGCCCCAAAAAGCTTGAAATCTCCACATGCAAATTCCTCAAAAAGAGTGTTTCCAATCTGCTCTGTCTAAAGGAAGGTTCAACTCTGTGAGTTGAACACACAAAAATCAAAGAAGTTTCTGAGAATTCTTCCTTCTAGCATTAGATGAAGAAATCCCGCTTCCAACGAAATCCTCAAAGAGGTCCAAATATCCAATTGCAGACTTTACAAACAGAGTGTTTACAAACTGCTCTTTCAAAAGAAAGGTTAAACTCTGTGAGTGGAACGCACACATCACAAAGTAGTTTCTGAGAATGATTCTCTCTTGTTTTTATACGAGGAGATTTCCTTTTCTACCGTTGGCCCCAAAGTGCTTGAAATCTCCACATGCATATTCCTCAAAAAGAGGGTTTCCAATCTGCTCTGTCTAAAGGAAGGTTCAACTCTGTTAATTGAACACACACAAATCAACGAAGTTACTGAGAAATCTTCTGTGTAGCATTAGATGAAGAAATCCCGCTTCCAACGAAATCCACAAAGAGGTCCACATATCCACTTGCAGACTTTACAAACAGAGTGTTTACAAACAGCCCTATGAAAAGAAAGGTTAAACTCTGTGAGTGGAACGCACACATCACAAAGTAGTTTCTGAGAATGATTCTCTCTTGTTTTTATACGAGGAGATTTCCTTTTCTACCGTTGGCCCCATAGTGCTTGAAATCTCCACATGCATATTCCTCAAAAAGAGGGTTTCCAATCTGCTCTGTCTAAAGGAAGGTTCAACTCTGTTAGTTGAACACACACAAATCAACGAAGTTACTGAGAAATCTTCTGTGTAGCATTAGATGAAGAAATACCGCTTCCAACGAAATCCACAAAGAGGTCCATATATCCACCTGCAGACTTTACAAACAGAGTGTTTACAAACTGCTCTATGAAAAGAAAGGTTAAACTCTGTGAGTGGAACGCACACATCACAAAGTGGTTGCTGAGAATGATTCTCTCTAGTTTTTATACGAGGATATTTCCTTTTCTACCGATGGCCCAAAAACGCTTGAAATCTCCACGTGCAAATTCCTCAAAAAGAGGGTTTCCAATCTGCTCTCTCTAAAGGAAGGTTCAACTCTGTGAGTTCAACACACACAAATCAAAGAAGTTTCTGAGAATTCTTCCTTCTAGCATTAGATGAAGAAATCCCGCTTCCAATGAAATCCTCAAAGAGGTCCAAATATCCCCTTGCAGACTTCAAAACCAGAGTGTTTCCAAACTGCTCTATGAAAAGAAAGGTTAAACTCTGTGAGTGGAACACACACATCACAAAGTAGTTTCTGAAAATGATTCTCTCTAGTTTTTATACGAGGATATTTCCTTTTCTACCGTTGGCCACAAAATGCTTGAAATCTCCACATGCATATTCCTCAAAAAGAGGGTTTCCAATCTGCTCTGTCTAAAGGAAGGTTCAACTCTGTGAGTTGAACACACACAAATCAAAGAAGTTTCTGAGAATTCTTCCTTCTAGCATTAGATGAAGGAATCCCGCTTCCAACGAAATCCTCCAAGAGGTCCAAATATCCACTTGCAGACTTCACAAACAGAGTGTTTCCAAACTGCTCTATGAAAAGAAAGGTTAAACTCTGTGAGTGGATCGCACACATCACAAACTGGTTTCTGAGAATGATTCTCTCTAGTTTTTATACAAGGATATTTCCTTTTCTACCGATGGCCCAAAAACGCTTGAAATCTCCACATGCAAATTCCTCAAAAAGAGGGTTTCCAATCTGCTCTGTCTAAAGGAAGGTTCAACTCTGTGAGTTGAACACACACAAATCAAAGAAGTTTCTGAGAATTCTTCCTTCTAGCATTAGATGAAGAAATCCCGCTTCCAACGAAATCCTCCAAGAGGTCCAAATATCCACTTGCAGACTTCACAAACAGAGTGTTTCCAAACTGCTCTATGAAAAGAAAGGTTAAACTCTGTGAGTGGATCGCACACATCACAAAGTGGTTTCTGAGAATGATTCTCTCTTGTTTTTATACGAGGAGATTTCCTTTTCTACCGTTGGCCACAAAATGCTTGAAATCTCCACATGCATATTCCTCAAAAAGAGGGTTTCCAATCTGCTCTGTCTAAAGGAAGGTTCAACTCTGTGAGTTGAACACACACAAATCAAAGAAGTTTCTGAGAATTCTTCCTTCTAGCATTAGATGAAGGAATCCCGCTTCCAACGAAATCCTCCAAGAGGTCCAAATATCCACTTGCAGACTTCACAAACAGAGTGTTTCCAAACTCCTCTATGAAAAGAAAGGTTAAACTCTGTGAGTGGATCGCACACATCACAAACTGGTTTCTGAGAATGATTCTCTCTAGTTTTTATACAAGGATATTTCCTTTTCTACCGATGGCCCAAAAACGCTTGAAATCTCCACATGCAAATTCCTCAAAAAGAGGGTTTCCAATCTGCTCTGTCTAAAGGAAGGTTCAACTCTGTGAGTTGAACACACACAAATCAAAGAAGTTTCTGAGAATTCTTCCTTCTAGCATTAGATGAAGAAATCCCGCTTCCAACGAAATCCTCCAAGAGGTCCAAATATCCACTTGCAGACTTCACAAACAGAGTGTTTCCAAACTGCTCTATGAAAAGAAAGGTTAAACTCTGTGAGTGGATCGCACACATCACGATGTGGTTTCTGAGAATGATTCTCTCTTGTTTTTATACGAGGAGATTTCCTTTTCTACCGTTGGCCCCAAAGTGCTTGAAATCCCCACATGCATATTCCTCAAAAAGAGGGTTTCCAATCTGCTCTGTCTAAAGGAAGGTTCAACTCTGTGAGTTGAACACACACAAATCAAAGAAGTTTCTGAGAATTCTTCCCTCTAGCATTAGATGAAGGAATCCCGCTTCCAACGAAATCCTCCAAGAGGTCCAAATATCCACTTGCAGATTTCACAAACAGAGTGTTTCCAAACTGCTCTATGAAAAGAAAGGTTAAACTCTGTGAGTGGATCGCACACATCACAAACTGGTTTCTGAGAATGATTCTCTCTAGTTTTTATACAAGGATATTTCCTTTTCTACCGATGGCCCAAAAACGCTTGAAATCTCCACATGCAAATTCCTCAAAAAGAGGGTTTCCAATCTGCTCTGTCTAAAGGAAGGTTCAACTCTGTGAGTTGAACACACACAAATCAACGAAGTTACTGAGAAATCTTCTGTGTAGCATTAGATGAAGAAATCCCGCTTCCAACGAAATCCACAAAGAGGTCCACATATCCACTTGCAGACTTTACAAACAGAGTGTTTACAAACAGCCCTATGAAAAGAAAGGTTAAACTCTGTGAGTGGAACGCACACATCACAAAGTAGTTTCTGAGAATGATTCTCTCTAGTTTTTATACAAGGATATTTCCTTTTCTACCGATGGCCCCAAAACGCTTGAAATCTCCACATGCAAATTCCTCAAAAAGAGGGTTTCCAATCTGCTCTGTCTAAAGGAAGGTTCAACTCTGTGAGTTGAACACACACAAATCAAAGAAGTTTCTGAGAATTCTTCCTTCTAGCATTAGATGAAGAAATCCCGCTTCCAACGAAATCCTCCAAGAGGTCCAAATATCCACTTGCAGACTTCACAAACAGAGTGTTTCCAAACTGCTCTATGAAAAGAAAGGTTAAACTCTGTGAGTGGATCGCACACATCACAAAGTGGTTTCTGAGAATGATTCTCTCTTGTTTTTATACGAGGAGATTTCCTTTTCTACCATTGGCCCCAAAGTGCTTGAAATCTCCACATGCATATTCCTCAAAAAGAGGGTTTCCAATCTGCTCTGTCTAAAGGAAGGTTCAACTCTGTTAGTTGAACACACACAAATCAACGAAGTTACTGAGAAATCTTCTGTGTAGCATTAGATGAAGAAATCCCGCTTCCAACGAAATCCACAAAGAGGTCCACATATCCACTTGCAGACTTTACAAACAGAGTGTTTACAAACAGCCCTATGAAAAGAAAGGTTAAACTCTGTGAGTGGAACGCACACATCACAAAGTAGTTTCTGAGAATGATTCTCTCTACCTTTTATACGAGGATATTTCCTTTTCTACCGATGGCCCCAAAACGCTTGAAATCTCCACATGCAAATTCCTCAAAAAGAGGGTTTCCAATCTGCTCTGTCTAAAGGAAGGTTCAACTCTGTGAGTTGAACACACACAAATCAAAGAAGTTTCTGAGAATTCTTCCTTCTAGCATTAGATGAAGAAATCCCGCTTCCAACAAAATCCTCCAAGAGGTCCAAATATCCACTTGCAGACTTCACAAACAGAGTGTTTCCAAACTGCTCTATGAAAAGAAAGGTTAAACTCTGTGAGTGGATCGCACACATCACAAAGTGGTTTCTGAGAATGATTCTCTCTAGTTTTTATACGAGGATATTTCCTTTTCCACCGATGGCCCAAAAACGCTTGAAATCTCCACATGCAAATTCCTCAAAAAGAGGGTTTCCAATCTGCTCTGTCTAAAGGAAGGTTCAACTCTGTTAGTTGAAGACACACAAATCAACGAAGTTATTGAGAAATCTTCTGTGTAGCATTAGATGAAGAAATCCCGCTTCCAACGAAATCCACAAAGAGGTCCAAATATCCACTTGCAGACTTTACAATCAGAGTGTTTACAGACTGCTCTATGAAAAGAAAGGTTAAACTCTGTGAGTGGAACGCACACGTCACAAAGTGGTTTCTGAGAATGATTCTCTCTAGTTTTTATACGAGGATATTTCCTTTTCTACCGATGGCCCCAAAACGCTTGAAATCTCCACATGCAAATTCCTAAAAAAGAGTGTTTCCAATCTGCTCTGTCTAAAGGAAGGTTCAATTCTGTGAGTTAAACACACACAAATCAAAGAAGTTTCTGAGAATTCTTCCTTCTAGCATTAGATGAAGAAATCCCGCTTCCAACGAAATCCTCAAAGAGGTCCAAATATCCACTTGCAGACTTTACAAACAGAGTGTTTACAAACTGCTCTTTCAAAAGAAAGGTTAAACTCTGTGAGTGGAACGCACACATCACAAAGTAGTTTCTGAGAATGATTCTCTCGTTTTTATACGAGGAGATTTCCTTTTCTACCATTGGCCCCAAAGTGCTTGAAATCCCCACATGCATATTCCTCAAAAAGAGGGTTTCCAATCTGCTCTGTCTAAAGGAAGGTTCAACTCTGTTAGTTGAACACACACAAATCAACGAAGTTACTGAGAAATCTTCTGTGTAGCATTAGATGAAGAAATACCGCTTCCAACGAAATCCACAAAGAGGTCCATATATCCACCTGCAGACTTTACAAACAGAGTGTTTACAAACTGCTCTATGAAAAGAAAGGTTAAACTCTGTGAGTGGAACGCACACATCACAAAGTGGTTACTGAGAATGATTCTCTCTAGTTTTTATACGAGGAGATTTCCTTTTCTACCGTTGGCCCCAAAGTGCTTGAAATCTCCACATGCATATTCCTCAAAAAGAGGGTTTCCATCTGCTCTGTCTAAAGGAAGGTTCAACTCTGTTAGTTGAACACACACAAATCAAAGAAGTTATTGAGAAATCTTCTGTGTAGCATTAGATGAAGAAATCCCGCTTCCAACGAAATCCACAAAGAGGTCCAAATATCCACTTGCAGACTTTACAAACAGAGTGTTTACAAACTGCTCTATGAAAAGAAAGGTTAAACTCTGTGAGTGGAACGCACACGTCTCAAAGTGGTTTCTGAGAATGATTCTCTCTAGTTTTTATACGAGGATATTTCCTTTTCTACCGATGGCCCCAAAACGCTTGAAATCTCCACATGCAAATTCCTCAAAAAGAGTGTTTCCAATCTGCTCTGTCTAAAGGAAGGTTCAACTCTGTGAGTTGAACACACAAAAATCAAAGAAGTTTCTGAGAATTCTTCCTTCTAGCATTAGATGAAGGAATCCCGCTTCCAACGAAATCCTCCAAGAGGTCCAAATATCCACTTGCAGACTTCACAAACAGAGTGTTTCCAAACTGCTCTATGAAAAGAAAGGTTAAACTCTGTGAGTGGATCGCACACATCACAAACTGGTTTCTGAGAATGATTCTCTCTAGTTTTTATACAAGGATATTTCCTTTTCTACCGATGGCCCAAAAACGCTTGAAATCTCCACATGCAAATTCCTCAAAAAGAGTGTTTCCAATCTGCTCTGTCTAAAGGAAGGTTCAACTCTGTGAGTTGAACACACACAAATCAAAGAAGTTTCTGAGAATTCTTCCTTCTAGCATTAGATGAAGGAATCCCGCTTCCAACGAAATCCTCCAAGAGGTCCAAATATCCACTTGCAGACTTCACAAACAGAGTGTTTCCAAACTGCTCTATGAAAAGAAAGGTTAAACTCTGTGAGTGGATCGCACACATCACAAACTGGTTTCTGAGAATGATTCTCTCTAGTTTTTATACAAGGATATTTCCTTTTCTACCGATGGCCCAAAAACGCTTGAAATCTCCACATGCAAATTCCTCAAAAAGAGGGTTTCCAATCTGCTCTGTCTAAAGGAAGGTTCAACTCTGTGAGTTGAACACACACAAATCAAAGAAGTTTCTGAGAATTCTTCCTTCTAGCATTAGATGAAGAAATCCCGCTTCCAACGAAATCCTCCAAGAGGTCCAAATATCCACTTGCAGACTTCACAAACAGAGTGTTTCCAAACTGCTCTATGAAAAGAAAGGTTAAACTCTGTGAGTGGATCGCACACATCACGATGTGGTTTCTGAGAATGATTCTCTCTTGTTTTTATACGAGGAGATTTCCTTTTCTACCGTTGGCCCCAAAGTGCTTGAAATCCCCACATGCATATTCCTCAAAAAGAGGGTTTCCAATCTGCTCTGTCTAAAGGAAGGTTCAACTCTGTGAGTTGAACACACACAAATCAAAGAAGTTTCTGAGAATTCTTCCCTCTAGCATTAGATGAAGGAATCCCGCTTCCAACGAAATCCTCCAAGAGGTCCAAATATCCACTTGCAGATTTCACAAACAGAGTGTTTCCAAACTGCTCTATGAAAAGAAAGGTTAAACTCTGTGAGTGGATCGCACACATCACAAACTGGTTTCTGAGAATGATTCTCTCTAGTTTTTATACAAGGATATTTCCTTTTCTACCGATGGCCCAAAAACGCTTGAAATCTCCACATGCAAATTCCTCAAAAAGAGGGTTTCCAATCTGCTCTGTCTAAAGGAAGGTTCAACTCTGTGAGTTGAACACACACAAATCAACGAAGTTACTGAGAAATCTTCTGTGTAGCATTAGATGAAGAAATCCCGCTTCCAACGAAATCCACAAAGAGGTCCACATATCCACTTGCAGACTTTACAAACAGAGTGTTTACAAACAGCCCTATGAAAAGAAAGGTTAAACTCTGTGAGTGGAACGCACACATCACAAAGTAGTTTCTGAGAATGATTCTCTCTAGTTTTTATACAAGGATATTTCCTTTTCTACCGATGGCCCCAAAACGCTTGAAATCTCCACATGCAAATTCCTCAAAAAGAGGGTTTCCAATCTGCTCTGTCTAAAGGAAGGTTCAACTCTGTGAGTTGAACACACACAAATCAAAGAAGTTTCTGAGAATTCTTCCTTCTAGCATTAGATGAAGAAATCCCGCTTCCAACGAAATCCTCCAAGAGGTCCAAATATCCACTTGCAGACTTCACAAACAGAGTGTTTCCAAACTGCTCTATGAAAAGAAAGGTTAAACTCTGTGAGTGGATCGCACACATCACAAAGTGGTTTCTGAGAATGATTCTCTCTTGTTTTTATACGAGGAGATTTCCTTTTCTACCATTGGCCCCAAAGTGCTTGAAATCTCCACATGCATATTCCTCAAAAAGAGGGTTTCCAATCTGCTCTGTCTAAAGGAAGGTTCAACTCTGTTAGTTGAACACACACAAATCAACGAAGTTACTGAGAAATCTTCTGTGTAGCATTAGATGAAGAAATCCCGCTTCCAACGAAATCCACAAAGAGGTCCACATATCCACTTGCAGACTTTACAAACAGAGTGTTTACAAACAGCCCTATGAAAAGAAAGGTTAAACTCTGTGAGTGGAACGCACACATCACAAAGTAGTTTCTGAGAATGATTCTCTCTACCTTTTATACGAGGATATTTCCTTTTCTACCGATGGCCCCAAAACGCTTGAAATCTCCACATGCAAATTCCTCAAAAAGAGGGTTTCCAATCTGCTCTGTCTAAAGGAAGGTTCAACTCTGTGAGTTGAACACACACAAATCAAAGAAGTTTCTGAGAATTCTTCCTTCTAGCATTAGATGAAGAAATCCCGCTTCCAACAAAATCCTCCAAGAGGTCCAAATATCCACTTGCAGACTTCACAAACAGAGTGTTTCCAAACTGCTCTATGAAAAGAAAGGTTAAACTCTGTGAGTGGATCGCACACATCACAAAGTGGTTTCTGAGAATGATTCTCTCTAGTTTTTATACGAGGATATTTCCTTTTCCACCGATGGCCCAAAAACGCTTGAAATCTCCACATGCAAATTCCTCAAAAAGAGGGTTTCCAATCTGCTCTGTCTAAAGGAAGGTTCAACTCTGTTAGTTGAAGACACACAAATCAACGAAGTTATTGAGAAATCTTCTGTGTAGCATTAGATGAAGAAATCCCGCTTCCAACGAAATCCACAAAGAGGTCCAAATATCCACTTGCAGACTTTACAATCAGAGTGTTTACAGACTGCTCTATGAAAAGAAAGGTTAAACTCTGTGAGTGGAACGCACACGTCACAAAGTGGTTTCTGAGAATGATTCTCTCTAGTTTTTATACGAGGATATTTCCTTTTCTACCGATGGCCCCAAAACGCTTGAAATCTCCACATGCAAATTCCTAAAAAAGAGTGTTTCCAATCTGCTCTGTCTAAAGGAAGGTTCAATTCTGTGAGTTAAACACACACAAATCAAAGAAGTTTCTGAGAATTCTTCCTTCTAGCATTAGATGAAGAAATCCCGCTTCCAACGAAATCCTCAAAGAGGTCCAAATATCCACTTGCAGACTTTACAAACAGAGTGTTTACAAACTGCTCTTTCAAAAGAAAGGTTAAACTCTGTGAGTGGAACGCACACATCACAAAGTAGTTTCTGAGAATGATTCTCTCGTTTTTATACGAGGAGATTTCCTTTTCTACCATTGGCCCCAAAGTGCTTGAAATCCCCACATGCATATTCCTCAAAAAGAGGGTTTCCAATCTGCTCTGTCTAAAGGAAGGTTCAACTCTGTTAGTTGAACACACACAAATCAACGAAGTTACTGAGAAATCTTCTGTGTAGCATTAGATGAAGAAATACCGCTTCCAACGAAATCCACAAAGAGGTCCATATATCCACCTGCAGACTTTACAAACAGAGTGTTTACAAACTGCTCTATGAAAAGAAAGGTTAAACTCTGTGAGTGGAACGCACACATCACAAAGTGGTTACTGAGAATGATTCTCTCTAGTTTTTATACGAGGAGATTTCCTTTTCTACCGTTGGCCCCAAAGTGCTTGAAATCTCCACATGCATATTCCTCAAAAAGAGGGTTTCCATCTGCTCTGTCTAAAGGAAGGTTCAACTCTGTTAGTTGAACACACACAAATCAAAGAAGTTATTGAGAAATCTTCTGTGTAGCATTAGATGAAGAAATCCCGCTTCCAACGAAATCCACAAAGAGGTCCAAATATCCACTTGCAGACTTTACAAACAGAGTGTTTACAAACTGCTCTATGAAAAGAAAGGTTAAACTCTGTGAGTGGAACGCACACGTCTCAAAGTGGTTTCTGAGAATGATTCTCTCTAGTTTTTATACGAGGATATTTCCTTTTCTACCGATGGCCCCAAAACGCTTGAAATCTCCACATGCAAATTCCTCAAAAAGAGTGTTTCCAATCTGCTCTGTCTAAAGGAAGGTTCAACTCTGTGAGTTGAACACACAAAAATCAAAGAAGTTTCTGAGAATTCTTCCTTCTAGCATTAGATGAAGGAATCCCGCTTCCAACGAAATCCTCCAAGAGGTCCAAATATCCACTTGCAGACTTCACAAACAGAGTGTTTCCAAACTGCTCTATGAAAAGAAAGGTTAAACTCTGTGAGTGGATCGCACACATCACAAACTGGTTTCTGAGAATGATTCTCTCTAGTTTTTATACAAGGATATTTCCTTTTCTACCGATGGCCCAAAAACGCTTGAAATCTCCACATGCAAATTCCTCAAAAAGAGGGTTTCCAATCTGCTCTGTCTAAAGGAAGGTTCAACTCTGTGAGTTGAACACACACAAATCAAAGAAGTTTCTGAGAATTCTTCCTTCTAGCATTAGATGAAGAAATCCCGCTTCCAACGAAATCCTCCAAGAGGTCCAAATATCCACTTGCAGACTTCACAAACAGAGTGTTTCCAAACTGCTCTATGAAAAGAAAGGTTAAACTCTGTGAGTGGATCGCACACATCACAAAGTGGTTTCTGAGAATGATTCTCTCTTGTTTTTATACGAGGAGATTTCCTTTTCTACCGTTGGCCACAAAATGCTTGAAATCTCCACATGCATATTCCTCAAAAAGAGGGTTTCCAATCTGCTCTGTCTAAAGGAAGGTTCAACTCTGTGAGTTGAACACACACAAATCAAAGAAGTTTCTGAGAATTCTTCCTTCTAGCATTAGATGAAGGAATCCCGCTTCCAACGAAATCCTCCAAGAGGTCCAAATATCCACTTGCAGACTTCACAAACAGAGTGTTTCCAAACTGCTCTATGAAAAGAAAGGTTAAACTCTGTGAGTGGATCGCACACATCACAAAGTGGTTTCTGAGAATGATTCTCTCTTGTTTTTATACGAGGAGATTTCCTTTTCTACCGTTGGCCCCAAAGTGCTTGAAATCCCCACATGCATATTCCTCAAAAAGAGGGTTTCCAATCTGCTCTGTCTAAAGGAAGGTTCAACTCTGTGAGTTGAACTCACACAAATCAAAGAAGTTTCTGAGAATTCTTCCTTCTAGCATTAGATGAAGGAATCCCGCTTCCAACGAAATCCTCCAAGAGGTCCAAATATCCACTTGCAGACTTCACAAACAGAGTGTTTCCAAACTGCTCTATGAAAAGAAAGGTTAAACTCTGTGAGTGGATCGCACACATCACAAACTGGTTTCTGAGAATGATTCTCTCTAGTTTTTATACAAGGATATTTCCTTTTCTACCGATGGCCCAAAAACGCTTGAAATCTCCACATGCAAATTCCTCAAAAAGAGGGTTTCCAATCTGCTCTGTCTAAAGGAAGGTTTAACTCTGTGAGTTGAACACACACAAATCAACGAAGTTACTGAGAAATCTTCTGTGTAGCATTAGATGAAGAAATCCCGCTTCCAACGAAATCCACAAAGAGGTCCACATATCCACTTGCAGACTTTACAAACAGAGTGTTTACAAACAGCCCTATGAAAAGAAAGGTTAAACTCTGTGAGTGGAACGCACACATCACAAAGTAGTTTCTGAGAATGATTCTCTCTAGTTTTTATACAAGGATATTTCCTTTTCTACCGATGGCCCAAAAACGCGTGAAATCTCCACATGCAAATTCCTCAAAAAGAGGGTTTCCAATCTGCTCTGTCTAAAGGAAGGTTCAACTCTGTGAGTTGAACACACACAAATCAAAGAAGTTTCTGAGAATTCTTCCTTCTAGCATTAGATGAAGAAATCCCGCTTCCAACGAAATCCTCCAAGAGGTCCAAGTATCCACTTGCAGACTTCACAAACAGAGTGTTTCCAAACTGCTCTATGAAAAGAAAGGTTAAACTCTGTGAGTGGATCGCACACATCACAAAGTGGTTTCTGAGAATGATTCTCTCTTGTTTTTATACGAGGAGATTTCCTTTTCTACCGTTGGCCCCAAAGTGCTTGAAATCTCCACATGCATATTCCTCAAAAAGAGGGTTTCCAATCTGCTCTGTCTAAAGGAAGGTTCAACTCTGTTAGTTGAACACACACAAATCAACGAAGTTACTGAGAAATCTTCTGTGTAGCATTAGATGAAGAAATCCCGCTTCCAACGAAATCCACAAAGAGGTCCACATATCCACTTGCAGACTTTACAAACAGAGTGTTTACAAACAGCCCTATGAAAAGAAAGGTTAAACTCTGTGAGTGGAACGCACACATCACAAAGTAGTTTCTGAGAATGATTCTCTCTACCTTTTATACGAGGATATTTCCTTTTCTACCGATGGCCCCAAAACGCTTGAAATCTCCACATGCAAATTCCTCAAAAAGAGGGTTTCCAATCTGCTCTGTCTAAAGGAAGGTTCAACTCTGTGAGTTGAACACACACAAATCAAAGAAGTTTCTGAGAATTCTTCCTTCTAGCATTAGATGAAGAAATCCCGCTTCCAACGAAATCCTCCAAGAGGTCCAAATATCCACTTGCAGACTTCACAAACAGAGTGTTTCCAAACTGCTCTATGAAAAGAAAGGTTAAACTCTGTGAGTGGATCGCACACATCACAAAGTGGTTTCTGAGAATGATTCTCTCTTGTTTTTATACGAGGAGATTTCCTTTTCTACCGTTGGCCACAAAATGCTTGAAATCTCCACATGCATATTCCTCAAAAAGAGGGTTTCCAATCTGCTCTGTCTAAAGGAAGGTTCAACTCTGTGAGTTGAACACACACAAATCAAAGAAGTTTCTGAGAATTCTTCCTTCTAGCATTAGATGAAGGAATCCCGCTTCCAACGAAATCCTCCAAGAGGTCCAAATATCCACTTGCAGACTTCACAAACAGAGTGTTTCCAAACTGCTCTATGAAAAGAAAGGTTAAACTCTGTGAGTGGATCGCACACATCACAAAGTGGTTTCTGAGAATGATTCTCTCTTGTTTTTATACGAGGAGATTTCCTTTTCTACCGTTGGCCCCAAAGTGCTTGAAATCCCCACATGCATATTCCTCAAAAAGAGGGTTTCCAATCTGCTCTGTCTAAAGGAAGGTTCAACTCTGTGAGTTGAACTCACACAAATCAAAGAAGTTTCTGAGAATTCTTCCTTCTAGCATTAGATGAAGGAATCCCGCTTCCAACGAAATCCTCCAAGAGGTCCAAATATCCACTTGCAGACTTCACAAACAGAGTGTTTCCAAACTGCTCTATGAAAAGAAAGGTTAAACTCTGTGAGTGGATCGCACACATCACAAACTGGTTTCTGAGAATGATTCTCTCTAGTTTTTATACAAGGATATTTCCTTTTCTACCGATGGCCCAAAAACGCTTGAAATCTCCACATGCAAATTCCTCAAAAAGAGGGTTTCCAATCTGCTCTGTCTAAAGGAAGGTTTAACTCTGTGAGTTGAACACACACAAATCAACGAAGTTACTGAGAAATCTTCTGTGTAGCATTAGATGAAGAAATCCCGCTTCCAACGAAATCCACAAAGAGGTCCACATATCCACTTGCAGACTTTACAAACAGAGTGTTTACAAACAGCCCTATGAAAAGAAAGGTTAAACTCTGTGAGTGGAACGCACACATCACAAAGTAGTTTCTGAGAATGATTCTCTCTAGTTTTTATACAAGGATATTTCCTTTTCTACCGATGGCCCAAAAACGCGTGAAATCTCCACATGCAAATTCCTCAAAAAGAGGGTTTCCAATCTGCTCTGTCTAAAGGAAGGTTCAACTCTGTGAGTTGAACACACACAAATCAAAGAAGTTTCTGAGAATTCTTCCTTCTAGCATTAGATGAAGAAATCCCGCTTCCAACGAAATCCTCCAAGAGGTCCAAGTATCCACTTGCAGACTTCACAAACAGAGTGTTTCCAAACTGCTCTATGAAAAGAAAGGTTAAACTCTGTGAGTGGATCGCACACATCACAAAGTGGTTTCTGAGAATGATTCTCTCTTGTTTTTATACGAGGAGATTTCCTTTTCTACCGTTGGCCCCAAAGTGCTTGAAATCTCCACATGCATATTCCTCAAAAAGAGGGTTTCCAATCTGCTCTGTCTAAAGGAAGGTTCAACTCTGTTAGTTGAACACACACAAATCAACGAAGTTACTGAGAAATCTTCTGTGTAGCATTAGATGAAGAAATCCCGCTTCCAACGAAATCCACAAAGAGGTCCACATATCCACTTGCAGACTTTACAAACAGAGTGTTTACAAACAGCCCTATGAAAAGAAAGGTTAAACTCTGTGAGTGGAACGCACACATCACAAAGTAGTTTCTGAGAATGATTCTCTCTACCTTTTATACGAGGATATTTCCTTTTCTACCGATGGCCCCAAAACGCTTGAAATCTCCACATGCAAATTCCTCAAAAAGAGGGTTTCCAATCTGCTCTGTCTAAAGGAAGGTTCAACTCTGTGAGTTGAACACACACAAATCAAAGAAGTTTCTGAGAATTCTTCCTTCTAGCATTAGATGAAGAAATCCCGCTTCCAACAAAATCCTCCAAGAGGTCCAAATATCCACTTGCAGACTTCACAAACAGAGTGTTTCCAAACTGCTCTATGAAAAGAAAGGTTAAACTCTGTGAGTGGATCGCACACATCACAAAGTGGTTTCTGAGAATGATTCTCTCTAGTTTTTATACGAGGATATTTCCTTTTCCACCGATGGCCCAAAAACGCTTGAAATCTCCACATGCAAATTCCTCAAAAAGAGGGTTTCCAATCTGCTCTGTCTAAAGGAAGGTTCAACTCTGTTAGTTGAAGACACACAAATCAACGAAGTTATTGAGAAATCTTCTGTGTAGCATTAGATGAAGAAATCCCGCTTCCAACGAAATCCACAAAGAGGTCCAAATATCCACTTGCAGACTTTACAATCAGAGTGTTTACAGACTGCTCTATGAAAAGAAAGGTTAAACTCTGTGAGTGGAATGCACACATCACAAAGTGGTTTCTGAGAATGATTCTCTCTAGTTTTTATACGAGGATATTTCTTTTCTACCGATGGCCCCAAAACGCTTGAAATCTCCACATGCAAATTCCTAAAAAAGAGTGTTTCCAATCTGCTCTGTCTAAAGGAAGGTTCAATTCTGTGAGTTAAACACACACAAATCAAAGAAGTTTCTGAGAATTCTTCCTTCTAGCATTAGATGAAGAAATCCCGCTTCCAACGAAATCCTCAAAGAGGTCCAAATATCCACTTGCAGACTTTACAAACAGAGTGTTTACAAACTGCTCTTTCAAAAGAAAGGTTAAACTCTGTGAGTGGAACGCACACATCACAAAGTAGTTTCTGAGAATGATTCTCTCTTGTTTTTATACGAGGAGATTTCCTTTTCTACCGTTGGCCCCAAAGTGCTTGAAATCCCCACATGCATATTCCTCAAAAAGAGGGTTTCCAATCTGCTCTGTCTAAAGGAAGGTTCAACTCTGTTAGTTGAACACACACAAATCAACGAAGTTACTGAGAAATCTTCTGTGTAGCATTAGATGAAGAAATACCGCTTCCAACGAAATCCACAAAGAGGTCCATATATCCACCTGCAGACTTTACAAACAGAGTGTTTACAAACTGCTCTATGAAAAGAAAGGTTAAACTCTGTAAGTGGAACGCACACATCACAAAGTGGTTACTGAGAATGATTCTCTCTAGTTTTTATACGAGGAGATTTCCTTTTCTACCGTTGGCCCCAAAGTGCTTGAAATCTCCACATGCATATTCCTCAAAAAGAGGGTTTCCATCTGCTCTGTCTAAAGGAAGGTTCAACTCTGTGAGTTGAACACACACAAATCAACGAAGTTACTGAGAAATCTTCTGTGTAGCATTAGATGAAGAAATCCCGCTTCCAACGAAATCCACAAAGAGGTCCACATATCCACTTGCAGACTTTACAAACAGAGTGTTTACAAACAGCCCTATGAAAAGAAAGGTTAAACTCTGTGAGTGGAACGCACACATCACAAAGTAGTTTCTGAGAATGATTCTCTCTACCTTTTATACGAGGATATTTCCTTTTCTACCGATGGCCCCAAAACGCTTGAAATCTCCACATGCAAATTCCTCAAAAAGAGGGTTTCCAATCTGCTCTGTCTAAAGGAAGGTTCAACTCTGTGAGTTGAACACACACAAATCAAAGAAGTTTCTGAGAATTCTTCCTTCTAGCATTAGATGAAGAAATCCCGCTTCCAACAAAATCCTCCAAGAGGTCCAAATATCCACTTGCAGACTTCACAAACAGAGTGTTTCCAAACTGCTCTATGAAAAGAAAGGTTAAACTCTGTGAGTGGATCGCACACATCACAAAGTGGTTTCTGAGAATGATTCTCTCTAGTTTTTATACGAGGATATTTCCTTTTCCACCGATGGCCCAAAAACGCTTGAAATCTCCACATGCAAATTCCTCAAAAAGAGGGTTTCCAATCTGCTCTGTCTAAAGGAAGGTTCAACTCTGTTAGTTGAAGACACACAAATCAACGAAGTTATTGAGAAATCTTCTGTGTAGCATTAGATGAAGAAATCCCGCTTCCAACGAAATCCACAAAGAGGTCCAAATATCCACTTGCAGACTTTACAATCAGAGTGTTTACAGACTGCTCTATGAAAAGAAAGGTTAAACTCTGTGAGTGGAACGCACACATCACAAAGTGGTTTCTGAGAATGATTCTCTCTAGTTTTTATACGAGGATATTTCCTTTTCTACCGATGGCCCCAAAACGCTTGAAATCTCCACATGCAAATTCCTAAAAAAGAGTGTTTCCAATCTGCTCTGTCTAAAGGAAGGTTCAATTCTGTGAGTTAAACACACACAAATCAAAGAAGTTTCTGAGAATTCTTCCTTCTAGCATTAGATGAAGAAATCCCGCTTCCAACGAAATCCTCAAAGAGGTCCAAATATCCACTTGCAGACTTTACAAACAGAGTGTTTACAAACTGCTCTTTCAAAAGAAAGGTTAAACTCTGTGAGTGGAACGCACACATCACAAAGTAGTTTCTGAGAATGATTCTCTCTTGTTTTTATACGAGGAGATTTCCTTTTCTACCGTTGGCCCCAAAGTGCTTGAAATCCCCACATGCATATTCCTCAAAAAGAGGGTTTCCAATCTGCTCTGTCTAAAGGAAGGTTCAACTCTGTTAGTTGAACACACACAAATCAACGAAGTTACTGAGAAATCTTCTGTGTAGCATTAGATGAAGAAATACCGCTTCCAACGAAATCCACAAAGAGGTCCATATATCCACCTGCAGACTTTACAAACAGAGTGTTTACAAACTGCTCTATGAAAAGAAAGGTTAAACTCTGTGAGTGGAACGCACACATCACAAAGTGGTTACTGAGAATGATTCTCTCTAGTTTTTATACGAGGAGATTTCCTTTTCTACCGTTGGCCCCAAAGTGCTTGAAATCTCCACATGCATATTCCTCAAAAAGAGGGTTTCCATCTGCTCTGTCTAAAGGAAGGTTCAACTCTGTTAGTTGAACACACACAAATCAAAGAAGTTATTGAGAAATCTTCTGTGTAGCATTAGATGAAGAAATCCCGCTTCCAACGAAATCCACAAAGAGGTCCAAATATCCACTTGCAGACTTTACAAACAGAGTGTTTACAAACTGTTCTATGAAAAGAAAGGTTAAACTCTGTGAGTGGAACGCACACGTCTCAAAGTGGTTTCTGAGAATGATTCTCTCTAGTTTTTATACGAGGATATTTCCTTTTCTACCGATGGCCCCAAAACGCTTGAAATCTCCACATGCAAATTCCTCAAAAAGAGTGTTTCCAATCTGCTCTGTCTAAAGGAAGGTTCAACTCTGTGAGTTGAACACACAAAAATCAAAGAAGTTTCTGAGAATTCTTCCTTCTAGCATTAGATGAAGGAATCCCGCTTCCAACGAAATCCTCCAAGAGGTCCAAATATCCACTTGCAGACTTCACAAACAGAGTGTTTCCAAACTGCTCTATGAAAAGAAAGGTTAAACTCTGTGAGTGGATCGCACACATCACAAACTGGTTTCTGAGAATGATTCTCTCTAGTTTTTATACAGGGATATTTCCTTTTCTACCGATGGCCCAAAAACGCTTGAAATCTCCACATGCAAATTCCTCAAAAAGAGGGTTTCCAATCTGCTCTGTCTAAAGGAAGGTTCAACTCTGTGAGTTGAACACACACAAATCAAAGAAGTTTCTGAGAATTCTTCCTTCTAGCATTAGATGAAGAAATCCCGCTTCCAACGAAATCCTCCAAGAGGTCCAAATATCCACTTGCAGACTTCACAAACAGAGTGTTTCCAAACTGCTCTATGAAAAGAAAGGTTAAACTCTGTGAGTGGATCGCACACATCACAAAGTGGTTTCTGAGAATGATTCTCTCTTGTTTTTATACGAGGAGATTTCCTTTTCTACCGTTGGCCACAAAATGCTTGAAATCTCCACATGCATATTCCTCAAAAAGAGGGTTTCCAATCTGCTCTGTCTAAAGGAAGGTTCAACTCTGTGAGTTGAACACACACAAATCAAAGAAGTTTCTGAGAATTCTTCCTTCTAGCATTAGATGAAGGAATCCCGCTTCCAACGAAATCCTCCAAGAGGTCCAAATATCCACTTGCAGACTTCACAAACAGAGTGTTTCCAAACTGCTCTATGAAAAGAAAGGTTAAACTCTGTGAGTGGATCGCACACATCACAAAGTGGTTTCTGAGAATGATTCTCTCTTGTTTTTATACGAGGAGATTTCCTTTTCTACCGTTGGCCCCAAAGTGCTTGAAATCCCCACATGCATATTCCTCAAAAAGAGGGTTTCCAATCTGCTCTGTCTAAAGGAAGGTTCAACTCTGTGAGTTGAACTCACACAAATCAAAGAAGTTTCTGAGAATTCTTCCTTCTAGCATTAGATGAAGGAATCCCGCTTCCAACGAAATCCTCCAAGAGGTCCAAATATCCACTTGCAGACTTCACAAACAGAGTGTTTCCAAACTGCTCTATGAAAAGAAAGGTTAAACTCTGTGAGTGGATCGCACACATCACAAAGTGGTTTCTGAGAATGATTCTCTCTAGTTTTTATACGAGGATATTTCCTTTTCTACCGATGACCCCAAAACGCTTGAAATCTCCACATGCAAATTCCTAAAAAAGAGTGTTTCCAATCGGCTCTGTCTAAAGGAAGGTTCAACTCTGTGAGTTGAACACACAAAAATCAAAGAAGTTTCTGAGAATTCTTCCTTCTAGCATTAGATGAAGAAATCTCGCTTCCAACGAAATCCTCAAAGAGGTCCAAATATCCAATTGCAGACTTTACAAACAGAGTGTTTACAAACTGCTCTTTCAAAAGAAAGGTTAAACTCTGTGAGTGGAACGCACACATCACAAAGTAGTTTCTGAGAATGATTCTCTCTTGTTTTTATACGAGGAGATTTCCTTTTCTACCGTTGGCCCCAAAGTGCTTGAAATCTCCACATGCATATTCCTCAAAAAGAGGGTTTCCAATCTGCTCTGTCTAAAGGAAGGTTCAACTCTGTTAGTTGAACACACACAAATCAACGAAGTTACTGAGAAATCTTCTGTGTAGCTTAGATGAAGAAATCCCGCTTCCAACGAAATCCACAAAGAGGTCCACATATCCACTTGCAGACTTTACAAACAGAGTGTTTACAAACAGCCCTATGAAAAGAAAGGTTAAACTCTGTGAGTGGAACGCACACATCACAAAGTAGTTTCTGAGAATGATTCTCTCTTGTTTTTATACGAGGAGATTTCCTTTTCTACCGTTGGCCCCATAGTGCTTGAAATCTCCACATGCATATTCCTCAAAAAGAGGGTTTCCAATCTGCTCTGTCTAAAGGAAGGTTCAACTCTGTTAGTTGAACACACACAAATCAACGAAGTTACTGAGAAATCTTCTGTGTAGCATTAGATGAAGAAATACCGCTTCCAATGAAATCCACAAAGAGGTCCATATATCCACTTGCAGACTTTACAAACAGAGTGTTTACAAACTGCTCTATGAAAAGAAAGGTTAAACTCTGTGAGTGGAACGCACACATCACAAAGTAGTTTCTGAGAATGATTCTCTCTACCTTTTATACGAGGATATTTCCTTTTCTACCGATGGCCCCAAAACGCTTGAAATCTCCACATGCAAATTCCTCAAAAAGAGGGTTTCCAATCTGCTCTGTCTAAAGGAAGGTTCAACTCTGTGAGTTGAACACACACAAATCAAAGAAGTTTCTGAGAATTCTTCCTTCTAGCATTAGATGAAGAAATCCCGCTTCCAACAAAATCCTCCAAGAGGTCCAAATATCCACTTGCAGACTTCACAAACAGAGTGTTTCCAAACTGCTCTATGAAAAGAAAGGTTACACTCTGTGAGTGGATCGCACACATCACAAAGTGGTTTCTGAGAATGATTCTCTCTAGTTTTTATACGAGGATATTTCCTTTTCCACCGATGGCCCAAAAACGCTTGAAGTCTCCACATGCAAATTCCTCAAAAAGAGGGTTTCCAATCTGCTCTGTCTAAAGGAAGGTTCAACTCTGTTAGTTGAACACACACAAATCAACGAAGTTATTGAGAAATCTTCTGTGTAGCATTAGATGAAGAAATCCCGCTTCCAACGAAATCCTCAAAGAGGTCCAAATATCCACTTGCAGACTTTACAAACAGAGTGTTTACAAACTGCTCTTTCAAAAGAAAGGTTAAACTCTGTGAGTGGAACGCACACATCACAAAGTAGTTTCTGAGAATGATTCTCTCTTGTTTTTATACGAGGAGATTTCCTTTTCTACCGTTGGCCCCAAAGTGCTTGAAATCTCCACATGAATATTCCTCAGAAAGAGGGTTTCCAATCTGCTCTGTCTAAAGGAAGGTTCAACTCTGTTAGTTGAACACACACAAATCAACGAAGTTACTGAGAAATCTTCTGTGTAGCATTAGATGAAGAAATACCGCTTCCAACGAAATCCACAAAGAGGTCCATATATCCACCTGCAGACTTTACAAACAGAGTGTTTACAAACTGCTCTATGAAAAGAAAGGTTAAACTCTGTGAGTGGAACGCACACATCACAAAGTGGTTACTGAGAATGATTCTCTCTAGTTTTTATACGAGGATATTTCCATTTCTACCTTTGGCCCCAAAACGCTTGAAATCTCCACATGCAAATTCCTCAAAAAGAGGGATTCCAATCTGCTCTGTCTAAAGGAAGGTTCAACTCTGTTAGTTGAACACACACAAATCAAAGAAGTTATTGAGAAATCTTCTGTGTAGCATTAGATGAAGAAATCCCGCTTCCAACGAAATCCTCAAAGAGGTCCAAATATCCACTTGCAGACTTTACAAACAGAGTGTTTACAAACTGCTCTATGAAAAGAAAGGTTAAACTCTGTGAGTGGAACGCACACGTCTCAAAGTGGTTTCTGAGAATGATTCT